>NC_045541.1:1343212-1980712 GCF_009769535.1 Thamnophis elegans | reverse complement strand
CCCTTTATTTATTTATCAGCACAAATAAACACACACACACACACACACATTGCCAAGGCTCACCAAACTGACTGCTGTAGATTTACAACATAGCTAGAAGAGAATCCAAGCAGAATCCATTAGAGAATCTCACAGAGCACATTGTCAAGAGCAGTGTGGCTGCAAGTACAATTTCAGTTTACTTAACTCAATAGTAGCACGCAAAAGGAGAATCCAGGAGTATTTGTGACCATCAGCTGAATATGAACAAACAGTGTGAAGCAAAAGCTAAATGCAATCTTCAGCTGCCTTAACAGAAGAAAATCTGTTGAAATTAAGACCAGTTCAAGAACCAACGCATTAAAATTAAAAGCAAAGATATTCAATCTGAATTTTATGAGAAATTGCCTGATGATAAGAGATGTGAAGCAGGGAAACAATCTGCTTAGGAACAAGGATAGATGGGGTTTTCAAATGGGTTAGCTGGATACCTGTTGAGCATAGCTTAGTGAATTCTGCACTATAGGACATCTAAATTCCCTTCCAACTCCTATACTTTATTCTTCAGTACTTTGAAAAGGTGATAATGTTATATGCTAATAATGCAATAAGAGATTCAGTAGCACTTGCCTGTCCGAACTCCATAAATCTTGCCCACCTGCCCATGATCAACAGTGCCTGGCTGGGGCCATAACCCATGCTCCTTTCTCAGTACTCTACAGGGCCTGCCAGCAGCCCCCGCCAACCTGTGCTTCATAGCACGAAGACAACCCAGCTACGAGGACTCAGCATCTGCCTGAGACCCCCATCTGCAGCTCCCGCTGGCCGACCTGCAAATCAGAGGGCTACACATATTAAATCGGAGGTACGGGGTTGCTCTAATTCCCGCTCTGAATGATGTGGATTCTGGAATACTCAGCTGCAAACTTTCTCCTCCCTGGCTCAGCTTCCAGGCCCTTTGCCATGTCCATGGATAATTCTCCCAGGCACGCCTGCTTGCCCTTTCTCTTCACTACTGTATAGCACTGAATAGTCTAGGCAGTCTTTCATAGCTGCTTTAAATCCTACAAAACAGGAGAATGAACCACAGCCGTGATGGCAAACCTATGGCACACATGGCCAAAGTGGCACACAGAGCCATGTCGCCTGGCACGCATGGCCTCACCCGCCGCTCTTCCAGGTTTCTGGTGCGCATCCATGCGTGATGATCAGCTGGCTTTTGTGTGTGCAGCAGTGCTGGAAACTGGAAGAGCTGATCTTCCGGTTTCCACGTGCGTATGCGTGCCAGCCAGCTGATTGTCATGCGCGCATGCACACCAGAAACCGGATGAGGAGCTGCCTGGTGTGCATGTGCTTGCCGGCAGTGGAGCAACTGGTGTTCTGACCTTCCTGTGTATCCCCTCCTTAGTTTCTAATTCAGGATGTGTTGATTTGAACAGCCCTTAGCAAAATTACTTCTTATACTCCTAAATATTGGACATATCTTGAAAACTGTACTTCAATATCGAATTCAGTCTACTTAAGCAGACTAAATTCCCTGGCTAGGAATATTTTCACTCAGTCTCTCTCTCTTTCTCCTTCCCTGCATGTGTTCACGTGTCCGGGTATACATATTTAAACATACAAACTTCAACTGACAAGTGGAATCTGAGAAGCAGGAGGCATACAAATTATCTCAATGAATAAATATATAAATAAAACTGACAGCAACAGCTATTCCCCAGAGAAGTATGAAAAGACAAAGGTTTTCATACTAGTTAGCTGGACAGATGCTTATCTTACTTTTTACTGAAAAGGGAAATGAATGCATTTGTGTTTTAGCATACTGGAGAGAGGAGAAGCGTTTGAGAGAAGTCACCCCCTACAGCAATTCCAGAACATCAAATAAAAAGGCCTCCAGCTTGTTCTGCTTTGTTCATTCAGGCCCTGCCTCCAGGCACCCTCCTTATGACACCATGAAAGCGCCTCATATTACCAAGAGGTAAATAGAAATGAATTGCTGATCTTCTGTCCATCGTTATCATTCCTAAGCAATAAGTTAATTTACTGTGGAAAAACTGTTGTGGATCCCACAAATATTTATAAATAAATAAATGAGACAGAGAAAACATTAGTTGCTAATTGCTAGAGAATCCCAGAAGTAATTGCTACTGTTTTCTGTTCACATTCATAGGAAAATATCTTTGCTTTGAAAAAAAAAGAACTTCAAAAGCTTTTAATTTATTCTTAACTGTGGACATCTGCTTTATATTGCTCATCAGGTTTTTTGTACGGTTTATTTCTGAAGTGCTCTGCATACCTTTTCTCCCTTTAAAATAATATCCCCATGCAAATTCCGTGTTTTAGCATAAATTCAGAGGAAAAAGGTACACTAAATGGAAGCAATGCACTTTTCAATCAATCTCTCCTTTATTATGGTCTTTAGGCCAGAGAGCATAACAATAAAATACGTAAACCTGTAATTATTATTAATAAAAACTTTTTTTAAAAAAAATATATGAAATGCAACGAAATTACATAAAATACATCATAAAGACAGCAGTGGTACTCACAAACAATTGTGCTAAACCTAAACCATAGGTAGGGTGGATAAAAGAAATGATAATACAAAGTTGGGTAATCTGGAAAGATATTTCAGGGTGCTGGTCAGACAGAAGTGAGAGAGAAGTCCTTTGCTCTCTGCTAGAGTAGTTCTTTCAGATGGGATAAAGATGGGACTGACCCACCCCTACGGATAACAGCCAAGGAAATTCAGCTGGCAGACTTCAGGAGAAAGCTTTATTTGATGTCACTCCTGCCCTCTGGAACATTTTGCCCCCCGAGGTGAGGTTGATTCCCACCTTCTTCCTGATGTTCCATAAGAACCTTAAGACCTGGCTCTGTCAGATGACTTGATGAGCAAATGACTTAAGAGATTCAAAATGTACAAAAGCACTTGCAGAACATGTTTTATTTGTTTTTATTTGATTTATTTATTGACTGTCCATCTTATCAGAGCCGAGGTGGCGCAGTGGTTAGGGTGCAGTACTGCAGGCCACTTCACCTGACTGTTATCTGCAGTTCGGTGGTTCTAATCTCACCGGCTCAAGGTTGACTCAGCCTTCCATCCTTCCGAGGTGGGTGAAATGAGGACCCAGACTGTGGGGTCGATATGCTGACTCTGTAAACTGCTTAGAGAGGCCTGAAAGCCCTATGAAGCGGTATATAAGTCTAACTGCTATTGCTATCACAGGGTAACTCTGGACAGCTTACAATCTTCTGTGTCCCCACAGAACTGCAGAGCATCCAACCACGGGGAAAATCTGATGAAATTTCAGAATTAGAAATGAAGAGAGATAAGGTGAGGGCACATGCCCATTTGTGAAGAATTGATACAGTGTAGACACTCAAACTGGTTCAAAAATCCATATCCCAGAAACGTTTAAGGAATTTAGGAACTGGAGTCACTCCTCTATTTAATACACCAATCCAAATTCAAACATCCCTAATTTTCAACAAAAGGAAGCCAGCCTCTTCTTTCCATCCTCAATCTTCTACATATTATTAGAAATGTTTTTGCTCTAGTCAATGAAAATCTGACTCCCTCTAGGTTAAATCCATTACTTTAGGTCAGTGTTTCTCAACCTTGACAACTTGAAGTCCTGTGGACTTCAACTCCCAGAATTCCCCAGCCAGCGCTGGCTGGGGGATTCTGGGAGTTGAAGTCCACAGGACTTCAAGTTGTCAAGGTTGAGAAACACTGACCTAGGTTCTGCACTCGAAACAAAGGAGAACAAATCTGGCTACCTTCTAGGGGATGATATCCCTTGAAAGGTTTGTAGTGTGCTAGCATAACCTTGTCCCCGCTGAATTCTTTTTCATGCTAAAGGTATTCAGCTCCTTCAATTTGTCTTCCTAGAATTCATTTTTTGTCCCCTTTGCTCATCATTTTTGGCCTTCTCTTAATTTTATCTGAATCCTTCCTAATGTGTGGTGCTCAGAACAGACCAAAGCACAATAAAGGGGAATGGTGATGTGTTGTAACTCCGCAGAGGTTTGCTGTGAGTTGAGTCGGGATGCAGGAATATTGCTCCAGCCGTTGCTCGTTAGTGTGGTCTTCTAGAGATAAAAGGACTGATGGTGCCACGCCCTGGTTGCAGAAGTCAACGTTCATTCGTTCATTCGTGGTTCATCGTTCATCGGTTGTGGTTTGTTTGTGAGAGGCACTTGGATAAGTGATTTGCTTTCTGTAACCCTGATTCGAAGAGACACTTGGATAAGTGATTTGCTTTGTAATAGCTCTTTGTTTTTGCATTCTGCTGCGTAACCTTTTTGCCTTTATTTATGTTTATTTTGGGCTTGCAGCCAGCGTGAGCCGGGACTGATAAAGGTTTTCTTTTGGCAAGCTTTGTGTGACTGTAGTTTTGGAACAGGCTAAGTGGGGGCCAGAACAGTGATGTACGATGAAAACAAAATTCAATAGTGAGAAAAGTAAGATTTTACATCTAGGCAAGAAAAAAACAAATGCATAAGTATAGAATAGGTGATACCTGGCTCAGAAGCAGTAACTGTGAGAGGGATCTTGGAATTTTAGTGGAGAATCACTTAAATATAAGCCAGCAGTGTCCTCATAGAAGGCAAATGAAATCCTAGGTTGCATTAACAGAGAATGACAGATCAGGGAATAGAAGGGCGACTCATGAAATTTGCAGATGACTCTAAACTGTCAGGAATAGCAACACCCCAGAAGAAAAGCTCAGGATCCAAAAAACAAACCAACTTGAACAATGGGCCCTATCCAACAAAATGAATTTTAATATGGAAAAGAGCAAAGTTTTACATTTAGGCAGGAAAAAAAATCAAAGGTATAAGTACAGATTAGGTGAGGCCTGGCTCAAAAACAGTAACTGTGAGAGGGACCTTGGGGTTCTAGTGGAGGATCACTTGAATATGATCCAGCAGCATCCAAGAAAGCCAATACAATCCTGGATTGTATAAACACAGGCATAGAATCAAGATCACATGAAGTATTAGTACCTCTTTATAAAACCCTAGTAAGGCCACACCTGGAAGACTGCAACCAATTTTGGTCACCGTACTACAAAAAAGATGTTGAGACTTCGGGAGAAGTTCAGAGAAGAGCAACTAAGATGATCAAAGGCCTGGAGACTAAAACATATGAAGAACGGCTGCAGGATTTGAGTTTGGCTAGTCTAAAGAAAAGAAGAATTAGGGGTGACATGATAGCAGTATTCCAGTACTCGAGGGGCTGCCACAAAGAAGAGGGGGTCAAATTATTTTACAAAGTATCAGAGGGCAGGACAAGAAACAATGGATGGAAACTAATCAAAGAGAGAAGCAACCTAGAATTAAGGAGAAACTTCCTAACAGTGAAGATAATTAACCAGTGGAACAGCTTGCCTCCAGAAATCGTGGGCCTTCCATCACGGGAGGTTTTTAAGAAGAGACTAGGCAATCACTTATCTGAAATAGTACAGGTTCTCCTGCTTGAGCAGGAGGCTGGACTAGAAGACCTCCAAGGTCCCTACCAGCCCTAGATTGTATGACTTGTATGCATGAGAAATATATCACACAAAATATCAATACCACTTTATAATGTCTTGGTCTCCACAATATAGAAAAGATGTTAAGATGAGAAAGAATGCAAAGAGCAAGAAAGATGATTAGGAGACTGAAGGCTAAAACATATGAAGAAGAATTACAACAATTGGTTATGTCTAGTTTAATCGAAAGAAGGACTAGTGGTGACATGATAGTGATGTTCCCGTATCTAAGCGGCTGCCATAAAGAAGAGGGAGGCAACCTATTTTCTAAAGCACCAGAAGGCAAGAGAAGAAACAATGGATGGAAACTAACCAAGGAGCGAAGCAACCTGGAATTAAGGAGCAATTCCCTAATGGTGAGAACAATTAGAATGACTGCTCCAACTTTGGAGGCTTTTACAAAGAGTCTGGACAAACACAGCTCATTTAGATTCAGCTTGTAATTGGTTATTAGTCCGAGATATTTTGTTCACAAGTACAACATTATTGCCAATCTAACTAAATTCCAGCTTTGAAGTTCTGCTTATTCCTGGGCTATTTGTTTAAATGGGAGATTATAGAGGTTTGTTATTTAGTTTCCTAGAATGCAAATATTGGGAAAGAAAAAAAAAAACTCTGTTGTCAAAACATATTGAGCCAGCGCGTTGCAGCTTTTCAGATTGACTTTTGGTGCTTTCATTATTATTATTATTATTCAAAGCTGTGAAGTGATACTGCATCCCAAAGAGGTCCCATTTCACACAGCAATCTGTGCCAGTTTCCCTATGGTTTGGCTTCTGATACAGTGGTTGTCATTTGAGACAAGATGAAGCTCCCACTGAATGACAACTTCATGCAAATGGTCCTAATCCTTTCATTAACAATGGGGGGAGGGGGAGATATATATATATATATATATATATATATATATATATATATATATATATATATATATATACATACACACACACACACACACACACACACACACACACACACACACACACACACACACACACACATATATATATATATATATATATATATATATATATATATATATATATTTGTTATATTTATGCTGATAAATAAATAAAGGGAGACTAGTATAGATCTATTTCAAGCTATTTAGCTCTCATCAGCTAGCCATACCCTTGCTGGGAATAGAGAATTCCCTTGCTAGGAATAGAGCACAGGTTCGATTCCCAAACTTGGGTATGGCTAGCTGATGAGAGCTAAATAGCTTGAAATAGATCTATACTAGTCTCCCTTTATTTATTTATGAGCATAAATATAACATACATACATACATACATACACATACACATACACATACACATACACATACACATACACATACACACACACACACACACACACACACACACACATATATATATATATATAGTCTGTCTTTGTAAATGCCTTCAAGCCCTTCATCAGCCTTAGGAGACCCCTGGATTTCCTTCTGCAAAATTGCTGTGTCTATATTTGTGTATGTATTTGTGCACACTTCCTCCTCAAGATTTAAACAGCTTACGTGCATGTACTATCTGAGTTTATGTGTGTGTAGGTGAAATCACGGTGAGTATATTTGTGCTTTTTGTATGTGGGAATGTCTAGACCAGTGGTTCTTAACCTTGTTGGAGGTACTTACCCCCACCAGTTTCATATGCGCATTCACCGAACCCTTCCTAATTGGAAAAATAAAATATGATTTTTCCAAATTCAAAACATAGGTATATATTTAGGTATATATTTATACATAGGTATATTTTTATACATAGGTGCACAAAATGAACAAAACCATTAAAGAACAAAACCATTAAGAACAAAGAACAAAACCATTGACCTCCGCCGAACCCACGAGACTAACTCACCGAACCCCTGGTGTTCGATCGAACCCAGGTTAAGAACCACTGGTCTAGACAGATGGAGTACATGTGCGGCCCTGTATGTGGGAAGGAATTGCTGTGTGTTTTTGTGCTTCTGGGTATTGAGGGTGGGCTGCCTAGATTCCCACTCTCAGCCAAGTGACAGCAGCATTCCCAACTGCTGCCCTGGGAAACGGTTTCTCAGTTTTCAAGTTACTCTTTCTGTTGAAGGTTTCTCTCTTCACACAAATTCTGTTTTCCAAGTTATCCTGCTGATGGACAGACAGGCCGACGGAATCCTCAATCCTCTTACTCATCTAGCTTTTTTGCAGCCCAGGTTTGGTATTCTCAATGTATCACTGAGCAGGGTTGTAACTGCTTTCATTCTTCTTGAATTTATCAATAACAACTTCAGCCTCCTGGTGCGGAGGGAGGTTGGGGTGGAGTGAGAGAAGGGCGGCAGTTCCTGCTCAGTGGGTGTCCAAAGTCCTTTTCAAAGTGAAAAGGGGTGCAGGAAGACCAAGTGGAGATGAGGGGGCGGGGCACCCCATGCACGTATTGGGTGGCTTTGACTTCCCCTCCGTTAAAGCCTTGGGAAAGAGATGGGGGGGGAAGTCCCGAGCCCTGCGGGGGCTGCTCATGGGGGAGGGGGAAAGAAGAAGGGGTCGTGACTGCAACAAGAGGGCAGGGGGAGAGGAAGGGGCAGTTGTGATGGTGGCGTTCTCAAACCCTTTCTTCTGCCACGGAAGTGGGTGGCTCTGTCCTCTATCAGGCTTGCACACGCACACATGCACACACACACACACACACACATGAGAGAGAGAGAGAGAGAGAGAGAGAGAGAGAAGGGGGAGAAAGAGGAAAGCAGTTGTCCTCTATCAGGAGCACACACACACACACACATGAGAGAGGAAATAGAAAGAGAGAGATGAGAAACAGAGAGAGATGGAGAAAGAAAGAACGACAGAGAGAGATGGAGAAAGAAAGAATGACAGAGAGAAGGCGAGGGAGAGAGAATGAGAGAGAGAAAGTGGGGTGGAGAAAGAGTGAGATGAGAAACAGAGAGAGAGGGATCTTCCCAACAAGGGAGATAGGATTCCCTCCTCCTCCTCCTGGAGCCTATGAGGAAGGAGAAGCCACTTCCCTCCCCTATACCGGCTGGCCTGTCTCTTTAAATCATGCCTCTTTGTCACTCAGCTGGGCATCCCAACACAGGAACCTCTGCTGGAAAAGCTATCATATGAGCCGAGGTGCCTCTGTTTCTCCTCCTTACCTTATTTCCCCCCCACACACACACAGACACACACCAATTTTTCCCCATTTGTCCTGCTTGGGCCATTGAGACAAAGAGGCACATTTAAAGAGACAGGCGATGAAGGGGGTGGGGAGAAAGAGTGGGGAAGAGAGAGAGAGAGAAAGAAAGAGAGGGGAGGGAGGAAAGAGAGAGAAAGACAGAAGAAGGGGGAAGAGAGAAGAAGGGAGGAAGAGAGGGCAAGAGAGAAGAAGGGAGGAAGAGAGGGCAAGAGAGAAAGAGGGAGGAAGGGGAAAGAGAGAAAGAGAGGGGGAAGAGAAAGAGAGAGAAAGAGAGGGGAGGGAGGGAAAGAGAAAGAAAGGAAGGGGAAAGAGAAAGAGAGGAGAAAGAGAAAGAGAGGGGGAATGGAAAGAGAGAAAGGGAGGGTGGGAAAATGGAAGAAAGAGACAGAGGGGGAGGCGGAAGAGAGAGATAGGGAAAGAGAGAGAAAGAGGAAGGGTAAGAGAAAAGGAGGGAGGGAGGAAAAGAGAAAGAGAGGGACGAGAAAGAGAGAGAAAGAGAGGGGAGAGAGGGAGGGAAAGAGAAAAGGAGGAAGAAATTATACATATACATATACATATACATACACACACACACACACACACACACACACACACACACACACACACACACACACACACACACACACACACACACACATATATATATATATATATATATATATATATATATATATATATATTAGATTTTTACAACCCCTGGTAAGCCCCAATTATGGGAGGAAGCCAACTGCTTCCATCATCCGTCCTTCGGCTCGTCACAAGAGTCCATCACGACAGAAACCCAATATTTTTACTGTTGCCTTTGTTATATTTGTGTTTTTTTATTTGTGCTGATAAATAAATAAAGGGAGACTAGTATAGATCTATTTTAGGCCACAGGCTCTTATCCGTTTATCAGCGAAGCCAGGGTGAAAGGTATCTATTAGATTTTTACAACCCCTGGTAGCCTAATGGCTAAGATCTTTGCCTAGTGTGCCTAGTATGCCATATAGCCCAGGTTCAAATCCCAGTAAGGGTGTGGCTAGCTGATGAGAGCTAAATAGCTTGAAATAGATCTATACTAGTCTCCCTTTATTTATTTATCAGCACAAATAAAAAAACATTATATATATATATATATGGTGTCACAACCCCTGGTAAGCCCCAATTATGGGAGGAAGCTAACTGCTTCCATTATCTGTCAATCGGCTCGTCATAAGAGTCCATCATGACAGAAACCCAATATGTTTACTGTTGCCTTTGTTATATTTGTGTTGTATTTGTGCTGATAAATAAATAAAGGGAGACTAGTATAGATCTATTTCAAGCTATTTAGCTCTCATCAGCTAGCCATACTCTTACTGGTTCGAATCCCAGTAAGGGTATGGCTAGCTGATGAGAGCTAAATAGCTTGAAATAGATCTATACTAGTCTCCCTTTATTTATTTATCAGCACAAATACAACACACACACACACACACACACACACACACACACACATGTTGTATTTGTGCTGATAAATATGATAAAAATGTGACTTTAAATACACACACACACACACACACACACACCACACACACACACACACACACACGAGACATTATCATATAGATATATGATAATGTATCTTTTTGTGTGCCTATACACACTCTGTACTATGTTATATGTACATACACATATGGTACATAGTATTAAATATTTTGGATGTTTAGAAGTAGTAAATAAATAGACAAAGACATTGTATCTCGTTGAGGCCTTTGAAGCTACGAAAATCCAAGTAGCCACTAGATGGCAGCAAAGAGTGAGAGGCTTCTGATCATTTGAACTTATTCAGTCCAGGTATAGTAGCCCTAATCTCTCTCTGGAAGTCACTTTGGTCTCCTGTTCAATTAAAGTTGAAATTAAGCTGAAATTGTCACAGGATAACTCTTCTATTCTAGCTTCTTAAAATCAGAAAGCTTAGACAGCAAGAACAGTACAGAGAGACGGTGAAGAAAGTAACAAAAAGGGGAAGAAAAGGTTATTTTCAGGTAATTCAGAATAATAACATAAACTGAAAAATATCACTGGCAGAAATTCCGATATATCCTGAGAAGCTGGAGAGGTGGGTTTTGAGGGTGGGAGATCTGTTAGGCCGGGGGGGGGGGAACCCTCAAAGAATTAGGAGAGATCAAGTCTCTATTAATAGTATTCAGGGCGTGGATGAAGTTTCTCTAAGGCCCAGCCTTATTTAGAACAGGAAACTCTTTGCTAAGATTTATGGTTTTACAGAAGCTTAATCAAAGATATTACATCTTGGAACCCATAAGATTTAGCAATAACTGAGCAGCATTACTTATTCTCATATGCATAATTGATGGGAACTGGTCTCTGCTTTAATATTCTTCTTTACTTGTACGCAAATATGGGACACCTCCTAAGTGAATATGGCATTAGTGAGTTATATTATAATGGAGATCTTCCATCATTTGAATAAGAAGTAGACCACATAAGGCAGGGCGGGGGAGTTGTTGCCCGGTTCGGTCAACCTTTTTTTCCAGACAGCTCCAGTTCTGTTTTCTACAAGGTCATTTATAATGAAGAAGCAGGGGAATCAGATACAGGGAGTGTTTTACTCAGAGGAGGCCTTTTGCACATTCTGAAAATGCTGCTTTCAAGGCACACTGAGCAAGGCCACCAGAGACCTCCCAACACTGACCCAGCTAAGAAAAGCGGCAGCCTAATTTATTGCACTTTCTCTGCGTTTGTGCTGTGTCTGTAGAGTAAGAACATCATCTGATTAATATTTATTTAACCAAATAATCCTATGAATTCTAATCAACAGCCCAAGGTTGCAATCCTATGGTCTCAGGGTAGATAAAGAGAGAGAAAGACAGGAAGATCCATCTTCAAATATTACTCCCATCTCAACACAGGGCTGAAATCTCAGCAGCCTGCCTATTCCAGCATCACCATTAGAGAGACAGACAGACAGACAGACAGACAGACAGACAGACAGACAGACAGACAGACAGACATGTTGGGGTCAAGAGAGATTGAATCAAGAAATTTATTTTGGGCTTCCTAAATCAGAAGCCTCAGTGGCAGAAATGGGACATCTAGCCATTTTAATAAATGCTTACATTTAATATTCAAAATTTTAAGTATTAAAAATGCTTAATACACCTTGGCTGAGACTTTTTTCTCTTATAATT
The DNA here is from genome assembly GCF_009769535.1 of Thamnophis elegans. Lineage (NCBI taxonomy): Eukaryota > Metazoa > Chordata > Lepidosauria > Squamata > Natricidae > Thamnophis > Thamnophis elegans. Next base: position 1,968,850 of record NC_045541.1, on the reverse strand, counting down.
TCTAAGAGGTATTTTTGCAACTGAGGAAAAAAATTATAGACCTTCTGTGAAATTACCCTAAATTGTACAGGATACCTATGCAAGTGTGTTCTTTTTAGAATCCTCTATTAATCAAGTCTCATTCCAACATTAGGGACTCAAAATATAAAGCTGGTGTTGGCCTTTGCATGTGTGGCCAATTGTCTGCTCCTTCCAAAAGCCTGTCTGGAGAGAGAGAGGGGGGGAAGACCCGTTTTCTCAGGAGAACAGACTCTTCTGCTGCCAACTGAAACAAATGGGGAAGATTATTTAAATCTGTTCCAGAATGGCACAGCTGTGGAAGTTGTTCCTTGGGTTTAACTGGGAGAACAGAGCCCCCTTTGAAACGTGCCATCAGCATGTCCCAACGGTGCTTTTCCCAAAAGGCAACTGAACTACAGCAGCATAAAACTATGAAAGTCCAGTTGTCTTTTAGAAAAACCACCTTTGGGACAATTATGACCCAGATGACTGAGAATCTCCAGTCATTTGCCAACAGAATTTGCACGAGGGCACTAAAACTAACTCTTCTTCCCGAACATCCCATACTTGGGCTTACTCTTGGCATGTTTATGATGATGATCTAAAACATTCTACTGCCTTAGCAAGGGAGCAATGGACCCCACCACCACCCCCGATTGTGACAGAGCTTAGTTATAGCACTTAAATCTCACAAGTTCAAATTGAAATTTTAAACAAAGCAGACAATTCTCTGTTTTGGGTGATACAATTGTAGTTGCTGGCATAATGTATTAAAAACCTATGTAAAACCTCTGCGTATGAGGAGTCAGGGAAAACTAAGGATGAAAGAAATCCATCAGAGATTTATTTTTCCCCAACAAAATAGCAAGCTTGCAAAAAAGAAAAGAAAAGAGGAATATATGTATAAGCTGGTGAAGAGAGAACTAGCAGTTCCCAGCTAGACTTACAATATCACAACTGCCTAAGGCCACCAAATAACACACCAACTATGCATTACTTTGGAAGGATGGAAAGAGGAAGATGTCTATAGTTCATTTTTTTGAGAAAATATATATAGTCCCTGACATCACTGCAGTATGAAATCAACTGTACATAAGGCTTTATGTCTTATCTTTCTTAAAAATCCAAATCTAACTAAATCAAGTACTTGCGTGTGCTGCCAGGTTAAGCTAACAAAGTTGAACTAAGGGTTAAGTGCTTAGAAATCAGTGATTTACTGCCTGGCGTTCAGTATAGATGGGATACCATCTTGCAATATTTCTTCTAGGGACATTCAAGTATGAGGGCGCTGGAGAATTTACTGTAGCCTGCGTTTTGGAACTAAACGGCCTAGTTCATATTGTTTGGATTAATCTATCAGTCAGGACACAGGTTATATACTTTATAATAAATTGTAAAGGCTATGTAGGAACAGTATACATGTAAGAAATGTGCCTATTAAAAGTTTCAAAAAGTATACACAGACTATATAAAACTGCTTAGTTTGGTTTTAGTCAAAAGATTGAAAAGCTGAATATTAACAACTCTCAAACTAACATGGTTATATTTGGGAGGTGCCAAACTAATGCTTTGCATACTTAGAAAAACCAATAATATCAAAATTGAGGAGATGCCTTCAAATATTGACACATTTATTTCTAATCTTCATCATTGGAAATATCCATTTTATGACCTTTCCTTACGGGAACAAAAGGCCACTGAAGCTGTAATCAAATTTGTTGAAGATGAGGATAATAATTACAGCAGCAAAGTAAGTGCACTCAAAGCCATGGTGATAAACCATTTCTTGTATGGTGCACTATTTTGCATCAGGGGCATTACAAGCAATCCAACTCAAATATCTGAGATCCATCCTGTGTGATCTCCCATCCCCGATGCCCTGCATCCCACCCATCCTCTGGTTGGAATTTTGCTGTATCTTCTAACAGGTCCAAAAATTATTCTGATGCCTGAAATATTTGCTAGAACAGGTGTTTGAGGACATGTTCCTAGTTTAGCTGATAAATTCCAATCTTGGAAGAAGCAAATATCCCTAAACTTATATACTGTTTCATAGTGCTTTACAGCCCTCTCTAAGTGGTTTACAAAGTCAGCAAATTGCCCTCAACGATCTGGGTCCTCGTTTTACCCACCTCGGAAGGATGGAAGGCTGAGTCAACCTTCAGCCGGTCAGGATCAAACTGGTGGCAGTCGTCAGAGTTAGCCTGCAATACTTTATTCTAACCATTGAGCCACTACAGCTCTTATGGTTCATAGTTTATATAGTGTATGCTGATAGTTGCTTTGACATAACATTGAAAAAGAGGCCAAATGGGAGACCAAAACAGCAATAATAAAATCTACAGTATACCATACAGCCATAACAGATTTGATTGTGTGCCATCAAGTAGTTTTTGACTCCTAGCAACCATCTAGATAGATTTCCTATATCTATCTCTGCCCTGGTCTTTTAGGTTTTCTAATACTGAATTCATTGCCACTATAACTGAGTGTATCCATCTTGTCTTTCTTTCAACTTTTCCAAGCATTAGAGCCTTCTCGAGAGAACCAGGTCTTCACGTAATGTGAAGGATAGGATAGATCATTTTGCCTTGAGTGAGAACACTGATGTTCAATGATCCATTTGTTATCCATAATAGAAGGTTAACCAAAATTGAACAGGGATGGCTTCCTTATATTACATCTTACACAGCAATGCAGATGTAGGCATTTTTAATATGTTTTAGGGGGGAAATTTCTGAGACTAATAAAAAATAACAGATGAAAGGACTTAAATAGAAATAGCAATAAACTTCTATGTTCAATACAAAATATAAATATCTAGGTTAAGGGGAACAGTCATGGAAATAAGTGAAAGGGAAGAATGTGTCACTAGAATTTTTTCCAGGATTTTATTTTATTTATATTTAGTAGTGGTTTATTTTTGTTTTATTCTGCTGTCACTATCTAACGTAGACCTTTTGTCAGGCCTGTACGCCATCTTTTCTTTAGGATCTCAGGCCTGCCACACTTTCTATTATTCTACTATGCATTTTCTATTGTAGTAAAATGGGAGGGGGGATTATACGCAGTTAGATGATTTGTAGCCATAACAAAATTCTTTCTAGAAAGTTAAGGTCATCCTTTGTCTCTGCACCTCTGCAACCGACCGGAACTGGATGGGTGGAAGCTGCCAGCATGGCAGTGGAAGATGGGACCATGGGATGGGCTTGTGGGTGTGGGGGCAAGGTCTTGAACTTTCAACTGGGTGGGGAAACCGGGAAGCTTTTGGGTTTTCCCAGATGTGCCAACATGGCTCTCTTCATCAATTGGAACTTTGCCTTGGACTCTGATTTACTTTTGGATGCTATTTGGAACCTTGACACCTTTTTTCCTTTGTGTTTCATTATTCTAATAATAAAAATATCTTACATATTTATATAGCTGCAAATTCGGCCTTCTGCAATCTTAACCCATGGTGTACATTCTAGGTTTAGAGAAAGCCATTGCCAAATTTAAAGAGAGTACTGGATTTAAATTTATAAAGCAATACAATTAGATCATTTCAGCCTTAATAAAGCCCTCATCATGATGCCATATGTTATTCCCCAAAATCTTTAGAGCATTTTCTCAGTCCCATCTGGAAGGGGATTTACTTTGGCAAGATTTGACACCCTGCCCTCAAAGGTGACAACAACAAGAATGCCTCCAGAGTGTGCTGAGCGTATGTCAGAGAGAAACACCCCCAGATCACATCTGGTTCCTAGTGATAATATCCCCACGTATTACTATATTCTTAGGCTAGTCTCCATCAGAAATTGAATGAATCAGCATGCATTAATACAACAAAACGGTAAAAAGTAACTCAGACAAATGGTTATCTGGCCTGTTCTTGAGCCCATTCATCACCTCTGGACTCCTGGTCACACTGTTGAACTGTTCTTAATGTTAAGGTTGTCTTTTTCCCTAACACACAGTTCAAATCTGATTTCCTGTAATTTAAAAACATTATTTCATGTCTTGCTCTTTGAGAGGAAAAAAGGCTGGTTGCCACCTTCTTCTATGGGACAGCATTGTTTCAGATATGTGAATAATATCACCATGTCATCCCTTAGTTTTTCTGCTATCAAAGCTAAACATTTTCCGTTTCCTTCAATGTGTCTTTGTAGGAATTTGTCTCTAGTCCTCTTTTATCTTTGATGCCCTTCTCATAACCTCTTCTGTTTTCTGTGAATCCTTTTCAAATTATGTGCTAAAAAGAGGGCACAGTGCTTGAATGGAATAATTACTTCCTCTGATTTGGAAACCTTCTATTGATGCAACCAAGAACAATGTGTTTGCTTATAGCCACACACAAGCTTACGTCACTGGCTTCTATTCAATTAGTAATCAATGCCTATAGTAGTCAAATTTCTTTTTCACAAAGATAGTTACTCAGTCAAGTATTCAGCATTTTATACTGAAACATTGATAAGGATTCTCAGGTATGGTTTTCAAATAAGTTATCGGGCCATTTAATTGTCAGGCCATGTAATTCACATCTAATTAGCTTGCTAATCAGGTTGGCATGGGATGTCTTATCAAATACTTTGGTGAAATGAGAATGTGTGCAATATTCCTGTAAGGTACTAAGGAAGGTATCCAATCAGAATATGAGATAAGGTTTGCCTGGCAATATTTGTTCATTAGAAATTTATGCTGCTTTTGATTATCACCAAATTGTTTTCACAATACTTGCAAATGTATGAAATCATTTATAATCTTCCTGGCTTTCAACTGCATATTGAGTACAGTAATCTGTATCAGTAAATTGCCCCTTTCCCCCCCCCCCCCGTGTGTTCATAGAGAGGTTTATCCTCCAGTCATTGTCACCTTTTTTTCCAAGATATAAACATTCAGCCAAACCGTAAGCAATCTATTTAGCCCCGGAAAAGCAATAGCCCTGGTGATTTCACTTATTAAAAACAATATTCTCTGACTATGTTTTCTATCAGACTCAAGTGCAGCCTTATCTCTTCCTCATGTTCACAGTTACCCGTTGGACTACATGCCGTCTTTTCAAGACTGAATCCAAACAGGAGTTGAGTAAGTAGTTGTTCTTTTACTCAATCGTTTTTTGAACAGATCTAAAGAACTCAATGTTAGCAATAGCAATAGCAATAGCAGTTAGACTTATATACCACTTCATAGGGCTTTCAGCCCTCTCTAAGTGGTTTACAGAGTCAGCGTATTGCCCCCCCCCCACAGTCTGGGTCCTCATTTTACCCACCTCGGAAGGATGGGAGGCTGAGTCAACCTTGAGCCGGTGAGATTTGAACCGCTGAACTGCAGATAGCAGTCAGCTGAAGTGGCCTGCAGTACTGCACCCTAACCACTGTGCCACCTCGTCTCTTGTTAATGTTGTTCTTATCCTTTGCTAACCTCTGCTCATTTTGAACTTTGGATTTCCTATATCAACTCCACAGATTTAGACAACCCATCTGTACCTGATCTTGTTGACCTTCTTTCCACATTCTCTTATGTTTTTCAGTTTTTGCAAAGATTTTTGTGAGATTTTAGTGAAGTCATACAGGTAGTTCTCAACCTACAACCAAAATTAGGAGTGGAACACCCACTGCTAACTAAGGCAGTTGTTAAGTGTGCTGTGATCAATTTTATGACTTTTATTGCTGTGTTATTAAGTAAATAACATGGTTATTACTCAAATTTGATTTACCCCGTTGATTTTGATCATTGGAAGCCACGTGGGAAGGTTGCAAATGATATTCATACGACCCAGGGACACCACAACCATCAAAAATACATGTTGTTTGCCAAGCACTTGAATGGACTATGCTTATGGCATACAGGATACTTCTCAAATTGTTCGGTCAAGCAAGAACCCATTTCTGCTTCTGTAGCTCTGAATACCAATTTCCACTACTTGATTTCTTGCACGGAGAAACTGCCTCCCTTCTGCCCTTCAGGGTTCATCTCTTGTATTAGTTTTAGCAATGTTTGTTTTCTTTCCTCTGAAGGCCTAGCCCAAGAGTCTGATTTTTTTCCCCAGCAAAGATCTTAAAGTTGTTTCTAAGTTCTGGGGTTACAAACTATATTTTATGTGTCTTTACCTTTTATTAAGTGGATTTGTTATTTTGTTTAATTCTCTTCCTAATGAAGTATTGTTCGTTGCAATTCCTACTGTAGTATCTCCTTCACTTGATCTGGTTAAGTTCTTATTTTATCTCATGAGATACTCTGATATTTATTAAAATGCCAGGACAAAAATGTATTCACTGCAAATAAAGGAATGAAGTTCCTTTAAGGCAGGAGTAGACAAATTGAAATATGTCCAAGCATTGCAATTCAAAACTGCAGAATTCTATACACTGGTCTTTACTTCTACGGTAATTCTTAGGGCATCACATATAGCAAGGATGCTCTTTTTTTCTTCTTTTAAACTCTCAAGTTAATCCACTACACTTTCTCAAAATGGGAGTTTGGGAGTTGAAAGGGACCTCTTCCAATCTTCTATTAGCTTCCTCCATTTGTTTGCTTAATCACTTATGCTTCCTGGAAGCTGTTAATTTATATTCTTCTTATAAGCTTGCAATAGCCTCTGCTTATTCAGCAGGAAACAGCGACTTTCTCCCATAATGTACAATTGCCAGCTCTTAGAATATACACTTTGATGTTAGCAACTATGCAGGAAGTGACCATTACATCCCCACAAGCCTTTAAAACACATAGCTTCTCTAGCCATTTTCCAATCTTCCTTATCTCTTGCTTTTGTTGAGTTTGACTGCCAAACTTTTATTAGCTTTGATATTTATTAACTCAGCTGCAGTCAATCCTATACCTAGAAATACACAGAATTGAACAGAGAGAATGACAACTTAACTAGAAGACAATCAAAGTAATAACAAGCAAACAAAATCCCCCTCAAATCATTTAATAGTTGTAACTTGATAGCCCTAATATTATGAAAAAACATGAAAAGGAAATTTCAATTCAATTAGAATAGCAACAGCAATTTCACTTAGACTTATATACCTCTTCATAGTGTTTTACAGCCCTCTCTAAGTGGTTTACAGAGTCAGCACATTGCCCCCAACAATCTGGGTTCTCATTTTCCTGACCTCAGAAGGATAGAAGGCTGAGTCAACCTTGAGCCAGTGAGGATTGAACTCCTGGCAGTGGAATGCAGTTAGCTTGCAATACTGTATTCTAACCACTTCATCACAATGGCTCTTAACATAATGGCCTCACTGCAAAATGACATGTTGTTTTGCTATTAGTTGAAATGGGCTATTCAAGAGTATAATGAATTTGTCCTGATACCAAGTTTTATTTCCTTTTTTAAATAGTGATTGATGCAGACTGTTCCTTATTTTTAATTAATTAATTTTAATTAGGATGAGCCCTAATTATTTCCTCCAAAACTATGAACCTGGTGACTATTTTTTAAATATTTGCTTTATGAATAAGAGTAAAATACAAAAAAAAAAACCTGTCCAGAAAAACATATTTGTATGTGGAAAAAATGACCCAAATGTCAAATAAATCTGATGACTATTGATTCAAGCCACAAGGACGTAAAAAGATCCCTTCTGGATCAGATGATAGATCCACCCAGTTCAACATCTGAAGCTATCTGGGCTGCTCACCAGGTGAGACTGGAGGATAATATGGGTTCCCAGCAGCCAGTGTCTGAAGCAGGGAGCTTGTGATTCAAAAGATGGCAAAACAGCCATTAATATTAGTAGCTAGTTTATCCATGAGTCTATTGTGTTCTTTTTTAAAAGCATCCAAGTTGGCTGCCATCACCATAACTGCTGGTGTACACTGTGTGAAAAGTATTTCATTCCATTGGTCCTGGATCTTCCTGTAGTTAGTTCAGTGGAGGACTAAGTTATTTCATACAGGGAGAAAAACTCCCCCCTGTTCATTTATTCATCCCTTGTCTGAGTTTGCATTTTCCTATCTCCCTTCCCTTTTCTCTTTGTTGTACCATGCTAAGGAACCCTAATCGCCAAAATCCTTTCTTATAGGGAGGGCTAATCCTTCAGGTTCCTCTTCTTGTGCCTTCTCTTGCTTAGCCAAACACTGCCTTCCTCTCATCCACCATAGTATGTTTAAGACAGTGTTTCTCAACCTTGGCGACTTTAAGTCCTGTGGACTTCAACTCCCAGAATCCCCCAGCCAGCAGAGCTTAAGTCCACAGGACTTAAAGTCGCCAAGGTTGAGAAACACTGGTTTAAGAGTTCTGGTCAGCTGGATCAGCATGTGATTGCATGTACAAACAGCTCACTTGCTTTAGGCTAATTTTAGTTTCAAAGGTAAATCAGGGTCATCCAGCTAGTTAGCCTAAGCATCTCAAGGTATAACAGAAAGGCACATTGGTCAGAAGTTGGAGGGCATGTCCACCTCATGTCAAATTATGGCTCTGGGGAACTGCATTTTTTTAAAAATGGGTCCATGCCTTTCAATGCAATCTACACTGTCTGGCACAGAGTTACTATGTTTGTTACTCGTGCAAGGTCTTTATTCTTTGAATGTCGTCATTTGACTTAAAGCCTGTCTGTCAACTAAGCAGAATACAGCAGCTATTCACTATTTCTAAACAGGATAGCAGGTAGAAGTATATGTGTGCGTGGTAACTGATTATTCCAGATGTCTGCCAATCTGGTCCTACACACAATCAGTTCCACGCTTTTAATGATATCCATTTCCAAGAGAGTAAAAAATACTGACCATTTCTTTAGAACATATCTAGATAAGAGGCTTTGTGGCATTGCTGTGTTGATACAGGTTATGCCAAGCATGTGACATACAACTGATAATGCAGCAGCTCACAACTGTGTTGCTTCTTCCAATATCAGTAATAAATATGATAACAAGTGTTGGGAAGGGAAATTGATAACCTCCAGATGTTATTAAACTATTATTTCCAGGAGTCCTGAAGCACAGCCCAGCATCACAGATGCTTAGAGACATAGTTGGACAGTTTCTAGAGTGACAGATTCCTCACCACTGATAAAAAGATTTAGATATATGATAGACAGCTGACTGTTGTCAAATTACAACCTGTCAGAATTGTGATTGAGAAATCAAATGCTTTAGAACAAAAAGGAGAATGCAAGTTACACAACTGATGTTTTGCTTATTTGTTCTCTTCCCTTTTGTTCCATTTTGTAGATCAAAACAGGCCAGTCCTTTGATATTATTTCTAAGATCTGCAAACCACTGGTTAATAGGATCAAGCTTTTCTCTTATAATCTTTTTGTTTTTCTCTTACCTGTCAAATTCTTCAGCCCAAGCCGCCTCAGTCCAAAACTCCCATCTTTTTTGTAATTGAGGAAGATGGCCAGTGCTGAGCGGTCTTCATATAGTTTTGTTCCACGAATGATCCGCAGATTTTCCAAAGGAAGGTATTCAAACTGATTCAGCGCTACCAAGACATAGCCAGTCACTTCTCTGATGGACTGAAAAAGACAGAGATTTGATTGTATACTGAAGAATTCCCAACTCACTTATCAATTTCCAAGGTTTTTCATACAATATACACAAATCACTTATTTATTCTTATTTAAAAGTGGATGAAATTTATAAAAGTCCAGCTATCACAAGCACTCATAAAATCAACATTCACTTCATTTTTAAAGGCAAGGAGGAAATGCAACTTTAGAAAAGGCTATGACTCACATTGTCTCCCATGTACTGCACATTCCCATGGCAGGAGGACACAAAGCAAGGCTCCAGAGCAAAGGTAGATGTTTTTAATAAATAATTTTGTATTGCTCACATAATTATATATGGCATCACTTTGCACTTTGATATCACTTCAAGGAACATCTGCAGAATAATTTCAAGTACAGACACAACATGCATGAATAATGCACATAGTATTTACGTGCATCCATGTTTTCAGATCTTTATTCCAAAATAAAAAGGTAAGACATTTTTGCTCAAGGCAGTTAAACTGCTCACTTCTTCACTATTAACTCCATGCCCCCAAATTTGCTCCCAAAGATGGTAAACAATGTTATAGAGTTGGGGTTATATATTTTTTCCCCTAAAACCTCTTCCCCATGAATAAAGTTGTTTGATCATACAGGGGTATCAAATTGGCGGCCCCCAGACCAGATGCATCACATGGAGGCCAACCCCATCATGATACATCTCCATACATCACGTGACACGATCAGGTTTGACACCCAAGTTCTAAAAGAACCCCATCACAATGTGTTCTGACATACTTATTTCTTGGGGTGAGGAGGTAAAAAAGTCTTAGACAATTTCATTATTGGTTTGGCACATCAAGCAGTAGTTTTCTCTTGTTCCCAGAAGTAGCTTATGGAGGCCTGTTCCCAGAAGCCCCTTTGCAGGAGTCAGAAGCAGCAACTCCTGTTCTGTGGCAGTCACCTTCATTGAGGTGAATCTACATCCACATCAGAATCAGGCCTAGTGCTTGGCCACACGGTTGGTGAATCTGGTGTAGGCTAGCAGGGATAATGTGGAACCCATCTTGGCACAAGAAAGTTTCTACCCAGGCAACCTCTGGCTTAGAACTCAGGCAGTAAGAGCTCTGGGCATGCTAATGGATACTAAGGGCTTCCCTAGATTCTTTCAACTAATGGAAGTGATTGGAAACTAGTAGATTCTAGAATGGTGCCAAGCATCCTTGGGACACCCAATTGTATACTCATTCACCTCAATTGCAGATAAAAAAGTGATCAATCTAGGGAAAACAACTAGGATGCTAACTTAGTACCAGGAAGTAGAGAGATCAATAGTCTGCTTTCTCTCACACACGCACATACTCACATCCAGGTTTTGCTTTTGGGAAAGGAGGAAAAATGAGTTTTCCCAAAGAAAAGCTTCAGTTTTTTTTTTTTTTTTTTTTTTTTTTTTTTGCTCTAGAGCAGTGTTTCTCAACCTTGGTGACTTTAAGTCCTGTGGACTTCAATTCCCAGAATCCCCCAGCCAGCTCTTGCTGGCTGGGGAATTCTGGGAGTTGAAGTCCACAGGACTTAAAGTCGCCAAGGTTGAGAAACACTGCCCTAGAGTCTAGAGTTCCAACACAATTTGCAACTGATAGAGGTTGTGCCATGACAGACTAACACAGTGCCTTCATTTGCAGCAAGATAGCAATATTTTCCTGCTGGCCAAATATATCAGAGATGCTGCTACTATGCTTTCATGCAACTTCCTGTGCCACAAAGAAAATCCAATAGATACAGACTTCACCTTGGCCGATTCTGCTGTCCTTCCCTGCACATTATTGCTGGATGCAGAGTGAGAAAAGACGGGCTATCAACAAACGCAGGTGGCAGGTGGGTAAGTAGAAAGTTGAAAGTGCCTCTGCGGTTAGGAAGGTAGATATGATAGATATTGTGGTCACTCTTAGTAGTTCCAACAATGATCGAACGTTAGGTGTGCTAGCCTAATTTGGATGGACTGGTACCAGTATACTGTAAAGTTTCCCAATGATGCCATTACAAACACATAATAAGAGCCAATGTTTCTTATACAGAAACTAGTGATTTACTAACAGCTTCATTAGGCAAGATTTATTCGCAGTCATTTATTTGGCTTTGTCTATCAGCTTTTGAACTTCGCCCCTGTTCCTTTCCTCCTCTCACTCTGTGTCATAAATCACATTTCCCAATAAATCCACTCATCCCAAACCAGCTACTGTAATCTGAGATCCAGCTCCGCCGACGGTATGCATGGAATGTCAACCCAGAAGTTCTCATTCTCATTACCTGGACTAACCCATAACATCTTGTCCATGTAGAGTGGGGATGTGTGAGTGTCTGCTTAAGTTTGGTCACAATAAGCCCGGAGGGTGCAACCTATAGTACGAGAACCCTACTCAAGGGGATAAGGCTTTCAATGATTTGATCGGTTAAACCATATTTTAAATACTATTGCTGCCAAGCCAAACAATATTAGAAGAAAGGCATTAATCTTCCATCTTGAGAATTTCATGAACTAGAAAATGCAATTAGAGCAAAAGAGACCTTGCTATAATTGTATGTATTATACTTTTCCTCTTTAAGGAAAGCTTTAGAATACAATTCTGAAACACTTTCTGGGGAATAAATATAATTGGACACAGAGAGTTTTATTTCTGAGTAAACAGATATTGGATTATGCTCTTGGGTTTTCTAAAAATGTTCTTTTGATCATATCACTTACAATCTCTTATTTTCATTTTACATTCTGGATTTACCTTATTTTTATCCAGTATGAGGGTGAAGGTTTGTTCTCTGAGCTTGTGGGTTGGTTTCCAAATGTCTCCTTACCAGGCTAGGTAAACCTCTTCAACAGAATTTAGGGAATGTCAGTGTTCTTCTCTTTATAAGACTTTGTGTGATCAGTAGGCCTTGTGATGGGTCAGGTGTGAGTGTATCAAGTTGAGAGTCTCGTGATGATGACTCACACCTGACTCATCACAAGACCCTCACTTGACATCCACACCTGACCCATCACAAGACCTACTGGCCACATGAAGCCCTTATAAACAGGAGAAGACTGACACTGATATCCCCTAAGCTCAAGATGTTACCTAGCCTGTTAACAAAATGTTTGGAAGCCAACCCACAAGCTCAGAGAACTTCATCCTATACCAGTGTTTCTCAACCTTGGCAACTTGAAGATGTCCGGACTTCAACTCCTAGAATTCCCCAGCCAGCGAATGCCTGTGTTTAGGACAGTGTTTCTCAACCTTGGCAACTTGAAGATGTCCGGACTTCAACTCCCAGAATTCCCCAGCCAGCGAATGCCTGTGTTTAGGACAGTGTTTCTCAACCTTGGCAACTTGAAGATGTCTGGACTTCAACTTCCAGAATTCCCCAGCCAGCGAATGCCTGTGTTTAGGACAGTGTTTCTCAACCTTGGCAACTTGAAGATGTCCGGACTTCAACTCCTAGAATTCCCCAGCCAGCGAATGCCTGTGTTTAGGACAGTGTTTCTCAACCTTGGCAACTTGAAGATGTCTGGACTTCAACTTCCAGAATTCCCCAGCCAGCGAATGCCTGTGTTTAGGACAGTGTTTCTCAACCTTGGCAACTTGAAGATGTCTGGACTTCAACTTCCAGAATTCCCCAGCCAGCGAATGCCTGTGTTTAGGACAGTGTTTCTCAACCTTGGCAACTTGAAGATGTCCGGACTTCAACTCCTAGAATTCCCCAGCCAGCGAATGCTGGCTGGGGAATTCTGGGAGTTGAAGTCCGGACATCTTCAAGTTGCCAAGGTTGAGAAACACTGTCCTATACACAAGCTACAGGTATTTGCCACTATTGCAAATTTAAACAGTGTACGTGTGCTGGACAGAATGGTTGATCCTGACAGAAGGCACAAAGATGCTGTGAACAAAGCGAGTACAGTCATTCTCTTTTGCCAACTTTATGGCTGCTACTTTTATATTACATGGATAGTCTATGTACAAATCTTTAGTAACCTACATGGTTACCATGCACTCTACATGGGGCTGCCCCTGAAGAGTGTTCAGGAGTGTTCGAAGACTGCAGTTGGTCCAGAATGCAGCCGCACGAGCGATAGTGGGTGTACCTAGATACACCCATGTTACACCTATCCTCCGCGAGCTGCACTGGCTCCCCATTGGTCTCCGGACCCGCTTCAAGGTGCTAGTCGTTACTTTTAAAGCCCTACATGGTATTGGACCTGGCTACCTGAGAGACCGCCTCCTGCCATTCACCTCCCAACGACCAATAAAATAGCACAGGTTGGGCCTCCTCCAGGTGCCGTCGACCGGACAATGCCAGCTGACGGCTCCCCGAGGGAGGGCCTTCTCTGTAGCTGCACTGGCCTTGTGGAACGAGCTACCCGCAGAGATCCGGACCCTTACCACTCTCCCGGCCTTCCATAAAGCAACCAAGACCTGGCTGTTCCGGCAGGCCTGGGGCTGTTGATTAATATCCAGCCCCACTTGATTGAATGGGTGATATATTAATTTTAATAATTGTATTTTTTAAAATTTTTAAATGTTTTTACTTTTGCTGTGAGCCGCCCAGAGTCCCAAGGGAGTGGGCGGCATACAAATCTTATTAAAGTTGAAAGTAACCTTTGATCAGCTTTATAGTATCTCAGAAATGCATTACAGTTCACTGACAGTAAACTAAAATTCACCGCCATTGAATAATAACTCAATAATAAAAAAGGAATCATAAACAGGAAGCCATTTCTAACAAGTAAACCACCTGGTGGAAGAAAGAAAATGTAACTGATCCACTAAGATCAACTAGCTGAAAGTGGTATCTGTAAATGTGATTAATATGTGTTAATAAGTGTATGAACTGGGATCCACATATTTACCTTTGGCTAGTTTTGAATGCCAGTGAACACCTAGGACTGGAGATACCTATTTAAATATTAAAGATAAGCAAACTCTGATTACTGCCAAAGACCTGTTTTGCTCTAATACTGGTAGCTCTTCTGCATGTACTACTCATCCACAGTGTGAAGATGTTTCATTAATTCTTTCGGTATGTTAGGTCTTCATGACATCGCCTTCATCTCATCCCTTGTCCATTGCAAAGGCAGCATGCACTGAAAGTGATGGTTTCAGGTTTAAAAAAGGAGTTATTTCTCCCAGCCAATATGTTGCTCCCCAAAGTATGAAGAAGGAGCTACATCAGGAACATATTCAGTACTGTGATGCAGTGACAGGCTACCTTCTTGCCCAGCAAAGCTTTTGTTATATGAACAACCATTGTATAAACATGTGTAAACCACTAAAATTTGCTGGAGGGTCCCTGTTCCTCCTAGACTCTGGCCACACTACTAAGACCTCATTTGGAATATTGCATCCGGTTTTCATCACCATGATATATGTAAAAAAAAATCATGAGACTCTGGAAAGAGTGCCGGGAAGAGCAATAAAGATGATTAGGGGGGTGGAGGCTAAAACATATGAAGAAAGATTGCATAAGGATTGGGGCAGAGGTTGGTTCTGGCCAGTTCTAAACGGTTCAGTAAGTTGCGAGCTAGCGTACGCCGCGTGGGCGAAAGGCGGCAGGCAGGGGCGGGAGGCTAGCTATATTGCTCTGTGAATCTACCTATGACATTCATTCTTGATCCAACTTCTTAGATGAAAAATTACATCTGTCCTGTTTGTTGGGGGACATCCTTCCTGAAAAGACTGTACATTGTTGGGTGAAAACGGAGGTCTCTTCTGTTACTTGTAGTGTAGTCCTCAGCTTACAACCACAATCGAGTCCAAAATTGTTTTATTTCTTCTGCAGTTAGTATTATTTAACAGGATGAAGAGGCAACAGAGCATGACTGCCAGTACAGTCATCTTTCCTATGTAAGTAGCTGTTTTATTGCTTTGTGTGCTGGTTTCATCCTTAATATAGTAGTGCAAGCAATTAAAGTCTTCTTTTCTGTATCTCTTTGTGCAGGCCATTCATTGGAGCAAGACGGTCAGTGGGTGACTTCAACACACCAAAGGACAGTCATCTTCCTTTTCTATTATTTTGTGTGCTGGTTTCATCCTAATGCAGTGCATGCAATTAAAGTCTTCCTCTCTGTGTCTCTCTGTGCAGGCCATTCATTGGAGCAAGTGTGATCAGTGATATAGAAGACCGGCAAGGACAGTCATCTTCCTTCTGTAAGTAGCTGTCTTTGTTGTTTTGTGTGCTGGTTTCATCCTAATGCAGTGCATGCAATGGAAGAGTTCATTTCTGTGCTTCTTCTTTGTGCAGGCTATTCATTGGAGTCCGTGATATGGAAGACTGGCAAGGACAGTCACCTTCCTTCTGTAAGTAGCTCTTTTATTGTTTTGTGTACTTATTTTAATCTTATTTAATAGTAAGTACACAAAATAATAATTTCCCTTTTTATATCTTTTTGTAGATCATCCATTGGGGCAAAGAATTCTGTGACATCGTCTTGGCTACTTCCACCCGGTCACATGACTGCCAAGCCACTCCCATCCAGTCACATGGATGGCAAGCCACTCCCACAAAGCAGGCGACACCTACAGAAGGGGTTCCAAAGAATTTTGAAACCCACCACTGGATTGGGGTGACATGATAGCAATGTTCCAATATTTAAGGGGCTGCCACAAAGAAGAGGAGGTCAACCTATTTTCCAAAGCACCAGAAGGCAGGAGAAGAAACAATGGATGGAAATTAATCCAGGAGAAAAGCAAGCTGGAATTAAGGAGAAATTTCCTGACAATGAAAACAATTAACCAGTGGAACAGAAGTTGCCTCCAGAAGTTGTAGGTGCTCCACTACTGGAAGCTTTTAAGAAACAGTTGGGAAGCCATGTCTGACATGATATGGAGTTCCCTACCTGAGCAGGGGGTTGGACTAGAAGACCTCCAAGGTCCCTTCCAACTCTGATATTCTGTTATTCTGTTACTGCAGGCCATTTTCCTTTTGACAGCAGATGCCTTTTTCCTTTCTGCCCTTTTGCCAAACCTGCCAGAAGTAGCAAGAGAACCTCAGCGTGACAGCTGTGAGCACTTCCCTTCCCTTGACTTATGACCACAATTGAGCTTAGAATTTCTGTCGCTAAATGAAAAGTTTGTTAAGTAAGTTTTGCCTCCATTTTACAATTTTTCTTACCACGTTTGTTAAGTGAATCACTCCAGTTGTTAAATTAGTAAATTAGTAACACACTAATTAAGTGAGTCTGTCTTCCCGATTGACTTTGCCTGTCAGAAGATTGCAAAATATGGTCACATGACCCTGGGGACGTTGCCATGAACCAATTGTGAAGCCTCTGAACGTATATCGATTGACCAAAGGGATGCTGCAGTAGTCATAAATCACCTTTTATTCAGTGCCATTGTAATTCAAACAGTCATTAAATGAACTGTTGTAAGTCGCGGACTACCTGTACTTATTTTCCTATATGAGTAGAAGAGCTTGCTTCTAAAGAGAATGGGGAAACTCAATACAGTTGGCCAAATGAGCTCCCAAACATTAAAAAAGTATATTTGGAGGAAAGCTTTAGTGAGGTACGGTGTGTGGGTGTGTGTGTGTGTGTCTGTCTGATAACGGGTTCTGGGAAGTCGGGGGGGAAGGCTGGGGGGGTTGTGGGGGAGGGTGGGGGGAGGGATATATCAGGTTTGACGAGACGTGTTAGATTTTAATGTAATTTGACTCAAAAAAAGTAAAAAAAATAAAAATAAAAGATAACAGGTTTTTCATTCAAAATAAATCACAGAAAGAGAAGGGGAATTGAAAATGGACTAAGGACCTAGTAAAAATATATTTATGAGGAATTAAAGAGGCTATAGAGAGAAAGAGAAAGAGAGAAAGACAGAGAAAGAGACAGAGAGAGAGAGAGACAGAGAGAGAGACAGAGAGAGAGAAAAAGAAACACTAGCATGGGATCATGGGAATGAGGCAGTGTCCATCTAGAAATTCCAGGGTGACTCAAAACTGCAAAGGGCATTAAGACAAAGGATGACACGTAATGGAATCCACTCATCTTGCATAGTTACAAAGAGAGGGGAAAGGGTGGGATTGATTGCTGTGAGAGGCAGCCAGCTAAGTTTTAACTGAAGCCGTTGATTAACTATCAGCTGCATTTTAGAACAGGCATAGTACTATCATTTCTGCAGAACCATGATTACTGCTAGGGGGAAGTCAAACATTAATCTCACAATAACAGAGCAATTAGGCCATAAGTTGAAGTCCCAACATGATATGGGGGTTCAGTTATTGGATTAGTAATGGGGAGAAACAGGTTTTAGTCCACCCACCAACCACCAAACTCCCTGTATTACTTGGCACTAGCACCCTCTTATCCTAATCTACTTTAGAGGATTGTTATGAAGGAAAATAGGGTAGGGAGCTCCCTACCAACCTACCTTGAATTTCTATATAGAAATCAAGACATAAATATATTGGGAAAGATCTTTCAAAGGAAAGATGAAAGGAAACTGACTACCTTCAATCCTTTGCAGGCGGACATCAGAGGAAAGCAGAGAGGGGAAACTGTAGACGAGTTTCTACACATTAGCTGAATTCTGCTTGTTAACGTGAAACCTCACTCGTTCAAAGGTTCTTCTTGTTATACAAAGAATAACGGACAAAGTTAATGTAGTTCACAAGAAACTTATATTTGTCTGGTGAACCCTTAGAACTCAGGACATTGCTTTAGTGCAGTGGTTCCCAAACTTGGCAACTTTTAAGACTTGTGGACTTCAACTCCCAGAATTCTCCAGCCAGCAGAGCTGTTCCAAGTTTGGGAACCACTGCTTTAGTGGACAGAAAGCTTCTCTCCTCCCAGGAAGGGTGACCTGAGCAGCTTTAACTAGCTTGGGCAGTAAAGCAGGCCTTTCCACGTAAAAGCCTTTCCCTGGGCAGGAGTCTTCAGCTTCACCACTGCAATTGTTGATTCAGAGGGAGGGTGGGTGGGCTTGGCACATATGCACACAGCCATGGATCAGCTAGCTTGGACTCAATTTTTCCCAAATGATTTTTATTTGAGCAAACGTAAGAACAACTATTGGTGGCTGCCATCTTCCTTCTCCATAGTTTCCATTCCCCCCTGCTAGATTAAAAAAAAGCACTATTGATCACCTTGTTAATGTTGGGCGAATGAAGATGGGCATCCCGAGCTTTGCACTCTTCCTTCTCCAGAAGCTATTACACCCATGTTGACAGTTTTAACAACCATGCCGAAAACAAAATAAATGCCCTTATTAGATTGCCTGCTGTTGAGCTACAGAACAGTCTTCCCCCTGCTGCTTCTCCATTTCTGTCTTTAAAAGAGGGGGGTGTTGCTTAGACTGATCTAACACTGTTTGACATGGGTGGTGAATGTATGTTAACAAAAGGGCTGAGATTGTGTGAGAAAGTGCCTACAGAAGCCAATAGATAGGCAGAAACAAAAGTAGCGATATGCAGGCCTGTCAAACTGGTGGCCCATGGGCTTGTAGGCATCATGGGCAGGCCACGCCCACCCCAGCTCCACAAAAGCAAAAAACATCTCGATACATCATGATACATCACATGACGTGATCACGTTGGACACCCCTGCCATAGAGGAACAGTACCCATCCAATACTGGATCAGCTAAATTCAAAGTTAGGTGTGTGCCTCAGCTGAGCATTGAGGAAGCAACAAGGGCCCAGTGCTGAGAATGCCCTGCTGAGAAGCAGGCCATTGTCAAGCTGTTAGGCCAATATGTGGATGAGTCCTTACTCTACCCAAAAACAGTCACCAGTCTTCAGAGTCCTCATATGTGACATCCACTGCAGAGGTCAAAGCTTTTGGAATGGAGCATCTGTGATCCTCCCTTAACTAGCTAGTGAAGGAAAGGAATGAGCTGCTTTGGCGAGAACTATTCTGTATTTCCAGCCTGTGGTTAGCATAGCCTAGTAGGTCTTGAGGTTGCCATGCTAGTCCCCAGCCATTAGAAGAGAAGTGTTTAGGTCCTGGACAATCCTTCAGCTCTCACAGGACCCCATTATAGAAAGGAAGGAGCCACAATCATATTCAGTAGGTTCTTCCCTAATTATCTTTGCAACAAGGCTCTTCCACCGAGGAGCACTAAAGTGCTGTATCCAATGAAGGATCTGCCAGGAAACTAGGTTAACTGACCTGACTTCTAACCCCTGCTCTGCCTTGGCAACGAGCAGAAGGGAAAATATGATTATGCTTTCAAGATTCTGTTACTTTAGCCTATATCAATAAAGCTCCGTTCCATCATTTTTTAAAAAAAAAAAATATTTTCATTAGTTTTTTTACAATACAGTAAGAGTACAGAAATGAAAAGGGGAAAAAAAAGATAAGAAATATCTTCCTCCCCATCAAAAAAGAACTGTCAGTCATAGAAGCTCCAGGGTAGGAGAATTCGGGTCACAAGTGCAGGAGGAAACAAAGAAAAAATATATCAAATAATCAATATTTGATACACTAAGTGTAAGTATACACTTATGTACTGAATTTAGAGAGCTGCCCAACTCCATGAGACTTTAGGCGGTGTACAGCATTAAAAGTAGTAAAAACCAAAATAATTAAAAAAGAACAGAACATTGCATCATTATCTGTCACTTCCTTTGTATTATAATATATGAGCCCTCAAATCTGATGTGACATTCGAGCCCCATTGGAGGATTCACCACATAAATCATCAGGATCCTCCCTCAGGTGTAATCCAGTATTCATACAAGAACTACATATGCACAAAAGCTTTCTTCCAGACATCTTCGGAATGAATCCGTGGTGGGTAGAGATTCTACAACAGGTAAAAGATTGTCATGGGCTTTTTTGGGGGAGGGGGGGATTCAAACATGTAATGCGTCCGTCCCAATTCCTCCAGTTATCAACTTTGCCTCCTACCAGGGAAACATCGCAGCTTCTGACAGTCAGCAATTCCATGGCTCACCATGACCAATTGGTCACGCAAAGGAGGCGTGATTAGGCAGGCAGTTCTAAGGCTCCAAATGCAATTTGAGAACTGGCGAATGACACATGTGTGCATCAGTATCAGGTTATACTTTCCTGGTTTTTTGCAAGCTTTTTGTAAGCCATCCAGAGTCACGGTATCAGTGAGATGGGCAGCAGAGAAATTTAATAAATAAGCAAACCTTCCTTTGGACAGATTGGTGGTAGTAACAATGCTTATACTATTTGAGGGGGGGGGGGTTTGTGTGTGTGGGGGGGGGAATCACATACGTAGAAGCATTTTTTCACAATCACTTGCAATTGCCAGAAGTGCCATTTCTCTATGAAATAAGAGCTGAGGTGGCGCAGTGGTTAAATGCAGCACTGCAGGCTACTTCAGCTGCAGTTCTGCAGTTCAGCGGTTCAAATCTCACCAGCTCAAGGTTGACTCAGCCTTCCATCCTTCCGAGGTGGGTAAAATGAGGACCCGGATTGTTGGGGGCAATATGCTGACTCTGTAAACCGCTTAGAGAGGGCTGAAAGCCCTATGAAGCGGTATATAAGTCTAACTGCTATTGCTATTGCTATAAATACATTTCCATCTGACTTTTCTCTATCTACTATTGCCTAAGCCAATTCAAAGAAAGGTCTTATCTGATGTGAGAAACTGGAACATTGATTTCCTGGTGTCCTTTAGTTTCCTTTGGTACCTTTGGTTTTGCTCCCCTTACATTTCTCACTGCCTGATTTGTTTTTATTTATAACCAAACACTGAGAGTGAGAGGGGAGAAAAGCTTTGTGCGTGCAGCTTCCCACTGTCTTTGAGATCAATGCCCTCTGTAATGTGGTTCTTTATCCTCCTTCTCTCTCCATGTGCGCAAAAAGGGACTATGGAACCTTTAGTTGTAGAGAGAGAGCACGTCACCCAGGGAAGCCTAAATCTTTCTCACTCAAATAATAGGCTTTAGAATTAACTCCCTAGATTTATTCTGTTTGAATAAAGTGCTGCTTCTGAATCTGTTTCCAGGTGACCTCATAATGGAGCCCTTTTCCATCTAATCTTCCAGCATCTTATTAGGTTTGTTTCTTGAAAACGGGGCTGCTGTGCCTGAAGTGGAGTCCCTGATTCTCTGGGGTCCTTGGCTCTCTGGGCTTGGTGTAGGGTATTCTCTTTAGCCCCCCTTGAGCCTCAATCTGTGAAAGGGATGACTAGGACCACATGGAAGACAAATGAATGCTAGACACCATCCAATAAATTCTTGGCCGAGAGGATTTTGGAACTTTTCTGGTTTGCAGGTCAACTTCAACCACAGTAAAATAAAAACATCCCCATCTGTTCTTTTCCAGGTATTGCTTAACTGCCACAAGTGAATCCAAAAAGGACTCTTTACAAACTTGGGGAAAAAAATCAACAGAAAGATGAACCCAGAGGAATGACAAAACAATTCTTGCTATGCAAACCATTGCTATAAATGAGTATCAGTGCTCTTAAGAAAGTGAAAATGCCAGGCATGCGCTCAGTATTAATAAGCTCTGTGCACACTAATCCTGGAGCATAATGGAGCCTAAAAATTGCACTAAATTCTTGGGAGGATTGTTGAAATCTTATAAGCATCCACATAACGTATATGAACATCAAAGTTAGTTAGTAGATTAAAGTGGAATTTATTCACTGAATTGGGTCTATCAGGATGCAAGATTTATACTAAAACCCCTGTGTCTCTAGAAATAATAAACAATAAAACATTGATCTATTTGTCTATATGTAAAAAAAATATCCCTATGCTCTCTCTTTCTCTCTCTCTCTCTCTCTCTCTCTCTCTCTCACACACACACACACACACACACACACACACACACATGCACAATGCACACAACACACACACACACACTTCTCTTACTAATTATGGAAGTTACGGCAGCTTCAAACTAGTCTCAAAATATGCAAGAGAGAGAATAATGCAATGGAGGCTATGGAGATTCAAAAGTCAAGGTTTACATCACCATCCGCCATGACCAGTATATGAAGAGTGTGATTCTTCCAATCATTTTGGCTATAAAGAAAGTGCCTATATTCTTTGGATTAAAATGTATAAATAGCAAAAACAAGTAATGCTTTTTGATCTGTACCTGCTAATCACAATTCCACATTTTCCTCATGGAGAAAATATATCTAGGTGGTCACTAAACATTGAAAACTACTTATTGCACATTGGTCAGATCAAATCAAAAGTCTGGTTTTTAATCAGGATACTATGCCCCCCCCCAAAAAAAATATTTACTTTTATTTAAAAGATTTGTATAGCCATCCATCTTAAGAGCACAACTTTTAGTGTTTATACTTCCCTGGAAAATTTGGCATATTCCCACTGACCCTAATCCTTCATTTTTTTCTTACTACAAGCCCAAGATCCCCCTGAGGTTGTACTTGTGGATGGTTAACTCCACTTTGGGCATACTGGGAATATGATAGTTCTCCTATGATTCAGTAAATTACAACATGCAAAGGTATCAGATTATGTGCTGCTAAAGAAAACTGAATCCTTATGGAATCTGTTTCACCCACTGCTCTGTAGATAGCAAGTACCCCACCCTCTCTTCTCTGCTTTCCAATTCCAGTGGGCCATCTAATCTCCCCCAACCCTTGATGAGAGTGTGGTTGGGAAAGGAAGGATGCAATCCTAGTCTAGAGGTGGAAACTTACAAAGAAGACATGTGTTCACACTATCAATGGCTGCAGAGACCCCCAAGATAAACAGAATCTTCTTTAAATAGAGATATGCAGTACCTGAATATAATCAGACCAATGATAAAGGTTTTACTGATTTAATCAAATAAAGTTAGATCTGTAAACATTCACACATACATTTTCCTCCTTAAAAGAGGCTTTGCCAAGACACTGGCTAGGAACATTGGGAGAAGTCTGGCACAAAGAAACAACTTAATTACTTTATTTCAGTCTTTCTCAACCTTGGCGACTTTCAGTCCTGTGGACTTCAACTCCCAGAATCCCCCAGCCAGCTATGCTGGGAGTTCTGGGAGTTGAAGTCCACAGGACTGAAAGTCGCCAAGGTTGAGAAACACTGCTTTATTTGCTTCACTCAGTTTTATCCAGAGACTTGTTACTGGGCAGATTCAGACCCTCGCCAATTATTAAATATGCTTAGGTGCTGGATAAATGTACTTCTGTACTTTGCTGTGGTTATCACAATCTTTCAGCATAAGTTGCTTCCCCTTTGTGGATTCCTACTCCATTTTTATACCTGGCCTCATTTTCTGGTTTATAGCAAATAGTTCAATAAGATCATATCGATGATTCTACTTTTGCCTGTTGTACAACAGGATTACACTATGTTTTAATGTTCATGATGCTTACACTTTGATACACACGAACTCTGGAAACATTTGATTGTCACCAAAAATTGATTTTTTTTTTTTTTGCTTATTGGCAAGTCATAGTTTGCAAAAAAAAAAAAAAAAACAAAAAAACTTAAAAAAATCTGGCTGAACTAGTTTCTTTTAAACTTCTTGTCTAGAAAATGTTACTCTGATCAGCCTCTTTCAGCAACAATTTTAAAGTACGTTTAAAGATCCTTTCAATAAGATACCTCGAAATACAACAAGTTCAGATGTTGTTAGGGGTCAGTTCAAATTTGCTCTGTTGTTATTTCCACGGCAGTTATAATAATGAAAAGTTTAAAAACTCTAAACTATAATCGATTTTATTTGATTACTAATAAAACAACATCAACAAGGTACAAATGTAGACCGCATGTTTTTTTGTTGTTTTGCTATTAGTTGTCAACAACCAAATGAAATAATTACAAACAACAAAAAACTTTGCCTTCTGTTTAAAATAACAGATCAATGAACAATTACCAAAGTGAAGTTTCTCATGAAATCCACAGGAGGCCACGAAAATAAATCAAAGAGAGATAGACTTTTGGTTAACATGCCAAATGGGAAGTGAGATCAATTTCTGGCTCTACAAAACCTCTCGTACATTCCACAATTTCATTCAGCTGCAGAAGTATTGATTTAGACCAGCCTACACATTACACCAAATACACATCTTTTTGTCCTGAAAACCAACTATCCATTTAACTCAGTTCAACAGTATTGTTGGAAAGGGGAGGCAGAAAAGGCCTTTGGGAGAAAATGTTATCCTGGCACCAGTTCCAATCAGACTGTGAGTTTCTAAGATTTTCGGTGTTTTTTTTTTTTAAAGCACTTGGTTGGAGGGTAGTTTTCTCTGCCAACCCAATATTTGCTACTCGTGCTTGAATATGGACTGGCCTCCTGTGGGAACAGAAAACTCTACATCACATCCAATTCTATTTTGCCTATACTTCAAGCCTTCCTCAATTCTGTTTCAGGTCGATGTTATTCTGAGTGTTCAAAAATGCAAGAAAACCATATTTATGTTCATACAGTCTTTCCCTAATGTATCCTGTATGTCATTCTTAAGTTGAAACTGCATGGCAAAATCTAGAGGAGTTCAGGAATTGAAAGGTAACTATATTCCAACCTACAGAGTAGTCCAGGAAATAAGAGTTTGGGTCAATTTTCTTGGTAAGGGATAATTGGACTCTACCCACACTTTCCTCTCTAGTGTAATCAAATATGCATTTCCTAAATGTTAGTGTCTGTACTGAACACAAAACGTTTCATCTGCTCCATAAAATGTAATATTTATGATAATGTGGAATACTGAAATTTTATATCAGATGTGGTTTTTTTAAATAATATAACTAAAATAATTGAAGATACAACACATGTTGCACAAACTGTTGGTTGCCTTAGTGAAAAAAACATTCTCTGTTTTGATTCCCTTATTGTTCTCCGATTCTTGTGCTCTATTCTTTTTTTCTTTAATTTTACTTTAACTAGGTGTCTTTCTAAAATTAATTTGACAACTGAAGCATGCAGCTTCTTTCAACATTTATTTATATTGTGGGGACAAAATGAGTGTCATATAGATTGCCCTGAGCTCTCTAAAGAAAAGACAGAATATAAATGCAATGAATAATAAATAAATTTGTATCTTCTTCCTTCTCTATGAATTATTCATAATGAGATTCACCTGGTCCTCTAATATATGCAATCAAGTGCAATTCTAAATAGAGACATTAGAAACAGTGAAATATAACATTCTCTGTCAACAAAAGTTGAAACTAAAATGAATATATATATATATATATATATATATATATATATATATATATATATATATATATATATATATATATATATATATATATAAACTATTTATGGCTTTCTTAAAATTCTGAACTGCATCCTGATAGGGTAAGGGAAAAAAGCATAATATGTTTAGAGATAGCATGTTGTAACAAGCAGCCTGCCAAGACAATGAAATCAGTTGTAATTTCCCAAAGCTTTCAAGTGTAGCACCCCGAAAGACAATACAGTAATCTAATCTGGAAATTACCACATTTCAGATTATGCTGCTTGATTTTTCCCTTCCTAGGGGAGGCTGTATTTGGCATATCAACTGCAATTATGTATTTCCATCATTAGGGAGATTACCTCATAAAAAAAGCTGTCATTTATTTGATGCTTCCAATAGCTCCAGAAGAAGCAGAAATCCAACTATTCTGCAAAATTCAATTGAAGTTAAAAAGAATAATCATCTTAAACTACAATATAAAATATCCCTATCATTTATTCAAGCAATTAGTTATTCAAGAATTCATGTAATTTATTCAACCAATGAGTTGAAAATCCATCAGGGGGTATACCAAATAGTCCATTTTCAAATGAGGCCAAAATTTGTACAGGAAACATTTTAAATCTCAGCCCAAGCCCACATATGAAAGTTAACTGTTTTGTATTTCCATTCTTTGACTTCATCTTCCAGAGATATCATAGGAACCAGAGTTCTTCAAAATTATTATTATTTATTTATTTATCCAACTTACAGGCTGCCCATCTCACAGGGCAAGTGTGGGCAGTGCATAATTAAAGACATAGAAACATACAAATCACATAAACTATTATCTCTCAGTAAAAAGAGGCAGTTAAAGCAGGGATAGAATAATTAAAATTAAAAAGTGGGGGATGGCCTTCAAGGTGCTAACTAACCCCAAGGTTTTGTGCTTCTCTGCATCCTCCCTACAAGCCTCTCCCTACAAGGCAGAGAGAAGTCTTCAAACTCTTCTGGAAGACTAAGGAGAGAGGGGTTGTCCACTTCTGGGGGGAGGATATTCCAAAAAGTATGGGTGACAGAGAAGCTTCTCTTCCTGGACTCCATCAATCAAATTTCTTTAACTGATGGGGTCCATAGCATAAATTCTCTGACTGACCAAATGGGATAGGCTAATTCAGGGGTGTCAAACTCAAGAACCATGGGCTGGATTCAGCCCACATGGCCAGCCTGGATATAGCAAAGGACCAGCCTGTGGTGCCTCTTGCAGCCAAAATGGGGCACAGGAGGCTGCACACACTCCATTTTGCCTGGCAAAGGGCTACAGGAGGCGTCCGCCTCATCTACCCCCCCCCCCCTTCCTCTGGCTGGTCCTTGGAGAATTACAATTCTGATTCAATCCTCAAAGAAATCCAGTTTGACACCACTGGGCTAATTTAATGGAAGAATATGGATCTGCTGGTAACCTGGCCCCATGCCATGTAGGGCTTTAAAGGTGATAACAACATTTTGAATTGCAACTGGAAGCAAACTGAATGCCTAATGAAGTTTGCACAGCAGAGGTGTTATATCTGCCATCTTTGGAGCATCCAAAATTGCTCAAACAGCTGCATTCTGCATCAGCTGAAGCTTCTGAATATTTTTCAAGTTTTGCTCCATGAAGAGCACGTTGCAAAGTCCAAGCAGATGATGACCATAGCATGAATGACAGAAAGATAGGCTTCCCTATGCAGGAAGGGACATAACTGGTGTATCACATGAAATTTAGCAAAGGTTCTCCTATCCATGAGTGCAGGTACCATGAATTGAGGAGTGGCCCCAGATTACACACCTGGGGTAGTGCAACCCCATCTAACACCAGAGATGAGAAACATCCAGATTCAGAGGAGCCGCCAATCACAACCTCTCTGTCTTACCAGAATTCAGCTGAAGCCTGTTATTCCCCATACAGATACCTCTCCACCAGCCTCCAGACACTGCAAAAGAATCTCCACAATGCTGAGGGTATCCTCAGCATACAGATGATGCCTCATCTCATGGTGACAGAGGACCTTACTCAATGGTTTCATATAGATGCTAAAAAAGAGTGCGAAGAACACCAAGCCCTGAAGCAACTCTTCCACAGCAGAAGAATCGTGACTTGGTCTATTGGTTCCTATCAACACTGATTAGGACCAGAATAAGGAGATGAAGTAAGGAGTAAGGAGATGAACCATTACAAAACTGCTTCACTGGAGCAGCTTTGCTCTATCATTTAGGTATTTAGGTATTTATTATACATTTATAGGCCACCCTTTTCCCTGAGGGGACTCAGGGCGGCTTACAATAAAAGGGGAAAGGGAGTGTAGGACAAATACAAAAAAAAGTGTGAACGAGAATAAATTAAACAGTAAAAACACAACATTCACTCGACATTCGGGAGGGGCGAAAGTAAAAACTTATCCCCAGGCCTGACGGGCTAGCCAGATCTTGAGGGCTGTGCGGAAGGCCTGGACGGTGGTGAGGGTACGAATCTCCATGTGGAGATTATTCCATAGCGTCGGAGCCGCAACAGAGAAGGCTCTCCTCCGAGTAGCCGCCAGTCGGCACTGACTGGCGGATGGAATATGGAGGAGGCCAGCTCTATGCGATCTGATGGGATGCAGGGAGGTAATTGGCAGAAGGCGGTCTCTCAAATAGCCAGATCCACTACCATGGAGCGCTTTATGGGTGGTGAGTAGGACCTTGAAGTGCACCCGGAGATCGACAGGTAGCCAGCGCAGCTCACGGAGGATCGGTGTTATGTGGGCGAACCGTGGTGCGCCCACGATCACTCGCGCGGCCGCATTCTGGACTAGCTGAAGTCTCCGGGTGCTCTTCAAGGGCAGCCCCATGTAGAGCACGTTGCAGTATTCCAGCCTAGAGATCACAAGGGCTCAAGTGACTGTTGTGAGGGCCTCCCGATTCAGGTAGGGCCGCAACTGGCGCACCAGGCGAACCTGGGCAAATGCCCCCCCTGGTCACAGCTGAAAGATTATTACTCAAACTCTGCTACATGTGACCTCATAATGTCCCTACAAAAGGGGTGGATCTTGCATTGCATCAGTATAAGACTACTTTCATCGCCTGATATTCTCTACTTCAGCTTTCCCTTAGTTGGAAGAGTATTAAAACTGTCTGGTTTCAGGCTTAGCAATTCTTAACGAATATTGATAGGGGTTCATTTTGTTGAAGGTGGCATTCACATTCGTCTTCTGTTTTCAGTCAATCCACTCTTCTTGCTCATAAGAACCTGAAAAATCTCCAGCTCTGTTGAAATGGAGCCAGGGATTTGAAGCAGTTGCATGATGAAGTTCTACATGACCTGACTTGGCTTGGAACTGGAAAGACTCTGCTATGAAGATCACTTTGGGCCATGAAGATAACCTTGAGCCAGTTCAATCAGAATACAGCTGGAAAGGACCTTGGAAGGCTTCTAGTCCAACCCCCTGCTCAAGCAGGACACCCTATACCTGTGATGGCGAACCTATGGCATACGTGCCAAGGTGGCACACAGAGCCATATTTGCTGGCATGCCAGCAGTGAGCGCCAGCACACATGTGCGTGCCAGCCAGCTGATTTTCTGCCTTCCGGAGGACAAGAACAAATTTCCAGTTGGCCTGTTGGGCCTGTTTTTTGCCTCCCCAGCCTCCGGAGGCTTTCCTGAAGCCTGGGGAGGGCAAAAATGGCCTCCCCCAACTCCCTGGAGATCCTCCTGAAGGTAGAAATGGATTCCAGCTTACTGGGGAGGCCATTTTCACACCCTCCCTAGGCTTTAGGAAAGCCTTCTGAACCTGGGGAGGTCGTTCATGCATGCGTGTGGGGGTGGGGGTTGTCATGCACACATGTGCAGGTGGGCGGGAGGATTGAACTGGTGTAGGCACGTGTGTGCGCATGATAGCGCATAATTTTGGCACGCCACAAGAAAAAGGTTTGCCATCATTGTCCCATACCATTTCAGATAGGTGTCTATCCAGTCTTTTCTTAAAAGCCTCTAGTGATGACACACCCACAATTTCTGAAGGCAACTTCTGTTCCATTTGACCAGCTAATTTCCATGTTAGAAAGTTTCTCCTTAATTCCAGGTTAATTCCTCTTCTTGATTAGTTTCCATCCATTATTTCTAATCTTGCCTTCTGGTGCTTTGAAAAATAAGTTGACCCCCTCTTCTTTGTGGCAGCCCCCAAACACTGGAATGTTGCTATCATGTCACCTCTGGTTCTTCTTTTCTCTAGACTGGCCAATGAAACAAACAAAATGTTAAAAAGTTGTGGCATTTGTGTAGTTTACCTACCAAGCTAAATTATGTTAAAGTAACCAAAATATTGTTACAATACCCAAAACATGTCACAACTTTTGAGCACCCCTAATATTTGGAAATTAAAAGTTGAAAGATTTGACATGCCACACCCAATTCCTGCAACGTTTCTTCGTGTTTTGGTTTCGAGGCCCTTAATCCACTTAGTTGCTCTTCTCTGCATTTCTTCCAAAGTCTCAACACCTTTTTTATAATGTGGTGACCAAAACTGGATGCAGTACTCCAGGTGTAGTCTTACTAAGGATTTATAAAGTGGTACTAATACAAACTAAGGATTGAATTAGCTTATTTGATTGCTGCCAAACACTGCTGGCTCATGTTTAGGTGATCATCCACTGGGACTCCAAAGTCCCTCTCACAGTTACTATTTCTGAGCCAGGTTTCACCTAATCTGTACTTAAACCTTTGACTTTTTCCTGCCAAATTGTAAAACATTGCTTTTCTCCACATTAAATTTCATGTTGTTGGTTAGGAGGACCCATTGTTATTACGGTTATACTTAATGACCTATCTTCTGCAATTTTGCTTGAATAAAACAAAGGATGAGGAACTACAGTATATGAGCTGATCTCTCTTTATAGAAAGATGACATATGAATCATCATAACCAAATAAACCAGACCATATCTAGATTCAGGAAATTGGAAGCCATAGAGTTTCTTTCTTTCTTTTGGCAAGAAAACAGAGATAAAATGATGTGCAGAGGGAAGGACTGGCCTTATCTATCACTTTCCCAATTAAATTGGATGTCAGATTAGCATCTCAACTCATTAAATGATTAAAATTGATAATAGTACGAGCAAACATTCTTTATATGAATTTCCTTTATTCCTGTGAATCTGACACAGTATTTTTTCTAAGAGCTAGAATGTAAAAAAAAAAAAATTATTCACCATGGATTTGAGTAGGTGCAAAATGCATGCAGAAGAGCATGTAATTGGAAAAATGTATCCCAAAAGTAACGTATAATTTTAAAAAAACTTCTGGCAAAAAGAAATCAAATGCAAAAAGAAAGATAGGGCTAACACACATATTGATGGGATGGTATATTATGTTATATTATGTGAAAACCAGTGTCACTGGCATAGCCTCATGCCTTGAAATTGACCAAACTAACTATGAATTATTGGAGTTGTGCAAGTAACAAAATGTGGATATATGATCTAAGGAATAATTGGGATGATCATGGACATTTGCTCATAAGAGAAGGAAGAGCAAATGATGAAATGTGCTATGATAACTTCACCCCTTTGTACTTGCACCTCAATGTCATATGCAAACACATGAAGGGTAGAACTTATGAAGGAAATGCTTTCATTTTGAAGAAACTGTGGCAGATAACCCTGGATATGGTAAACTCATGTAATTATCAATGTCCTAAACAATGGAGTGGCGAGCAAGTATCTCAATGCCACATTTGTAACACATGAAGATTTAACAGTACACAGGAGAGCGCTTCAAAGACAGGCATTGGGAGGGGGGAATCATTTTAATTTCCTCAAATTCTTGGTGCTTGCTGTTGTCCTTCCATATCTGACTGCAGATATAGAGATCTTACAGATGATAAAATAATTGAGATCTGGGCTGCAGAAAGCCTGGATGACCATTTGACAGAAAATATTAACTCTTTGCTGCCAATTAATAGTCATTTGAAGTTTTGTGATCTAGATCTGATAATAGCAATAGCAATAGCAGTTAGACTTATATACCGCTTCATAGGGCTTTCAGCCCTCTCTAAGCGGTTTACAGAGTCAGCATATCACCCCCACAGTCTGGATCCTCATTTCACCCACCTCGGAAGGATGGAAGGCTGAGTCAACCTTGAGCCAGTGAGATTTGAACAGCCAAACTGCAGAACTGCAGTCAGCTGAAATAGCCTGCAGTGCTGTATTTAACCACTGCACCACCTTGGCTCTTTATCCAAGATAAAGCATAAACATGGGCAACTGCTACTCTTACATTGATGGCATTATTATGGGTGGATAGTTGCCCTTTCCTTAGAACAGTTTTACCTCCCATAATGCCAGCAGTATAATATTTTCTTTTCTTCCTTTGACTTACAATCTATGAATATTTAATGCAAAATTAATTTACTACACAATATGAAGCAATTCATTTATCTGGATGCAAAGTCACAACTTCCACTGGATTTTATGAGAATGGCATGCACATAATTCAGATCCTCATAAGTCTGAGAATCCTTGAGGCTATCTTTTGCTAATTGTTCATTATGGGCAGGGAAATCCTCTTTTTTATCCCGTGAACACTGAGTTTAACATCACAAATATACTAATAGAGAATAAGCCTATTCTGATCTTCCTCTTTCTTCTTCTTCTTTCTTTCTTTCTTTCTTTCTTCTTTCTTTCTTTCTTTCTTTTCTTTCCTTCCTTCCTTCTCCTTCCTTTCCCTCCCTCCCTCCTTCCTGCCTTCCTTCCTTCTTTTCTTTCCATTAAATTAACATGTATTTTTTAAAATTAACATTCTTGAATCCAGCACAAATTGTTTCTACCTTTTAATTTCTGAAACAATGTGTGTGCAATATTAGCTGGCAGAATCTTGACTTATAAATCTTGTTTTGAAATTATAGTTGGAGCCACAGAGTTAAGTTGTTGAAGATAACTAGAAACTAACTTGAAAAATGATGCCATGTATATCAAAGCATACATCATGTTTCATATCTTTACATGTCTTGAGAGCAAGTTGTCTTTCATCATGGTTCACTTATTTAATCTTTTATTTCTAAGGTCATTAATAAAATTTATTGGTGTCTTGACAACACTAAGACAATTTAGTAGAGTAAAATCTAACCAATAAGTTTCGACGTTACCATTTCAAACTAATTACATTATTAGCTGAGACTTTTTCCTGCAGGGATTCTCCAATAAACTAAAGTATGAATCCAGAAGCATTTGCATTTGGAATGATTGCATAGCAACAAGATGTAGAAGATAGACAAATGGACAAAAAATCCCAGCTAAATTACTCTCTACATTGACCAAAATTACAATATCATCCCAAAACATGGAATAGAAAAATGAGCACATTTTAATTCAAACCCTTACATAAAATCTATTGCCGTAGATTAGTGTGTTTGTTCTTCAAAACATCTTTACCTAACTTTATGGCTGTGTTTACACAACAGACTTTCCTTTAATGTGTTGTGAAATTCTTGAAAGGAAAGATCCTGGAAAACATAACCAGCAACAGATTTGCAAATACCTAGATGCAAGTAAAATAATACCTAGAAGCCAGCCTGGGCAAAAACAGATTCTGCAAAATCAATTTTATTTCATTATTAGACAGAGTGACTAAATTAGTGGACCAGTGAAATGCTGTGGACAGAATATATTTGGATTTCAGTAAGACATTTGACAAGTTAGACCACAACCTACTTCTTGGTAAGGTAGAAAAATATGGGATAAAGTTTAGTTTAAAGTTTAATAACATTTGTATGCCGCCGTAGGACTCCGGGCGGCTAACAATACAAATAAATCAAAAAGAAGAGAAGAAAAGAAAAGATATATTTAAAAACACACCATGCACTCCGTTCTAAGTGGGGTTGGACCGTATTTTGGGGTCAACAGCCCCAGGTCTGCCGGAACAGCCAGGTTTTAGTGGCTTTACGGAAGGCCGAGAGAGTGGGAAGGGTCTGGATCTCTGCGGGAAGATCATTCCACAGGGATGGAGCAGCTACAGAGAAAGACCTCCCCCGGGTAGTCGCCAACCAGCATTGCCCGGTCGATGGTACCCGAAGGAGGCCCAGCCTGTGAGATCTTATAGGTCGTTGGGAGGTATGTGGCAGGAGGCAGTCCCATAGGTATCCAGGTCCCAAGCCATGTAGGGCTTTAAAGGTAACGACCAGCACCTTGAATCACATTCGGAGACTGATGGGAAGGTGTGACATGGGTGTACCTAGGTACACCCAATATCCCTCTCGCGGCCGCATTCTGGACCAATTGTAGTCTCCGAACACTCTTCTGGGGCAGCCCCAAGTAAAGTGCATTACAGTAAATAGACAACATAGACAACATCACCACCAGGTGAATTTGTAACTGGCTGACAGCATGTAGTTCTTAATGGAACTACATCTACATGGAGGTAAAGAAGCAGTTGAGTATGCCAAGCTTCTGTTTTAGGCCTAATATTCTTCAATAACTTCATAAATAATTTAGATGAGGGAATAAAAGGGGAACTAATCAGATTTGCAGATGGCATCAAGGTGGCAGGAATAGCCAACAATCCAGAAGACAGGCTCAAGAAGACCAAGATGGACCTTGACAGACTTGAACACTGGGCCCAATCAAACAAACAAAAACTCAATGGAGAGAAAAAATAAGGTTTTACACTAAAGCAAGAAAAACCAAATGTGCAGGTAGATAATAGATGGAATCTGGCTCAATAGCAGCAACTGAGAGAGAGATCTAAGAGTTCTAGTAAAAGAAAAAGCCACTTATATAAAGGAATTCAATACACCTAGACTAGTGAAAGAAGGACTAGGGGCGACATGTTTTACAACACTCTCTAAGTCAGTGTTTCTCAACCTTGGCAACTTGAAGATGTCTGGACTTCAAACTCCCAGAATTCCCCAGCCAGCATTCGCTGGCTGGGGAATTCTGGGAGTTGAAGTCCAGACATCTTCAAGTTGCCAAGGTTGAGAAACACTGCTCTAAGTGGTTTACAAAGTCAGCATACTGCCCTAAACAATCTGGGTCCTCATTTTATCACTCTCTAAGTGATGGAAGACTGAGTCAACCTTGATCATGACAGCAGTGTTCCAATATTTGAGGTGCTGCCACAAAAGAGGGGGGGCAAACTATTTTCCAAAGCACCAGGAGGCAGGATAGGAAGCGATGGAGGGAAACTGATCAAGGAGAGAACCAACCTATCACTAAGAAGAAATTTCTTGACAGTGAGAACAATAAAAAAGTAGAAGCCTTGCCTTTAGAAATTGTGGGTGCTCCATCACCAGAGGTCTTTAAGAAGATATTGGACAGCCACTTGTCCAGTATGGCATATGATCTCCTGCTTGAGTGAGAGAATTGGACTAGAAGACTCCAAGGTCCCTTTCAACTCTATTATTCTGTTCTATTCTTTTCTGTAGGATTAGAATCAACTGAAACATGTCCTCTTGTGCTACAAGATGCATATCTCTATTATGTCTGGGAAGGGAGAGAGGGAGGAAAGGGAGGGGGAGACGGAAGGGGGAGAGGGAGAGGGAGAGGGAGGGAGGGAATTAATATATTAGGGAGTCTAATTCGTTCAGACTTGGACCAAATTATGTCATGGATAAAGTATAACATGTCATGTACTACATTTCACTCATGTTTCACATGTTCTGTAAGTTAATTTTATAATTCTTAAATTCCTTTTGGGTAATTTATTGTATTATTTTATTTAATAATACATGTGTTCTGTGTGTATGTGTGTGTGTGTTTGTGAGTCTTTGTATTATATTTGTATTTTGCACTGCTATTCCAAGTTTATATTGTACAGATAGCTAATTTGAATTTGTTGGTGTTTATATGTCTAGCCTGAGCAAGACTTTACCATATTTTGATTTAACGTTGTCATTTAGCAAGGACTTTTTGTCTATATACATTTTTCTTAACTATCTTGTCATTGTCAATTTAGTTTTGGACATCTGGATACCGATTCTCTTGTGCAGGTTAATGACCTCAATAAAGTTAAGTATGAGTGGGACTTTGCCTGCATTAAACTTTTATTCCTTTGAAGAAAACATTTAGTCTGTGGTGTTTGAACTTGTGCTATCCTTAACTACTCAGGTCAACGTAGTAAGAAGAAGTGCCCCTCCCCCACACCTTGACAGTGAAGAATTTACCAATTCCATTCCATCTTAGTAAGTTTTCATCCAGCTATTGCTCTGGTTACCAGTAGCTTCTTATTTTACTATTGCAATATAGTCTACACACAGAGATGATGCTGAAAAAATATCTTAAAAATTATAGTATCTCCAGAAGACAGTAGCTAGACTTCTGTCAGACACTAACCACTAAGAGCATGTGATATCTACAGACTGTAGAATGAAATTCAAATTACTTATTTATCATATAACTCCATGATTATTTTGGCCCTTGCTTCCCCGAAGAAGAGACTTCTCCCATATGTGACAAACCAGAGACTGTGATCATCCTTAAAAAGTGTATCACAAGGTTAAATTTTGGAGAGGGGCTCAGAATTAATTAGGATAAGGGCCTTCTCCGTGGCAGCACCAACTTTATGGAAATCTCTAACCAGTAAAACTTCAGACTGGTTTGTTTTAAGAGGCTCCAAATTTGCTTTTATTTTCAAAACTCCTGTGCTAAAAATCTGTCTTTATTATTCTTATTTTGATAATAGAACAGAACAGAAAAAAACAGAACAGAACAGAATAACAGAGTTGGAAGGGACCTTGGAGGTCTTCTAGTCCAACCCCCTGCAACCCCCCTATATATGTGTGTGTATGTGTATGTGTATGTGTATGTGTATGTGTATGTATATGTGTATGTGTATGTGTATGTGTATGTGTATGTGTATGTGTATGTGTATGTGTATGTATGTATGTATGTATGTATGTATGTATGTATGTAATGCTGTAGACTTTAAATATGATAGATGGATAAATGTATTATACAAAATGGTGTAAGTTCCTTTTTTCAATCATTTTCTTGAATTAAGAATTTGGTATGAAAGTTTAAACCTTATAATATTTATAGTTACCTCTGTGATAAACTGTTTGTTTAAGCTACTGAAGTCTTTTATCAAGGATCACATCAACTCAAGATAGTAGCTACTTTGGGAATCTATCAATAGAATAAGGCTTGTTTGAATATTGCTGCTTTTCTGAAAATAGAAAAGGGATGGGATAGGGGTACTGATCACTTTGGGGGAGACCAAATTGAAAAAAAAATATTCAAGATTGTATTATTTTTAAAGTTCGAGTAGCTTAATTTTTTTTTAATCATATGGAGGAAAATAACTCTTAGAAACTCTTGAGAGCATACCCAGGAAGGCAATTTTCTCATCAAAACCAAAGAGAACAGGCACCTTTTCGTAACAAGAACGTTCATAGGAATTATGCTATTTCAAGATACAAAACTGTTCCCAATAGGATTGTTTGCTTGTTTGATTATTTGTTTGCCTGTCAAATTTATATAGCTGCTCATCTCACCCAATGTTACATCTGGTATAATAGTTATTTGTCCTTTGTGACATCTTCAGGTACTCTAAAATAAATTTCGAAGAAATACTAGACATTATCTAAAGAGATTCAATGTACTCCAGACAGAACTGGGAAAAAATTTGATGGGCTGCCAGTCAGACTGATGCGTTGTGGTCTTACTCACTACAGGGGAGCTGCCAGTATTTCTACAACCAAAATAGCTATAATGAATATTTCAAAATCCACAAAGGACTGTTTACATTTTTTAATCACAAAATCTCTTGGTCAAACTGGATATGCCATAAAAGCCAAATACAAGTCAAACTAAGAACAAAGCAGAAAAAGTATTTTTTTAAGTATACTTCTTCCTTTCTCCCAGGAGTTGAAGCACTCCCATATCTGGTTTTCACCAGTAACAATCA
The DNA here is from genome assembly GCF_009769535.1 of Thamnophis elegans. Lineage (NCBI taxonomy): Eukaryota > Metazoa > Chordata > Lepidosauria > Squamata > Natricidae > Thamnophis > Thamnophis elegans. Next base: position 1,931,431 of record NC_045541.1, on the reverse strand, counting down.
CTTTGTAAACTAAGTTAGGTTCCCCCTAAGTCATCCAATGAACTTCCATGGCTGAGGATGGGCTTGACTTGAAATCTCCCTGGTTCTGATACAATCCATACACCACTGGGATTTGTGGTTGGATTGAGAGAAGATAAACAAATAATTTTAACTATTGTATTTAAGTTCATATTTAACAAATCTGCAAACTGCAATTCTCTTCATATTACTTACTGCAAGGTTTTCAGGGCAGCGTGCTGGGAAAGTCTTAGAAAGACATTCATGGAGTTATCTCTCTGCTTTATATTTTGTTCTTCTCTCAGACTTAATGAAGGCATGACTGTATTTGACCTCTATGGAATTATTCTAATTTAATCAAATGCTACCCCTTGCTGCAATCTTCACCAAGAAGGCAAAGCTCCATTGGTGTTACTGAAAGCTAGCATAGCGATATTACTTGATGTTCCCAAACGGTATTGCTTAGAAAACATACTGTATAAATGTTGATTTATATTTAAGAACATTTATGCATAAAGTGGAGATTCAGTAGTTTTAACGATCTACCCAAAAGAAGCGAAGACACTTAATTTGACAGTTCATGATGAGCATGAAAGACACACTGAATTGATGGAATCGGATTTCAGATCACAAGAGTAAGTAGAAAGTTAAGGTTTTATTCTGAATTCTCTTTTTCTGCTCACTTTTTGTCTAAGACACTAAATGGGGACAATTTTTTCTGCCTTCCTTTCCAGGCACACATGTACAGAACATATATTTTTGGACTCTTCATCTGGTAAAAGATTGTTAACTAAGTGCAGTTTGCCTACCCCTATAATATATTCCCTGTAAATAAACCTTCTTTCGGTTATAGCTGTGACACTTTTTAAAAATGAAGTTACAGATATAAAACCTACTTTATTAATCATTGTTCAGGGCAGGCTGCTACTCTCAGGAATGCTAACACACGGAGTGCTTCTACCTCCAACGGCTAGAGAGCCGAGGTGGAGCAGTGGTTAAATGCAGCACTGCAGGCTACTTCAGCTGACTGTTATCTGCAGTTCAGCGGTTCTAATCTTACCGGCTCAAGGTTGACTCAGCCTTCCATCCTTCCGAGGTGGGTGAAATGAGGACCCAGACTTTGGGGGTGATATGCTAACTCTGTAAACCGCTTAGAGAGGGCTGAAAGCCCTATGAAGCGGTATATAAGTCGAACTGCTATTGCTATTGCTATTGCTAGTCCCAATGTCAGAAACCAACATGCAGATTCTCCAGCAACTGGACAACTTGTCTCACCTTGTCTGAGAAACAGTAGCTCTTCTAGGAATTTCTATTGTATCTTCCCTTAAAGTTTAAGGAAGTTATTTTTAAAACTGCATTTAAGATTCAAGCTGGACATTAAGATCTTGAAGAAATTGAAGTTAATATTTTTTTCCTCCCAGTTATCCTATTTCAGTTTCATTCCAATAAGAAGAAACAACTACTAAAGTGAAAGTTAACTCCTGAAAAGTCTGCAAATTAGCATAATATAGCCTCTGCCTCTGCTGTTGTGGAGAGACTTATGACTAATGCTGAATCAATTAAAATAGATAAATCTATAATAAAAGTATAATTCTAGACCTGAATTGCATCACTGATTCCCTGGGGAGTAGCAGGAAGATACCTGAAGCCAAATTTACCAAATTGTTCCATAATAAAGCCATGTGTTTAATCAAAAGTACTCCCAATAGTTTTAAATAATTAGCTTCTTGCCACATTTGTTCATGGAATTGAAAATAGTTCACATTGCAAGGTATCTTTAAACAAGAGTCTTATTCCTCACTTCAGAAGCTTTTGTTTTAGGAAAATTAATCTAGGATTAATTACACCTATACAGACAATATATAGGATGTGTTCTGGCATTAATAATGTTGTGGCCCAACAGTAGGAAATACTGTTCTCTTTATTTCAATGGAGCCACACAAGGCAGGGCGAGGATTGTGTTACAGGTGCCTTTGTGCATAGCTTTTCCAAGTACAGCACATGATTTGCATGCAAAAGAGTCCACACTCACATCCTGAATCACAATGTTGGGGAAAAAAGTGCCTTGCTGGCGTTGCCCGACACATTCAATAAGTCTTCAAGTCAAAGGAGATACCTTTGTAAGATCATGGCTTTGTGTCTGTGTGCTGAGAGATTTCTGCTTGAAACTACTTTAGAGGAATCACTGTGCATGAATCAATATTTTGAATAATCGTGATATGGTATCAATGCACACTATCACAGGTAATGGTTGGATAGAAATTACATTCATCAATATATTGAGCTTATGTGAAGAAGCAGTTCCATATTGCATAGTATTGCTCTCTTCAAAGATGTTTTAATCTCATTTTACAAAATTATTCCCCTTGCTTCCTATGTACGTTTGCACAAATATAACCAAAATTATCTCCTGTCCTTTCCATGCGTTTTATAAAAAAGTTTACAGTTGTTAAAAACCTTCACAACCACAGATTTGTTCCACTTTCTTATATTTTAAAAAATATTGGACAGACCAAAATAAAACAAGATATTTGCATCTCATTGGATAGGGCATCATTTATAAAATATGGGAAGGGAATTCACAAATTGAAATTACATGTAATTAAAATAACTGAGTGGAAGTATCTTAATTCATTTTCAAGAATTTGGGGTTTTGAGAAAATGAAGTAGGGAAATAATGTTGAAATGTGGAAGTAAAGTACATGGATTTCAACTTTATTCCAGGGACTAACTTTAAATGTTAATACTTAAATATTGGCTAAAGTTGTAGAAATATACCTTGAAGAGTAGTAACTTGAAGATGAGGGGAAAATCACACATATTCTTGCCTGCTCAGGCGACTTTCTACTGACATGTAAGCTTTCAACAACCATTCCTCCTTGGAGTTATTAATCTGGCTGAACAGGGGAGATTCCAATAGATTACAAAGACTCTTATAACATTTGTGACTAACAGAATGAGTATCAGTGTTGAAACAGGACCAACTGAATATTAAAAGCATTGGATTAAAAGGCCTGCCTATTAAAACCTCCATGTGGCCCATAGATGTGGTAGTGCAACACTGTTTTGAGAAACCAGACCATTAAATACAATTTTACCAAAAAAAGACTCAAGAAAGAAGGCAGAGAGATTTCTAGGAAAGCAACGTGTGCACACAAATTCACACTGACATGAAAAATTTCCTCCGTTAATCAACTTATTTACCCTGTTGAAAGTTCATGATGACAAAGTGTCTAAACTACAGATGCTTGGGAGCCAATATTATTCAATGCCTTGTGCACTGAATTATGGCTCTCCTGGCAGGCTGTACTGACGGAGATGGAAGTGAGTGGTGGTGTGCTCTGGTAGGGGATAAATAGCATTACCCTCCATTGCTTTTCTTTCTTTCTTTTTTTTGCTTTGCTACCAATGTGTTTTAGCAACGGCTTCAACCAAGCAATTCCTCCACCTTAAATTAGCCACTTCATTTCCTAAATATACAAAAATAAAATGATTTTTAATGAAACCTTTGTCACAGCAAGTGTAGGCTATTGTAATATATTGTTTAAACAATGATTAAACACCAGAAATATTCAACAGCAAATAACCCAAGAGCCAGCTGCTGGAGACGTTTAAATGTGGAGAGGCTGTGTGATAAGAGTTGGCAGACTGAAATCCTTCCAACTTCATGACACTATGCTTCTGACCTTACAGGGACATCATTTTTTACAACGGAGGCATCACTTTTACACTACAATCTGAAAAATATACAAAGAAGTCATTTTGTTTTAGAACAAAATGCTTTTAGTGGATAAATCTGTGGGGAATATGTACATTTATTTTTCTACCATTGGAAGAATCTCTTTTATAGAGGCATTACTCTTTGTTATTTACAGGATTTTGAATTCTCGACTTTGTCTGTCTCTGTGACCATTGGTCTCTTTGTACAATTACTGTGGTCTCTCTGCTAGCCCCTTTGTTACTTGGATTCAAATTTTACAGACAAATATACACTTTCCTATTCCCAAAGCATGGTGGATATGCACTTTCTCTACAACCTGGATGAGAAGGAAGCAGTCAGCAGCCTCATGATGATCCTGGATGCTGATGCTTGATCTGAACCTCACAAGCTCCAAATGGAAAGTAAGTCTTCAGACTGCAGGTAGGGAGCCATCACATTGCTACACACAGAAAGTTCATCTACTAGCTATTGTGGGGGAAATGGCCACTTAAATAAGGAACCAAAGCATTTGGAGATAGGTGCAGCAAGGTAGCTTCTATTGGCATGCATCACTAGAGTGATCCCTGGACCTCTAGTGAAAAGAATATTTCGGTGCCTGGAGACAATGGGGGCCTGGGTGAAGTACAACATGCTTCAACACAATTAAAGCAAGACTGAGTAGTTTTAGTGGGTTGGACCTCTCAATTCCAAAGAGCTTCCATTTTTGTCCTGGATGGAGTGACATTGCCTCAAACAGAGTCGTTCACAATTTGGGGTGTCCTCCTGGATTCACTGCTCCTGTTTGATTTCCATTATTATTTACAGGTGGCACAGTGGTTAGAGTGCAGCACTGCAGGCTACTTCAGCTGACTGCAGTTCTGCAGGTCAGCTGTTCAAATCTCACCGGCTCAGGGTTGACTCAGCCTTCCATCCTTCCGAGGTGGGTAAAATGAGGACCCGGATTGTTGGGGGCAATATGCTGACTCTGTAAACCGCTTAGAGAGGGCTGAAAGCCCTATGAAGCGGTATATAAGTCTAACTGCTATTGCTATTGCTATTGCTACACAACAACATTGAATCACAGCTCCCCGTTCTTTAGCTGGTGTTGGCCTTCATTTGCACACAGTACTTCCCATGAACATAGGATGTTGTAAGGTATCAGTGTAATATATGTGGATCCAAGCCTGGGTAATTGTTCCTGAGTCCCATTGTCTATGTGTTGACAGATGCCCAGGAACCTAAACATAGTTCTTGCTGATCTGGGGGAAGGCAAGTCAGTATAGGAGTCTTTTTCTGTCTTCATATTAAAGTTGACGATTATCCATGATGGATAAACTTAGTCTAGCTCAGTGTTTCTCAACCTTGGCAACTTGAAGATGTCTGGACTTCAACTCCCAGAATTCCCCAGCCAGGAAATCCTACACTATTAGGAATATAATTCTAACGGTTGGGTTGGCAATATATAAATCATGTAGCAATGCTGTACCTGTTCCCTTTAAATCATACTGTAATATGTGATTGGTTGCTGTTTCCTCAATCAGCCATAAGAAGGAGCCAGAATGACTGTTAACTCTCTGTTTGTTAGATGCTGGGCTGATCTGATCTGAGTGTTTTGGAAGCTGGCTGTTAGAAAGTGCCGTGAGCTATTGTAAGTTTTGCAACTGCTAGCAAACTTTGAGTACTGAACTGATTATATGATACTGGACTATGTTATTTGGATTATCCCTTAATTGAAAGACACCGATGACTGGCTGTCTTATCCATGTATGACCTGGACTGTTTGATGGACTCTGATGGCCTAGAGCACCGTTGGAGGTCCGACAAGTCCGCACCGAACCGAGCAATGGTAACCACCTGCACCAGGGAATATACTAGGGCACTTAGGGCAGCTAAAAGATCACACATAGCCTCCCTGGTCGCATCCGCTGAGTCCCGCCCAGCCGCCCTGTTTAGGATAACCCGCTCCCTATTGAACAAAAGGGAGGCGGGGGAACCCTTGCAGGGCAGAGCTGAAGAATATGCCCAATTCTTAGCGGACAAAATTGCTCGGTTTCGGACGGACTTGGACTCCACACCCGCAGTTCCAGCCGAGACCCAGGGGGACCAAGTTCAACAGCTCTGGGTTGAGTTTCAGGAGGTTATCCCCGGGGATGTGGACAAGGCCATGAGAGCCGTGAGTTCCTCCACCTGTGCCCTGGATCCGTGTCCCTCATGGCTGGTTTCTAACTGCAGTGAGGTGACACGAGGCTGGATCCAGGCGGTTGTAACCGCCTCTCTTCGGGAGGGGAACTTCCCCGCCGCACTGAAGGCGGCGGTGGTGAGACCCCTCCTGAAGAAGCCATCCCTAGATCCAGCTGTCCTTAACAACTACCGCCCGGTCTCCAACCTCCCCTTTCTGGGGAAGGTTGTTGAGAAGGTGGTGGCCTTCCAGCTCCAACGGTCCTTGGAGGAAGCAGACTACCTAGACCCCTTCCAGTCAGGCTTCAGACCCGGTTACAGCACTGAAACCGCCTTGGTCGCATTGATGGATGATCTTTGGAGAGCCAGAGATGAAGGACACCCCTCCATCCTGGTCCTCCTTGACCTTTCAGCGGCTTTCGATACCATCGACCATGGTATCCTTCTGCGAAGACTGCGGGAGGTGGGAGTGGGAGGCACCGTGTTACGGTGGTTCTCCTCCTACCTCTCGGACAGGTCGCAGTCGGTGTTAGTGGGAGGGCAGAGATCGTCCCCAAGGCCCCTGAAATATGGGGTGCCGCAGGGTTCGGTCTTATCCCCCCTACTATTTAACATTTACATGAAACCGCTGGGAGAGATCATCCGTAGGCACGGGATTAGATACCATCAATACGCGGACGATACTCAATTGTATCTGTCCGCCCCGTGCCAAATCAATGAAGCGGTTGACGTAATGGACCGGGGGCTTGAAGCCGTTATGGACTGGATGAGGATTAACAAGCTTGTGCTCAACCCAGAAAAGACCGAGTGGCTGTTGTGTTTTCCTCCCAAAAATTTGGCCATTAATCCAACACTCAGGCTGGGGGGTCAAATTTACACCCCTCAGAGAGGGTTCGCAACTTGGGAGTCCTCCTGGACTCACAGCTGTCATTCGACCATCATATAGCGGCTGTGACCAGGGGGGCATTCGCCCAGGTACGCCTGGTGCGCCAGTTGCGACCCTACCTGAACCGGGAGGCCCTCACAACAGTCACTCGGGCCCTCGTGATTTCTAGGCTGGAATACTGCAACGTGCTCTACATGGGGCTGCCCTTGAGGAGCATCCGGCGACTTCAGCTAGTGCAGAACGCAGCCGCGCGAGTGATCGCGGGTGCACCCCGATTCACCCGCATTACACCTATCCTCCGCGAGCTGCGCTGGCTACCTGTCGATCTCCGGATGCGCTTCAAGGTGCTATTGATCACCCATAAAGCCCTACATGGCAGTGGATCTGGATACTTGAGAGACCGCCTTCTGCCAATTACCTCCCTACGACCTATAAGATCTCATAGGTTAGGCCTCCTCCGCATTCCATCGGCCAGCCAATGTCGGCTGGCAACCACAAGGAGGAGGGCCTTCTCAGCAGCGGCCCCGACCCTTTGGAACGAGCTCCCCGTAGAGATTCGTACCCTCTCCACCGTCCAGGCCTTCCGCACAGCCTTGAAGAACTGGCTCACCCGTCAGGCCTGGGGATAAGGACCATTACCCCGCCCGAATGTTGTATGCATGTTGCTTATTATTTTATTATGTGTTGTCGTCTTAGTGCTGTATTCCCCCCTCCCTGGTTTTCTGTGAGCCGCCCTGAGTCCCCTCAGGGAAAAGGGCGGCCTACAAATAAAATCAATTCAATTCAATTCAATTCAATACCTCTATTTCCATGAAAGTAAAAGCCTACTTAAACTGCAGTGTCTCTGTATGCTGGTTTGTGTGTTCTCCAACACAACTCTCACAACGCTTCTCTGAACGCTCTCCCAACGGGGAGCTTACCTAACATATACCATTTCAGATACATGGTTGTCCAATCTTTTCTTTAAAACCTTCAGTGTTGGAGGGAATTTGTTCCAATGATTAATTGTTCTAATTGACAGGGCATTTCTCCTTATTCAAGTTTGGTTCTCTCCTTGATTAGTTTCCATCCTTTGCTTCTTGTCCTGCCTTCAGGTGCTTTGGAGAATGGGTTGACCCTCTCTTCTTTGTGGCAGCCCCTTTGTATGTGTTAACTTAATCTTCTTTGTTGCTCTTCTCTGCCCTCTTTCCAGACTCTCAATATCTCTTTTATATCATAATGACTAAAACTGGATGCAACATTTCAAGTATGTTTTTATCAAGGCATTATAAAGTGGTATTAACATTTCATGTGATCTTGATTCTATCCTTTTGTTAATGCAGCCATGACTTTGTGGATTTTAATTTATTGCATTTTTAAAAACATTATGAGAGGGTCCAATAAAACCTCAGAGTATATTTTCCTGAACTAGTTTTCAAATGTAAACTATTTTTTAAATCCTAAGTAAATTATCTACTATTCTTTAGAACAGGGGTGTCAAAACTGCGGGCCACGGGCCAAATGCGTCACACACTGGCCCACTTCTGTTTTAAAAGTTGTGGGAAAAAGTTGTGATAAGTCCCATGATGACAAAGTATCATCGTGAGTTTGACACCGCTACCTTAGAACCTGGAGCTATAAATTGTATAGCATAGGATACTCCTATTCCTAATTGCTTGGATATTATCCAAATTTATTTTTATAACTTTTTTACTCTGTTAATTATACATTTCTAGCTTAATTTTCATAAAGCCAGGTGTAATATTATAACCTCTGAGGTTTACCAAGTCTATGTATTGTCATTCAACATTTCAAGGTAACTTATACTCCTATTGTAAAATTTCAAAAGTTCTAAAACTGTCATTACTTGATAGCTGATTGAGGCTAATGATTTCTTTACCAGCCTGTGTTTTCTGAAAAATTTATTACCAGCCACTTTCAAATAAGCATTACTCCACAGTGTCAATTTCTCATGAGAAGAAAAATATTTTCCCCCCTTTTGTGATACATAAGATATGCAAAATTATTCTGAGTTTGTCAGTACATTTCATGTACCTTCTTGTTCATAAAATACAGTCAACAGTAGTTGGCTGGCAAGGTCATCTCAGGAATAAAAATTCTAGTTTTATGCACTGAACTGAGGCTCTCTTAGCCTGACTTTCTACACTGTGTTCTCCAAATGTGATTTCTGACAAACTGAAATACTGTTTTTCACCTGGATCACTTTTAGTCACAAACATCTGGATTCAATAACTTGTCAGCTGAATTCCTCTTTGGAAAAATTTCACCCTCCTAACCAAGACAAGGCCAAGACATGATATCTAGAGGCCAGAAATTAATCCTATCCAAAGCACTGAAAGCACCTCTGAGAATTAACCTCTTTCCCAAAGTAGAGGAAAAATACTCATCTTGTAAGTGAAAGTCTGTCAACTGCTCATCTTTGCCTGCTTTGAAGCTCACTAGTAACTGCCATAAAGGGGGGGGGGGGCATTTGGGAAGGGAAGCGTGCTGGAGGTGTGAAAGAATGATATGGAAAATTGAGGAGTATTGGCTACTAACAGAAACCAGAGGTGCCAAATCAAGCTATCTGCTGAGCTTCAAGGATGCCAGTCATGGGAATGGAGTTTGCACCAACGCCTGAGGCATTGAGTACCCAAAACATTGGAACAACACCTGATTTGCTCTTCAATATTGAGGATTGTTTCCAATATATGATTTTCACATGGGTTTTCCTCAGAGATTGCCTAATCCGTGCTGCATTCAGCATCTCTAGTAAAAGTACCTTTTCTCTAAAACCTATAGAGTCCAGGGTCATTCTTTCCTAGGGAGTAGCTGGGGCCAGTCTGATAAAGTCTTCAGGTATTCAAATTCAAGTATTTTATTTCATGGCCAAAGAAATTGCTCTTATATTTAGCAGCTAGACTTATATACCGCTTCATAGGGCTTTCAGCCCTCTCTAAGCGGTTTACAGAGTCAACATATCGCCCCCACAGTCTGGGTCCTCATTTTACCCACCTCGGAAGGATGGAAGGCTGAGTCAACCTTGAGCCGGTGAGATTTGAACCGCCGAACTGCAGATAGCAGTCAGCTGAAGTGGTCTGCAGTACTGCACTCTACCCACTGAGCCACCTTGGCTCTATATTTCTAAACATATTTACTTTTTCTAGGTTCCAATTAGAAGGTTTGTCCAACTGGAAGATGAAAAAAGTAGACCAGGTGGTAAAATCTGGAGAAATTCCACATTCACTCCATTTACATACTGGCCCCTTTTCATCTAGTTCCTGGTTTATTTTAATGTTTTATTCCTAATGTTGAATGTGTTAATGTTTCTATAGTTTTATATTACATCTTTATATTATCAGCTGCCCAGCGTTGTCTGACAGTGAAATGGGAAGTATATAAATGTATTTTCACTCAAAACTAATCTATTGATACTTTATGACAGGGGTCCCCATCCCCCAGTCTGTGGATCTGCACCGGTCCATGGCATGAAGCCCCATCCATGGGATACAAGACCTCACCACCCCCTCAGGTCCATGGAAAAACCTCTCTCCATGGAACTGGTCCCTGGTGCCCAAAACGCTGGGGGAAGCCTGCTTTATGAGGCTAATTCTTCTACTGTATCAATTAATGCTGCTACTACTACTAAGAGAGAGTTCTAATTACAGTTTACCAAAGAAATGAATTCTTCATTGCATAATTAAGTCTATTGCACACAAAAATGAGTGTTTATTGTATACTATATATAAAATATTGCCTTGTTATAGTGTCAAGTAAAGGTAAAAGTAAAGTCTCCTTTGTCCAGTCATCTCCAACTCTAGGGAGAAATGCTCATCTTCCTTTCTTAGCCGAGGGAGTCGGCACTATTCAAATAGCAATAGCAATAGCAGTTAGACTTATATACCACTTCATAGGGCTTTCAGCCCTCTCTAAGTGGTTTACAGAGTCAGCGTATTGCCCCCCCCCCAGTCTGGGTCCTCATTTCACCCACCTCGGAAGGATGGAAGGCTGAGTCAAACTTGAGACGGTGAGATTTGAACCGCTGAACTGCAGATAACAGTCAGCTGAAGTGGCCTGCAGTACTGCACCCTAACCATTGCGCCACCTCGGCTCAAAGACCCTTCCATGGTCATATGGCCAGCATGACTATACACCGAGGTACACGGAATGCTGTTGCCTTCCTACTGAAGTGGTACCTATTTATATATTCACATTTGCATGCTTTTGATTGGCTAGGTTGGCAAGAGCTGGGACAAATAACAGGAGCTCACCCTATCGTGCAGCCCTCAGTTCTTGAACCTCGTCTGTCTAACTGCTAAACCATCACACCTCATTCTCATTGTATAAATTATTTTGAACTACAAAATCTAGCTAGTTTTTTCAAAACTGGATGTTAAAAATGACATTTAAAAAGAAAAAAGAAAAACCCAGGATTGAAATCAATGCTTGGCCCTTGAGTAAATAAACATATTCTGTATGAAATGAAAAGCTTTCTTACTCTGTTGCTGGAGTTGCTCTGGTTTGTAATGCAAATCATATATAATTTGGGACACACATTTTGTGTATTAAAAATGCAAAATAAAATCTTTGTGAAATGCAGTTAATTGCCAAATGCCATTTTTCAAAGTGTAATTTTCTCAGCCATTTACATTTTATTTGGAAATTGAAATTAGAATATGTAGAACATTTGCTGCAATTCGTTTCTAAGATCAAAGTAAGTTCTGAGCCCCAGCAAACTGAAAATGACAACATAAAAAGAAAATTCTATAATTCAGCCTAATAAACAAAGTTCCCACTCAAGAATTTGCGTTCCTCTTCCATCATACAAGTATTTCCACTTGACCAATTAGATCCCATAGATTAGGCCTCCTCCGAGTTCCATCTGCCGGTCAATGTCGACTGGCAACCACGCGGAGGAGAGCCTTCTCGGTGGCAGCTCCGACCCTGTGGAACGATCTCCCCGTGGAGATTCGTACCCTCACCACCCTCCAGACCTTCCGCACAGCCCTTAAAACCTGGCTGTCCCGTCAGGCCTGGGGTTAAAGACCGTAACCCACCCGAATTGTATGAATGTTGTGCTTTTAATGATGTACTGTCTTATGTGTTAATCTGTTTGTTCTCCCTTCCCTCCGAATTGTAAGCCGCCCTGAGTCCCCCCAGGGAAAAGGGTGGCATATAAATAAACTACTCAATACTCAATACTCAATTTCCTCTAAGACCAACAGCAGTTGGTCAAGTTAAACTATTGCCTCATTGTCTTTATGAACCAGCAACCTTCTCCTTTATCCACATCTCTGATTTGTTTTTTCTCCCTATGTTTCCTTTTAGGACAATCCTGTACAATTACATTATTATTGGCAGCATTGTCATTTCTTTGCTTCAGAGTCAATCATGAGCAATCTGGACTGATAAAACATTGTTGGATAGATGATTAGTAGTCAGGAATGATGGCATCAGTAGTCAAGCCATATTTGAAGGGCCCCAGATTCTTCAATTTCTACAAACTGAGTTTTAGTTAGTCTTCAGTGTACTTATGGGGCTCTTTCAGCATTTTGAATAGTGCAGTTAATTATTTTGAATATAATAAAACTCATAGCCAAAATAATCACATCCATCAAACACTCAGCACAGCTACTCCCAGGTCCTCACATCTTTGGCAAAATTATGTTTTCAGGACTTTGCAAAAGGGATAATCTGATTTCTGGGGGGGGGAGGGTTAGGGGTGAAGTTCCACAGGACAGGTGCCATGGCAGAAATGGCTCTCTTTGTGTGTCCTACCAGACAACACTCACTGGTTGATGGGACCTGCAGCAAGTCCCTCCTGCTGGATCCGGGAGACAAGTAGATGTAACTGGGAAGAGGCAACCACATTGTAGGTCATTACAATTGTGAATTAAATACAAACACTACAAATACAAACTTGGTAACCAATGCAACTTGCCAAGCAGAGGTATAACATGCATTAGTTATGGGACACACATACTTGCCTGTTCTGACCCCCCTCCTTCGCTCGTTCAAAGACGACAGGCAGGAAGACTTAAAAGGAAATAACTTTATCAGTCCTTGGCTCAGACTGGCTGCGAGCCCAAAATTAAACATAAATAAAGTCTCTGGCAAGAAGATAACAGAATGCAAAAACAAAGATCTCTTACGGCCAAACCAGGTGTACAGAAAGAAAGCAAATCACTTCTCCAAGTGCCTCTCACAAACAAACCACGACTGATGAACAATAAACCACGAACGAACGAATGAACGTTGACTTCTGCAACCAGGGCGTGGCACCATCAGTCTTTTTATCTCCAGAAGACGACACTAACGAGCCCCAGCTGCATTGTTATTCCTGCATCCCGACTCAACTCACAGCAAACTTCTGCTGAGTCACAACACTTGCCTATCTGGCTGCATTTTGCACCAGTTGAAGCTTCCAAATGCACTACAAGGGCAGCCTCATATACAGCACAGTGCAATAATCCATAAAGAGGTGACTAAAACATAAATGAACATAAGCAGAATCTCTCAGCCCTGGAACAGGCACAACTGATGCACAATCGGGGTTCCAAATAGCATCCAAAATTAAATCAAAGTCCAAGGCAAAGTATTGTTCAAAGTTCCAATTTATTAAGAGAGCCATGTTGGCACATCTGGGGAAACCCGAATCTGAAAGCTTCCCGGTTTTCCCCACCCAGTTGAAAGCCCATGATATTTCCCCCATACCCACAAGCCCATCACATGGTCCAATCTTCCACTGCCATGCTGGCAGCTTCCACCCATCCAGTTCTGATCAGGTGCAGAGGTGGAGAGACAAAGGATAACCTTGGATTCTAGAAAGGAATTTTATTTTGGCAACATCACATTCTACTCCATACCATCCCCCCTCCCATTTTCCCACAATAGAAACAGCATAGTAGAATAATAGTAAGTGTGGCAGACCAAAGATCCAAAAGGGAATACGGCTGCAGGCCTGACAGCATTGTTCTGCAAAGGTCCTCCTAGCCATGAGGAAAAGGAACCATAGGAGTCCAGAAGAAACCCAAAATTGGCCACAGGTTTGATGTGAGGTACTACAATCACATCCAGAAGAAGAGACAGAAAGTTCCCAGAACCAGTAACACCCAAGCTTCCTAACAGACAGAAAGCAGCAGGTGAAGTAGGCAAAATCACATCAGATAACCTATAAAGTTAGCACAGGAGCCCCACAGGGCTGTGTGCTCTTTCCACTTCTCTTCTCCCTCTGTATCAATGGCTGCATATCAAACGATCCATCTGTTAAACTACTGAAGTTTGCAGATGATACAACAGTGACTGGTCTCATTCGAGACAATGATGAAACCGCATACAGACAGCAGGTTGAACAACTGGCCTCGTGGAACAACCGCAACAATCTGGAACTGAACACACTCAAAACTGTAGAAATGGTGGTAAACTTTAGGATAAACCTTACCATACTACCACCTCTTACAATACTAGACAACACAGGATCAACAATAGAGACCTTCACATTTCTATCATATTCTATCATATCATATCTCAAGTCCTAAAATGGACACCTAATATCAAAAACATCATCAAAAAAGCACAACGAAGAATGTTCTTTCTGCACCAACTCAGGAAGCTCAAACTGCCCAAGGAGTTGCTGATTCAGTTCTACAGAGGGATTATTGAGTCTGTCATCTGATCCTCCATCACTGTCTGGTTTGATTTTGCAACCCAACAAGATAGAAACAGACTTCAGAGGATAAAAGAACTGCAGAACCTGCCTTCCATTGAGGACCTATACACTGCATGAGTCAAAAACAGGGCTGTGAAAATATTTACAGACCCCTCACATCCTGGACATAAATTATTTCAACTCCTACCCTCAAAACGATGCTATAGAGCATTGAACACCAAGACAACTAGACACAAGAACAGTTTTTTCCTGAACACCATCACTCTGATAAACAAATAATTCCCTCACTACTGTCAAACTATTCACTAAGGCTGCATTACTATTACTATTAGTCTTCTCATCGTTCCTATCACCCATCTCCCCCCACTTATGACTGCAGGACTGTAATTTTGTTGCTTGTATCCTTACAATTTACAGTATATTGATATTGATTGTTTCCTAATTGTTTATTTGTACCCTATGACTATCATTAAGGGTTGTACCTTATGATTCTTGACAAATGTATCTTGTCTTTTTATCTACACTGAAAGCATATGCAGCAGAGGTGAAATTTAGCAGGTTATGACCAGTTCTGGAGAACTGGTAGCAGAAATTTTGAGTGGTTCGGAGAACCAGTAAATACCACCTCTGACTGGTCTTGCCCCCATCTATTCTCTGCCTTCCGAGTCCCAGCTGATCAGGAAGGAATGGAGTATTTTGCAGTATCCTTCCCCTGCCACGCCCACCAAGTCATGCCCACAGAACCAGTAGTAAAAAAATTTGAATCCCAAAACTGATATGCACCAAAAACAAATTCTTGTGTGTCCAATCACACATGGCCAATAAAGAATTCTATTCTATTCTATTACAAAGCTATTAAGTCTCACTAAGGCTGGGTTGAAGCCAGTTGTTCCTTATCAAATACCACAGCCTCCAGACACTGAGGAAGGACCTCCATGGCATCACTTACTTGGGCCAGGGTGGAGATATAATTACATGATTATATGATATACAGAATCAGCATACTGATGGCACTTTGACCCATGTCTATCAGCTTGCTTTAGATAATAAACAGGAGTAGATGAAGTCCTGATTCCTATGGCACCCCACAAAGCAGCGTTTGAGGGCAGGGACTTTTCCCCTTGATCAACACTGGAATTGGTCCAGGAGGGAGGAACAGAACTTGCACAATCATGCCATCCATACCAAACCCCCGAGCTAATATGTAAAGATAGCATGGCTACTAATGGTATCAAAAGCTGCTGAAAATTCAAGAAGACCAAGGAAAGATGCAGTATACTCTTCTTGCTCCTGGAAGAAGACATCTAAAAGTGTGAAGAATGCTGTTTTTGTCCCATATCCAGGCCTGAATCCAGATAATCTGTTTCCTCCAGGTTCCTCTAAATGATCTATATGATCATCTTCTCAACAACCTTCCTTAAAAAGGGAAGATTGGAGAGTGGACAGAAATTGTTCAGAACAATTTGGTCTAGCAGTGCTTTGAGGAGTTGGGATGGTTACTGAAGGAATTGAGGCCCCAAAATGGCCGCTGTAAGCAACTTTTAAATCCCTTAACGGCGGCCACACTAAGGGGAGGCTTCCAGGTATCAGATGGAGGCAAGGGGAAGAAGGCAGGGAGAAGGAATTTGCAGGATGGCACTGGATTGTTTTTGGAAGAATCGGGAACCAAAAGCAACCTGTCTTTCTTCGGCCAGACAGAGTTGAAACTGGAACCAGAATCAAGGAGCACAGAGGCTTCAAATTAACTCTGTCTCAAGGCCAATTGGATATCACGATACCCAATCCTGACTAATCCTGCAAAATTCCTCCGGAAAACTGATAGGGATTAGGGTTTCAGGGACATTTTTATCAGCCTCTTAACCGATAATGTTTTCATGACCATTGGGCTACCACTTTAATAGACCATGGGGGAGGTCTATTAAAGTGGCTCAATGAAGCTCCCCGGTGGATCCAGAAGATTCAAACTATGTTTGGAAATTTCTCAGAAATCTGGAGAGCAGTTCTGCTGGGTGTCTGATTATACCCCGGAAAATAGATTGATTTGACAGGATTGTTCCTGAGCATCTCAGATGCTGATCCTAAAGGGATCCATAGTTTATCAAGATACCTCAGGAAATTAAGCATATTAAGAGACATATGGAATGACTCTGGCAGAAAATAAGAAATAAATAAGACTGAATACAAATAACATATTTAAATTTGAGCTACTTTATGGAAATAAGGCAGTGTTTCTCAACCTTGGCAACTTGAAGATGTCCAGACTTCAACTCCCAGAATTCCCCAGCCAGGAGTTGAAGTCTGGACATCTTCAAGTTGCCAAGGTTGAGAAACACTGCAATAAGGGCACTGAAGCAAAATTACAAACTGCCCTTGTGGCATTTGCAGAATGCCAGCCAGTTGCACAGTTCATAATAGCCCAGGCCCTATTGGGTAAGATCCATCTGCAGTGGGCAGATCATCTGTCTCGTCATTTTAAGAATCTGATGACTTATATTCATTCTGAACTAGATGCTGGTTTGGAAGAATCCAATTAGATTACAGAAAGATGTTGTCCAGAGGGATTTTGGCCTAGGGATCTCTACAGATAGACTTCAGGATGTGAGCTCTGCTCCTTTTGAACATGACCATGTATCCCCTTGGCTAGCCAAAATGGCCAGGACAGGAAGTGATAGATCAATGTAGCTTTATTAATACTTCCTTTCAGAAGCTGAAGGTCCCAGCAGCCTTGAAAGAAGTCTGCTCCTCTTCAAGCCTTGTACCCCAAACAATTTTAAACAATTATCATCCCTCTATCTAATATAGTAAAATTAAAATACTGTGGACATAATCCACTTGGACCTCAGCAAGGCATTTGACAAAGTGGACCACAACCTGCAATGGAAAAATATGGGATAGACAGCATCACCACCAGATGGATTTGGCTGACTGGCTGACAAACATTCAGCATGTAGTTCTCAATGGTACTACATGTACATGGAGGAAAGTGAGTAGTGGAGTAACACAAGGTTCTGTCTTAGACCCAGTACTCTTCAGTATCTTCATAAATGACTTAGATGAGAGAATAGAAGGGGAACTCATTAAATTTGCAGATGACACTACGCTGGTAGGAATAGCCAACACTGCAGAAGATCCAAAAAGTTCTTGACAGACTTGAACAATGGGTCCTATTCAACAAAATGAAATTTGATGTGGAAGACAAGCAAGATTTTACACTTAGCCAGGAAAAACCAAAGGTACAAGTACAGATTAGGTGAAACCTGGCTCAAAAATAGTAACTGCAAGAGGAACCTTGGAGTCCTAGCAGATTTAAATATGAGCCAGTAGTGTGCGGAGGCAGCCAAAGAACCTAATATAATCCTTGGTTGAATAAAGAAAATCACATCAAACATTCATACTGTTTAATAATGCCTTAGTAAGGCCACACCTGGAATAATGCATTCAGGTTTGGTCATCATATTACAAAAAAATATGTTGAGATGTTGAAGTTGTGGGTGCTTCATCACTGGAGGGTTTTAAGAAAAAGTCTGGCCAGTCACTTGTCTGCAATGGTATAGGGTCTCCTGCTTGAGCAAGGGGTTGGACTAGATGGACTAGGGTCTCCACATAGTCCCTTCCAGCTCTATTATCATTGATTGATTGATTGATTGATTGATTGATCTAGTGCAGTGTTTCTCAACCTTGGCAACTTGAAGATGTCCGGACTTCAACTCCCAGAATTCGCTGGCTGGGGAATTCTGGGAGTTGAAGTCCAGACATCTTCAAGTTGCCAAGGTTGAGAAACACTGATCTAGTGATTTGTATTTACTCAGAATGGATAGTCATTGTCTTACCAATTGCTTACCAATTGTTTTGATGCATTCATGTTCCCTCAATGCTGCTCTTAACAAGTTGGGCAAGTTCTTTCTTTTGTGTAAAGGCAGATACAAAGAAAGAATTAAGTAGTTCTACTTTCTTCCTGCCTGTCATCTTCTGGCCATTAGCTCCCTTTAGCGGATCTATCATTTCCTTGACTTTCTTCTTGTTTCTTACAGCTAGGAAGAAACTTAAAAATTATTTTTGCCATTTGTTGCCAGTTTAAGTCATTCTGGTTCTTAGTTTTCCCGACACCCTCATTTGCAGATTTGGGTCATTTGCTGGTATCCTAAATTATGTGCCCCTTTCCATGTTTTATAGTAAAAACAGCCACAGTTATATATGCATGACTAAAGACTTTACTTTGTCTTGGGATTTAGTTTTTATTCTTTTGTATGGTTACTATATTGTACTTTTATATTTCTACGTCATCTACAGCTTCTGGAGGGAGATGGTAATAAATGGACTGAATGACTGACACAACTCTCAGTTGGGACATGGCCTGAATTAAATCAGCAATCTCCAATTTAGTCGAAGCAGAACCAAGTACTTTGTAAACCATGAAATCAGGCCTGGACTGAATCTTATGGTCAGTGCATACTATTACCAAAGACTCCAAGACATTCAGCTAATGGCGAAATGAAGATACTTGTTAGATAAATGAATGCTTCATAGAATTAATGAACTGAAGATAAGCATTGAAGCTTTGCTAAAATTAGTTTTAATCCACAGTCTTTTCATCCCTGGCTTGCTTTCTAATTTTTCATCCAGATGCGAAGACAATCTATGAGAAAATAGAGGCTGATTATGTCTTCAAAACATCAAACTAAGGTACCAAAATAGAAGATATAATGGTCTAAATATAGAAAATCAATGTTGGAAATCAGCAAAAACTCTGCCTTGAACAAAAGCTTTCTAAGGAAATTGCTTGGAACTATGCATGCTATACCATTTCTCACATATGGTACAACTCTCCAAATATGCCAGATGCTAAATGATCATTTTCACAAAGTGATCTTTACAAATCAGGCTTTTTTTCACATAGGCAATAATTAGTTTTAAATTCTTCTCCTCTCTCATTAAGCTCTCTCTGAAGATGACCATCTTTACATAATTACCAAATGAGGGAGAGAGTTTCAAAATTATTCCTGGGCAAACTGCTGGAAGAGAAAAACAATGCAACAAATTACAGGTATTTCAGAAGACGTTTCGAAGAATATTTATTCTTCAAGAAGTGAACCATCCACAGGATGAGGCTGGCTGAGTTTATACAGAAGGCAGCAAAGCTTCTTATCAATCAGGAACCTTTATTCAGCAGTGAATAAGTCTGGATTGTGAATTGCAACATTTAGGATGATGGGGCGCAAAAATTAAGAATTGGGAAATAGCAATAGCACTTAAACTTATATACCGCTTCACAGTGTTTTTACAGCTCTCTCTAAAAACTGTATATTGCCCCCAGCAATCTGGGTCATCATTTTACCCACCTCGAAAGGACGGAAGGCTGAGTCAACCTTGAGCCTGGTGAAATTCAGTCTGCTAAATTGTAGGCAGATGGCAGTCAGGAGAAGTAGCCTGCAGTACTGCATTCTGACCACTGTGCCACTGTGGCTCAATATCACCAATGCTAACAATAGTAGATTATTATTATACTGGCAGAACCTTCTGTGAGGACACTGGGGCAGAAAATAAGGAAGAAAATTACTTAGATCATGAAATTAATTCAATGAGAGAATATAATATATACTTTCTATATTGCACATTGCTGTGCTGGCTGGAGGATTCTGGGAGTTGAAGTCCACAGGACTTAAAGTCGCCAAGGTTGAGAAGCACCGCTATATGGTTTTCGTTGCCATCTTCCTCATAGTATGAACGGCTTTCCCTCTGCCACTAAACTGATTGGCTGCCTCCAGCATCATCCAATGTTGCTGTTGTCTGAAAGAGGTTCCTGCTTGTTTTAGGTGGGCACTGAGATGACCTTCATACCTTGGGTGACCCTGCTGGGAAGCATGGTGTTGGCATTCTTTGTTCCTCCCTCCCAGGAAAATCTAAAACTATTGTTGTTGTGTACCGCTGGTGAACATAGTATAAGAATGAGAGAGCCGAGGTGGCGCAGTGGTTAAATGCAGCACTGCAGGCTACTTCAGCTGACTGCAGTTCTGCAGTTCGGCTGTTCAAATCTCACCGGCTCAAGGTTGACTCAGCCTTCCATCCTTCCGAGGTGGGTAAAATGAGGACCCGGATTGTTGTTGGGGGCAATATGCTGACTCTGTAAACCGCTTAGAGAGGGCTGAAAACCCTATGAAGCAGTATATAAGTCTAACTGCTATTGCTATATTTTTGGATATTATGAAAATGCTTAATATTATATTGTTTGAAATGTTGAATTTGTTTTCAGAAATACCAGTAATTAGGCATCCAATTTTGTCAACACTATCAACACTAATCTGTGATATTTTCAGTATGTCTACATAATAGAAATACCCTATGAATAACAACTTTAATACTATTCAGCACTTAAAAATGTTTTAGAAGAGTGACTTCCTTCCTTCCACTATTTCAATTATAGATGCTTGGGGTGGGTGTCTACAATATTACAACAACATAAAATCATACTTTAAAATTCCAGTGACAAATTGCAAGTTATAAGAAAATTATGTAGCCCAGGGGTGTGAAACTCATGGCTCACAGGCTGGATGCATCGTGCGCTTGCTATGCCCACCCCCAGTTTAGCAAAGGGGAAAAAGTTGTGATACATCACATGATGACGTGATGACACAAGTTTGACACCCCTGATATAGACATACATAAATACATACATGCACAAATAGGCTAGTGTCTATACATATGTCCCCAAA
The DNA here is from genome assembly GCF_009769535.1 of Thamnophis elegans. Lineage (NCBI taxonomy): Eukaryota > Metazoa > Chordata > Lepidosauria > Squamata > Natricidae > Thamnophis > Thamnophis elegans. The sequence continues at coordinate 1,910,312 of NC_045541.1, read as the reverse complement.
GGTTTTCTTGAAAGCAAGTAAATAACCGAGTTTCTCTTGGTTGCATGCAACATTCAATGTCTCTGCATGAACAGAACTCTGCATGGGCATTTTTTTTGCACTTCTGAAGTTTCATCAATATTGACAGGTTAATCCAAAATGCTGGCTGAACAAAAGCAGAGTGGCTTAGAAGGAAACAATAAAACATTGCTCCAGGTTATCTGACATTTCCGTAGAGTACTGACCAATTCTCCAACTCCCAAAGTATTATAATACTCAATATCCCAGTATTATTTCAGCCAAAGGTCAATGACCACAAGATTACTCCTGAACTGATGCTACAAAATGTAAGTTGGTGTTTATTAAAAGACACAATGACTTCTTCAACCATGACTTTCTCAAGTAGTAGATCTTTTCATGCTTAGAGTCTTAATGAATCAGTAGTGGCTAAATGCAAATACCTTTAAGAGTGGCCAGACATTGATTCTCAGATGGCTTAACTAAATTAATTAAGCAAACTGATTCTGTTTAAATCATTTTGGAAATTTTAAATCATCATTGTTTTTGCAATAGTCAAAATAATCAGACATGGATAAATTCATAAATTAAAGTTTATAATATTTTAATCTTCAGTTCTGCAATTTAACAGCATTCACTTTGCAAGTGGAAAGTGTTTCTGAAATGCTTTAATTCGTTTATTTTGTGCAATGTATCTACTGCCTCAATCCTCATGGACTCTGGGTACTTTAATTGGAATAAAATAAGTATTTCTGGTGGAGGGTCTTGAATTGCTATTGCAATAACTTAAAGACCACAGTGGGAGCAGGCACATTAAGTTGCAATTGAAACAAAATAACAAATACAGATTTGCATATACGAGATGCAATTTTATTGTTGACTTCTCTTTGAATCATATTTTCAAAGAGAAGTAATGGTTCTCTTTGGCTCAATGTAATAAAATTAATTTAGTTGTAAAGTTAATAATTATTTGTTCTTTTTGCTATATAGTCAACTTGGATAACATACTTGTGCAGATCTTTGCAGTTGGCATTTTATAGACATTGTTGGAAGATATTACATAGTATTTCTTTTAAAAGAGTGAGGAAGGAAAGTGGGGGCCCATAGAGCAGAACATACCTAGGCTTGTCTATAATCACAGCAAAAGAAAGAGCTACCTTTCATGCACTAGTGAGACATATGCAGTAATATGCACAGTACTCAACTTGTGTCATGTTCAACTGATGCTGGAAATAAGTTACATCTGATTCCAAAGTTGTAATAAGGTGCCTAGTGGCAGTATCCGAACACATACAGGATTTAAAAGCAAGATGGCATACTGCAAAACAAACTTCCAGCACATCAGCTTCACCTCCACAAAGTTTATAAACCCCACAGACCTTAGAAAATAAAATGGTAGATGGCCACAGCCCACTATTTATGAAAATGTTTATTGTCGGTAGTCAAATTACTCCCCCCCCGCCCCCGGGCTTCATGGGCAACTGCTGCAATGCTATTACATGAAAACAGAGCATTGATTCCCAATATGACACATTATCTCCAAATTACTCAATAATAGAATGCTGGAGAACAAGCAAATCGGTGGAATTAAGTCCACAGAAAACCAACACCTCCCACAGTTTATACTGAATAGCTTAATAATGTTTTGAGTGTTCCATCGACAGTCATAAATGAGAGTATTAGATTTCACCGTGTCCTTTCCCTCTGAAGAAGGTTTCTTTCAAAGACCTACTAATATCCAACACGACTGATGTTTACAAGCATCCTGCTGCCTCTACACATCCCTGCTACTCTTTTAACTATGCTGTGAAATAAACTTTGCAAAAACAAAAGAAGGGCTTATAAGAAATGTAAAACATCCACTTATCATCATATAAATTTTAAAAGAAACTGTATTACAAGACGTGGGGGTAATTGTCATTTTTACCTTTCTAATTTCACGTGAGATGCAGAATAGCATGAAATTTGTGATTATTTTTCTCGAGCCCCTTTGCTTTGCCATAGCCTTATTCTTACAGCTGAATCCTGTTTTGATGGCTGATGGGAATTTTAGGAAAGGATAAATAATAGTTTCAATCCTAATAATCTTGAATACTGACAAAATTATATCCTCATAGCAATAGCAGTTAGACTTACCGGTATATACCGCTTCATAGGGCTTTCAGCCCTCTCTAAGCAGTTTACAGAGTCAGCATATCGCCCCCAACAGTCTGGGTCCTCATTTCACTCACCTCGGAAGGATGGAAGGCTGAGTCAACCCTGAGCCTGGTGGGATTTGAACAGCCGAACTGCAGAACTGCAGTCAGCTGAAGTGGCCTGCAGTACTGCACCCTAACCACTGCGCCACCTCGGCTCATATGGGTATGAAGGTGCATGTGTATTTTGCATCAAAATGGTAAGAAACTCTGTTATAGATTTTCAGCTGGAAAAAAGGACTTGGCTACACAGGCTTCCCGGCCTCTTCATTCCCATCTTAGCAATAAAGTATGGACAATCTTATTTCACTTTAGGCAGAGGCTAAATCTTTATCCACCTTGACAACGGACATCTTTTCAGCATAATGCTCCATTTTTCCCCAGTGCACTAGTTTAGAGATTTCCATATTTCTTTTTAATAGCCTTATATGATTTATTGCATTTCAAATGAGAATCACAGAAATGGCAGGTAACATTAACAAAATGTTAAACACAAAAAACAATAATACAAATGAGTAACAAAAAACCACCACAAAATATAAATAATTCTTTCAAGTTACAACACGCAGTTCAAGCTCTTTGAAAGTTTGTTTTCTCAAACTTTCATTGCCATTCTCAAAATATGTAATGTCCAAAGATGAGGCAATTTCTGAATGCTACTGAAAAAAAGTAACTTGATAGCAGAGTTTAATGACAAGCAAATGACAGACCCAGAAAAGGATGCTATTTCTTTTCCTTTCTTTTGGCCAAAACCAGAGGGGAGGGAAATATGGACAAACCTTTGAACCAGTGGTGGGATTCAAATAATTTACCAACCAGTTCTCTGTCCTAATGGTGGGTAGGCGGGGCTTAGTGGTCATGTGACCGTGTGGGCATGGCCAACTCAACATTACTCAGGTCGATGGGCGCTTCGCCTCAGCTGTGACAATGCAATAAGGGTTAACCGGAGAGGCAGTTTCTGTAAGCAGGGCAATGAAGATGAGGCTAGAAACAACACCAGAATGTTTCCTTCCTGCCTTCCTTACAGGATTAGCCCTGCAAAGTGGGGGAAAAATAAAATGAGATTTCTTCCAACAACCGGTTCTCCGAACTGCTTAGAAAGTTACCAACCGGTTCTCCCAAATAGGTGTGAACAGGCTGAATCCCACCACTGCTTTGAATACTGGTACTCTTTAAACATACTGTATACGCTGAAATGCTTTTTGAACTTAACAAAACACAGTCAAACATCAAAGCTTCAATATGTATTGTTTGGCCACACCAAATTGATAATCTGTCTCAATTTTTAGAGCAACCCAGATTTAAAAAAAACTTTATTTTTTTTTTAAACTATTCCAATAATGTGAGCTATTATAAAAATCAGCAGTTTCCTAATCTAGAATATAGAGGTGCACATATAACAGCCTGATAAATTCATCGTCTATGAATATATCTGTAATGACTCCTCTCCTAACTTAAGAAAGTAAAGACTCTTGAAACAGATTATTTCAAAAGGAACCTTTAATTAAGCAGGATGGAAACCATTAGAGGCAAAGCAGCATCTGAAACCCTTTGGGCAATGCAAGTGGGATTTAACTGATAAAGACCCCTCCCCTTTGTTTTTAATGTATTTTGCTTTTTCTAAATAACAGAGTCATGAACTTGAGATGGGTGGCCATTTAAATTGAAATAATATTACATAAATGTGTGCACACACACACAGACATAGGCACCCCTATGGAAGCTATCAGAGGAAAAGGCCAGGAAGAAATTGTAAAAATAGCACTGATCACTAACTTATCAGATTTGCTGTATCTTTGACACATTAAACATGATAGCAACAACTATTATTTTATTTTTTTGAAATGCTGTAATTCTGGTCAGGTTCTTAATCACACATTATAAGGAAATCAGCTGTGTTTCTGAGCCAAAAGTTTGGAAAATGAAAAGCAGTTTAGTCTTGCTGGCAGAAACCTGCTGAATATCATCAGCCACAAGCTGATGTAAGGAGAAATAGGACTTGACAAGATGAAGGAATAGTATGTTCCTAGTTATAACACTGCACTTCTATTAAAACCTACAGGGAAATAAATAAAAATTGCTTCTAGCCAGAATTATTAAGGCCGTCTCATACCAGGTACAAGAGCAATTTGCCTTCTCCTTCAAAAGTAATGCATTTAGGAAGCCATCGCTGGGATTAGAGGGAACTAATGGATTTTTTAATTCATATTATTCATCAAACAGGGGTATCTACTCAAGTCACATTTCGATATAAGCATCCATGCTTTTCTCCCGGATATAAAGCTTTTTATTCAGCAAAGGCAAATATTACCAGAAAAACATTTGCACAGCCCTAACTCAATTGTTTAAACTGAAGCAAACGTAGGAAGAATAACACATATTAAGACCATCTGAAGAGAGCATGCAGGTCACACACATCTGCCCTGCCCCTACATGCTCCCTGTTGACCCTGCCCATAGCTTTGGGACTTGTTTGGCAAAGGACACACATAAACAATACCTATGGATGGGCTCTAGATCGGTTGCAAGCTTTTACTCAGAGACAATTTTCTTAAAAACTGAACTGAATCACATTTAAAAAGGTAGCACACATCCTGGCTGCCCACGTTATTAAAAAAAAAAAACAGGAACTGTTTTCTGGCCTGTCCATGGAAAATCATTGATTCTGTTCCTATTTTGGTCTGCTGGGACTCCCTGTTAAAATGTTGTTAGTCTGAATTGTTAGAATTACATCTGAATTTGAAGTAGGAGGACCAATTTGTCCTTAATAATGCAATTTCTAAACCAAAGAGGGGGGGGGGGGGCATTTTTTTTTTCCCCCTGCACAGCCATATATAAATGCCTGGCATTTTGCAGTACCACAGATTGCCATTTTATACACATCAGCCACAAAGGACTATGGTTTCTAACCACTGATAACACATCATTTTTAAAAAAATTTATCCCTCACGGAAAGAACAATTTTTCTCTTTGTCTTCTGACTCAAGGAAGAAAAGAGGGCATTTCAGAGTTAATTAACATATCACAAAGCAGGTGAAGCAAAGCCTGCTAAGAGTGTGTGGGTGTGTTTTCTGGATATTAGGCATATTCACCCTCCAGATTTGTGATGTATGGCTGACTACTAAATAGATATGATGCATGCTCTGACAGTTATTGGCTTCATTAGTTGTTTGGGAGTAAGTCCAAGCAGCTTCACACCTGAACCCTCAAAATCTTCACTTGCAATCAGCAACTGATATGAATATCAAGGTCCCAAAGCTGGATTGGCCCTTCAAAGCTGCAAAGTGATTTATGAATAAGACATCAGAAAGAACATTTCTTCTATCACGAGCTTGTTATCTAGATTTCCAGGATTCTTTCACTGTTAGACAACAAATTATTTGATTTAAAATTGTTGTTGTTTTTGGACCAGTATTTACCCTTCAATCACCTATTTTATTTTATTTTTTAATTTCCAGTTCAGTGTTTCTCAACCTTGGCAACTTGAAGATGTCTGGACTTCAACTCCCAGAATTCCCCAGCCAGTGAATGCTGGCTGGGGAATTCTGGGAGTTGAAGTCCAGACATCTTCAAGTTGCCAAGGTTGAGAAACACTGTTCTAGTTGCTTTGGTTTGAATAATATTCTGCTGAAAAGATGAAATATGAGTAAACAATTAAATCAATGGTAATTTCTTGAAAAGAATGCCTACTTTGAATTATACTTTGTTGAATGGTTTAGGGGAAAAGGAAGTCACTTTTCTAACTGAGTTTACCTTTCATTCCAGGCATTGAAAGTATAGTTGGTAGCAATTTGCATGGTAGAGATTGTTATCAGCTATCATCAGAATCCAAAAGTTACATAGGCACCAGGTGTAGTATTTGAACAACTGAAATGATTATCCATTTATGTCAAACTTTTCCTTTAAAACTCAGCAATTTTCAGAGCAGTGTGCCACCATTTCAAGAAAGCTGATCTAAAGCTACTCCTGGTACACCACATTAATGTCATGGTTTCTTCAGAACCTGGCCAGCACCTTCTTAATTCTGGTGTGATAAGCATGCTTGCATTAACCCCTGATAAGGGAGGTATAATTGGATTTCAATTTTTTTTTCATATTTATCGTGGAACATAAATATTACTCCATCCACATCTGTTGCAAGCTATTAGAGCTAGATATCGCATAGAGGTTCCATTAGGTAAAGATGCCGAATGAAAACTGATATCTGACCTCCCCGAACCCAGAATTTGACTGCAGCTTTAAAACAACACTGATGCCACTCAAGTGTAAAATTCCTCTTGCCTTGAAAAATAGAAAAAGCATGTCCACACTAGTCTCAAAAGAGAACATTTCACAGCTCCACTTGTTTCAATTATGGAAACATATTCTTGAACATGTCAAATAATGGGAACCAGAGGTTCACAAGGAGTCATGCAGAAACAGAACAGCGCTTTGGTTCCAACCTCAGCAAATTCATAAGTGCTGCCTAGTTCTTCATGGATTTTGGCAAAGCTGGAAGGCCAATGTCTAATAAAAGGTAGACAAGCCCATTACCACTCTCAATTTAGATTAAGGAAAAATCACATTAGTATGTCAAAACATTTCAGTGTTTGTTGTTGGAGTTTTTAATCCAGGGGATTGATTCATAACTTTATGCGCCTCCATATTGCCACTGGGGCATTCTTGACTTAAACTTCCTTCATATCAAAATTAACTGCATGCAGAAAACATGTCATTTATTCATGTGAGGATTTTTTTTACAGGATTTTTTTTCATATTCAATCATAAGAGATCTTTCCGTGGTCTGTTCAGCTAACAGTTTACTCAACCAACTAACTCTCTAGGCTGGAATACTGCAATGGGCTCTACATGGGGTTGCCCCTGAAGAGCACCCGGCGACTGCAGTTAGTCCAGAATGCGGCCGCGCGAGTGATAGTGGGCGCACCACGGTTCGCCCACATTACACCCATCCTCCGCGAGCTGCACTGGCTACCTGTGGGTCTCCGGGTGCGCTTCAGGGTATTGATGACCACCTTTAAAGCACTCCATGGTAGTGGGTCTGGATACTTGAGAGACCGCCTTCTGCCGATTACCTCCCTCCGACCGATTAGATCACACAGGCTGGGCCTCCTCCGGATTCCATCTGCCAGTCAATGCCAACTGGCGACTACACGGAGGAGAGCCTTTTCTGTTGTAGCTCCGACCCTGTGGAACGATCTCCCCGTTGAGATTTGTACCCTCACCACCATCCAAACCTTCCGCACAGCCCTCAAGATCTGGCTCTCCCAGCAGGCCTGGGGATAGGTTTTCAATTTACCCGCCCGAATGTTGATTGTTGAATGTATGTTGTGGTTTACTATTTTATTATTGGTCTTTTATTGTTGGTTTGTTATTGTACACCCTTCCCTTTGTGATTGTAAGCCGCCCTGAGTCCCCTCAGGGAGAAGGGCGGCCTATAAGTCTTATTAAAATCTCTCTAAAAATCTCTCTAAAAAAACTTGCTTTTGGTAAACTGACTCAGCTGGTGAAACAAATTAAAGCTTTCTATTGAAGATCATATATTTCATAAAGTTCTAAAATGGCAGAAGACCGGTATATAAATGAATGAATGGGTTTAACAAATGGACCCCAACAAAGATACCTTTTGATGTCAATGTGTATTTCAATATGTAATTTAAAATAAGCATGCTTGGTAATATGGGACAACTATAACAGGAGGTGTGGAACATATCTCCTTCAATATCCAAGAAAGGAAAACCTCAACTCCATTTTAATAGAGATAAAGTACTTTTACTAGATATGAAGTGAAAGCAGAGAAAAGGAAAGCAAGATCTGAGCCAAAAAGGAGCGAACAAGTACATATTAAATGTTTCCCCAGCACCCTCCCCCCAATTCCCCAACCCAGTGTCCAATCTGCAACTCCCTATCATGTGTCACGTGAGATGCATCTTCAAACTGCCTCATCAAGTTGGTATGCAGAACGGTTGGCCTTGACCAAGTCCAAACATCAGCCACCAGCATGCCCAGAAGATGATGAGAACAAGACTCCTCCAGTACAATATAATTCCCTTCCCTAATACTATGCACCCCCACCCCATTCCTATGGCAGCCAATAGCAAGCAAGCGTAGCAAGCAAAACAGAGGCTGACAGGAGGTTAGGGAACTCTGAGCAAAAAGGCTTATGTAACATGTTAATATTGTCAGAAAGATATTTAAAATGTGGTTATTTTAACAGCACAGATGTAATCCTCACAATTAATGGGTCATTTTTCTAGATAAGTGAAAATATGGTTGAAGCTTTACTTTTGCTTATTTCATCGTATTTTTTTATCAAGCAACCTTGAATTAAAGCTCTATTCAAGAAACAGATTTCTCCCTTTTTGCAGCTGTGCTGATCCTGATCTGGAGATGTGGATTGCTTTGGATAGACTAAAAATATCTGGTTGACTCTCTGGGGCAGGGAATGATATTTTGAAAATTCAGGTATAACTCATTCAGGCCAAGAAAGGGGCTATGTGGTGTCTATAAAATTACACTGCACACAAATGGCTGGTAAGGCCTGGACAATTACTGCTCTGTGAAATATTTAAAACATTTTTTAAAATGAAAAGCAGCATCCAGGTTTTCTGGAACAGCAATACAATCGTTGTCTCCACATTTGTATAAAAGCACCCAGAGGATACACGGCTACGTTAGTCTCAGGTGAATGTCTGGATGCCTTATAATCCATCCACATCAATAAGCAGCTGCTACTGTTTCCTCCAATGGCATCTTCTGTGCCTGGTCTGGCATCTGACTTGACCTGAGCTAACTTGATGAGGTTGGCATGAGCAGAACGCCCATTAGAGACCAAAGCACTTTCTTTGGAGAGAATTCCTCCTCTGCCCTCCATAATATGCCCTTCTCTCCACTTCTCTTAATGAAGACAGCTTGTTTTTAAAAAAAAAAAAAAAAAAAAAAACAGGATACAACCTGAGGTGGGATAAAACAACAGACTTTCGTTCTAATTAAGACTTTCGTTATTTAGGAAATTCTAAAATCAACTGTAAATGATAGGCGGAAAGAATGCTCATTAGAGTAATTGCATGAGTCCAGTTGAAATCTATGATTCATCAAGGCCACAGGCTTCGGACTGCTTCTAAATGGCATGCCAATCTGAAGCCTTTTGAAGCCCTTCAAATCAGTGATGGGTCTTGGGCTGCACTGGCATTTGAGAAGGGGGCATAAACTACTTTAGCTTCATTTGCAAATATATCCTCTGCATTCTCTAGATCTAGCTCAGCGAATTCCATACATTGCAATAATGAGAGTGGCAACTGTTTTTAATCTTCTATAGCATACTGAATAGAGCAATCAAATTCCCCGATTTCTTGGCTATTTCTAATCAAGCTCCAAAAGACAATTTCACTGTTTAAAGTAAACAAATATGGGTTTTTTATTCTGCAATTCCATCAGGGCTGAGGATGGACAAATGAGTCTTTTTCTGTATCAATTTGGCATCTGTTTTGTCCAACATATACATCTGTTTGCAAGTTTCAAAAATAACACAAGTCATAGCTATCTTTGTATATAATCCCACTCACATTCTCATGTTTACATTTCCCTTTCTTTCAAAACTACACTGAATTTTGTATAAAAGTGTTCCTATCCATTTTCCTATGAATTTTTGAACAGAAACTGTATTGTGAAACTCAGAAAGTGCACTTTCACTTAGCATAGATTTTGCTCTGAGGTCGCAATGTCATAAATGCAAAGCAAACAAAATTTCTCCCTTAAATGAGTAGCATACTTTCTCAGAAAAACTACATGATATGTCCTCACAAAGTCTCAATAATTGTTTTTACTAGCTGATAATGCTCAATGAATTGTGCTTAAGAGAATGGTATATATGTAATAGTCTATATAGTCTATGTAGTTCCAATATATTTATTTTATTATCTTATTTTCTATAGCAGAGTAAGATAAAACAAGTAATCCCAAGTATGTTATGTTAAATCTATATAAATCAAAATAAGCCAGCAATTACAGTAAGTTATAGCAATCTGATCTCAAATGGAAGTAACTTCTATTTGCACACACATAGATTTAGTTAGAATGAAGAGATACTACTAATTGCAGAAAAAAACACAATAATTATGTTAATTAAAAGTACATTTCATAACAAGGTAATTACTCTAACATCTGGAGCAATATCCAATCTTGACTTTGGTCTCATGAATTTCAAATATCCCCATCAGTCATTCTTAAGGCTGGAAAATAAAATGGACCAGACTAAAATGTGCCAATCTAGTAATGCATTTAGAAAAGCTTTTTATTCATTTTTTTTCATTTTAAAACAATCTCCTAAAACTTCTTAAGTTAAGAAAAGCATAAACATCCCTATTTCAAATATTTTTTCCTATGCAAATATTGATTACCATCCACAGGCATCAGGGTGGGGGTGGGGGGTTAATGGGAGACTGGTGTCATACTCATAGGATACCAATGACAAATGTCTCATTTGTGTCACTGTGTGAAAATGTGTGATATTGAGAACACACAGTTGTATTGTTCTGGAACTATGTCGAAAGAAACATATGATTCCAATCCCCATTCAGATGTAATGGATGAATATTTGGGGATCAGAAGCGAGTGAGTTCCCATCCCCAGCATGCTGGCTAAGAAATTCTGGGAACTGAAGTTGCCAAGAAACATTATCTTAAACTGACTATGGCTAAAACCATGCTTTCAATCTAGACTGGAAATAATTTAAAGTGTTAGATATCTGGAAAACCTAGAGTTAATTGGCCACCTTTTGTTCTGATATTATTTTTTAAACATTATTTTTTAAAAATATATATTTTAATTTATTTTTCAAAACAAACTCAACACATAAAATCTTCCTTCTTTACATACTGTAGAAAATGTATCAGTTGGTTACAAAAGGTTTTCATGCATCTCTTCCACAGTCATCAAGCATAATTCATATTAACTCAAGTATTTTAACTCAAATATTTATACATGTTACCCTTATGCCTCCATTTATATTTGACTATAATTATTTAAACATCCTTCATCATAAAATATACCAAAATGTAATACATAACCACATACTGGCATTTCATTTAATATTATCATCATCAATTATTTGTTTAATTATATCTATTATTACTAAGTTTCACTGTTTAACTAGTTTTAAGTTATATTCTTCCATCTATCAACCTGTGTCTTTCCAATAACAAAGCAATCTTATATCTTCTGCCATAGTATTTTAACTCAGATATTTATACATGTTGCCCTTATATTTCCAATTTTTATTTGATTATAATTGTTTGAACGTCCTTCATCATAAAATATACCAAGATTTAATACATAACAACATACTGGCATTTCATTTACTATTTCTAAAATCCTCCAATAGCACTGAATATTTATGTCCTATTCTAGCTAAACATCCATAATGTTTAGTAACAAACTTTTCTAATCCTCCTTCCAAGATCACTGTTTGCAATTTTCATCCAGTTTCTTATATTGTACCCATACATATAGATATAGGTTGTCATCATTATCCCTCCTTTATTTGACTATATCCTGTATCATAACATTTTCCCCCTAATAATCAAAATTTAACTGTATCTAATTTAATTCTTTTTATTAACCTTTGTATATAATCCAAAAGGATTTCTAATCGTCCTTGCATGAGTACCATTCAATATTCATATCCAATTATTACTTATCATAACACTACACATTATATACATCATTATCATTATCATTATCACTATCAATTATTTATTTAATTATATCCATTATTAATAAGTTTTACTAGGTTAAACTAGTTTTTAAGTTATATTCTTCCATCTATCTACTTGTATCTTTCCAATAACAAAACAATCTCATATCTTCTGCCATTTGTGGTACCAATCCTCTAGTCATCTTCTTGATCAGCTTTGTATGGACTTCTCTTAGCAACCTCTTGCTTATAAAAGCTCTCATATAATCTTAATGCCCTCTTTCTGTTTCCTTATTCAGTTTGTCTTTGATTGTCAGCAGTGTTATCAAAACTTTTGCTAGTGGGATTTCTTTCTTTAAGTCCACAGGTTCTTTAATTTTATCTTCTTCTATATCTTGGCCCTTGAAGTAAATTTCCTCTCCATTTAATTCCTCTTTCTGTATTCCATTCTTTCCATTTTCAGGAACAAACCAATTACCATAGATATCAGCAGGCTTGGTCTCTTTATATTCATTTTCCACTTCAGTGTTTTGAGTTTCAATCACCCCGTTTTGCATTTGATGAACATTTTCAATTTTTTCATCATATTTTCTTGTTATGTGCTCTAAGTATTCCAATTGTTTCTCTTCTTTATTTAATAATTTCTGTAGTTCTGAAAGTATATCTTGCAAAGTCGAGACCTCTATTTTTTCTGGGTATTGTGTCATCCTGACAAACACAGCAATCCTAGCTTAAAAGATTTATCCTCTCTGGTCAAATTTCAAAGGGACATCTGTGCGTTCTTTTATCAGTGTGTAGCCAAAACAAAGCCTTGGGGCGCCAAGTCAGCAATCCGTGAAAGAAAAGAAAAGAATAAACGTTCCATTTTGAATATTCAAAGAGTATTCTACTACTTTTAATAGCATAAACACTCTTAAAGAGTTTTTTTTTTTTTTTGTTAATAGCCACAGGGATAAAGAGGAAAACTTTAATCTGTGAATTACAGAGAGTCACAAAGAGAGAAGAAGAAAACTTAGTCCATCCATTTCAAAAGGCTTGCACAGATTCAATCCATATAAATAACATTTAAAAAGTAAGATAACCACTATCCAAAACCATTCCAAATTCAATTCGGCCGCTTGGTTCTTCTATTCTGTAATTTAAATTGGCTTTTGAGTTTTTATAGGCAGTCTCTTTTTTAAAACAATAAAAATTCCTCACCAGATGAAAACACTTTCTCTTTCCGTACCTTCCATTTTGGCCCGCCCCGACTTTGTCAGCCATGTGGCTGGAATTTTTGTCACCGGCTTGAAGATCTTCTCTCTTGCTTCTTTCGAATATTTTGTGATATCCCCGAGATCAGCAAGACGTATTCCTCCTGTTCACCCTCTCTTTGGGATGGTTTAGGTCCACTGGGACCACCCAGTGGCAAAAGTATTGGCTGTGGTCTCAGAGCATTGAGACCACACAACCATCTCGTTGGGACATTGGCTCTGCCTCATTTTTTAAACATTAATTATTAATGTTGTTTTTCTTCCTAATAATATTGTAATAATGCTTAATGAAATGCCCATATTTTAGCAAAGATTCATTGAATAATAGAGTTGGAGAGAGCCATTTAGGCCACTGAGTCCAAGCTCAGTTCTGTGTAGGAATTCATATTAAAATATGGCCAAAAGATTATTTCCCATTATTTTCCATTTCATTCCAGATAATGAAAGAGAGTGTACTATCTCTTGAGGTAATTGTATTTGTATTTGTATTTATTTGTCTTGTATGCCGCCCACTCCCGAAGGACTCCGGGCGGCTCACAATAGACAAGGGAAGGGGGAAAACTAGACAAAGACAACACTTTAAAACAAAACCGCAACATTCACAATTTCCGTGGAGCTGGATGTTTCACAGGCCCCCCAGCCTGCTGGAGCAGCCAGGACTTGGTGGCTTTGCGGAAGGCTGAGAGGGTAGTAAGTAATTGGTTCTATCATTGAGCTGTTCTTTCCATTGGGAAGTTTTTCTTAATATTTAACCAGAATCTACCTTCCTGTAATTTAACTCCATTGTTTCTTTATTCTGTCCTCTGGGAAAACAGAAAAAAAAAAAAAAATCTCAGCCTTTTTCTGTGACACCTGCTTTCTGATGCTAATGTTATGACAGAAATTATGAATAAACACATGCCATTGTTAGTCCAATTGTCCAATCCAATGATTATTTCATTGGTAACCCAATTTTCAAACAACCAAAACAATGTCTCTCTATATATTCATATCACTAGATAAAGCACACAGAAATCAAATTGATTATATTATTGGTACACGTTGGAGAAGGTTTGACATGTCTGTCCATGCTGAGGAACTGAGTCAAAAGCTGGGAAGCTCTAGCAACAGGGGAGTGTCCTAATGGTTCTGACATACTCAGTCCAATAAGGGAGAAGATGAGGTCAACCCATTCCTGGAGGCTATCTCCATCAAGATGGAGAAGAGCTCAGTTAGAATGAGTCAGGAGCTGATTATGGAACAGATCACAAACCCCTCATTTGCAAATTCACAATCAAACAAAAGTGGAAGAAAGGCTAACCCATTTCTACAATATGATTTTGAGCAAATACCCACTATTTTCAAGGAGAACATTAGAAAACATTCTGAAGTGATGCTAGCAAAATATTTGTTTATGCATCATCCAATGTCTTGCATGAAAAGGCAAATACTAGATCATCTACCTAGCTTTACAAAAGATCAAAGAACAAGCCATTACTGGATAATGGTCAAAGAATACTAGAAATAAATCAATATATCCTTAACTTATCCTACAAAGGCCTTCAATTCTATTGGCAGTCAAAATGAGGAATGTCCTTAGGAAAATGGGAATCCCAGAACATCTCACTGCCTTCATGCAAAAACTTCATGCACAAGACAGAAAGCCATAGTCCCGATAGACACAGTGAAATAGACTGGCTCCAAGTTGGCAAAGAAATGAGACAAGACGTTATATGCTAAATTTATATTTAGGAAGGCTGGACTGGGAGAAGAGGAATATGCTTTTAAAACTGAAAAAAGAAATATCAATAACTTGCAGTAGCTAATATACTACTCGGGTAGCTAAAAATGCAGAGGAACTCAAAGCAATAGCTAAGCTAAGCTAAGAAGCACTATGAAAAAAAAATGGGGCTATGTTTAAATATAAACACGACAGTATGACGATGTGGCACCTATGCTCTGTGAGCTACACTGGTTGGCAATCTGCTTCTAGTGTGATTCAAGATGCTGGTGATGACCTAAAAAGTCCTATGTAGCACAGAGCCCAGTTATTGGAGCAGCCACCTATCTCCCTTGTAGTTTATGTGGCTGATATGAGCTGACTAGGTTAGTATAATCCAGACCCTTCCAATTATACAGTGTCAACTTTTAGGGCCAAGGAAGCACACCTTCTCTCTTGTGGCATTGGTCTCTACGTTGAGAAACCGCTCGAGGCTCCCATCTTGATGCTATTCTGGGTGGCTTTAAAGATCGAGCTACAGTCCCTTGTGGCATTGTGTGTGTGTGTGTGTCTTGTTAGTTGTACCAGTATCTTCATTTTCTTCTCTATTTTTCTTTATATTTTTATCGTTATTATTCATGCTGCATTTTTTTCCTCTCTGATACACTGTAATACCTGAGTTATCCAGAATTGGGAATCACCTAACTGAATAATTTAAATTAAAGTCAAATGACAACAGATGCATCAAGCAGCCTTTGAATTGACAATGAAGATGATTTAAGTAGTGAATAGCTTTTGTCTTTTGGGATCAGCCAGCAACAGTAAAGGAGCAAGCGCTCAAGAAATCTTGTATGTTGCAGATTAGCACTTGATAAGGTAGCCAAAAAGCCTTGGAAAAGATTCTGCCACAGGTCCATACCTGATGCTATGGCAATAATGAAATATTTATTTTGATATTTAGTAATACTACGCATAAACATAGTACAATATTATAAAACATTAGAACTAACATAGGTAGAATATAATGTTGTATATAACATTTAAAATTGGTCCAAACTTTATTAAAAAACTAAAGCTTATGTAAAAGAATTAAGGAATTAAGATGAGCTATGCCATTTAAGAATAGAAAATAGCTGTGCATATACATAGAAAGATCAAAACTCTTCTTGCAATGCTTTTATCTATGACAGATTATTTAGTCAAAATAGGAGTTTGAAGAAACAGGACAGAAAAAGTATTTATGCTTTTGAATGTTGGTGATGGAGAAAAGTCCTTAGAATACCACGAGTAGCCAAGAAAACAAAGGTGAAATCAACCCTGAATTCTTATTTGAAGCACAAATGATCTCATGCAAATTACCCTATGATGGGGACATTATGCGAAGAGCATCTCCCCTGAGAAGCCCATCATATTGGAAGAGGAGGAAGAAAATTAGAGAATGATCAGCAATAAAATGATTAGACTCAATTACAGCAATGATGGCTGTACCTGTGGGAGAACTGAAGAGCCAGGTTTGGAAGAGATCATTCTGGAGAAAGATGACTAAGAGACAACATTGACCTGATGAGACATAATCAAACAATTAATGAATTAAATGTAATTCTTGATGTCCATATTTCCATTGGTGATGGCCTCTAAAGTGGTTTGCAACATTATGAAGCTAATTAAAAACCTGACATGCTATAAATATCTCAGAAAATGATGTTTGAAGATGATGCTGAAGAAGAGTTCTTCGTTGTTTGGTCTTATGCCATAAAGATAATTATAAAAATAAAATAAAATACTTTGTTTGTATCTTCCTCAAGATACAGCAAGTGAAAATAATCTAAACAAATCCAGATGACTAAAAGAACATTCCAGACTGATTCTGGTCTTCTCTTTTCTCTCCAAACAGAATTCACACAAGCGGAAACAAATAGCTCTATATAACAGTAGAAAGGCTTCTTCTTTTACAGTGAGATTGCCGTGACAATTCTCTCCTTCCAAATATTTATGTTGATCCCAAATCCCCTAAATCACTGCAACAGATAGGGAGGAGAATACCTCCCACTCACAGCTATTCCTACCACAAAATGGCATTGTTAAACAAAATGCAATTTAGTAGGCCATGGGCTTCTGTGGTAGTGGTAGAATCAGCAGTGATGCGATGGCATGGGTGATGGGAATGAACAAAGCCCTACCCTTAGTTGTGTGTGTAATGTGTGTTGATGCCTGTCAAAAGGACAGGTCTTCTATCTCTGTGTCATGCCTGTAATTCTGATGTTGTTGGTCAGGAGAGAATCCACCCTGCCTGCAAATCAGAGGGAGAGAGAAATTAGAAGTTATGACCACTCCTTCAGCAACCAAAGTTACAATGGCACTGAAAGGTTTTTGAAGGTCTGGCCATCAAAGGACTCATGAGGTCACATTATCATAATTTGGGCAATAAACTGGAATACTCCAGAAGATTATTTTCCATCCAGTGATCTGAAAACAGATGATGGAGAAGGGGACAGAAAATTTAATTTTAGTAACATAAAGTTGCAGGATTCAGGGAGCTTCAAGAAGTAAATAATATATTTTCCTCCATAATTTTCATTTTCCTGCCCCCTCATCAAATGTGCATATTGATACAAATAAAAGATAACATTTCAAACATGCTCTTATAATATTTGGTAAAAATAATATCTCAGAACATTTGAAAGAACCTTATGCTAGGCCATCTGTGCTTTCTTCCTTTAATTGCCAATTGTATGTAATGTGTTTAATTTTGGATTCAAAAACAGATATGCCACCTCTTTGTATTCAGTATGAACAATTATGTAGGTTTACAGAAAGTAAAGAAGATATCAAAACACTTCACCACCTACAAACACAGTGAGAAAGCTCCAATGCAAATATTGCAATATTCAATCCCTTCCAATAAATACTCTCTCTGGTCTTATATATTATAACATAATTCATTTCCTTCCAACAGAGGTTGTAGGGTTAAGAAAATGTTCAGGTTTAATAAAGCAGATGAATTGGAGGAAAAGAAAGAGAATGAAAAGTTGCACTATTTCTTCCTCTCAAACTCTTTGGCGATCTGAGCACATCTACAGAAATTTTAAAAATAAATTTCCAATTTTATAAAACTGTTAATCTACATTCTAGTTTAATTTTTGCTTTAAAGATAATTTGAAAATTAATGCAATTAGCTTATAAATATTTTTCTTATACTTCTCAATTGAAAGTACATATTCTAACTTTCTCCTTTGGTTTACAACTAAAATCTAAACAGATTAGATTGGCCCAAATTAAAAAGTATTAATGGAACATTTTACTTTATTGCAGATCGATTGAAGAGGTACGTGATGAGCCGAGGTGGCGCAGTGGTTAGAGTGCAGCACTGCAGGCTACTTCAGCTGACTGCAGTTCTGCAGTTCGGCTGTTCAAATCTCACCGGCTCAGGGTTGACTCAACCTTCCATCCTTCCGAGGTGGGTAAAATGAGGACCCAGATTGTTGTTGGGGGCGATATGCTGACTCTGTAAACCGCTTAGAGAGGGCTGAAAGCCCTATGAAGCGGTATATAAGTCTAACTGCTATTGCTATTGCTATTGCTACTGCTACGTACATTTAAACATTAAATTCATACTTTGAAATATATGAAAATATAAAAACAAAATATCAGTGGAAAATATAAAGAATATTACTTCATGTATCAGTACTTGTAAAGCTGACCTTCCTAAAATAATTCCTTATTTCTTAAAAAAAAACATTTTGGAAAAGTCATGGATTACTCCACTGTGAGGAGCTTGTTTAAAACTTATGAAAATAAGCTTTTGTGAAATAAAAGGTTAATAGAAGGAGATACATAATACTGTTTCTCTCTTTCTGTTGGTGGCCTTACACAAATGCTCCCATATCCATATTACACATCAGAAATTCCATCCTTGTTTATATATTTGTGCAAGTTATGTCAGTGGCTTCGCTAACGTGCCAATGGAAGATCGTCCCTGATTGGCTGGAGGTTTGACAGCCAGAGCAGGAGAATGGAGCGTCCCGATTGGTTGCCCCATCTGACAGTGTGCATATAAATAGCTGTTAGATGGAAGCTTTCCCTGTTGCCGGTTCAGAGCTGTTGGTTTACTGTTAGCTGTTAATATACCTGTTGGAATTGCAACCTGTGTTGCTTCAGTCCTGTCCCTCCAGGTCTCCCTTCAGAACACTGGCAACGAGGATGGGATTCACGGACTGAGGAATTGGATCAGCTAAGTCACTAGGTGAATCAGAGCTGAACACGTTCGAAAGGAATGCTGCCCTTTGCCTGGGGTAGTTTGGAGCTGTCCATCCTTTTCAGGATGTCTATCCTAACTACTTTTGCAGCCTTCTGTCTGGCAACTGAGTCTTGGGACGTGTACCTCCAATTCAAGTACTTCCTCGATCTAACTGACCTGTTCAGCAGCCGCAAACGATCATGCTTTTTAAGCTCTTGCGGCCCAGAGGTGTTCAGTATGGCCATAGCTCTCTCTGCACCTCAGCTTGTACACTTGGTGCCATGGAACGAATTGATAGACAAGCTGAAGACCCATTATGATCCAGCCCCATCAAGAACCTCAAGAAGGTCACCAGTTAGAAGAACTTATCCTGGATTGATCAGGGACTTTGCGATGTCCTTGAGATCAGCAGGATGTATTCTTCCCATTCACTGTCTCTGTGGGATGGTTTAGGTCCATTTGGACCACCCAGCGGCAAAAGAGCTCAGACTGTCATGTAGCACTTCAGTCTTGAACCTGGGCTGTCAGCTTTCCAGCTGGCAAGTTTAGTTTTGTTATTGACAGGCATATGTTAAATGTAGTATGGATAACATTTTGAATTTTTTTTGAAGAAGGGGGTATCAAGACAGCTGTGATGTTTTCTCCCAAGTCAACGTGATACTCTTTTCAAACAACTATTATATATAGAATTCATGCATGGAGGGATGGGACAGGGTGTCATGACCTTCATATGCTGAACATACAACAGAACCTTTAGAAAAGGGCTATTTCAACATTTCAGGTCTTCTTTGCCTAACAACTGTTCAGAAGCCATTTGAAATTGCAATAGTGTTGCAGCAGATTGTGGTTTGTAATCTACTTACGAAAGAGCAGGACTTGAGGCCACGAAAGTGAGAGAAACAGGTTTATTGGATGCATCGAGTTCAGTGTGTTCACACACCAAAATCTGAACTGAACTGAGCTCTGCCCAGGATCCTACTTTTATGCCGTGTTCCACACGGTACATTCTCAAGGCATTTCCATACACGAGACAAGCATGACATTTCAAAAGGGGAAGTTCACTTGGACTGTTACAGCAAAGTACATAGGAGAAATATAAAAAAGAGAAGTTCCTATTTCATCTTAAGCTGTCAGCACCTTTTACCTCTGTCCTATCTCTCACCCACGTCTGGCTTCCTGTGCCCCCACTTTACAGGGTCTTGCCACACAGTTCAGCCCTATTTGTAATACTTATGAGGAAGTTGGGGAGAAGGTTCACTGCAGCTAAAAGTCAACTTTGGGACTCCAGGGCACTGGAATAAAAGTCAAACTAAAATGAATTTATAAGGTCCATTCTATTAAGACCACCTAACCTGGCCAGCCACTGGTGGGTTTACCTGTGCAACCCATGCTGTATCAATAGCACTGAAAAGTAAACTTATGACTGATTCTTACATTTACAACTCTTGCATCATCCTTGTAGTCATGTGATCATGATTTAGGAGCTTTGCAACTGACAGGCATTTATGACCACCACAACATAATGTGACACAATTTGTGTGCTTTACAGCCAGCTTCCGACAAGCAGAGTCAAGGGACAACCTGGCAGTAAAATTGCAAGTCCCTGTCATATGATATCTTGCTTAACTACTGCACTACTTAGGAACAGAGGTGCTGGTCCCAATTATGATCATGAAGTGAGGACAACATGGAGTTAAAGAATCTGCTGAGTGTAATTTTTCTTCCCTGCTGTATAAAGAGTCGAGGCAGCATGGTGGCGCAAAAAGCCTTGAAGTTTTAGCTAGTAAAATCCTTCACTTTCTGACTGGCTAGAGGTTGTGGTTTTCAATTTTCCATTCATTGACAGACAAATGAAATTAATGGGAAGCCAGATAACTGGATGCAGAATAGATAACAAATCAACCACATACAATAGAAAGTATCATAAAACACCCAGCTTAAAATGGTTAATTTTGCTATTTAAGTTTGAATGCAAAATGGGGGCCAAGCTATCCCCCCATCGTAGCCAGAGAGAGTGCTGGCCCTTTGAAACAGCACATCTGTGGCTCTTCCATTTTTTAGGCAGAAAAAAAAAAGAATGTGCGGGGCGGAAGGGGAATTGGCACCAATTTACACAGCTCTTAATTTTTTTTTAAGTGCTTGCTTCATGAATGGACCAGCTGAAGTTACTTATAATGAAGTAATTTCCATAAAATTGGACTAATTAATTTTCCACACTGCATGATGAAAATTGCTAAGACTGGCTTTTTAGTGACAAGCAGTTTCAATTTCTCTACATTACACTTCTAGTGACAATGTTTCCCTCTTTCAGACAAAGGGCTTCACTCGCCCAACAATCCTGACCAGGTGCATTTTTAAAAAGTGTAGGAAAGATTATGAATGCTACCATCAGATAATAGTTTTTACTACAAAAGTTCATTTTCAAGAACTAGAGTTACATGTTAAAAGCTGCAATATAAAACCATGTGTGAGCTATGAAATTAACACACCTATCTACACTGTCAGAAATAGGCAGAGCAAAGAAAGCTGCTAGATCAGTGTTTCTCAACCTTGGCCACTTGAAGATGTCCATACTTCAACTCCCAGAATTCCCCAGCCAGCATTCGCTGGCTGGGGAATTCTGGGAGTTGAAGTCCGGACATCTTCAAGTGGCCAAGGTTGAGAAACACTGTGCTAGATACAATGAAAGTTTTAGAGTGAGTACATATAGACTAACCACAGGCAAAGCAAATTGTTCTTCTACATTTCTGTCTTGTTAGCACGGGAAGAAAACATGTAAAACAATACACTGACATGCCAGATTAAATGTTGTGCATATTGATGCCCTACTCAGGTGCTCTTAAATCTGGAAAACAGACATTATGCAAGCTTTGGATAAGCCTCAGTGCCAAAGTCACTAAGATGTTGTCAGCTCCATACACAAATGTATAATAAAAAACCCTGGATCCCCAACTCTACGATTTTATTGACAACAGTTCAATTAAAAAAATAAGTCTTATTTCAGTTTTGCATATTTAAAATCTGTTCTACTGTGACATAAACTGCACAAATATTTTACAAATGTATTTTATTCCAAAGTATGTCTTGAAGACATAATTTATCCCAAGGTGCTCACATATATGTCTATCAAAAGTAATATTTCATATGCATTTTCATACTTAGTATTTTTTGTTTGTTTGGAAATAAGAAATGCATCCCAAGCTTTAGAGAACAGCATCACTGCATTCTAATCCATGTTCAGGAAGTACTTCAAAATGTACACTGAGCATGCTGACCCATGCCATAGTAATCCATGCATAAATGAAAAATGTTAGTCCTGCTCAAGTATTCTAGGGATATTCCATGTTTAATCTTGACTGGGGTAGCTCTGCCAATTACCTCCCAAAGACCCGTTTGATCACACAGGGTCGGCCTCCTCCGGGTTCCGTCCACCAGCCAATGCCACCTGGCTACCACCCGGGGGAGGGCCTTCTATGTAGCAGCTCCGGCCCTTTGGAATGAACTCCCCGCGGAGATCTGGACCCTCACCTCTCTCCAGGCCGTCCGGAAAGCCGTCAAAACCTGGCTGTGCTGGCAGGCCTGGGTTTGATGAGTTCCCCTCCCCGCTCGACCTGTGTGGCTGTATGATTCTTGTGTATTTTAATTATGTGTATTGTGTTCTATGTTCCCTCTCCCCCTTTGAGTTGTTCGCTGCCCTGAGTCCCTCCCGGAAAAGGGCGGCATACAAATAAACTAAATCTAATCTAATCTAATCTAATCTAATCTTTCCCATTAAAGAGTGAAGTGCCATCTATGGAACTTCCTGGATTCACAGCTCTTGCTTGAAGCATACATAGCAGAAGATCTTTATACAAGTTCACCTAGTGCATCTGTTGTGCCCTTTTCTAGATCAAGGACCCTTCAGACAATTACTCATGTCACACAACTCAACTACTACAACACACAAATGGCCTGTTTGGAATTACAATGGCCCTTGAATGAAGCAACCTATGACCTGTTCTTAAAGTTATGGCCATTGCATTCCCCCCCTGCAGTCACGTGATTGCAATCCAGGTACTTGGCAACCTGTTCGCACATACGACTAGTAGCCAAGCCTCCCCACCACAGTCACATAATTGCCATGTGCAATCTTCCCTGCCAGCTTCCCCAGAAAGTCAACGGAGGAAGCTGGCAGGGAAGGTCACAAACCTCAGTTACCTACCCAGAATCCTAGCAGGATTTTAACACAGAGTGTTTGCACCATGGGGCATTTGCAGGCAGCTACCATAAATGAGAGG
The DNA here is from genome assembly GCF_009769535.1 of Thamnophis elegans. Taxonomy (NCBI): domain Eukaryota; kingdom Metazoa; phylum Chordata; class Lepidosauria; order Squamata; family Natricidae; genus Thamnophis; species Thamnophis elegans. The sequence continues at coordinate 1,886,964 of NC_045541.1, read as the reverse complement.
GTCCTACCTCTCTGCTACAATGCCCTCTGCTACAAACACTCTATGCCCAAATCATGTTTCAGCCAGTCTCTTTAAGACCATAAGGGTTACAGGGCCATGTCCATCTAGTAGACAGCTTCTTTGAGAGTGAAAGGGCTGCCTGTTGGAGGGATTTGGCCCTGCATGGAACAGCGTCCTTCCAACACTCAGCCCTTTAAGAGGGAAGCCTGGGAGTTGGCAATATAAACAATGAATTACTTTCTGAATCCTCTACATCTCCATGAAGATGATTGGGAGGTTATCATTTTCTTAAGCTCCAAAAATATCTCTTCTAGCACTATTAGGACTGCTGCAACGACAAACAACGTGGTGGAACTTCATTATTGCTGCCCCTATTTCAATCTCTGTATGGTTATGGGAGGCAAGGCATAAAGTGGAGTGCCTAGAGTGAGTAGCCTGTTTTCATGGGACTTCGTAAGACTTCAACTTTATCTCAGAAAGAAAAACTGACCGTTAATCCAGTTTATGTGATGTACTTTACTTTGTGTTTGGTTTCAAACATTGCAAAAGATGTTTGAAACTAAAACTAACTCCCTCTCAATTACAATAATTGGGAAGATGATTGAATGAGTTAAGGTATTTGCACAACACACTAAACCCTTCCTTTACCCAATTAAGCTTTTTATACAAACAGGGCCTGGATTCATGCAACTACCCCCTAAATCCTTATTAAGAAAACACACTTGTTTTGTTCATCTGGCATGCTACATCTATAAATAAGAGGACTCCCGCTTGTCTCTAGAGGCAAGGGCACAAACACACCATCTTGCAAATACTCTATCTTGTTTGGATTTTGGGACAAATCCTATCCATCCAGGCTCTTTGAGAGGGAAAGGGCTGCCCTTGGAGGGTGCCTACCACCTCAAGCCATGTGCTGCCATGCAACCAACTGAGGTGTGGCAGCAGCAGCAACATGATCATTACTTCTGCAGTCTCCCATGCACAGTTCAAAGTGTGCTTTCTGCACTGCCCATGAAGCCACTGCCAGGCTCTATTTCATGCCAGCCTTTCAATTTGAAATTTGAAAACTTGTTGGTCCTTCTACCAACTGTCCACAAGTTCTCGGCAACATACCCAGTGGTGGGATTCAGCCGGTTCGCACCACTTCAGGAGAACCGGTTGTTAACTTTCCGAGCAGTTTGGTGAAACTGGTTGTTGTAAGAAATCATTAGGGCAGCGAAGCTGTTGTTGAATTATTTGAATCCCACCACTGAACATACCCCATCACTCAACAACATACAGTCCATCACCAACAACTGCTTGGTCTCATTTTGCATATAAAAGCAAAATTACAAAATTATCCATAACACCCAACCACTTTTTTCTGAAATCCAAGATTACTTGATATTGCACACAGGAGGGGCAGGGGGGGGGGGGCGGGAGAGAATTATCACATTCCTGTCTCAATTCCTGCTCTAGTTTTCTGTATTCTTACTCTGCTCTTCTTCCCAGCGTTCACGCCCATGTTCACAAGTCCTCAGAACTCGTGTTTATTTCTTTGAACTTTCTTTCTGTTTTCACACAGCTGTAGGTGCTACAAGTATTGTGTTTCTTCATCTTAATGCTGTAGTACTGCTTTGCAAACATTTAATTCTGTCCCAACTTCCTGACATTTCTTATTCAGCCAGACTAAGGACAATCCCTAGGCAGTGATTCTTCAGAAAGTTTCTAAATTTTCAAATGGTTGTCCAATCTCTTCTTGAAAACTTCCAGTGTTTAACACAGAAGTTGTATTAAAAAGAACTTCTGGAGGCAAGTCTGCAAAACATTTTTACCAATTTTCTCTTAAGTTCCAATATAACAATGGGAAGAACAGAGGGGGGGGGATCTATAAAATTTATCCCAAATTGTAGCTTAAGAGAAAACACGGATGAAATGTTTATAGATGGTATACAGCCCTGTCAATAATTACCAAAAGAGCAAATCATATTTATTTATTGATAGGAATAAATGCTGTAAATGTCATGAGATAGATGGAACATTTTACCACATCCGAGATGGAACCACACTTAATTGATATTGTATAGTAGAAATGTCCTCATTTACCATGTTTCAGAAATGTTCTTTTTCTTTTCAAGATTCTAACCCTTATGCCTGTGTTGCTAACTCTATTCTTACCAGTAAGAGAAGTCTAGAGTTTCAAATGTGAGATTTTTTTGTCTCCTACCTTCCTTTATTATTGCACTGCGGTGGTCTTGGAAGGGGATTGAGATATGTTTATATAATGGCCCTGGTCTTACCAAGGAATGACTGGTTCCCACATGTTTAATTTAATCACATATTAACTTCTAACTATTGGAAAATATATTTAAATAAATAATATAATGTAATATGGATCAGTTTTCCATATCTTTGGAATAATACTGTGCATTATTTTATTTTGTGCAAGCCAATAAACTGTGCACCATAAATCTAGCTTAATTCCAGGCATTTGCATGTTCTGGATGAGATTTAGAGAACCCTTTGTTTCTGAAGCTCCTAACTTTTCTTTTCCCAAAAGTTTTCGTTAGCTGTCAATGATTTTGGAAGGGAAAGTTTCTCAGCTTCTGTTTTTTTTTTCCCCTCCCTAAACTGAGCACAGCATGAGAGATCATCACAAGTTGTCTACAATTATTTTGGGCATCCAGATGACTGAGAATCTTACATTTTTTTTCCTTCAACATTCACAATTTGTTTGCCAGAAATATGGGTTACATCACAATATACTTCTAGAACTCCCTCACTTATCTAAAGCTACCACAACAAACAACAAATTTAAGAAAATAAGAGTCAATCCATAAGACTATTCCTTGCAACAGTTTTAGACATCACTGCAGTGTCAAAGGCATGTCCTTCAATATTTAACTTCCTCACTCTTTGGTCCTCATCTCCAGTTGAACAATATGTTAATTACCTGATGAAGCATTATAATTACTCTAACAGCTCTGCTCTTACTTATAATTATGGCATCCACACTTTCTTTTTCATATGCCTCAATCTATACCTATTACATTGTCATGGTGAAGCCACATTAACATTATAATACCATATAATTAGCTGATGAGCAATTAAATTATTCCACTGCTCTTGTTCCTCTTAGCCAAGAGGTTGGTTTCTAAGCTCCATTATCTCTCCTTCCTCTCTGATTTACGTTAAAGGCTTTTTCTGTGCATAAGTTCTTAACAGCCTCTAATTTTATTCAAGTATTTGTATTTTCCTTTCAAAATAGCCATTTCATTTAATAATGGAACTGGTTACAGGAAAGGATGACGATTTGAGTGATTTTTAACTTGTATTTTTGCCCTCCGGCCCCAGTTGGAGAGACAAAACAAATCTCACTCCAAAAAAGCTGGAGGGGAGAATCCCCAAGAACTGTATTTTGCATAGCCACATTACAAAAAAGGTCCTATTTTGTTCTCATTAGTTCCAATTGATTGTGTTCTCTTTGTAGTGCAAAAATGGAAATGATTTCTATTTTTTTTTAATAATCCACTTTTATTAAATGGAATAAAAGCTACACATTATCTAGTTCTGACCCATCAAAGCCTTATATGTAACATTATGTGACACAATTTGCACTAATGGACCAAGGGTTTCTCCTTTCCTCCTCGCCTTTGAACATATAATCTGTTTCAGGAAGTTTCTCAATTTTGAAGCAGATTTTGGAGAAATATGAAAATATTAGCAGTGGAAATCCATATTGCCAAGATATTCTACTCTGTTAGCAGACAGAAGTCTTGATAAACTGAGGTGAAGAACAAAACCAATATTTTAGAATATTACAATAATGATAGACATGAACAAGACTATTTCTCATAACACTAAGGTTATTTTCTTTTTGCTACTGATTTTCATATCTGGAAATATATAACTAGCATATTTCAATTGCAGCATACTTTTGCAATGCAATTCAAATATATCTCCTTAGATTGTTTCTGTGATATTCAGTGGAATTGCATTAATGCTACAATATAACATTTGTAGAAGTATCTTTTTTTTCGCTGCATCAATATCAAGCAGAAATAAAAAACGTTTACTTTCTTTTCTTCTCAAGAAGTTCTGCTGAATTAGGACCTCTACTGAGAACCAATACAATAAATGGCAATATTTACTCTTCATGAGCAAAACATAATCTTTTCAGGAAATGCTTTTGAAAAAACTCTTCTGGAAATTACATAAAATATACATGTTGGTTATCACTTGTATTTACTTTTTCAAAGGAAAAAATATAACCTTTTCTAAACATAGTATGTGCAACCTTGAAGATCTGTGATATCAACTCTCATTTTTTTTCAGATCCAGCAGAGGGATGGGAGTTGGTGACTTGTTGTATTGCAGTATGCTTGCTTACTGATTTAGCGTCAGAAACCAAAATTAATTGGCGCTCACTAACTCCAGACATTTTTATTTTTGCTTATTCTGGCTTGGGTTCACCTGCTTTAGAGTCCAACGAAGTCTCAAAGGATCTCTGCTCCCTATCCTAACATGTAAAGGCAGAATGAAACTTTTCATTCAGAATTCTTTCATTTGCCTCTTTTTTTTCCTGTCCAATTCTAATATGACGATACTTAAGATTTTTCTCAACACCATATGATTTAAATATGCACTTTTGCAGCAATATTAAAAAAAAATTTAAAAGCCTGCTGCCCTATTTAATGATTTCTGCAAACAGACTAGCAGTTGGCAATTTCCTAGTGAAATCAGCTGCCTATATAATGGTTCTCTTACATGTCGTATCATACAAGACAGACATTCTTTGACCTGTGGGTCTATGTTTATAATGATGAAGCACAAAGGTCAGGAAGTGGCTCATCCCCCAAGCAGCAGTTCACTCACCCTTCTAAGCAGGGCTGGGTTTCGACCGGATCGCACCGGTCCCTGCGATCCGGTTGGTCGCCGAACCCGGAAGTAAGTAACTTCCGGGAACGGCAAAGCCCCCCCCCGCGCCCGCGCGCGCCCGCACACCCGCGCCCGCTCCTTACCCGGTTTTTTTGAATTTCGCGCTTCCACGCATGCGCAGAACGCCTGCGCGATCCTCCAGGAGCAGCTGGAGCATCGCGCAGACGCTAGTACGCATGCGCGCGCGCACGCGATGACGCGCGCGTCACGTGCGTGCGTGCGGACGCCGCATGCATGCGTGCGCGCGCCGCGTGCGTGCGTGAGGACGCCGCCGGCCTCGTTCCAACCGATCCGGTTGGAACGGGGCGAGAAACCCACCCCTGCTTCTAAGTGATAAGAATCAATTTGTAATCAGGAATATAAAGAGCTAGAACAAAAGTGCATATCTATTTCTATTTCTTTCTATCCTATCTATCTATCTATCTATCTATCTATCTATCTAAAAGAGCCGAGGTGGCGCAGTGGTTAGGGTGCAGTACTGCAGGCCACTTCAGCTGACTGCTATCTGCAAGTTCAGCGGTTCAAATCTCACCGGCTCAAGGTTGACTCAGCCTTCCATCCTTCCGAGGTGGGTGAAATGAGGACCCGGATTGTTGTTGGGGGCAATGTGCTGACTCTGTAAACCGCTTAGAGAGGGCTGAAAGCCCTATGAAGCGGTATATAAGTCTAACTGCTATTGCTATTGCTATTGCTATCTATACACACACACATACAGATTGCAAAACTAATGTAGGCAATTTTTCTTTACTATAACTAAAATATCTGTAAGAATGAATCATTTTTAAAAGCTTTATTTTTCTCTAGTTAATTATTGGAATACCATAATTTGAGCAAGATAGTATTTGGCAGATAGGGCTGTGTCTCCACTTGCTATTAATCCCAAACCCACAGCAGATCCAGATAATTTGGATTTTTAATTCATTTCAGGCAAATAAAGGGCTATACTTTGCCCTCTGATACAAGGCAAATTCTCCAGGAAATTCCAACTCCAGTATGTTGCTCAGGAGCTGCATTTTAAGTCAAAATGGAAAGAAAAGAAGAGCTTGGAATGGAATGTTAACTGCTTCTCAAACTGTCTGGTTCTCAAAACATCGAGTTGCCATCTTATTGGCCCCAATGAACTGGTCAAAGGGGGGGATGGCTAAAGGTTTGGGACAATGTCGCAATTTGAGTGGTTTTCTTCAGGTCTGGCCTTGCTTTCGCTTCATCCAGTTGTCTCTAGTAAAAGAGCCTTGTAATGTTCTGATGGAGCCAAGCATCTTTCTTTCCTAGGCAGCCAGCTGGGGCAGTGCTGACAGACTGATATCTCTGCTTTAGAATGATCCTTGTGGTGACATTATCCTTAGTTGCCCCAGTCATAATATCTTCAATGTACACATGTGAAAATAATTCTCCATTTGACCATTTGTTCATATTGGTTAGATGGTCCTCTTCTGCCCTTAGAAGTAAGTCATTCTGTGGATATATTATCTGACTGCCTTAAGAACCATATTTCATGGGAAAAATTAGTAAGTAAAACCCTACATTTTTCTCTCCTTGTGACTCTTCACTTAGCCTGATAATGTGATTTATCTTTTATAGTACCCCTTTTCTTTCCACAAAAATCTACCAATTTATCAACCTCGAATTTGCCTCATATATTCCTCAACGCAGAATCCATTTGTGTTCCCCTTCATCTCTTAATAGTGATCTAGGTTCCTGTAAATTTAAATCTTAAACATTTTCAGTAAAAAGGCAAAACTATTATGGGCACTTTAAAGGGATTCTTAAAGGCATGTAGCTCAAAGTCCTTTGTACCAATTTCTATAAAATCCAGCATGCTTCTTTCATGTGTAATTTTAAGACTACCCTGTAAAGTTCAGCCTGTTAAGATCATAATAATATATACCTGTTTTTTTTTCCATTCTACATATGACGATAGAAGCAATCTGAATACTTAAAACAGCCTTTTACAATATAGGTTTTCTCCTCATTTATTTTTTTGCCCAGTAATCTAGTTACACATGGAAAGTAAAATTATAAATAAAACCCTTACCTGTACAGAGTATTTACTGTTTCTTTTATGATGGTAAGACCATTTTTTGTGTGTGAGAGAGAGCCTTTTTTAGTTAGTCCTGTGCTGAATTCTGATTTAGATTTATTCAATTAAAAATGATGGTTCTTCAAACTGAAAGGGAGGGATCAATTACATTCAGCAGGAGAAAAAGTACAGTGATAGTTGGTGGGGCATTTTCTCCTTATTTCCTTGCCTTTCTGAAGTCCCTTAGGGCATAAAGATTTACTGTCTCCATAGTGTGCCACTTTTTTCCATTGCCACAAAAACTGTGATCATAAATAATGAACATAATAGCAATAGCAATAGCAGTTAGACTTATATACCGCTTCATAGGGCTTTCAGCCCTCTCTAAGCGGTTTACAGAGTCAGCATATCGCCCCCACAGTCTGGGTCCTCATTTCACCCACCTCAGAAGGATGGAAGGCTGAGTCAACCTTGAGCCGCTGAGATTTGAACCGCTGAACTGCAGATAGCAGTCAGCTGAAGGAGCCTGCAGTACTGCACCCTAACCACTGCACCACCTCGGCTCTTATAGTTACCTAAGTTGTAGGTAGCTATATTTCATTTAAGTATAAGGAGGGGGGGAATCCTGATGGTAAAATACATAACAAAATGGAACAATCTAACACATAAGTTGTAGGCTCTCCATTTTTGGAGTTTTTAGGAGATAGAGGACAATCTCTCAAGAATGATTGAATTGGTTTTCTTGAATATTACGTAGGGTTGGACTATGGACCCAAGTGCCCCTTCTAACTCTCCGATTCTAAGATTCTGTGTTCTTCTTATAATGATTACTTGATGAATAACACAGGTCTGTGACTAAAAAGCTGTTGGATTATTTTCATCTAATTTCCATGCATTTTGGTGTGCCGAAAACAAATAAAATATTGAAAAAACTCCTAGACATCATGATTTGCCACAACATGCAAAATTGTCTTCAAATTTATCATTTTTTTTTAATTTTTGGTATTTTTTTTATATTACGGGTTTTTAACCAAATTTAAAGTCCAAATTACTATTAATTAATTCACAAAAGTGCATTTGAGATATAAATTGCCAAAAACACCTTAAAGGGTTTGTCCGAGTTATGTAAAAAAAATATAGCACCGTAAATCTGATGGTCAGCAATATATACATACAGTAAGCTAAGCAAGTTTTAAGTCTGTGCTTCTAATGGTAAAAGGAGTTAATCTTTCCTGAAGAATCCAGTGGGAGGGAGACACAGGGCAGATAGGAGCATCTCTGGTCAGTGCAGGGGGCATGGCCAGCACTGTGATGTCTCGTGTACAGAAACAGAGCTGCTCTCTCCTGCATGCCACACTTGTGCACGAATCATCATCAGGTTCTTGGTTCTAGGCTGTTCATACTTTTTCATCACAATTCATGTTAACTTGTCATTCTTCAACCATTATGTTATGGCTCCACGAAAGTGTATTAATTCACCAGACAGTTTCTGTTTCATCTGTGGTAAATATACAGTGTTGAAGCAACAGCAGAATATTACAGACTTTGTGAAAAAAGTATACTTTGCATGCTTTGTACTAAAAATTGGAGATCAAGATAAAGTTTGGGCGCCTCATAAAGTGTGCAAACGGTGTGTTGAGGACCTCCGAAACTGGTTCAAGTGTAAGAAAAAATCTTTCCGTTATGGGATTCCTATGGTATGGCGAGAGCAAAAGAACCATAGTGCTGACTGTTACTTTTGTTCATGCGATGTGAAACGGTTTAATTCCAAATGGAAGCCTTCCATTTCATACCCCAATCTTCACTCAGCAATTCGTCCCATCCCCCATGGCACAGATATATCAGTACTCAAGCCCCCTGCTACCTTGGAAGAGATACCTAGCTCCGATGAAGGTGAAGTCATACCTGAACCAGATGACGAATCAAGTTCTGACTTTGAAGATTTGATAAGAACTTGAATCTTCACAAAGATGCCACTGAGTTACTCAGATCAAGGCTGAAAAGCAGGAATTTATTGTTGCCAGGAGTATCATCTTCATGGTTAAGACATTGTGAAAAGGAGTTTGTTCCTTACTTCGTTCAGGAAGACAGGTTGGTTTATTGCATCGATGTCGAAGGTCTGATGGGTCAATTTAAAATCTAGTATGATTCAGAGCAATGGTGTCTTTTTATGGATTCTTCAAAAAGAAGTCTCAAAGCAGTTTTATTCCACAGCGGTTTTTAAGCTTCCATACCTGTAGGTCATTCTGTACACTTGAAGGAAACCTACGAGAACTTGGAATTGGTTCTTCGTAAACTTAAATATGAATCCCATGGTTGGCAAGTGTGTGGGGACTTGAAGGTCTTGTGCATGCTGCTCGGGCAACAAGTGGGTATACCAAATACCCTTGTTTTCTGTGTCTATGGGACAGTCGAGACCGACAAAATCACTGGACCAAGAAGAGTTGGCAGCCGAGGGTGCTAACAGTTGGTGAAAAAAATTTCCTCCGAGAAACTTCGGTACCTTCCCATAAAGTTTTTCTACCACCTCTCCACATAAAATTGGGATTGATGAAGCAATTCGTAAAATCACTTCCAAGAGATGGAGAAAGCTTCAAATACTTGGTCACCAAGTTTCCATGACTGTCGGAGGCAAAATTGAAGGAAGGTGTGTTCATCGGACCAGACATTAAAAGGCTTATAGTTGATCAAGAGTTTGTCAATACCATGACGAATCCTCAAAAAGAAGGGTGGATTGCATTTAAAGTCAGGAGAGTAAGTACCTCTGAAATCTGTTGTACTGAAATTAAGCTGACTTTGCTTCCTTTACTTTGGCTAAATTATGGCTCGTAAGGACAAAAGGAACAGAGATCTTTAACAAGGAAGAACCCTAACGTTTGTTGATCTACCATGGGGCACTCCATTTCTGAAGATAGCTAGGTAACTAGATATTTAGCTAGATACATAGCTAAACTGATATTGGGATAATTGAAGCAGAACTGCAACTCAGCCTCATTTAAGGGTTAACATTGCTCAAGAGCAAACGGAGTTAAAAGGTTAGAAAACTAGATAGGACTGTTGTCAGCCTGGCCAAACCTTGTAGCTGTATTTAGAGTATAGCTTTGAACTAGATAGGCTTTAAATGTACTTCAATCCTTCTCATCCCACTCCTATGCATCCTTTGCTGCCGCACCTTGATCAGCATACAATTTACTGACTATTGTAGAAAGTGTGTCTAATTTATCTGCTCAATTGTCTTCTGGAGTTATGCACTTTTCTATCCTCCGTGGGTAAACAGCTAAAAAAAACCTCATTTATTGGTAGAAGAGAATATTTGTAGCTCAGGATTGAACTGCTTTCAAAGACCATAATGCAACATCTATAATCTATAGCACTCATATGCAAACCAAAGTATAAGATCTGGTATGTAGATGACACCTTTGTCATAATAAAAAAGGACCAACAGGAGAAGACACATGAAATATCAATATTTTTAAAGAAATAAAATTCACAAGGGAAAAAAACCGGGGGGGTGGGGGGGTGGAATACCATGGTACCCTTCCTGGATATCCTCATCAGCAGAGGCAGTGATGGCAAATTAGAAACACAAGTCCATCATAAAATTACCCACACCAATCAAGTGCACCACTATCAAAGTAACCATCCACAAGACAAATTGTATTGAGAACCCAATATAACAAAACCAATACAAGCTGTGAAAAGGATAACCCTGCCATACATCAAAAACCACCAATAGACTTTTACAACCCAATGGAATCAGTGCAGCAGATCAACCAACTGAAGCCTTCCAAAACATCCTAAGTAAGAGCCAAAAGACCCAACAGCCCCGTAATAAAAAAAAACAAGTCTCTACAAAAGAAGGCGTGATGAAAACGCCTTAATTTCACAGCACATGAACTGACTTAATCTTAGTTTCAAATGGGAAACTGTCAGTATCCTAGGCGAAGCCCTGTCTAAACATTCTAGAGAATTCCTGGATGCCTGGCACTCAGATAAATCAGCATCAACAAGCATGTAAAGATAAACAACATTTACATGCCATTCAAAACAGGCAATCAAAAAGCCAAAAGCAAAGCGAAAAGGCCAAAACTCCTCCTCACCAGCAATCAATACTCAGATGAGCAGAGATTAACAGGACATTAACAGGCAAGAAGTAAACAGTACCCCAATCAAGGAATTACTCAGACAAACAAACATAAACAACAGTCTAATTAAGGAACCATCAAGATTACTACCTTCCACCCTGACAGGGAACACCCTAGCGCAGTGAGTGCCAAAATTGTGCATGCACGCGCCCCACACCCACAATGCAATGCACCCCGCCCACCTGTGCATGCACGTGCAACTCCCATCATGCATGTGCACCTGGAAACTGGGGGTTTCGCCCTCCCCGGGCTTCAGGAAAGCCTCCAATGGGCCAACCAGAAGTTCGTTTGTTTGTTTTGAGAACAAGATCACAATTGCACCCAAAATTTATGTTGTTAAGTGAAATATTTGTTAAGTGAATTTTGCCCCATTTTATGACATTCCTTTCCTCAGTTGTTAAGTTAATCAGTGCAGTCGATAGGTTAGTAATGCGGTCGTTAAATGAATCTGGATTCTTCATTGACTTTGCTTTGTCAGAAGGTTGCAAAAGGGGATCACATAACCCTGGGACCTGCAACTGTCATAAATCTGAGCCACTTATCAAGCATCTGAATTTTGATAACATGATCATGGGGAGGCTGGAAAAGACGTAACTCTGAAAAACAATCATAAATCACTCTTTTCAGTGCCGTTGTAACTTTGAACAGTCACTAAACCAGTGTTTCTCAACCTTGGCGACTTTAAGTCCTGGGGACTTCAACTCTCAGAATTCAGGAGTTGAAGTCCCCAGGACTTAAAGTCGCCAAGGTTGAGAAACACTGCACTAAACAAACCGTTGAAAGTCGAGGACTCCCTGTATCGATCCAAGCAGACTTTCAATTGCAAACTGGTAAGAATCCAGATGAAAGCCATAGTCTTGAGGAACACTGGTTGTTTTAATTCCTCAGGAATGTCTCCCTGCAGATTTTCAGCATATGCTTGAAGCCCAACTAGACATATTTGGCTAAACATTTAGAGAGAAAGGAGACGGAGATGGTTGCATGCAGTAAAAAAATCGCTTCAAAAGTGCCAATGCTTATGAATCATAAGCTGGCTGGGGAATTCTGGGAGTTAGCAATAGCAGTTAGACTTATATACCGCTTCATAGGGCTTTCAGCCCTCTCTAAGCGGTTTACAGAGTCGGCATATCGCCCCCACAGTCTGGGTCCTCATTTCACCCACCTCGGAAGGATGGAAGGCTGAGTCAACCCTGAGCCGGTGAGATTTGGACCGCCGAACTGCAGATAGCAGTCAGCTGAAGTGGCCTGCAGTACTGCACTCTAACCACTGCACCACCTCGGCTCTTTCTCTTGAAGTCCATACATATTTAAGCTGCCAAAGTTGAGAAACAAGGATCTACTGGTTCCTGTTTATGGTCAGAATCTAAGATTGGCATTAAAAATTAAAAAAGTATCACCTATGTTCCCATTCCGTCCTCAAATCTCTTGACTAGTGGGATGAAATTGAAGAACATAGACTTCTGCCTCAACAAAGTCCTGAATGGGCAATGCATTTCTATTGGTCTATGATAGAAGCAGCTCATCTGTCAGGAGTGCGACTGTTTCATTCGCATAAAAGGAAAACTCTTGCATTTTATCTGTTTTATAAGAATCTATTAAGAAATAATGTTTAATTGATATTAGGGGTGTGCAGTAATAAGCATGTATATGAAAGGATTCCCAGACACAACATTCAAAGCTGAGAATAGAATTTCTTTAATTCCCAAACAGTTGCCTTTTTATCCATTATTAGATCGCACAGTGAACTCTTCCAAATTCATCATTCAGTGCCTTCCCACAGGAAGTTTCACAACTTCTCCTTTCACCTTTTGGATGGAAGTGAGCCAACCATTGAAATAGTCCAATGATTTGCTACAGGTCACATTATACATTAATTAGCATCCATAATTAGTGGAGATGCCAAAGCTAATAAGACAGTGGTACTCATAACATCATTTACTTTAGGGCGATTCAGTTTTAGTCAAGGAGAAGCAGAGGTGTGGAAGCATCATCCCTCTATTGAAATACTACAGAAGGCAAATTAAGAAGAGATTAGCAAACCTAGAAGTGCTAATAAACTATTATATATTTACAGCATTGTAGAGATATCAGTCAAACATTTATCTTGTTCTTAAGACGCTTTGTCTAAACTGTCATGAGTCACATCATAATTGCATGCTAATCAAACAGCGGCTAATTTGTATGATATTCATTTCAAAGAAAAATCAGCTTTGCAAAAGCATGAAGGATTAGTAGACACCATCAGAACAAGGAAACGAAATTAAGATGCTAAGACAAAAATAAAGGAAATAAATATTAAAACTGATGTTTAAGCAAATTAGTTCAAAGTTGGGGAGAGGGATGCTGAATGGAATCAATGAGCTATTTTTAAGTTGCATTCCTCAGAAGAGTTTTCAACTCAGTAGAAAGAATCTATGCAGCTCTGTGCATCTTTAGTGCTCGCTGAGTTGTTTGCTTGAAGGTGTTCTACTACCTGACTAGATAACATCATCAGTGCTAGAGAAGGTGGGTTTTGCCTCCTTTTTAATCTTATCTGGGTTGTTGTTGTTGTTGTTGTTGATCATCGCCCAGGCAGTCAGATGTTCAGACTGGGTGTCAGCCACAGCTTCGCTGCTGCTTTTCGGCTGCCATTGAAACGGGGAGGGGGGGCATGGTATTTGGGAGGGGAATCATTATGTACTGGAGGATTGTTATTAGGAGCTGTCCTGACCATCTATCTGCGCATGTGGAAGAAGGGAGTTTCCCGCCAAGGCCAACTGTCCAGCATTCAAGCCTGATGATGATGCTTTTTTTTAAAAATATTTTTTTATTTATTTTTTGTTACATAAACAACACATGCCCACAACAGTGGGGGGAAAATCAAAACAAAAAAGAACAAAAAACAAGACAGAGGGGAAAAAACCACAACAAGTATATGTTATAAAAAAGTATATCAGCTGGTTACAACAAGTTTTTGTGCATCTCTTCCATTAATTCACATTAATTCAAATATCTTAACTCAAATGTTTACCATATTAACATCATCATACCTCCACTTTTAGTTGACTACAGTTGTTTAAACATCCTTCATCCTTAACTATGCCAAAGATTTAATCCATACCCACATGCTAGCATTTCATTTACTTGTTTATAAAATCCTCCATTGACATCAAATCCTCATATCCTGTTTTAGCTAAACATCCACAATATTTAATACCAAAAATTCCATCCTCCATGTATATAGTTTATTATCATTCTCTTTTCTTTATGTAATTATCTCATCTCATTGCGCATGTGGAGGAAGGGAGTTTCCCGCCAAGGTTAACTGTCCAGCATTGCACCCTGATGATGCTTTTTGAAGTCATCTCCCACCTGACGGTTGGTTGAATTATTATTGGACTATGAAATGGGGTGCCAAGGGGAGGGGATTGAATTATATATGATATACATTGCTTTTGCGCCAATTTATTCAGACTCAGCTTTGCTTTGCTACTCATCGTTTGTAATTAGTAAAAGTACACTTAATTCTAAGCATGGAGTTGGGTGGTTTCTTTCTTGATTATTAAACGAAGGAGCATCTGACACTGGGTTTGGCATTTTTGTCTACCTATCGAGTCCTTAACAAGGACCTGGGATAGGCAGATATGGATGTTTGGTGGTGTTACAGATATCATTGCAGGATGGAAGCTGTTCCCAGTAAAGTTGCTTTTTGCAATTGACTGGTGGCAAATTTGTCCATGCCAATGGTGTCCAAGTGCTGCTTGAGTAATTTTGGGATTGCACCCAAGGCACCTATTGCTATTGGTACTACGCTTGCTTGCCTTTGCCATAGTCATTCTATTTCTATTTGCAGGTCTTTGCATTTTGTTGTCTCCTCTAGTCCTTTCTCTTCTTTTCTGCTGTCTTCAGGCACTGCCACATCCACTGTCCAGACTTTTTTGTCTTTCTGATCGACAATTGTTAAGTCTGGGATGTTATGTGGCAGGTGCCTGTCTGTTTGAATACTAAAGTCCCAGAGCAATTTAATGTCTTCATTTTTTATGACTTTCTCTATGTTATGGCCCCACCAGTTCTTGCTCACAGGCAACTCATATTTCTTGCAGATCTTCCAATGCACCATTGTTGTTACTTTGTCTTTCTGCTGCTTGTAGCCAGTCTGTGCAGTCTTCTTGGAGCAGCTGACCAGACGGTCTACTGTTTCTTCAGCTTCTTTGCATAGGTGGCACTTTCGGTCTGTTGCTGACTTCTCAATTGTGGCTTTGTATGCATTTGTCCTTAAGGCTTGGTCTTGTGCAGCCAGAATTAGTCTCTCAGTCACTTTCATCAAGTTTGCTGCTCTTAGCCATTGTCAGGTCTTTTTATTACCTGCTTTCCCTGCTATTTTTTTAATGTATTGGTCATGAAGTGTTTTGTCTTCTCATGCCTCCACTCTGTTCTTCATTTGGTCTTTCTTGTAAGCCAGTTTGACCTCTTCAGCAGTCAGTAAGCCTTCCTGATATACTAACTTCAGTGCATTTTCATCATTATCCTTCAGATATTCTCCCAAAGCCACTTTTTTTTGTTCAACCATCTGATGTACTTGCAAAATTCCACCCCCACCTATTTGCCTTGGTAGGCAGTGTCTGTCAATGACACTGCATGGATAAAGAGCATGATTCATTGTCATTATTTTTCTGGTCTTTCTATCCATTGCTTTACATTTTTTCTAGTCCTGTCCCTGAATTGAATTTAATAATAATAATAATAATAATAATAACAACAACAACAACAACAACAACAACAATGGTAATCATTAGTACCAGTAAATAGTATTTGTGATGAATTTTTGAATGTTCAGTTGACTGAGTTTCATGTTTAATGAATAAAGTATATAACAACAACAACAACAAAAACAACAACAACAACAACATCAACAACAGTGATACCCATTGTCATCGGGGCACTTGGAACCATGTCCAAGAATTTTATAAAACACATCATGAAATTGCAGCTTCCTGCAATAACACCAGCAGAACTACAAAAAACTGTGCTACTCAGAACATCGTACATCTTAAGAAGGTACTTGGTTGATACCTAGGATGCTGGCAGTAACCCGTATCAACCATTAGCACTAGTCAATGGTATTTGTGATGCATTTTGAATGTTCAGTTGACTAAGTTTCACATTTAATGAATAAAGTAAAATAATAATAATAATTTTAAAGACAACTAAGTCAAAAGCTGAATATAAGAAAGAAGTAATTGAGAAGCGAGCTGAAAATTGGAAAAACAAAGCTATGCATAGCCAAACTTGAAAAGTATTGAAGGCAAAGCTGACCAAAAGCTAACTTGGAACGGGTTAAGATCAGGAGCACTGAAAAAAGAAACAGAAGGCTTTATTTTGGCAGCTCAAGAACAAGCCTTAGCCACAAACTGCATGAAGGCAAAAATTCAACATGTTACCATCAACAGCAAATGCCACCTCTGTAATGAGAAAGATGAGACAGTCGACCACTTGATCAGTGGGTGCAGCAAAATTTCACAATCTGACTACCTACAATGCCATGACCATGTTGCTAAAATCATTCACTGGAAATTGTGCCAAAAGTTTGGATTTGAGTACAGCAAAAACCACTGGTTGAGAAGGTTTTAGAGAATGAGAAAGTCAAGATCTTGTGGGACTTCAGAATTCAGACTGACAGGCACTTGGCCCACAACACACCTGACATAACAATAGTTGGAAAGAAAAACGTATGGTTCATTGACATTGCAATACCTGGAGATGCACGAATTGAAGATAAGCAGTAAGAAAAAAATCACAAAGTACCAGGACTTGCAAATTGAAGTTGAGCGACTGTGGAAAAAGAATTCTTGTGCTGTCCCGATTATAATTGGAGCCCTTGGAGCAATACCTGAAGGGCTACCTCGCTATTTGAAAATTTTAAATTTATCAGACTTGAACATTCTGATTCTACAAAAAAACACCCTACTTGGAACAGCTTATATCCTCCGACGTTACCTTAACAGTTCCTAGGTCCTTGGTTAGGACTCGAGCTGTTGAGCTACTAATCAGCCCAAATGCTGTGAATCTCACCAAAGTTTAACCACATAACAACAACAACAACAACAACAACAATAATATAAAAAACAACTAAAGAAGACATTTGAAACAACCAAAATCATCCTCAAAAGAATAAATTTCACAAGAAAAGAATTCAAAAACCACATACTATTTTTCCTGGATGTCTTTATTAGCAGGGGAAATAAATTAGGATTGCAACTCTGTAAAAAAAAAAAAAAGCAACCTACATAACGAAGTCCTGTATTACCAAAGTAACAACTCAATTTTCCACAAGACAAGCTGTGTAAAACATTATTCAGATGAATGTAAACACATTGCAGCAACCCAGAACACCAGAAAAAGGAGACAGACTTCCCCATCTTCCTACAAAATGGATACTCGTGCAACTTTATTAAAAAGTGCTCAACCACTCAACCCATTACAGCACATCCAATACAAACGATGAAACTTCAAAAACTACCACAGATGATTACAACCAATTAAAACCCTCCAAAACATCTTAAGTAAATCAAAAGACCCAGTAGCCCATGGGGATAAAAGGAATCATTTACAACTACTGTGTAAGGATTCTAACAGCCACTTTGCGGGACAGATGGGCAGAAAACTCCTAGAGCCATGAATATCCATTAGCAGTTAGAAAATGAAATGAAAATGTCTTAATTTCACCGAGGAAACTCTGAGAATCGTAGACCAACCAAATCTGAAAAATTTCAGAATTCCTGGGTGCTTGACATTCAGACAAATGACGCATCAATAGACACATACAAATCAACCAGTTTTACGCACCTTTCAAAAAAAAAAAAGGCCAGAACACCTCTTTTCCAGCCGCGTAAACCCAGATAATAAGGGATTAACACCAGTCAAACAATCAAGCAGGAAAAACCTTGACAGGAGTTTATCTATCATTTAGTTAATCTCATTCTAATTCATACAACAGGCTGTATTTACTTTACAAAAAAAAAAAATGTTTTGCTGGAGATAACCTGTTGAGGTCTTCCTTGCTCATATTCGTCTGCTGTATGGGGATATGGTAGTATGGTGATAATTTAATACATGTACTGCATACAGCAATTTTGATGAAAAGGAGAATAAAATTATACGATTATTGCATTAATTACACATTTTACATTTTTGTTCAGTAGCCCTTGGCACTTTGTAGAATGACTGGGTCACCTGGAGAGAATTGCCATGAAGGTTTTTTCTCATTAGCAGTGAGAACAGCGCACCTTGGATATCGCAAGCAGTAGGGAAATAGAAGGCTAATTAATGTAAGAGATAATATTTCACATAGCAGAGAGATAGAAATGCAATGCCAGTCAGAAAAGGATGTGGCCTCTCCGCCTTCTCCATTCTCCTTTACTCTGAATTTCTCCATACCCTCCCACATCTCTTCCACTCACCAGGAAAAAGCACCTTGGTTTGGCCTTATTTGAAACTCTGATTATGCTATTTCCATCTGATGTTTTAAAATAGGGGTCCTGTTGTGGCTCTGTAGGAGCCTTTGGGGCTGCTATCAGACTCTGACACAGAACCCTCCTGTGAGTGGTTTCAGGATGCTCACAGGAGAAAATAACAAGCAGATGTGGCTCGTTAAGGATCTCCTCCTGCGGATAAAAGACTGATGGTGCCACGCTCTAGTTGCAGAAGTCAACGTTCGTTTGTTCGTTCCATTCCGTTCCGTGCCTGTCCTAGTCAAGTCTCTGTTTGTTTGCAATTATGGAGAAGAAGTACTTGGATAAGTGATTTGCTTTATTTAAACCTGTTTTTCTGTTTTTGCCAGAGAATTTATCTATGTTTATTTTGGGCTCGCAGCCAGCAAAAGCCGGGATTGATAAAAACATTCCTTTGCAAGCTGTGTGTGGCTGTCGTTTCTGAACGAGCAAGGTGGGGGTCAGAACAGGTCCTCCTTTTGGTTAGACCCATCCTTCTATCTATTTCACCATATTGGTTCAATGAGAGAAAGTTTGATGTGATTTGTTCCACTTCCTTTTATAGATGATTCTAAGAAAAGCTGGATCCTTCTGAAGTGCCACTTTCATGTATCCCAACCCTGCTTTCCAAAATAGCTGAACAGTGGAGTGAAAAAAAGCTATTCACCCTAAACAACAGACAATTCTTGACTGAAAGATTAGAGCAATTGTCCACAACCAATTCTTTGGTGGAATATGTACATATACTGAACTGGAACATGGCTGTGGGCACTGCCCATGCTAGAGCCCGGATGTTCATGGGCATGGAAGTTGGGAGAGAAACTCTATGAGGTTCTTTACTACACATATATGCCTTGTCTGCAATTATTGAAGTCAGCCCAAATACATGATATCATCACTGTTGGTGTCAGAAATGCAGACCCAAGGCCATTTCAGCCCAGGAGTATCCTGTGCAGGTATTTACATATTCAACAGGGATGAGTTCAGCACAATCTTTATCATTGGAAAGTTATTATGGGATCATTTCGATGTCCTGAGATGAAATGCAAGGAGAAACATTTGATGATGTTTGGAGAGAGGTATAATGCTGACTTTTATTCTCATGACAAACTTGCACTTTGGGATAATCACACTCTGAAAACAGTAAGCAAATATTTTAGGGGAAGAAATAGTCAATTATGGGTATTATTTAACAGATTGATTTAGTGCCAATCAAGTATTAAAACCATTTGAATTATAACAAGAGGAATCTGGACTTCTTAAAACTGCTGGGCTGAGGCTTGAAGAGTAGAAATCAGGATAGAACAAATCTTTCCCAAGAGCTAGTTCGGCCCTCTTGGGCTTCTTCCTCTTGCTTTGTGGAGTGTCTCTCACACCCTGTGGCTGTCCTTCTGACTAATACAAAGTTGTCAATTAAAAGGTCAGTAGTGGCATCTCCTGGCAATGTAACATAGAAATGTGCTATCTTAAAAAAAAAATACCACTCCTTTCCCCTTTGAGAGAGAGAGAGAAATCAAAGTTTGTTTTAAAAAAGGAAGACACCCTCGCCCCCTTAACATTAAAAGTTAAACTGCAACTTGGTCTCTATTTGTTGGAGGAAACCCAGAGCTTCCAGGATCATGGGATATAATAGCTGAATATGAATTTTTAAAACAGCATCGAAAAGAAATTACTGTGCACTTGGCAGATCCCAAGACAGTCATTTTTATAGCTTCTGCATATCCAAACAACATTTAAAAAAGGGCTGGCTGTTGATATATTGGAAGTGGTATAACAAACAAGTGGGCAGTTACTTAAAATATGGTCCTATCTTGTTCCGTTCTTTTGTTAATGTTGTCTTGGGAAGATCATATGGGAATGTAGCTTTAAATTATACACCAACAATTTGAAATGTAGGATTACAAAGCTATGCGTCAGATCCATGTACCTGACATTCTTCAGTGGAAGAAGAAGGGGGGTGATGGATTTGATGCATTTAGTTTCTCTTTCTTTTCTTCGTAGCCTAAATAGCCTATTTCTTGTCCTTTTGTATAACCTTTCACCTGATTTATAACCGTTGCCTGGCCGCCTTGGATCCCTGGGAAGTTCTCTCCTCTTGGGGAATGCAAGGGGAGGGAGGCCCATGTGGATTGTGATGAAGGAAGAAATGGGAAGTGATGGGAAGAAACTCTTCTTATCTCTTTCTCAGAGAGGCGGTACAATAACATCTTCACTCCTGCGGATTGGCAGAATCCACATCAGACTGTGGGGTGGGGTTCCTAATTTATCCTTGTTTTATGCCCTGGGGGACCTCAGAGCCTGCTTTGAATTTTGACTTGCTTTCACCCCTTTTCAATAAAAGATTCCTTTTGAAATACAAAGTTTTGAAGAGTCTATGCCAGTGTTTCTCAACCTTGTCAACTTGAAGATGTCTGGACTTCAACTCCCAGAATTCCCCAGCCAGCATTCGCTGGCTGGGGAATTCTGGGAGTTGAAGTCCGGACATCTTCAAGTTGCCAAGGTTGAGAAACACTGGTCTATATGTTCTTGAAAAGGGGGGGCGGTCGAGGCCAGTCCTTACACTATGGAGCGTGAGAAGCAGCAAAATAGCACTAGAAAAACAGCTAATCCAGATTTACAGTGACTCATGATGGTTGTTGTATAAATCTTTAGTGTACAGCCAATACAGAACAATTTTTTGTCAATGTCAACTAGCCCAATAACACTAATAGAAAAAGGCCTGAAAGGATTTTTTTATGTAGTCTAGGACAGAGTGAAAGTCATTTATTCAGCTTTGATTGCAAATGTATTGACTGGGATTTGGTCATCTCTCCCTGCTTATGTCTTGAAAAAACAGTTAAGGAAAAATAATTCCCCAGCAGGCAGTAAAATTGTTGGGCTGTGTGTTTATGATAGAAAAAAAAAGATTCAAATACTTTATCTTCTTATTGTCCAAAGAATGTTATAGTGATCACTTCCATGATAATTCACTTGGTAGTTAGGGATACTTCTCATGAACATTCAAATCTACCCTAGCAGGTTTTAGGCTTATTGGTTCATCCAATCATTCTTGGCATTGGCTTGTAAGGATTCTCCAACACCCACTTTGAGATATTTTAATTATTGCTATGTTTCCTCTCAGCATTGAATAAGAATCACTGATGGCTCCACTGGTGGGAAGAGAAGCTGAATCGGGAATAAGAGCCAAGGTGGCGCAGTGGTTAAATGCAGCACTGCAGGCTACTTCAGCTGACTGCAGTTCTGCAGTTCGACTGTTCAAATCTCACCGGCTCAAGGTTGACTCAGCCTTCCATCCTTCCGAGGTGGGTAAAATGAGGACCCGGATTGTTGTTGGGGGCAATATGCTGACACTGTAAACCGCTTGGACAGGGGTGAAAGCCCTATGAAGCGGTATATAAGTCTAACTGCTATTGCTATTGCTATTGCTAATAAAGTCAAAGTGGGCTTCTCAGGGGCAGGAAGAAGCATAAGAGAAATCCCCACGCAGGCATGTCCATTTAAGAGGGAAGAGAGAGCTTGTAAAATGATCAGGTAACACTGCATTTTTAGAAACTAGAGTACGACTCAGCAAATCTGTCAATTCTGGTTTTTCTCTTTTACAAAACCGTCAAATCTACTTTATACCCCTTCTCCAATGCTTTGATGTTATTCTTTTAAGTTCTCATTAAATTGTGTATGTGCTTATATGCACATTTTAACATTCATTTTTTCCTGTTTCTCTAACGTATTTTTTTTGCAAGCAAATTTCCTTGATACAATGCAGTTTCACCAATGTACTCTGGGGTATTTTTCCTTACAAACATGTTTTAAATTGCTAGATGCAATACAGAATACTGAGAAATGATAAGTATTGGTATGACTGTAGAATATCAGATAAGTAACTCCAAATATGAGCCAAACAAATCTTCTACTCAACACTATATGAAGCTTTTTCTAATTATGTAACAGGTTATTGTGGACTAAAGTAACCTAATTCTACACATGTATTTGTGACCTCCATACATGCAACAAAGGAATAATAAACAAGAAATCTGGGATTGCTAGATTCAACTATCTTGATGGGTTTCTTCCATATTTAATTTTTTTTTTTAATTTCTCCACCAAGAAATCTTAAGTCATTTCACTTTTGCATCCTTCAAGGTTTTCCTACAGTGCCCATACCTCGTCTGTTTGAGTACAGACCAGGAAAAATATTCCAACCGTTACAACAGCATGACTTAACTTAGTCTTACTTTCTATGTCCAAAACTATTTTCATTGATCATATGTCCTAGAAAGAGCTTTAATAGACTATATCTTTCCCATATCTAATATGCCTGCTTCTGGATTTATTTAAATATGGCAAAGAAGAAACAATTTGTACTCAAATAAATTATTCTTCTCTAGCATGAGCAAGTCTGTGTGAGGAACCAGTTCAATTGGCACATTATAACAGTAACGAGAAAAATATTCTGCTATGTCTTCTTGTAAATTGAAGAGATAAGACTCCAGCAGGGAACATAACACTATCAATACTAATTGCATGTAATTATACACTGAGACAGAAGCATTAAACAATGACTGCCACAATATTCAAATTTTACCTTTTTAATATTGGAATTTCTTCAACGTGAAATATTCCCAGATGTTCCCAAGTTTGTAGCACAGATTTACAAATGAAAGTGTTTAGTGTGAGGGAAGGGATTGGGGAAAAGAACAAAGAACTGCTAAAAGAGCTGGGGAACACGGAATGAAAATATCAAAGCTGGATGGCCCTCCTTTGTCTCAAAGAAAACCTGGGGATTTGGGAGGTGTGAATTTGAATAGCAACCATTTAATATGCACCTCCCAGATTACTGTAAGGCTTGAATGTGCCAAAAAAGTGTCCTACACTTCTCTTGTGTCGACATTTCTTTTTTTCTGATTCTCTTTTGATGTTCTTTCAAATTTTACCTGTTTTGCCTGTTTTCTAGCTTCCTCTGCTGCATTTATTGTACTGTTGATCTAAAGCAACACATTGCTGAGTCCCTTAATAAGTAATATATGAGAAGAATCCCACATCTCAGTTCTTCATAGGAGTCTTTTTCCATAAAAATAATTTTAAAAATTTGATCAACAACTTAGAAATCAATGTATCAATACATTAGACACAGCTAAATTGTTTGCAATCTAAACAAAATCACGACATTGCCCGAAAGTATAATGGAATAAGTGTTCTTTAAGAAGTAAAATAATTAGTTTGCTTTGTATCATTCTTTCGATAAAAATATGTCAGCTTCACTGGTTACTGTTGAGGAGCATGTATACTACAGTAACTAGCAGTTAGACTTATATACCGCCTCTTAGGGCTTTCAGCCCTCTCTAAGCGGTTTACAGAGTCGGCATATTGCTCCCACAGTCTGGGTCCTCATTTCACCCACCTCGGAAGGATGGAAGGCTGAGTCAACCTTGAGCCGGTGAGATTTGAACCGCTGAACTGCAGATAACAGTCAGCTGAAGTGGCCTGCAGTACAACACTCTAACCACTGTGCCACTCTCGTCATGACCTTTAATTGGGCAAAATCAGAAAAAAAAATTTGAACCAAGATATCTCAAATGGCCTAACTTATAGAATGGGACCCATGACAGCCAATCCAATGAAATTTGGGGAACCTGCACCCGCTTCAGTGCTACTGGTGCTGGTAGACTCCTGATGCAGCACATAATCTTTATTTTCAAAATTCCATGACAGTTTCCCAGTCAATCTTGCAATCTCTCATGCTTTCCTCCACCCAGCAGTAGCCACTTGGTATTGGACCTGGGTACTTGAGAGACCGCCTGCTGCCAATTACCTCCAACAGACCTATTAGATCCCACAGATTAGGCCTCCTCCGAATTCCATCTACTGGCCAATGCCGATTGGCTACCACCCGGAGGAGGGCCTTCTCTAACCCTCTGGAACGAGCTCCCCGTCGAGATTCGGACCCTCACTACCCTTCAGGCTTTCTGCAAAGCCCTTAAAACCTGGTTGTTCCGACAGGCCTGGGGCTGATGGATTCCCCGCCCCCGCTCGAATTGTGTGGTTGTTGAGTGTTTTTAAATTGTTTGTAGTAGTTGTCCGTTGTTTTTCCCCCTGTTTGTATTCCCCCCCCCCATTTTGGTTTGTGAGCCGCTCTGAGTCCCTCCGGGAATAGGGCGGCATAGAAATGCAAATAAATCAAATAAATCAAATCACTTACCTTGGTCATTCTGTTTCTCTGTTTAGGTAAGGAAAGATCTCTGAAATGATAACTGAACAGGGCATGGCCTGTCTATTTATAAATCCAGCCTTTTCTATAAGCCTTATTATGAATTTACTCTTTTTTTGCATTCCTCCCTAGTTTAATATTTTATTGAATGGAATCCATTTGTGTGGTTGCACAGATAGAAGGTTTCTGTCAGCAGAAAGTGAGAGGAAAGTATTGCTTGACAGTCCACAGGCTTTCCTGCAGCTAGCCCTACAAGTGTTGTGAAACAGCTATGAAGAAAGGAGGCAATGCCTGCTCATGGAAGCTACCCTTGGATCCAAGGGCCTTACGGGTTAATTCCTCCTAATAGTAGTTCCAAAGCAATTAGATAGCTAACACATTCCAGCAAATTAAATTTTAATGCATTAAATTTCTTAAACCCTACAAAATTAAAATTCAGATTGGTTCTCATTTACAAAAAGAGAAAGCATTGTTGATTTGTGTTTTGAAGCATTGTCAGGCATAATCCATCACTTTATTCCTCTAAGGGAGATGGGAAGAGAGAAAAATGCAGCAATGAAATCCTATTATTTTATTAAGCTTATTTGTGGTGTTACTTTGAAAGTGTAAAGTTATAATTATCTTGCCCTTTTCTGGATAAGTTTGAAATCATCAACTACTAGAAATCTTCTCCAAGTCAAGCTTGATTTCATAAACATACTAAGGTTAAATTCTATTGTTCCACTTTTCAACTACCTTTTCTCCTCTTTAAATTTTCAATAATACTAAAAACTCCCCCAAGACATAAAATGCTTCTGACACTCAAGTTTGTCCTGCAGCTAGATCTCAGAGAATTTATGTAGAAGGTGATGTTGTTTATGCCCTAAAACAGATTACAATAATACTATGAATTTTAAAATGTGGGAAAAGGCAGAAAATAGAAAACAGATAATGTGGCTATCCAAATATTTCTGAATCAGAACTAGCATGGGCAATCATGAGAGATGCTGAGAGTTGTATTATCAACAATACATAGAGGACCACAAATTCTCCCCCCTGGCTAATAAAATTCAGTGGAACAACTTACAATATTATACCATTTAAAGATTTGTTGACTACATCATTAAGAAAATGCAGTATGAAGCATGAAAACAATTTACATAAATTATAAATAAATAAATACAAACATATTGAGGAAATAGGTCAAATGGATATTAAGCAATAACTAACCGAATGTCTATATAGTTATGAAACTCTAATTATCTGACCTTTACCTGGGTGAAATGTTGCATCATAGGGCAACAAATTTTGAATCAAAGTAAAATCTATTTTGAATTACAATGATCTGCTTTGGAATTCAGGCTCCAACTGGCTACAGAGCACTTTCCTAATTCTCACACCATGAAAAAATAAGAAAATTTTATTGGACTTAATGCCAAAACATTAACATGTCACCAAACTGTGCAAAATGTTATGCAAAGCAGCAGCATAGATTAGAAGACGAGAAGAGAACAAATAATATGTCATTGTGAAGGCAACATTTGCCACTTGCAGTAATATGAACTGCAGTCAGATGGTATTGTGACTGTGATATTTTTGATGGGAAAACATTTACACTTCGTTTTTTGGCAAAGTACTTGCAAGAGATGGAACTGAATTGTGGTATTGTATAAAAATGGCAGTTGCCATTCATTCAGAAAGATTCAAATATTTGGATTTTTCACATGCTTATCTACTAAAAACAGAAGCAGGCATCATCACATTAGCCTTCTCAATTTTTCACTTCTTCCACTCTTCAAGCAGGGGAGATTGTTTACCTGGGAATACCAAAATAGAGGATAGGAGTAACAGAAAGAAGTACTAACTGAGAGATGAGGGAAGTGTCACAAAAGGCAATCTTGTTAGCATCCTTAATGCTAAGGTATTCTTTTAAAAAAATACTTACCTTGTTTTTAATATGAATATGAAAAGACTACATGAATTGTATTCTACTATTTGCATGCAAAACCAGATACTTTTTATTTGAAATTAGTTCATAGCTGATTGATATTTCACAGTTCATTGGTCTGAGACTGAAGCAAAGTATGACCTGTAAACCCAGCTGAAATTTTCTGTTTAGAATCATTTATGCCCCAGATATTTTAAACAGAATTTAGTTTGCAAATATGCCAAGCAAACACATAGACACATGAAACGGCATGTTGTCCTACACAGCAGTTCTTTCCCTGCCAAAGATAAGGCTAAACCCTTGCCAGTTATCTGTAATAATCTGCATATATTCAAAACAGCTGACATTCAGAGAAATTAGCCATCAATAAACCCATACCAATAAACTATGTTTATACACCATTCAAAGGGACAATAAAATAGCTAAGAAGGAAGCAAAGAAAGCACAGCATATCCTCTCCCAAAGCCTAAACCCAGATAAGCAGGGATTAACACCAGTGGTGGGATTCAATTTTTTTTTACTTCCGGTTCTATGGGCGTGGCATGGTTTGGTGGGCGTGGCAGAGGAATAATACTGCAAAATCCCCATTCCCTCCCTACTCCAGGGCAAGGATTCTGTAAAATCCCCATTTCCTCCCTATTCCAGGGCAAGGATACTGTAAAATCTCCACTTCCACCTCACTCTAGGGCAAGGATACTGTAAAATCCCCATTCCATCCCCACCCCACTAACCTGCTTTCCAGCTTTGTTCTCCTGTGCAAGGCAACAGAAGAAGACCTAGTCAATCATCTGGGCGTCCGATCAGCTGAAATTTGGGAGGCAGTGAATAGATGGGGCGGGGCCAGCCAGTGGTGTTATTTGCCGGTTCTCCAAACTATTCAAAATTTCTGCTGTCAGTTCGCCAGAACATGAGCTGAATCCCACCTCTAGACAACAATCAACCAGGCAGGAAAAAGTAATCAAGGAACCACCAAGGAAAAACTGCACCTCTGCCAAGTCAAACTACTGTGTATAAACACAAAGGAGTCCTCACACTTACCTGCACTGATGTTACCTAATCAGGTGATGAAATAATTCACTAACAAATAGTCAGGTTGAGAGAGCACCGAGGATTCCACTCAGATTTTATTTTGTTCATTTATTTTGTAATAATAATATCCAGGTAACTTTCTCATCTAGTAAATGTGAACTTTAACAAGGACGTTCTAGACAGTGTTTAGAATTCCCTTGAGTAAAGGATAAAATAAAAATGAGCAAGTTGAATATAATTTCAAGGCTGATTTATATGCTGAGGAGCCTTGCCTTCTTTATTCCAGCCCATTATTTTAAGGCAATTAGAAGATAATGATTACATCTTTTATATAGGTAGTCCTCAACTTACAAACACAACTGGGACTGGAGTGTCAGTTGTTGAGTGAAGCAGATGTTTAGCAAGATGATGCATAACCATTCATTCAATAGATGCATTTCGACTCTCTCACTTGGAGTTGGTTAAGCATTCGTATAGGTTCTTTGGCAGAGCACCACTATGCCTAGGAGGCCTGGATCCTCTCCCTGCCCCACCATGTCCAGATCCACTTACCTTTGCCTTTTTCTACAGGCTGGCCCTATCATTGAAAGAGTCCTTCTCCAAATCACACTATTTGGAGAAGGGGCCTTGTAAACCATTGTGAGAATAAGAGTGTTTCCTAGCTTTCCAATGCTGTTCTGTCTGCAGAGAAGAACATTTCCACCAGACTGCAGAATTGGGGCTCAGACCCTCAGCCCAACCCTCAGGCAGGAGGGCTGAGCTCCACTTTGCAGGGAAATCTTTCATCCAGCTGCCAAAAGCTAAAGAGAATCCCCTCGGCAGATGACAGCAATTCGCAACCCTTGCTGCTGGCTTCCCCAATGATTTCCTGGGGAAGCCAGCAAAGAAGATTGCAAAAGACAATCACAAGAACATGGGGCCTTGGCAAGTAGTAATAGGTGTGAATAGGTTGTCAAGCACCCAAAATGCAGCTATGTAATTGGGGCTGGGGCAACATTTCACAACGGGGAGAAGTGCTTTACAGGCCATTGAAGCATCCTTTCTGAGGCGGGCCATAACTTTGAATGGTCATTAAGCAACTGGTTTTAAGTTGAGGATTACATGTGTGGCCAAAATATCTATTCAGAAGAGAGGACAACTTTGAACCGTGAAAGAGTTTCAGGTATTGTAGAAGTGCAAAGTTTCAGAATATTGGGAATATCCATAATTCAGTTTGAATCTTTATTCGTAAGGGGAAAGAATGGAAAACTAGGAGTAAAAAGAAGTAGAAATGAACATTCTGCAAGGGGATTTAGTAAGTTGCTCAATATCCTCATATTTGTGCTTTGCTTCCACGAGTAGTAAACCAAGCTGCAGGTTTTATGTATTCATACTAAAGCCTGAATTCAGTCTAACTTCTCCCAGATAATTAGAATCAGAGAGAGCAAAGCTGTATGAGTAGGATAAGAGGGAAAAGCAAGAAAAACCTATAGATTGCCCATTAGAACGTGTCATTTGGGGACAAAAATGTTAGTTCCATTCATTTTTTACTTCTTTAAAGAGGTATTTAGTACATTAGTAATGTCTCAAATTATATTTAAGCTGCCCTAGTTATGTGTCTATCTTTTCATGTTTTATACTTGTCCTTTCTGTCTTTCTTTATCAGAAAGATCTCTGTGCAACCATGCACATGTTGGATTTCTTGTTTTTCTTTTTCAGTGGTATTGCGCTGGACTGGGCTTTTATGATAATATTTTTCAGAGTTTTCCCACACTTCTTGAGTTGTTTTCCCCTTTAGGATTTTCACCCATAGATTTTTTTTTCTTAGGTTCTCTCTGAGTTTATTAAAATCAGCTCTTTTAAAGTTTAAGACACTGGCTTTTCCTTCAGCTCCCTCCTCTACCTTTTGGATGGAAAAGTCATCAAGTGCATTGGTTTAGGAATGTTTGATCACACTGTTTGCTGCAGAGTTTGTCCACCAGTAGATATAAGAGTAGTTAAAGTCTCCCATTACTACTGTAATGTAATACATTTGTTAGTTGTTTAGCAAAAAGTTTACCTATGTCTTCTGCTTGGTTGGGTAGCCCGTAGTATATGCCTATAGCAATGACATTTTTCCCCCCTTTTATATTGGCCCATATGGATTCTAGGAGGTTTTCATCCTTGGTTTTGTTAATTTCTTTTATGAAAAATAGTGTAATGAAATAAAGAGAGGATAATTTTCAGTATAAAACAGCTGCCCTATTGAGATTTGACTATTATTTCTGGGTTGAACTGAATAGTTAACAAGGAAATGTGTATCAACAGAGTCATTATTTAGTGCTAGAGCACAGTTGTGGTAACCTCAGGCTGAAGTGACATTCAGCAATAGATCTAATTGACGGGTTGGCTCTTTTCAGCTAATGGTTTGTTAAAATGGATGGTGTTCAGCCTGGCCTCAATTACAGACACTAGCATTTTCAGGAAACCAGATATGGCTATCAGCAAAATAAAGTAGAAACGCTGCTGCTGCTGCTGATTTGATCTCATATCAAAACTTCTAAGAAAGCAGAGATTCCAACTGTAAACCTTTCAGTTATTTAGCACTGTTCTGTGTTTGTTTTAAATAAGATACCTCATACGTTTCTTCAGAAGAAAGCCACACGTTGAGGCTTATTCTCAGATAGGCAGGAATAGGAATGAAACATCAGAGTTTTGTACTACTCTTTGAAAGTGAGACCTATATTCTGTTAACATTGATATATTAGTAGGAAATCAGTAATATTACACTTTCTTATGAAGGAGTGTCATTATCTCACAGAACCGTAGAACAGAAAGGGGTTCTTTAAGCCATCAACTCCCTGTTCAGTGCAAGAATCTAAATTAAGCTTTCCAGTCTCCTGGTTATTTTGTCTCCTCTTATACACATCCAGTGAACGTTCTCCATCCTCTACCTGCCTATCTGATTCTTGGTGTCGTAGGTAAATATATTTGCATTTGTCTGTGTCACGTTTCTTTCAGTTACTCTGAGATCATTTATCCATTCTGTCAAGCTCAATTTGGGTTTCGTTTCTGCTTTCTAGGCTATCAGTTATCCCAAACCATGTCTGTGTTACCTGCAGGTCTGGTAAGCATCCCTATCCCCACTTCACACAAAGAATTTATGAAAATAATGAATAATGGAGACATCAGGATCGATCTTTGTAGCATTGTATTTTATATTTCTGTACAATTTGATTAGAAGTCACTGAATAATATTCTCCGAGTATGATTTTCATGGCACCTATGTAACATTTAAATGTCCTGCCTTTCAGCCCGTACTTTAACCAACATAGCTTAAAAAAAACAAAAACGAGATAGGTTTCTCACATCTTTTCCGCTCACAAATCCATGATGATGTCTGACATGTTGACTTCAGAATATTTACAGATCTCTTTATAATCTGCTCAAGAATTTCTGTAGGTATTGATGTCAGTCTAATTGGCTCATACTATTATTATGATTGGTTGCACAGTCAGCCAGATGTTTTGACTGGATCTGGTCTTTTTATCCACCTATTGAGTCCTTCCCAATAACCTTCACAGGCAGATGTTGTTGTTTGGTAGCATTAGAGGTACTGTAGCAGAATGTAAGCTGTTTCAAGTGAAGCTGACTTTTGCCATTGACTCGTGGTATTTTTTTCAATCCTGATGGTAATTTTGTCAATTCCGATGGTGTTCAAGTAGTGCTGCAGATATTTTAGGATTGCACCTGAAATTATTATTACCAGTACTGCATTCTTTTTTGGGGTCCATATTGTTCTATTTCTATTTGCAGTTTTTTACATTTTTGTGATTTTCTCTAGTTTTTTCTATTCTACTGTCACCAGGTACAGGTAATCCCCTAGTTATGACTGTTCACTTAGCGCCTATTTGAAGTTACAATATAACACACACACACACACACACACACAGTACTTATGACAACAGTCCTAAAGTTACGAATGTTGCAGCACCACAGCAGTCATGCACCTTTATGAACAACCACACAGGCACTGCAATATTGGCCCTGCCTATTCCCCCTCCCCTCCCCCGCTGGGTCTCCACAGGACCAGATTGGGCAACTAGATACTTGCAAAGATCTAGTGAGCCTTTGGAGACCCAGCAAGGGTGGGGATGGGGGGATATGCAGGGCATATTGAGAAACAACGAGAAACATTCATAACTTTGGGATTGTGTAGTAAGTAGTGAGAGTGTGTGTGTTAATGTCATAACTTTGAATGGTTGCTAAGTGAACTGTCATAATTTGAGGATTACCTGTGTATGGTCCCACTCATTCTTGCAGGCAAAGTATTATATTATTGTTGTTATAATTTATTTTAGCTATCCACTCCAGTAGTCTAGGTGGTGTACAAAATACAAGAACAATAAAAACATACAACATTACAGACAGCCTGGACTGAAACAATCATAACAATAACAAATCAGACCAATCATAATGTCAGGCGTGCCTCCATCAATAACCAAGAAAGAAAACTCCCAACTCAATTGTTTGTGGAATTAAAGATACTTTTACTGGTTATGAAGAGATAGCAGCGAAAATAAAGCAAGATCTGAGTCAGAAAGACGTGAACAAGTACATATCAAATGATAACAATGCCCCCTCCCTCCAACGACCCCACCCCAATGTCCAATGTGCAACTCCCTTAGGTGTCATGTGGGATGCATCTCCAAAAGGCATCATCATGTTGGTATGCAGGATGGTTGGCCTTGACCAGGACCAAACACCAGCCACCAGCATGCGCAGAAGATGGTAAGAAGAAAACTCCTGTTTCCATATCACCTTCTGTACCATTTATTCCTCATTTCTATGGCAGCCGATAGCAAGTAAGCGAAGCAGAGGCTGACACATAAACTCATCAACCCAAGGCCCCAAATAGTTTGTTGGTTCTTCCTTCTTGACCTTTTTAGACATTCTTCTCCTCTATTCATCTGGCTTTTCAATAGTTCCGCATCATTTTTTACAAATAATGTGCAAGGGTTTTGTCCTACATCAGCTACTTCTTTCAGTCTCTAGGATTCAATTCACCTGTCTTACAGATTTAAAAAGGTATTTCCTGACCGTATTTCTGTCAATGTTAGGTTTCTAACTTATCCTTTCATCCAGCTCTTCAATTTCTTGGTAAAACACATTTATCTTCTTGTTGAAAAAGGGTAAGTCAACATTGAGTAGCTTTGTTTTCCCCTTGTTTAAAACAGTTCCCATTTTGCTCCCTTTCTTGGCCAGCTGTTAGACTTAATTTTTTGTGGCCAGTCCTATTTCCTTTTCCTCTGCTGAAACAGACCTCCTGTTTTCCTATGCTTCTTCCCCCTTTCGGTTTCCGTGACTTAAGATTTTCTTCATGGTCACTCTAGATTTTTTTTTCATTATCGTTTTTTTGGAATTATTTCCAATTATGTTTTTAATATCCTGTTTTAGAACCTCCATTCATCTTTGTATATTGTTTCTGAATAAACTTAAGAAGGACTCTGTTCCCATGATCTGAGGCACTTTAAATTTAATGGATAAGAATTATCATTTGCTTAAATCCATCTTATCAAAATCTATTGTATTTAATAGGAGTTGGATACCCATAATCTCATTATGCCCTGAATCCATGTTACTCTGCAATATATTTTTAATAAATCAACACAAAAAATCATTAATGACTACATTATTCCCAAATTACCCATTTTAATAAGAATTGTACAGTAAAAAAAACTCAACCTTTAAGCTATTCAATATTCATAAACAAAGTGGTAGATCAGACGTAGCTTAAATGTGCCTACTTATTTGTAGAAACTTTTACTACAGCATGACATTTTTGTGATAGGCATTCTTTAAAAATATATTAAGATTTATGTTGAAAATTCTAATTTTTCAAAGCTTTCTTGCAGGTATCCACAATTGAAAGCTCTAAAATTACCTGTTTGGGTAAAAAACAGTTCCAAGGGTCCTCCACCCTTGTCTACCCCTGGTGGGTTTTTAATGTTGTTACAATGAAAAGCTTTGTCTTCTATTTCTTTCGGTATTGTTCCAAGACAGTAAAGACAGTAAATTACAATGCAACATGATTTAGCCCTTTGAATAACAGCCATCAAGAAAAACAAATTTGATGTTTTTAAGACTGTGACAAGACAGGGACAGAGATTGTCCAAGACAGAATAAAACATTATTATACTCAGTTATAATTATCACCCCCATGGATCTGCTTTTCCTCATGTTTCTAGTTTCTTTTACTCTTAAAGATATAAGCTTTAATCCCCGGAGTGAAAAAACAGATAGGAAGAAGAAGGATATGCAGTAACAAACCTTAATGACCCCTATGATTCCCCTGAGCAAACTCCATCAATATATACCATGAAATGTTATTTTTAGACCCCCTAATTAAGGTTGTGACCAGCCTTTATAATTCATTAAACTCATCACTGAAGCCAAATCTTAATATCTTACCATCTAGTCTCCAAGGGAGGCATACATTTGGCTTCACAACTTAATAAATCCATTTTCAATTTAACTGCATTTGCTGCTAAAGCTTTGGGTGCTTTATAAACGAGACTGTTTATATTAAAATAGCTTAACTTAAAAAAAACTATTAAGGTATACATACAGATGGTATTCAGCAGGTTCTGACCAGTTCTGGAGAACTGATAGCGGAAATTGCGAGTAGTTCAGAGAACCAGTAAATACCACCTCTGGCTGGCCCCGCCCCCATCTATTCTCTGCCTCCCAAGTCCCAGCTGATCGGGAGGGGGAAATGGGGATTTTGCAGTATCCTTCCCCTGCCACGCCCACCAAGCCACTCCCGCCAAGCTATGTCACACTCACCGAGCCTCACCCACAGAACCAGTAATAAAAAAATTGAATCCCGCCACTGTATATATTCAACTGTTAACATGGATGCTACAGATGTTATGTTTCTTCATCTTAATGCTTAATGTACTGATTTGCAAACATTTAATTCTGTCACAACTTCCTGACATTTCTTATTCAGCCAGACTAAGGACAATCCTTAGGGAGTGATTCTTGAGAAAGTTTCTACATTTTCAGTGCTGTGGAAAAGGCCCAATAGTTTTAAGCTGTACTTAATATCCTTAACAAGCAAAGAATGCTTGAATGGCAATGATTAAAAACACGAGGAAAACATTTCTTTTTTCAATAGGTGCTGGATCAGCAAATTAATTTGTCGCTGATCTCTTCTCACTTATAACACAATTCTGTTTTATTTTCGCATGTGATATAAAATATTTTTGCCTTAAACTATAAAATTTAAATGCATAGACTGATATATTCTATTGAGATCTATCTTATAAAATGTCCAGAAGCTTCAGGTGCTGAAAAATGCAGTTGCTAGTTCAACTAGTGTAATTACATAGTACAAAATCCATTTTGCCCCAGTACTGAATGACATAAGTCCTGATCATTAGTTGCTTTTCTAGCTATAAACTGTGCAATAACTTTCAGAAAAGGACAAAATCTAGCAGGCAGATAACTTCAGAACCACTGAACGGAAAAGATAAAATCGGATTTATCCATATAGAAAATATGTGGGTGTCCAGATTAACCAATTAACCAGATTAACCATGCAATCATCCAGTGATCCTTTGCCACTTTACTAGCTTTCTGTGATTGAACTATTTCAATCTCCTGCTTTGTTATATAATAGACGTGACAGAATTCCA
This sequence comes from Thamnophis elegans, assembly GCF_009769535.1. Taxonomy (NCBI): domain Eukaryota; kingdom Metazoa; phylum Chordata; class Lepidosauria; order Squamata; family Natricidae; genus Thamnophis; species Thamnophis elegans. Next base: position 1,851,594 of record NC_045541.1, on the reverse strand, counting down.
AAAAAACATTCAAGGCTTTTGTGATTTAGTTTAAGACAGAAAGACAGAAATTATTGACACTGGTTTTATTCTCATGTTAGGTTTATACATGGACTCTTGCTGGGAGATGAGCTGCAAAATGAATAATCCCTATTTTAGAAAATAACCCTTTTCAGTGCAATTATGACAATGTGATGCAGAAAATGAGCTCTGTCACTGAATGCTCTTCTAGAAGAGCAATAATTAACTACGAGGTTCAAACACGATGTCAATTTAATGATAAAGAGTCAGTGTAGACCAGAACAGTAGCTGCCCTCCAGTTTTTCGTAAGGAATAAAGATCTTTTTAAGTAAAATCCAAGAGGTTTTTGGTTTTCCTGAGTTTTCCAGTCTCACGGAATTTGACTATTTCTTAATATGGTAGATTTCTGGAGCAGGAAAGACAGGGAATAGGGAGTGCCTGACTGTGAATCTGAAGTAGACCTTCATTCTGTATCTTTCCTGTGCAGCCAATGTAAATTGTCTCCCATGTCTCATTCTCCCTCTCAAACCCCAGATTTTTGGAAGCTTTGGATAAATTGCTCATCCCAGGCATTAGACTGACAAAGCATCTTATTTCTTGGTAGTTGCATTTCCTTTCTCTCCTGACTCTGTAGCAAGGAATGTTGGGGGGGGGGGTGCATTTCTCATCAGCAGGTTGTCTCTGACTGAAGTGAGAAAGACAATGGGAAGATCCTGGAGGGGAAAGTATTGTTAGTGTTAGAATTCATCATGAAATTAATTTTAAAAACTAGAAGTTATCCAAATTATTAGCAGACGCAATCTGTTCTATATTTCCCAGGTGCTAAGAATAGGTATGGTCTGCTCTTCCCCATTTTCTAGCCTTCTCCACTGTAAAAGCTTGAGAAAATCAATCATGAGAGTTCCCACAGACTATATTGTATACAGCATCTCTTACGATGCAATGGAAACATTATAAGAGATGCTATATACATATCAAGAAAGGATGGTGTATTATTAATCCGTGGCTAGAATGCAAATACTGAATGAACAACATTTTATTATATTAATGCAAAAACACAGATTAACAGAGCCTTGAAAAAAGCATTTTTTGTTTCATGCCAATACTTGGTCAAGCAACTTAAGGACCTCAATGGATGGACAACGTGGAGAACAAAATAGGTTACAAAAAAAAAGGAAACAGAAGATAGAGGAATTTAATCCAATCGGCAAATACAGTTCCAGGTCTGAAAACAGACTATTAATATTGTCTGGAGGCTAGGGGATTAGAGGCTAAAATATATGAAGAACGGCTGCAGGAACTGGGGATGTCTAGTTGAATAGAAAGAAGGACCAGGGGAGACATGATAGCAGTCTTCCAATATCTCAGGGGTTGCCACAAAGAAGAGGGAGTCAAGCTATTCTTCAAGGCACCTGAGGGTAGAACAAGAAGCAATGGGTGGAAACTAATCAAGGAGAGAAGCAACTTAGAACTGAGGAGAAATTTCTTGACAGTTAGAACAATGAATCAGTGGAGCAACTTGCTTCAAGAAGTTGGAACTTTTTAAGATGTTGGATAACAATTTGTCTGAAGTGGTATGGGGTTTCCTGCCTAGTCAGTGGGTTGGACTAGAAGACCTCCAAGGTCCCTTCCAACTCTGTTGTTCTATTCTGTTCTATTCTAATATCGCTATCAAATATTTGGGTTAAATTTCAAAAATTAAAGAGAATTGCTTCTGACAGCACCAGAAAACATACAAGAACACAACATGAATGTAAGGAACAGATTTTATACTTTTAAATTATGCAAGAATGAACCAGAAGAACTATGCGGGGAAAGATGATGAAACTCAAAACAGAAAAATATTTCCTCAAATAAAAAGAGGATATTATGCAAGCGATTTTCAAAACAAACTGTTATGATAACCAAGAAAAGACAGACGATGAAAGCCTTGAGCAATAAGAAAGATATGTAAGTACCAAATGCAGACTACCAAGGTCAGTCAAGAAAGAACAGAAGAAGAGTTCATTCAAGGAAATCAACAAGTAAAGGAATGTAACATAAAAAGGGAACTGAGAGGTATTTTGACTACAATCCAAGACATAACAGAAAATGTACAGCTTACAAAGGATGCTCAAGAATAATGATGGAAAATATCTGTTGGGGGCAAATTAAAGACTGTAGTAAAACTCTTTAAAAGATTATATAATGGCAATTGTAGATAAGATAATACTGAATATTCAGAAACCGACTCTACAAGAGGTAAGAGAGGCATCAGATCAGTTATCAAATAGGAAAGCCTTAGGTATAAATGAAGTGAATTGTTTAAAGTTGCAGAAGAGGTAGTTAAAAGGCTAACAGTTCCATGTCAACTAATATGAAGTAAAGGTAGGTGCCTTAATGTTTGAGAAAAAATTAATGGACACATCCATACTGTAGAAGTTAAAATAAAATTTGACAGACTAATGACCTTCTTGACTAAATTCTCAGTTGCAACAAGGTGAATATTTTCCTCTCGGCTTCAAGAAAATATTCTGTACTAACTGAAAATTCCATGACATTTCATGAGAAAGAACATTACAGCAGTTAATCAATAGAGTTACAAAATTTTAACAAAGACATTAAACAATTATATGACCTTTACAACTGAATATCGTTTAATTATTATTTGTCATAAAATTGTCAGATATTTCTTTTTGGGGAAAAAAAAACTAATCTTGTCTCTTTTTCCTTCTAACCAGTATTTTCCAAGGGCCCTTCACATTTTAGACCAAATATACTCTTTCCCAGAGTTGCTTTGGGAAATACTTCCATAGGACATATGCTGGCTATGCAACAGACAATAACAGAGTTGGAAGGACCCTTGAAAGTCTTCTACTCCAATTCCCGGAGACCCTACAGCATTCTGGACAAATGGCTCTCCAATCTCTTCTTAAAAACCTTCAGTGATAGAGCACCCACAACTTAATGTCCCCTGTCCCCACCAACAAAGTTGAGTTCTTGAAGGACTTGCATAGGATTTATGTTTTTACTAACATGGGAACTGGAAGGAGGAAATAAGAAAAAAGTTAATTTGATGAAAATGCCCCAAAAAATGACTGAAAATGATCTATGGCAAATATATCACTGCAATGTTATTCTAGGAAACTCACTGATGGAAATGCAGAAAACTAGGAAGCAGTTGGAGGAGCTGACTTACTCTTACCCACCCTCAATGCAACTAGAAGTACATCTACGGTTATAGAAGACTTTAGGAGCACTAAGAGTGATCTTCATCTTTTTAGAAATCGGATGTGAGGCATTGGATTACACTATTAATCCTAGTCCTTTACACTCTTATCTATAATGCTTAGCCTGCAATTGTCAACAAATCAAAATATTTTAAAAAGTCACAAAATTCCAGGAATTTGTTTTCCAAAGAACTCAAATGAAGTAAGGACCTCTCTTACAGAAATTTTTGCCATGTGGAAAATTTGGACTGCAAATTAGAATATGAAAATTTTGGCCAATACATGTTGGCCATTCATCCCTACAACTCCATCTGGTATACCTAGGTGAAACCCTGTTCCTCCATTCAAAACCTGGTTGTTGGGCGTGCGGGGTTTACAAAGCCTTTGATGAAGCCTTCATCCTCTACTGAATTGTTGAAATGAATGGAAAACATTCCCTCTTCTGCATTCTTCCTTCTATTTTATTGCTTTTTTATGTATAACAAGGCTTTGCAAAACTTTGAAGGGACACTTTCTTTTGAAACAATAACAAACTAAGCACCTTGTGAAGTAGAGTATTTTATGAAGAGGTCCATTTGCTTCTAAGAGAGAAAGTTGAACAACCAAGTTGCTTTCTCTTGCTGTTTGAGATATTCTGTGAAAAGGCTGGGGAAAAACTTCTCTCATACATCACCGAAGAGTCTTGAGGTCAATCCAATTGCTCTGGTGAAGTCAATTAGTTTGTCTATTCATTCTGTGTTGCAAATCACATCATTTCTATAATACAAATCACTGCAGAGAAATGACTTTGAGTTGCTTAACATTCAGTTCCTCAGAGCAAATGTCTGTCCAGTGCTGGACTCTGTAAAGCAGAGACTCATGAAGGATGGTCCAAGGACATCTGGGGGTCCCCCAAGACGCACTCGAGGGTCCTCCAAATGAAACTTACTTGTATTTATAAAAATTTAAAGCAGTGACACTCTTCTCATTGTTACGTTTGTTAAAAATATAGACATTTTAAGAATCAATATTACATTAATAAAAATGAGTTATTACTGTTATTTTTACACATTTTTACATGTTACTGTTATTTTTACATGTTTCAATAAATGCTCTACAGTTGTGTCTGTTTTAATTTTTACTATGGTAAAAATCAATAAAAATAACTCATAGAAACAAAAGATCTTTCGGGGCCCTACAGAATTATTAAAAGTGGGAAGGGGTTCTGAGAGCAAAGCATTTAAGAAGCACTGCTCTAATGCATTACACACAGTTATGACTTTATATAGTTGTTACTGGAACCCATTTCATATCAGGAGAATAAGAAAGAATAAAATTAATTTTCCAAGTTTGAAGTAGAACAATTGGTTGGTTGGTTTCTTAATTGGGTCACTGAAGCATTTTTTTTTCAAACAGTGAAATAAGAAGCATCCTTAAACTAATGAATGTCGAAAGATTACCATAAACATGCTACTTGTATCTATTTTTCTCCTCCTTTCAAGAATGTATTTTGTTTTGTTGTTTTCTTTATATGCTAATAGCTATAATTTATAGCGTTAACTAGAGATGCTATTCTTGCTGAGACATCTGTGAGGGGGCAATCTCAGGTAAAAATAAACAAAAACATGATTTTTTTGGGAACCACTGAAGAACAACAAAAAGAAAATAGTGAGAATCTGTAGATTTGCCACCTGCTGCTCTTGTTTCTTTACGTTTATCAACTTCAAAATACACTTAACAATTTATATGTTACTGTTTCAAACTACTAAAACTACACGGATCAACTGAGGACACTCTTTTTAAAAATAAATTCTCCCAAAGCCTGATACTGAGTGGAAAGATGCCTGGGAGCCATTCTATATATACAAGCATAGATGTACAAGTTAGTCATCCATTAATTTTTCTGGAGGCTCTTTAGGAGTTTGACAAGTAAGAGGTGATAAGTAATGGATCAACCCCCATTCTTTTACCACTGGCACCATCTTGTCTTACCCTTTGGGTTACTCTGTTTGAGACAGAACAATTGAACATTTCAAGTACTCATTTGTACGTGCATGTGTATGTGTATTATGTGTATAAATCAAATCCCAAATTATAAAGAAAGTGATGCAATCTGAACCACATTGTCATGTGGCTGAGGTAGCGTATCTCTGGACCATGGGGAAAAAATTCTGGATCCACTGCATTCCTCTGGAGTTCCACTCTTCTACAAAAAACCAAAAACCTCTACAATGTGACTTAATGACTAGGGAGGGGGGGAACCAGCAAATTTTACATTCTATGGTTGCTAGGATAACTCCAAATTGTTATTTGAATCATGGTCACCCATTGTAATATATAGCAGAACCTCAGTAGGAAAACAGAAAATCATTATTGCAGAAACTGATTCACAGAGCCACCTAATCCTAATCCTATTTCTTATCCTAGGTGTTTTCTGCTTTGATCGTTGGGGTTGGAGAAATATTCTTGAGTAACTTGAACATTCTTCTCCTTTCAAGGACTTACGTTGCAATCGCTCTCATCTGAGGCATGTTTTTTTCTGTTCCACCTTGGACAATATTGGTGAAAATAATTACAGATGTCCGTATTATTGATTAACAAAGGCAGCTGCTGCTATAACTCTCAGATTTCTCTCTCTCACACACACATTTTTTTTATATTTTTCTGGATCCCATTGAAGAACTGTTTCGCTTCCTCAGGGAACCTAACATAAAACTTATCTCGATTTTCATCAAATTGCATGGAAGTGAGACCAGCTGATTGGTTTGGTTTTGGTCTGCTTTGCATGCAGACATGATCCTGTCTGTACTTTGTCCATAGCATGTATAATCCTCTTGGGCATCATCATTTCACAGGTAGACTTCTTTGGGCATGGCAGTCTCGTGTTCTTCCACTACCTTGACAGCAGCATCAAATCCTTTAGCTCTTTTGTTGGTGATTAGCAAGACTTTCAGGTGCTCACCTACGTTTGCCTAGATGGGTTTGTGAATTCTAATCATGGTCCAGACTTTTCTAGTGGCTCCAGCTGCATCTTGACAGAAAAAAGGGGTAGACTGTTCATATTCCCGGCAGTGAAGGGGGGCGGACTTGGACTTGATGGGTCTGGAGACATTCTTGTCCATCCACATAAGGAACATTTTGAGTCCTCAATAGGAACCCAGGCCCTAGAAGCATCTGCAGCTTTGTGTTCTTTTCGGCCAAATGGATTTGATGACAATGATCCCCCAGGGAGTTGTGGTCCAACCGGTGGAGGTGGTGAGGGAGGATTTAATACTGTTGGCAGGCTTGTATTTTAAGGAAGATTGCATTGGTTTCTAAACCGCTTTGATTTCTGCAAAGGACTGTTATGTTACTGAACTGTATTAAATAATGTCCCAAGCTTTTTTCAAGATGTGATTTTTGTTCTAAAAAGAACTTTTGTTTTTTTGTTTTTATTTGAAATAAATTTGAGTCCTCAATAGAGCCATAATTGCTTCCTCATTCAACAGATTTGATACGTTACCCATACCAACCAATTTTGTTGTATTTAAATACAATGACAATAAAGATTATACTATACCTGACAGTGTTCATTATTTGCAACTTGATGGCAAAGGATATTACATACACTTTTTACTAATCCAAAGCTGAACTGGCTCTCATCCCAGCTTCCAGGCCTGTAAAAACTGTTCCAACAGAGTGCCCCTGCGTGGCTTACCAGCACTTCCACACCTTTTTCCTAAACATCCATTTCGTACCCCTGTTTCCACATAAAAAGCTCTTCATACAATCCCTACAGATATGACACTCTGGCATTCGTCCCTTGCTTTTCCTGTCTCAAGGTGTCAACCGCCTGTGCCCAGGTTAACAAAAAGGGTTGAAAAACAACCCAAACTCGACCCCATTTTATGACTGGAAAACACGAAGGCAAAATGTTCACATTCTCTCTCAAAGGAGAGCCCTTACATACAGTTTTGCAGACATATTATCTACACTGGAATCTTATGGACTAATGTTCCAATTACTTTAACTGCTACACTGGCATCACTTCCTCAACCAACAGACCCAAATAGGTGATTTCAGCTTCATACTGGAAGGGTCTTAAAGGTTGTGCTCCTTGGCAGGAACTCGAGTATTGTCCCAGTCACCACAATTCTTGGGAAAGAACATGAGGGATAAGATTCTAATTCGCCCCACCCGAATGTTGAATGAAAGTTGTGTTTTATTGCTTTATTTTTTTTCCTCATTCACGTATTGTCTTATGTTTTGTCTTGCACTCCCCCTCCCATGAATTGTAAGCCACCCTGAGTCCCCTCAGGGAAAAGGGCGGCCTATAAATCACAAATAAAATCTAAAAAAAAATCTAAATCTAAACCCCCGCAGCCTTTTTAACTAGCTAAGGGATGAGGTTTGGGATATTCCTCTATTCAGTCAAGAAATGGTTTTAAAAGTTACCCAAAATCTTTATTATGAATCTGCGGAGTCCAGTCAATCACACAAAAACTCACTATATTATACTTCTCTGAGGCAAAATGCCAAGCTTTTATAGTAAGACATTACAGTACACAACACAAGTGTGTGTTAGAATAAGAACTTTGCCGTATATCATTAATAGCTGACTGATTTTGTCTTTCCGTATCTGCTTAGACCACACATGCAAATGTCTGGGCATGCATATTACTGGACTATACATCCTTCTTGACCACAATTCAGCTAAAGATTAAAAGTTTAGACTAGATAGTTTAACTTAACGGAATACAATTCCAATGGAAAATCATTCAGTTCATTTAGTCTTTAGCTCACATCACAATTCCCAACAATAACTTCCATCACATCTTTTTTTAAAAGGCATCATTAATTTTTATCAACCCTTTTCTCAAAGCACACTCCCATCTCTTCAGCGCAACTGAAATTTGGCAAAGCTATTCCATAAAGAAATGCGTGTTCATCATATTATGATCCAAAATAACAGAACTGTACCAAATATTTGAAAGACATCACTAGTTCTTGCCTTAATTCCTACACAATGCTGTACATTTCCTTCCTTGCAAATGGCCTTCCTAAAAGTTTCACCTTGTTCTGCTGAAAGAAAAATCACAACTATTTTCCCCTTGCCAAGATTATAGGAGAACAAAGCTCTTTTTTCTTCTCCAAGCCATACTCCAGATCCATTCACTATGTCAAAATAGACAATTTCTGGAGTTTAGATAAAGTAGAATTGATAAAGTGCCAGCATAACTAGCATGATCATTTAACAAATTCACTATATAGTAAAATATTTTAAAATGGTACATATTTTTAAACTTTAAGGTGCCCTAATTTTGTATAGAAAACAAAATCATAAGGCTTCTCTTCACTTTCATGTGGCATTTTCTCATTTCTCTATTCATAACTTGACCACCAGCAACAGAATATAATATACTGAGGAAGCAAACAATAATTTCTATATGTAAGATAGCTTCTTTTTTTAAAGCATGCAATGGTATTCTTTTTCATCTAGCCTCTGAAGTATTGCTAAGGAAACACAGGGAAACAGCCTGGAGCTTCACTTCATAGAGAAAGTACATTTATTCTGTTTCCTAACCAGAGACACTTGGTGATGAAATTCCCCATAATTCCACAAGGCACATGTATGCATTTCTTTACAATATTTAGTGCCCAGCCCACTCTAAAGCAGCTGAGCAGTTTGCATTAAAAGTAGAAAATGTAAGATCAATCTAAGCAAAGACCACGATAGGACACAAGAAAAGGAACAAGAGCAACACTAGTAAGAGCATTTTATCACATCATTCACAAATCTCTCTAAAGTCATAATCTCCACACTGACTCAGACCATCAATGCAATAGCAAACATCTACTTACATGTGTTTCAAAGGAAGTGAGACATCACTTACCCGTAAAAAGGAGAGATCTCGGTTATGTTCAATGCTGGTGATTTCTAGATTACCCATTACTACTTCACAGTTCTCATAATATTTTCGCAATGTACGATACTGTTGCTCAAGGTCAGACAGAGAGCTCAATTTGTTCTCAGTGCCAGCACAAACTGTAAAAAAAATGGGAGAATGGGAATAATGAGTAAGAACTAATATAAATGTGTGCCCCAAAATTCATATATTGTAATTTATATAAAGTTAAATGATTGTGGGTACTCATATAAAATATATTCCAGTCAATTAATTTAGGTATATATAAATTATTTCATATCTACAGTAATTTCCTCACTCTCCTAATTTTTTACTATTCGCTGCTATATGCAACATTAAGAAAATTATTTGAAACTCCACCAGGATTACAAAAGTGAAGCCCTCAGAATAGATGACATGGAATTCTGAACAAAAATGAGAAAAGCATCCATGCCAATAACCACAATAAAATTTCAGAAGTGTGCATATCCTGCAATGGGTTTGGAAGCAGTTAAAGCAATTGTCCGATCCCTTACGTAATACTGCCATTCAATTGGGAGGAGGGGGGCCTTGGAGTTAAATTACTAGCAGTACATGTAACAACTGAGATTTACAACTGGTTTCCTGTCACTGGAAGGCTGGAGGTCTCAGTACCTCTGAAGGGATGTTTATGATGGCCATGTAGGATATCTTACTTTAATGTCTAACTAGAGATAGCCACGGAAACTTGTGTTTTATTCAACTCTCAGGGCAGAAGAGTTAAGGAAACTTTTTCACCCTTGTGTATTGGTCGGAATCTGCATTCGGACAAAGGGGAGGGGTCATTATCAGTTGCATTGCCTAAAGGGTTTCAGATGCTGCTTTGCCTCTAATGGTTTCCATCCTGCTTAATTAAAGGTTCCTTTTGAAATAATCTGTTTCAAGAGTCTTTACTTTCTTAAGTTAGGAGAGGAGCCATTACAGCAATGCTGAATTTATATCAGTGCAGCATGGGCGTGTCATTATAGCAGAAACACTTCTGCTCCAAATAGAAAAATTTTTGTTTGTTTAACTATTTTTTTCCAACATAAACTATTAAAAATGAGTAAAGAAGATAGAAAAAATGGATTTTGAAATCAGGGATATGGGGAAGAGGTGGGATGAAATCACAGTCATTTGCTCCCCACACACACACACACAGAGCCCAAAGAATGTGGAATTTGGCTATTTACAAAATCAGCTACAGTATTTACTCTCCCCACCCTATTCAATAAGAAGTCTATCCTTATTAGATTGCAAGTATCACTTTTGAATGCTAAAAGCAAACAAGTATACAAAGAAGACGTTTGAAATGTTTTTTATATTACTGCAAAGTCTTAAACACATCTATACTCACTTTAAATCAGAGATGTGATAAACCAAATATGATGAGATTTGCAATCATGCAAGACTACTACAGATTTTTTTTAAAAAAAATCTGTAGTAGTCTTGCATGATTGCAAATCATAATAATGCTTGGATATCTTAAAATATAAAGATTATTTGCAGCTATGCGGAAGAGTTATTTGTCAAAATTATAGTATCTCTCATTGTTTGAGTAAGGCCATCCAAATATTGCACTGTATACTTATTTTCAGTTTTAACTCTTTTTTTAGTTACTGCAGGGGTGAGAATAAAAAATAAATGAAGATGACAGTGGTAGTGTCAACATATTCACATGGACATAACCATTATCTTGTCTTTTTTGAATGCTCGTGAGGTAGAGCCGAGGTGGCGGAGTGGTAAGAGTGCAGTACTGCAGGCCACTTCAGCTGACTGCTAGCTGTAGTTCGGCGGTTCAAATCTCACCGGCTCAAGGTTGACTCGGCCTTCCATCCTTCCGAGGTGGGTGAAATGAGGACCCAGACTGTCGGGACAATATGCTGACTCTGTAAACCGCTTAGAGAGGGCTGAAAGCCCTATGAAGCGGTATATAAGTCTAGCTGCTATTGCTATTGCTATTTATACAAAATGCCTTATCAGGTTAACAGTGGGAGGGAAAGTGTTAAGCAGCCTAAATGGAAGAGAATCAACTACATGGTAGTCAGATAATCAGCTGACTTCCAGCCAAAAGTAAAGGTAGTTTGGGATTTGCTTCTTGGTTCTGACATGCCTGGTCAATGCCTTACAGCAGTCCTCCCAAAGCAAGAATAATAAAAATTAATACTAATATATAAACTGCCAAGAAAAATAATCGAGGTGGGTTTGAGTTCACAATTACATGGGTTAACTTGGGACACCAATAGAGGACTTTGTTAAACAATTGCTATCTCATTTGCCCTGGCAGTTTTAATAGCCATCTAGAGGCAAAACAGTGAGCCAGTTTGCTATAATGATAAACGTATACAGCTATAAACCAAAGATTATGATTATTGTAGCCCTTCCTTGGGCAGAAAGCCAGCTGGGTGACCTTGGACCAGTCACTTTCTCTCAGCCCCAGGAGGAAACCAATGGCTATTGCAAAGTAGTCCTGAAAAAGCCTTACCAAGAAAACTGCAGGGATTTGTCCAGGCTGCCTCCAAGAATTGGACACAATTGAGCAGAAGAGGGGGAAAAGGCAAAACAGACTATTCTGGTCTAGTCTACCTATATCTCATCAATGTAGAGAGGAAGAGTTGCCTGTGGCCATGATAGTAAAATATTCGATAGGTAATTCCCAATATCCATGAAAGCTGCATAATGCAATATTCCTTCCCACGCCTGCTTTTAAAAAGTTCTATATTCAAGTATTGGGAGCAATTTAATTTTAGTCAATATTATAGAAATACTCTAGTTTTGAATATTTTGTTTAGTACATTATTTATGGCTAGGACACAAATCTGTCATCTTGTAATAGGTTCCTTTCTCAGTCACCAAGTTCTTCTCTGAATTACCAACCATCTGAAGCCTCCTGCTTTGTTCAAATGTTGTGAATTTATACTGCAGGGACGACATCATGCCTGTTAAGTAGCTACAACTGTTTTTATGGAACCATCTTTTTTACTCTAGGCCGCAGATAAATGAGCTATTTCCCCCCCACCTTCTCCATCTCTACCAGCCTCTCCTTTCCTTTGTTCTGATGTTGTTTTGCCTTGAGCTTCAGTCCTTAGCTCTGACATAGGTACTGGACTTGACAAGCAATTAGAGCAAGCAATTTCCACCCGTCAAACCTTGCCAGATTTGTCATCTGCCATCTGTGCTATCATCTGGCTCTCCTTGAGGGCCTTGCTGTGTATCCGGATCCCCTTTCATGGCAGCAAAGGAAGGGTAAACCCCACCATGCTGTTGGTTAAAAATGACACGTTGAGGAACGCAGATGTGAAGGGCATTTGCCTGGATTTCTATTTATGATCTTGGCTCAAGTTTTCATTTATATTCCTTTACCACGCGGGTAATACGGAGAGCTGTTTTGTCAAGAAACCCCAGGGCGTAGTAGCTTTGCTGCTCATTTGGCTGTAGGTGCCAATATGCTCTCAGGGATTTAATCTCAACTGACTGGAATGAGCGCCAACATGATCTCATTCCAAATGGACAGAAACCAGCTAAGGCAGTGTTTCTCAACCTTGGCAACTTTAAATCCTGTGGACTTCAACTCTCAGAATTCCCCAGCCAGCTATGCTTTCCTTTCCTATGCTATGCTGGCTGGGGAATTCTGGGAGTTGAAGTCCACAGGACTTAAAGTCGCCAAGGTTGAGAAACACTGAGCTAAGGCAAACGTGATAATTTTTGCTCTAGAAAATTATTGTAACCAAGGTGAATATCAAACTCCTAACTAAACCAGCCGTAGACGTTGAAGAGTTTCAGCCTGTTTGGATCCATGTTGTCAACTGCCCCCCCCCTTTTTCTTTTTTTTTAGCTATACATATTTAGCAGGTTGATCATGCTGACTGCAAATGAAAATTCCTAAATATGCTAGTTTGTTTTTCCAAATAAGGAATGGGAAAAAGGGATTTTAATATTGCATGTTTCTTGTCTTTTTTTCCTCCCTTTTGAAGCAGTCTCAGTTCAAATTTTATATGTTATGTATCACATATTCCTATCACATCATATTCCACTATGAAACTCACTGTCTTTCTGAATGCTGGCCTTTGAATTCTGAATATTTAGTGTGCTACTGGATTTAGCTTTAGGAAAGTTGTTGCCAAGTTATTCTAGCTTAAATATAACAACATTCTTATCTGCCTGAAATGCCATTTGCTGGAAAGTTAGAGGAGTAGTTTTAGAATAAATCAATACAGGCCTAGAACAGTACTAGTTGAAATTTCATCTTACTCATCTTACAATATATAACCAGCCACCATTTTGTCCTGGTCTTTCAGAATTTAATCATTTATTATTTAAATGAGAATCCAGTCCTATCTCTTCTCAGACATAATCCTAGTTACCTTTAGGATTGTAATTTGAGAATCAAACTATATGAGAATATTAGCCAATTTTGGAAGCTATTACTGCACAGTAACTAAACCAAAATCTTCTACACATTTTTTGCTTGAGAATTACAGTTTTGTATTTTGTATTTTAAGATGTAGGCATACTTATTCCCCCTGAAAAAGGGTATTTGTAAACTAAAGAAATACCTTGCAGGATTTTTTTCATTTGTATTGCAAGAGAAATTGAACATATTTTATTCACCTTGTCTATATCTAAAAATCCTATTGGGTAGCTGCAGTTGAGAGTTCACAAAACTGCTACAAGCATGCTTGGATTCATCATTTTTCAATTTTATTATACTAATTCTTAGTTATATAGCAATAATGTATTAACAAACATTGAATAGTGTAGTCTCTGTGATTCTCTGCAATTACTATAACAACATAAAACTATTTCTGCAATTATTATTCTACCTAACTCTCCTAACTATATTTTTGAATGCAACTTTCCAATATTTTCATGATAAGAGCTGCTTTTTAAAATTACTCACCCTTTTCTGCTGACGGGCCCTTTTGGTTGAAGAAAAATCAAAGATGAATTTCTCTCAATATCTTAACTGATTTGGAGCACTTCACAATCCCACCAATGCAATTTTAAATTTTTTGAAAACCTCAATATTGTATGCTTTTTATTTTCTTTCAAATGAAATTCAGTTAAATCTTTTACCTTTCTCGTGTTAGAAAGGAACTAAAATAATTGTAAAACTACAATGTTAAATAGAGTTAATATATTGAGAAATTACTATCTTGTTTGAGATGAGATAGCAATGGAATCATGGGCTTCAAAATAAGCATCCCAGAAAGACCCTGGTCTAACTTCCGCTCAAAAGGATCCCTTGAGAAGTAGGTCACCACCTCTCCCAACCATTAGTTCTTTTGTCAAATTATTCTTAATCTTAGGAAGTTTTTACAATTAACAGTAAGGGTATGGCTAGCTGATGAGAGCTAAATAGCTTGAAATAGATCTATACTAGCCTCCCTTTATTTATTTATCAGCACAAATAAAAAACACATATATAACAAAGGCAACAGTAAAAAAAAAATTGGGTTTCTGTCGTGATGGACTCTTGTGACGAGCCAATTGACAGATGATGGAAGCAGTTAGCTTCCTCCCATAATTGGGGCATACCAGGGGTTGTGACACTAAATATATACCTTCTTCCCTGGCTTCAGCTGATAAGGAGGAGGACCTGTGGCTTAATGGCTAAAACGTCTGCCTAAGATGTAATACAGCCCAGGTTCAAATCCCAGTAAGGGTATGGCTAGCTGATGAGAGCTAAATAGCTTGAAATAGATCTATACTAGTCTCCCTTTATTTATTTATCAGCATAAATAAAAAAACACAAATATAACAAAGGCAACAGTAAAAATGTTGGGTTTCTGTCGTGATGGACTCTTGTGACGAGCCAATTGACAGATGATGGAAGCAGTTAGCTTCCTCCCATAATTGGGGCATACCAGGGGTTGTGACACTAAATATATACCTTCTTCCCTGGCTTCAGCTGATAAGGAGGAGGACCTGTGGCTTAATGGCTAAAACGTCTGCCTAAGATGTAATACAGCCCAGGTTCAAATCCCAGTAAGGGTATGGCTAGCTGATGAGAGCTAAATAGCTTGAAATAGATCTAAACTAGTCTCCCTTTATTTATTTATCAGCACAAATACAACACACACACACACACAGATAGATAGATAGATAGATAGATAGATAGATAGATAGATAGATAGATAGATAGATAGATTACACTGAACAGCCTCATACTATAATATGTAAACGTCCATACGACATAAAAATAAATCTAATTCTAACCTAGTAACATAAAAGTTACTCAGTCAAAAAAAATGACAAAACAAAAATACATACTAATATATCCAAAGTAATAAAAAAAAGGATTAAGGACAAAAGCCTCTTGAAAACAACAACAGAAAACCTTAAATTGTTAAGAAATGATTCCCACAAACTCTCCTATCTGTCAATAGAGTGGATTTAGAGATAGATAGGTAGATAGATAGATAGGTAGGTAGGTAGGTAGGTAGGTAGGTAGGTAGGTAGGTAGGTAGATAGATAGATAGATAGATAGATAGATAGATAGATAGATAGATAGATAGATAGATAGATAGGTAGATAGATAGTAGATAGTAGATAGATAGATATAGATATTAAAAATTACATTATTTTTGTTTAATTTTATTGTTATATCATTATGATTATTTTAAATGTGTTAAATCTCAACCATGCAGAATTATATAATCTAAACCTGTCTCTTTTCTATTACAAACTAATTTGAATGCTAAAGGTGCTAAATTTCATTAAGCCAACTTTTAAAATTTGGGATGGAAGCTTTTTCCATGAGGATATAATTAGCTTTTTTATAACAGACCAACTTCAATATATCCACAGTTCTTCCTGTACAGAATGATTCCAGGATATAGTTTAACAAAACATTGGTACCTTTTAAGCTAAACTGCTTTCCTGAAATCTGGTTCACTACAGATTTTATTTACTTTCTGAAAAATCTTTGCATGTATGTCTATTACCTTTTATTGTGTTTCAGCCTATTTATTAACCTTTCATTTTTGTGTTATATGCAATATTGATAAACTGCCAATTAAGTCTAATGAAAGTTATTAATAACAATATTAAAAAAATATTAAGGGGATTGGTCATTCTTTGAGTCCAATTTTTGCAATAGTACTGTACTTTATGAATTGTCATGGCACCCAGCCTATATTTAAATCTTTCCTTGGTCGGTATGATCTAAGGGACTTTCTTGAAGGTTTAGTTAAAAATATACATTGCATCATTTTCACAATCTGTGAAGAAAATTACCCTGACAAACAAGAATAAGATTCATTCTTGATACTTTCTGGTAATTACCATACTATATTCAAGATGTACACAAATCAATCAGTTGTATTTGTTCTAGGTTCTGTTGCTTGGTCTATAATTTCCCTTTTAGAAGATTGAGATAATACTTGCTCTGCTTTGATTATCTGATTATCTGATCTACTTTTTATATACGCTGAGCGCATATACACTAAAGCCAAATTTCTTGTGTCCAATCACACTTGGCCAATAAAGAATGCTATTCTATTCTATTCTATTCTATTCTGATCTGGCACTTCAGAAATTTCTTCAGATTTTCTTTGAGAATATCAAAAAACTCGAACCTTAGAATGCAATTTAACTCTTCCTCAAAGTCAACAATTCCAACACTCCATGAATTTCCCTTAATGTTCCGGCTCCTTCGACTATATTAAGTTTTTCCTATTGATTGATATAAAGTCAAGGAGATCTTACTGCTCCTTCTACCTGCTAAAGGAAAAAGTTTTGCAGAAGACATGAATTGTCTAGATTTTCTCCCAAATGCCATTTCATGTCAGTACAGTTTTCCATCTCTTTGAAAGATCTGCAATTTGCTCTAGGTATAGAGGCTCATCTACAACTCTTTGGCAGGCCAAGTAATGGTAGGCAGAACGAGAGTGCTGCTTTTAGTATTGTACTCCTCCAATTATTTTTAACCTAACTGCTTTTCCATATCACTGCCAAGATGTTTCATTTGGATTTCAATGCAGATATAGGAATTTAACATACAGTACAATTCCGCCCCCCATTCTGTTCAATCTAGATGAGAATGGGATCAGCTGCTTTTGTGGACAAAAGTGCCAGGGGAAAAATAGCTTGTCTTAGTTATTCATTGATAACAAGCATTGCTTTTCAGAAAAGCAAAGGCAAGGCAATTTTCCATTCTTTCAACTCTTTTTGTTAAAGCTTTCAGATCACCTTCTGCCTCTATGGTTGGTCCAAATTGCTGAGCTCCTCTCTTGGAGCTGCCAAAAAAACCACTTGGACTCTGCTTGTAGGGTGACCATGTAGCAAGTAATATAACTAGATCTAAGAATAACAATGCATATCTGAATCTTTGTGACAGAGATGTCACTTCAGGGTGCAGATTCTGTTTTTTCACTGATTGTATACGCACAATAATAATTTTTGCAATACACCGTGTTTCTCCGAAAATAAGACATGCCCTGCTAATAAGCCCAATCTGGCTTTTCAGGGCATGCACCACAATAAGCCCTCCCCTGAAAATAAGCCCGCCTCAACTATTTAAGTGCATGCGCAACCCGTCCCCGCCATTACCACTGTACCACCTACTGGTACAGCTTGCGGGGCAAAATGAGGGCCCGCTGCAAAAACAGTGGCAGGTGAAGCAAAGTGCTTCCACCTCCCCGCCCTTCCCTTCCACGCAAAAAGAGCAGCAGGCCAGCAATGCAATCACCCCCTCCCGCCTGTTCCTTCTCACACAAAAAACTCTGCCCACCCCAATGGTAAAGGCAGCCTGCCTGGTTCCCTTCCATGCCGCCCCTTTAGCGAGGGGTGGCAGGTGGTGGTGGGGCGTGCCTCTTAACTTTCCAGATCCATTGCGTTCCTCGCCCTTTTGTCCAGTGAATCCCCTTGTAAAAAAAAAGAGTGAGGAACAAAGCGGACCTGGAAAGGTAAGAGGCACACCTCACAGCCCAACACCGCCCACCTCGCCCCAATGGTAAAGGCAGCCTGCCTGGTTCCCTTCCCTGCCTTTAGTGAGGGATGGCAGGTGGGGGGGAGCGAGACGCGCGTCCTAGAGCTACCAGAGATTGACAGCTCTGCTGTGTTCCTCGCCCTTTTGTACATTGAAGCCCCTTGTAAAAAAAAACTCGCGAGTTGAACTCATGAGGTTTTTTTTTAAAAGGGGATTCACTGGACGAAAGGGGGAGGAACGTGATGGACTTGGAAAGGTAAGAGGTGCACCTCGCTTCTCCGAGGTGGGCGGTGTTGGGCCACCAGGTGCGCCTCTTACCTTTCCAGGTCCATCGCGTTCCTCGCCATTGTGTCCAGGGAAGCCCCTGGTAACCAAAAACCCGTCTTGTGACTTCAAGAAGTTTGATTGAACTCGTGAGAAGGGGTTTTTTTACCAGCGGCTTCCCTGGACATAACGGCGAGGAACGTGGTGGAACTGGAAAAGTAAAAGGTGCGCCTTGCTTCTCACCTGCCCCAGAAAATAATAAGCCCTCCCCCTATAATAAGCCCAAGGCCATATTTTGTGGGGAGAAAGAAAATAAGACCCTGTCTTATTTTGGGGAAAACACGGTAGTAGAGAATAGGTCAGAGTTGAATTGTGGAGTACTTGGTACTTTTTGAGCTTGGAGCACCAAGGATTTTACAACTAGTTTTAAATTAACATTTTTATTGCTGGGAACCTTTTTCCAAGGTGAATTTTTTTCTGCTTTTGGAAACCTACACAGTCACAGTCTCCAAAAGGCAATACCTATATATGGGTATAAGATGAGACATGAGGTTGATCAAAAAGATGTCAACAACGGGCAATCATTTGTCAGACCCAGGAGAAGGAAAGGTCCCACGTGCTTTCAATTCTGTACAAAGGAGAGTGTACTTTTGGAAACTTCAATTTCTCTTATTCCTTTGTAATAAATTGCCTGAGCCCACTTTCACTGTTTTATCAAAGTTTTATTCTCCTTTGAATATCATTCCCTTTGTGCTTATAATTCAAACTTGGCCAAGGCTATCTTCTTTCCCTCACCTTTTTATTTATTATTGATAAGATTGTCTATAGTGTAGAATATCTTTTACCTGACCTGTGATAAAACCTGGGGGTCTAAAGGGAGAAGGAAAAGTGTGTGAGATGGAAGGGAAGCTGAGATTAGGTACAAAAAACTGCTATACGAATAATAGCAAAGAGAACAGATCATTTTTCCATTTATGTATCTGCACAGAAGGGAAATTTAATTCACAAATGAACTTAGATAATATTTGTTGTGATGCTGGAACTAAATCACTTCCAGCCCTTGTGGACTTACGCTTTTTAGTTTCAAAATATGAAGATTTTTTCTATCTTTGTTCCTGTGTTAAAACTGTCACTCTCGAAGAGAGTCAAATTTCTGTGGGACTTGCAAAAAATCTTACTTTCATAGATGAATAAAAATACCATAGCAACCCAACAATGTCAGTTCTTTAGGGGCTGGCTCTGTGATAGTCTTTGAACTACAGTGAGACTGGAAGGAGGGATCATTGTCCAGAGAGTTCCTTGAATGCAATATTCATTTATTTGCCTTAACTGTAACTTAATTAAGAGTATACAAATATATTTAAATTACTATCCATCCAGTAAATTTGTGCCTCTCCATAATTCTAAACAACGGTACTCCTGAGGTGAATCTCAGTAGGTCACAAGAATAGCCCATCCCTCCAACTAAGATTTTCAAACTGCACTGATAATTACCCCCAAAAAATAAAAAAAAATCTCACAATTTTAGCTTGTGCAAAACAGATGATTGGGTGGTGGTAGTATGGGATGGTAGTGATCAGTGTTTAATTTTACCAAGTACAGATCAATATAATTACGTGTAATTATTCACCATTTGATTGCACTACAATTACTATGTAGTTACAGGGTAACTCTGTGTAGTTAGTTGTGCTGTAAAATTAAAGTGTTACCCTGAGATCCACAAATTACATAATAATCCTCTTCAAGAGTCAATTAGTAATTGCCACATAATCCATAGGTCACATAATGAACAGGTACAAATAACTGTTGTGGATAATTAGGTTGAGTAATAGCCTAATTAAAGAGTACCACGCCCCCATATTCTACCCACACTGCACTGCAGAACTGAAAAGGATTAAAGGGGGGGGGGAGAAACCCTTAAAACCAGAAAAGGCATAGTATGACCCTCATGAATCAAATGAACCAAGTACTCAAGCATAAAAGAGTACCTATCCCTTTTGGCCTTGAGACCATTTTGTTTAACTTTGCAAAAGTAAATTATGATTGACTGACATTAATGTATTTCCAAAGCTCCTCCAATATTTTGGGAGAAAATGCTAAGATGATACTTTTCCAATCCCCATAGATTTAACTAAGATGAAATTAAAATACAGTGTACACAGACCGATGATCCCACCTGTTCACAACTGAAGAAAAATACATTTTAGCAGAATTTCCCAGTTTAATCAATGAGACAATAAATCTAAAAAAAAACTATCATTCATCCTAACAATGGGATGCTAAGAAAGGAAGGATGAAAAGATGCTTCTAAACAAGATGGCTGGTATATGATAAGCCAAAAGCTATTAAGTCGGATTCTCTTCCGTGCCTACTGAAGTCAATCAGATGGAAAACTGTCTACAGCCATAAAAAAGTCTATAGGCATTAAATTGAAGTCTCATATTCAATGTTAATATTTCAAGGAATATCAACAGGGTAGTAAGCTGAATAAAAAAAAACATTGAAAAATGTTCTTTTGCTACCAGCAGACTAAACTAGAACTTTGAGTTCTCATAACTGAAACAACAACAACAACAACCACCACAACAACAACAGAAGATCTGGTTACTATGCAGGTTAAATGGTATGTTGACAACTCTGTGAAGAATTTTGATTTCTCTACTGTTTTTTGCTAGAACAAGAATAGCAATGCACAACTCCAGAACTTTTACCCTCTGATAACCTTTGTAGTTATAATAATAATTTTAACAGAACCATTGCCAAAACCATGCTTCAACCTGCCACTACTTGAGGTAGGAAGCACAGAGGTAATAATGCCTAAAATAGTTTTGCCTATTTTTAAAAAGTGCTGGTTGGAAAGAACTTTGCTGGAGGATCCTGGCTTCGCCCACATATGCATTCTAGCTGAACCTCCTTGGTGAAAGCTGTTCTCCTCGGCCTAGAGAGAGACGGGTGTCTCCTTTGATATATATATTAGATTAAGAGGTGTGCTAACCACTGGAATTCATAATTTTTAAGATTTCATTTAACATTAAAATTAAATGTTAAAAAAGGAATAAGCATCAGAGCAAGTTTCTATTTTTAAAATGCAAATTTATAATTTAAGTAGTAAAATGAAATGCAGTTTCCATGTCTGTAAGAGAAAAATCTTTTAATCCCTGAATCCTGCAGCACAGACATCCCTGTTAAAAAGAGAGGTACTGATAATGGCATGGTAGTAAAAATGGAAATTTCTACTACTCTCCTTCTTAAGAGAGATTTAATCCATAACCTGTATTTTGAACACCCTTGCTTTACATACCTGTGATCTTTATCAAGTAACATCAAACAGTACAAACAAATAGTATTTGGCCTTGCAGTCATTGACCATAATAAAAGATTTTGATTTGATTTGACTTGACTACTTCTTCAAAATCTGAATGCTAAGAATCAATATAACTCAAACTCCGCCTACATTTTCTTCTAGTTTTCACTCAGTCCCTTCAGATTCTTCCACATATGAACATTGATAGTATCTGGATTCTTTGGCCAATCACTTCTGATACAATTGTTTATTACATAGTCTGCTGAGAGATTATACCCAATAAACCCCAGACTCAGCAAAAATGATGAGGATGATGAAGGTGAAGATGACACCACTCTCTTCCAGAGCAATACATCATTTTGCATGCTCTTCCCTAAAAGAAAATGTCAAGGTATTATAAAAGTGACTAAAATGGGCAGAACAAATTAGTCAAAGGTAACAGTTAATACAGTGAGAAGCAGAGAATAAAGTCAATCTGGATTGACTGACAATATTGCTGCAAACTAATTTTGCTCTGTTTTAAACACAATCCCATAAATATTGACTACATATTAATAATTAAAATGAAATATATTATTAATTTGGAACACTCTAAAAGCTAACCTCAATATTGCAGATCTGGATTTTTTGTAAATATTTTTTTTTTAAATCAATGTTTGATTTTTATTTTTTGCATTATTTATTTTAAAATATAAGGGACAAAAATGATTATTGAAAAGTGAATAAAAAGAAAATCCACAATTATCCTAACATTTAAAAAAAGTATTTCATTGATTAAATAATTGAATATACAAAATCACTCTTACTATATTGTCTTAAATAATTGAAAATCACCATGCTACCCGATAGTACTCTAAATGCTAATAATAATGTATTAGACCTGTCTAACTAAATCTAAATTGATATTTTTATATTTATATCACTACAAACATTTATTTTTGTGTTTATATTAATACCTCTTGTTTGGATTGAGAGAAGACTGAGAAGAATTCATTTATTACAATCAGTGGGAACAATTCTAGAACAGATTATTCCAAGAATATATTTTATCTCAGCTTCTTTGCGGGAAGGGTTACCGACTACGACTTCATGGCAACATAGTTATTTTTATTTTAATCTTGAGCTGCTCCAGAAGTCTCACTAAGGTGTATCCTTCTATTCTATTTTTAACCTTGTGAATCAGGCAGAAAGTGAGAAACGTGAGTGACAGGTTCAGTAAGCTTCACTGTACAGCTAGCAGAAGACTCGATTCAAATAGTCTTTTAACAGTCTGGCTCTTAGATTACAACGTTCACACGTAGCAAAGGGTTAGGGTTAGGGCATATTTCATATAGTTTTGGTTTATTATCTATGTGAACCCAACCTATTATGGCTTATTCAACAAATTAACATATTTTTGGAGTATAAGACGCACCAGGGTTTTGAAGAGGCAACTTAAAAAAAAAAGTAGGTAGGTAGATAGATAGAGGGAGAGAAAGAGAGAGAAATAAAGTAGGTTGGTAGGGAGAGAAAGAAAGAGAGAGTAGGTAGGTAGGGAGATGTTTCCAGGTTTATTTATCCATGTGCCGGACAAGGAAATCTGCAGCACCTAAGACTTTGTTTCTGTTGGCACAGCACTTGATCAATGGAATTCTCATCAATCAGTTAAAGAGCTTTCTGAAGAGAAAAAAGTTTTTGTGCTCTGCAAACATCCCAAAAACGGCCCATTTTTCATGAAAACGGGCCCAAAAAAGGCATGAAATAGCCTTGGGGGGGGGGGCTTGCAGAGTGCTCCTGGGAGGGGGGGGGGGCAAAAGCAAGCAAAAAACGGGCCCATATTTTGGTCAAAATAATTGCATGCATAGCCTTATGGAGGCTTACAGAGTGCTCCTCAGGGCTGGGAGGAGGGGGCAAAACAGCCCTTTTTTGCTCATTTCTTCTCTCCCCAGCCCCCAGCAGCTCTCTGAAAGCCTCCATGAGGGTATGCATGGCCATTCTGGTGAAGGGCAGGGCTTCAGGAGGCAAAACAAAATGCTGTATTCAGCATATAAGACGCACCCAGATTTTCAGCCTCTGAAGAAAAAAGGTGCGTCTTATACACTGATATATACGGTATGTTAAACAACTACGGCTTGTATGACGCAGCCTATTAATTAAGTTTGCTGAATCTAAGTTTGGGTTACCTCTAAGCAGATTCCAATTATTAGTGGCAAAGCATTTCGGTCAGTTGCCTATGTAAGGGTTAGAGAGCCTTTTGCTCGAGCAAGTCAGAAGTGCACCAACACTCCTGTCCTCTTTCAACAAATGTTGCTGCTTTAATCTACTGAGATGTGCAAAAATCCTTATGATTTCACTAGGAAAGCCTTTACGTGGATGTGAATGGATCATTACTGCGTGCATGCACCCACTGTACTGAATGTGACCCATTTAGAGCACTGTTATATTAAAGCAAACCTTGTGACTAAACATTCCTGCATATATTAAAGAGATGTCAAGGCATGTGCAAACTGATTGGTGGCAAGGGCCGTGGGACATGAATTTTACTCATTCCAAAGGCTCCTTGAAGCTAGTCAGCTGTTCTGGGTAAATGATGGTGAAGGTCAGTGAATCTAATTTGGCAATAATGAACCTATGCAGCAGCGCCTGTCCCACTGACCTCTGCTCCCCTTATATATATTCAGGTCATAAGAGGCTGGCTACTCAATGAAATGATACAATGAGAATCTCACGAGGCCCCAATAAACTTTCAAGGAAGTGGGCTCGGTGGCTTTGCCCTTTGTCGTAATGAAAAAGACACAGCGGCTGAGTGAGTTCACGTGTACTTCGCTATAGCCAAAACAGGGCTGATAGAAAGGGTTTAATTAATAACAATTATCCAAACCATCATTGTGATTCGGGCAGCGTCCCGAAGCATGAAGGAGAAACTTGACATTTCACTTCCATGTGCAAATGCAAGAAATTTTCTAGGCAAAGTTAATAGAAAATGAGCGGATGAGTGCCATCATGATTCAAATGTGCTATAAAATTATTGAAATGATGCCAATATCACAGGAATGCACTTGGAAGTACTACTATGGATATTAGCCCCTGCTGGGAGTGAATACTGTTAGCCAAATCTCCTGAAAGCATGTATTTCTCACAAATAGCTTTTTCCTTTCCTCATTATATGATAATAAATGTATATATATATATACAGTACGCATACGTGTGTGTGAAAAAGATTGGGGGAGGGAGGGGGACAAGGTCACCCACCTGGCTTTCTTGCCTAAGGTGGGACGAGAACTCATGGTCTCCCATTTTCTAACCTGGCGCTTTAACCACTAGACACCACACCCCAGAGGTGGGAGGGAAATGCAAGGCTTGCTCCCCGGGAATACTATAATGGCCAATCAGGCTGTGTAACCCTAACCCTAAGATGCCTATTCCAAATCCCTGCTGATCTTTGCAAAGTGATGTTCTGATTTTCATATGGTAATTTGGATTTAACATAATTGTTTCATTTTCTCTTCTCAACATTTGGTCCGGACAGGAGGAAGAGAAAAAGAGTTTCATGAAATTCCAGTTGTCTAAAATGGTAGAAACTCCCGTCAATCACAAAGGGTTTATTGGCTGAAGACCCCAGCAGGGGGGGGGTCTCAGCATGAACCTCTCTACTATAATTAGTGTCATTGCAGTCAAATGCAATTTGTCTTCTTAAAATAAAGGTAGCAGGCATACTAACAGTGCCACTGACACCTCACAAATAAATTATCAAGAAAGATATTCAAGCTTTTTGGCTACGAGGGAGAGGAAAACTACAATGCTGCTTGTAGGTAAGTTTTACCTGGTTGTAGGTAGATTTTACCTTTCAAGGACCTTAGATGCTTGTTTCCATTGCAGGAAAATTTCCTTCCAGATCTGTATGCAAAATATTACGTGCCTTTATGATGAAACGATGATTTTGCACACATGACGACATATGGCACTAAATGTAAGTAGCACTTCCAAAAGGGGAAGGAGGTCAAAGAGGATGGCTTGTTTCAAAACCAGTCTCAGACAAAGCCCCAGGTGGTCTACGGAGCCCATTCTTACATTCAGAATAAGAATGCAAAACAGAGTTGGAAGGGACCTTTTAGCTCATCTAGTCCAACTTCCCCACCTGGCAGATGGAAGTCCAGTCTCTTCTTGAAAGCTCCCAGGGATGAAGCTCCCACAACTTCCGAAGGCAACTTCTGTTCCATGGGTTGATTGTTCTCACTGTCAGAAAATTCCTTTTTATTTCTAGGTTGAATCTCTCCTTGTTTAGTTTCCACCCATTATTCCTTGTCTGGCCTTCAGGTGCCTTGGAAAATAGCTTGACCCCTCCCTCTCTCTGGCAGCCCCTCAAATATGGGAACACTGCTATCGTGACTTCCCTGGTACTTCTCTTCACTAGACTAGCCATGCCCAGTTCTTGCCACCGTTCTTCGTATGTTTTAGCCTCTAGTCCCCTAATCATCTTGGTTGCTCTTCTCTGCACTCTTTCTACAGTCTCAACATCTTTTTTATAGTGTGATGACTGTCAGGCATGCCTCCTTCAATATCCAAGAAAGAAAAACCTCAACTCCATTTGAATAGAGATAAACTCCCTAAGGTGTCATGTGGGATGCATCTTCAAAAAGCCTCATCAAGTTGGTATGCGAGATGGTTGGCCTTGACCAAGCCCAAACCCAGGCCATCAGCATGCGCAGAAGATGGTGAGAATGAAACTCCCTTCTTCATAACTCCTCCAGCACCAGTAATTCCTCCTCACAAATACCTCAAGCCCCCCCCCCGCCCTGTTTCTATGGCAGCTGATAGCAAGCAAGGAAAATAGAGGCTGACAATGACCAAAACTGGATGCAGTATTCTAAGGCTTTATAGAGTGGTATTAGTACCTCAGTTGATCTTGATATTATCCCTCTGTTAATGCAACTTGGGATTTGGTTGCCACTGCACATTGTTGGTTCATATTTAATTGGTTGTCCACTAAGACTCCAAGATCCCTCTCACAGTTATTGCTATTAATCCTGGTTTCACCCAGTCTATGTGTGTACTTTTGGTTTTTCTTGCCTAAGTGTAAGACTTTACTTTTCTCTACATTGAATTTAATTTTGTTAGATAGGGCCCCGTGTTTAAGTCCATCTGAATCTTGAGCCTATCATCTAATCTAAGGGGTTGGCTCTTCCTGCCAGCTTAGAATCATCTGAAAATTTGCTAAGTTCTCCTTCTATTACCACATCTAAGTCGTTTATAAATAAATTGAAGAGTACTGGGCCTAATACAGTACTTTGTGCTATTATACTGCTTACTTCCCTCCATGTAGACTTAGTATCATTAAGGACTATTTCTTGAGTATGGTTTGTCAGCCAGTTACAAAGCCATATGATTGTGATGCTATCTATCTTACTTTTTTTTGTTTAGCTTACCAAGAAGTAGGTTGTAGTCTATCTTGTCAAATGCCTTGGTGAAGTCTAAGTATATTATGTCCGCAGTATTTCTCTGGACTACTAATTTAGGCACCTGGTCCTACTCCTCCTATTTATGCAAACTCATGGGGATTTCTTCTAAATGGGCCTTCACTGAGAATTGCTTGCATGGTTCTAGGCCACTGCAGCAGAATGTTCTCACTGTCTCCATTCAAAGGTTTCATCAGTCATTCAAGGACCCAAGTTCAGAAATGAATAGGAAAACAGTGAGGAACTCTGAAAACAATTGCAGTTCCATATGCCTTTTCCTGTGAGCATTGTATTTTCCTAATCACCCATGCTAGATGGGTTTAATTTTCAGCTTTAACTGCCTGGAGGTAAACTGAATTGAAACCTGCAGCCCCTTCTATCTCCTGAATAGAACCCAACACTAAAAGTAATTTGGTGCATGTATAACACCACATAATGGAACCTCTAGCAAGTCACAATAAGAATTTCTTAGGATTTTTATAAGAGGGATTTACAGTGGTACTATTATTGGTACTATTGACGTATGTGATGAGAGAGTTATTAGTTCATGCAATTTTGCTTTAGGCAACCATTCAGATTATAGAACCAGAACAGGGGGACAAAGAAGTGATCACCTCAATGAGAAAAGAGCTGGAAGGGACCTTGAAAGTCTTCTAGCCCAATCCTCTGCTCAAGCAGGAGATCCTATCCAGCCCATCCATAGAAGGACTATGGATGACATGATAGCAGTGTTCCAATGTCTAAGGAGCTGCCACAAAGAAGATTATTATTCTCCAAAGCACCTGAAGGCAGGACAAAAAAAGAAATGGATGAAAACTAACCAAGAAGAGAACCAACTAGGTCTAAGTTAGAACAATTAATCAGTGGAACAACTTGGAGGTTTTTAAGAAGACATTGGGAACCAATTAGATTAGAGATCCTTTCCAATTCTGTTTTTCTATTATTCTGCTACCTACCCAAATAGGATTCACTGGGCTAGGGATTTTTTTTCCCCACTGTGAGTTGTTTTGTGTTGGGGATATGCACGAAGGGAGGTTCAGCCAATCTCGTTGTATACATGTTGTACTCTGACAATAAAGGTTTGAAGAGTAACAAGATTAATAGACAGGCAGGACTGGAGAATTCTGGGAGTTGAAGTCCATCCACCCACTCTTTCCCCCCCCTCCAATCTCTGATCACTTTCATTTACCTCTCAGCTAATTCTTCATTCCATTTATGTCTCTTATTTTTTGTTCTGAATATTTGTGTCTATATGTTCCTATATGTGGCTTTTATTTGAGAAAGAGAGATAGAGAGAATAACTGATACACGCAGGTGGCGTATATTACAAACTGGGTACCTTATTTTACATGCAACAAATTTTAACTGGCCTATATTACAATACTTTATTTTAATTTGTCATGAGCTTGGCCAGACGTATGACTTCTGGCAGTTGTAGGGATATGTTTGCATGTACATGCACACATGTGTTTGTATGTGTATATGTAATTAATCTTTCTTCTGACCCTATCTTGGTTGTTCTGACATATAAATAGACTGACATTTAAGAAACCTTCCATAAAATATAATTCTAAAGAGATTAAATTTTCTACCTCAGAAAACTGGCCAATGAAGAGCCTCACTGTATTATACTGTCAAAAGGCATTTCATAGGAATCTTTTTTTAAAAAAAAACGTACCATAATATATAACTCTTTCTAGCTCAGCAATATTTCTGGGTCTACCTGCATATAGTATATTTGACATATCTTCCCAAATCAATAATATTCAAGACTGGGGACTATGAATGCCATTATGAAACTTTTTTCATTCCACTAAGTATTTCATGCTGGATCTGCAGATACATTTGAACCAGGGTCCTCCTGAAATAACCAACCCGATTCCAGTGAAATATAAGATTCCTGCTATGCTTTGTAAACTGTAATCCGTGGCTCAAACGTAAGTAAAGGTTTTAGAGTTTGGATGTGGAGGCACGGATAGTAGAAAGCAGGTAGCTATAGGGCACGGCACACAGCATCAAAGCCCAGAATGAAGAAGCTGTAGTCCCATGGATGTTATTCTTTATTCAATACAGTAGAGGACTTCAAGCAGCATAAAATATTTCTGCAGAATGCAACGTATGCAGCGACTGTTAAAACTATATACATGATGCCCAAGTTCACTAGATTTTCCATTCTGCGGGGAAATAACGCACCATTAGAGCTAAACTGCCTAACCATATTGGCTTTCATTCTGTTATTTGCTATGCGTAAAGAGTTTTAATTTTTTCTTTATGAAAACTGTTATTTGTTACTTTTACTGGTGTATGTTAATTGTGGGCTTTGACACCCCCTTTTTTTTTTCCTGGGTTGGAATTGTGTCTTAATAAATTCACTTTAAATAAGGTATAGGAAAAACTGCCTTTTGGTGTGAGTGTGTTAAAACTATTAGAAGAAAAGGTCCACGTAGCTCATGTGATTGCAAATGATTGTGGCGCAGTGCCAACAGAACCACAACAGAACCTTTCCAGAACCATTCAAGAAAGTGAACCAGTAAGGCACAGACCTGGCTCAAATCCCCTTTTCAGGTCAGCCAGAGATATAAGGGGACAACTGAAAAGTCTGCCGTCTGTACAGTGAAGGTTAAATACGGGCTCCCATTGCCATTATTTATCCTCTGAAACAGCTGGGAAATTTCTGAAGTAGTTAATACATCACCAGAGTAGAGGAAGCGAGACTGACTGTATAAACACACCTCAGGGCTTGCTACTGCTCCCATTAACTGCCTGTCTATGGAAAGTCCTACTATTAGATAGACTCCTGCTGTATTCGTACTGATTGAACACTGCAGGTAGGGCAAAGAATTAAATTGGAACATGTCTGGAAAGTTGGCTCCGGAGAGATTTTGTGGGAAGGAAAGTACAATTTTGTTTAGAACCACAGAAGGTTACAGCAGACCACATGTCCCACAGTGAATGTCAGCAACTGCACTGCCAAACTATTCTGTCACTTCCTTTGTTCAGGCAGACACCAGGGTCATATGAGATTCCTAGATATTTGTATTACACCAAAGTGTGCAAGAATATCTCTGCCTGCTTCAGGTTGAGCCCGTAGAGGTCAACATAATACACATCAATTCCAAAGAAGTATTTTGCTTCTGAAAAGCAGCAACTCACCCCCAGCAGAATCTCCCAGATGTAAAAACATAACAGCAAAGAGAACGAACAGCCACCATACAGTTTTTGAAACACCTTCGACAGATTCCCTGCAGCCTGGATAAAGTGGCAGCTTTAAAGCCCTTTGGGCACACCGCCGAGGAATACGTTCAGTGGCAAAGACCCCTCATCACCTGAAATTACAGAACTGCCTATTTCATCATGGACCCAGCAAGTCTTTAATTTTTATGATCTAATATTTATTCATTTGTAAACATTAAAAAATAATGCAAGCCTCCCTAACTCTGAAGCAGTGCAGATTAACATACTGAGAAAGCCGTCCATCGCCTTGTCTGCCATCATGCTGAACAACTGATCAGCCAGGAGGTCATGTAAAAGGCACATGACTCCTCTGATGATACGCAATGTTCCCATTTCCCAGGCCAGTTTAATCGAGATTGCTCAGGACTAGTCTTTGAAAGACCTCTACAAATCCATTTCAGCTGTTATACCAAACAAAAAGGTTTGGTTTTTACCAAACAAAAAACAGGATAGGTCTCCTGATGTCCAGCAAATCGTAGTAGGAAAGGGCAAGTGCATAAATGGTCATCTAATATGTGTCACTATAACATGGCATATACTCTTTCGGACAGAATGCTAAGCCACAGATTTTTAATTGCATTGTGTTAAATGATGTCACAGTGATTCCATACCAAGCCATAACATAAAAAATGATTTACGAACCACTATAATTGGGTTCAATACTCTAACCTCAAACCATACAACTCTCATAAACACACACACACACACACACAGACACACACACACACACACAAAAGAAAATATGCCTATGAAACAAATCCAATAGGTCAAGAAATTCAGTCAGCAATGGTTCGCATTTAAAAGGATATGACTTCTACATTGATTTGCACTCTTCATTTTACTGGAATCAAATAATACAGACTTTTGCCCTCTCTTTTCTTAAAAAAGGGCATTTTTTTTAAAGTGTGATAACTGGTAAATAAATAAGTGAACTTTGGGTACCTTATGATTCATTTTCTGCAGTAATACTTAATTAGGTCATTAAATTCAGCTCACTCAGGACAGCCATCCAATCCTTATACTTAAGTATCTTTTTTTTTTAGAATTAACAACATAAATGATTAGCATTTGCTGTGACCAAAAGATATTTAGCCCTATATACTGAAGGTATGTTACAGTTCTAAGAAAATTTCCAAGGTTTGCATAGGTTTGCAATTGGTATTTATACAATTGTCTGCATAGATATACTACTCTGGTATACTAGCTGAAACTAGGTATGTGGAGTGGTTAAAATAGAACTGTAGAAAAAGCATTTCAAAAAAAGCATTATTAGTAATGCTGAGCCTGATACAGAAGCATAATGCTCTTGGTAACATTATTAGTGCAGCATGCTGTAATCTATCTGAAATTTCTTGACTTCCACACATGGATCAGATATACATTAGATGTATGTTTTTCCTCCATTTTTTTTCAACTTCACAAATAAATCTGAGAAAAGATTATTTCTGGAGGTGAAAGATAGCATCATAGAACATAGAATAATAGATCTGGATGATCTTCTAGTCCAACGCCCTGTTCAAACAGAAGACCCTGTACCATTTCAGACAAACGGTTGTCAGTCTCTTTTTTGAAAGTCTCCAGTGATGGAGGGTACCCAGAACTTCGGAAAGTAAACAGTTCCATTGATTGATTTTTCTCACAGTTAGGAGATTCTTCTTAGTTTTAAGTTGCTTCTCTCATTGGTTAGTTTCCATCCATTGTTTCTTTTCTTGCCTTTTGGTGCTTTGGAAAATAGTTTTACCTCTCATTTTTGTAGAAGTCCCTCAAATATTGGGACACTGCAGCCCCCATGTTTGCATGCAAGACTATCCATGAAAAGCTGTTTCACTTTTATAGAATTGCTCTTTTTTTAACACTCTATCCAGCTGCAAGGATTCCCCCCCTCTCTTTTCCAGATAAAGCTTTACCTATTAAATGTCTTTGTCTACTGTAATTTTACATCTGAAAAACAAATTGATTTCTCATGTGGGCTATTTTTTTTTCTATAATCGTCTTTTTCATTCATTATTGTAACCAAACACAATAATTAAATTGTTCCATAGGACATATTTTGGGAGAGTGTTTTCCCACCATTTTAACACCACTAAGTAAGAATCCCTGAATTTCTATATATAGAAATATAGTTGCCTTTTCAGGAGGAATAGAGAAACTAGCAATTGTTTAGAAAAAAATAGTGAAATATATCAACAAACGTTTCTTCCATATATGATTCTTTTTTATTACATGACCTTTTTACTCAGAACATTTTACCTCAATGTCCAGTCTGCATTTGCTAAGTGACTGTATTAGTGATAATGTCTTTATGGAAGAACAGCTCATTTTAAATCTATAAATCTATACAGTATGTCAAAATCCTAGAAAATTCTAAAAATTCTTGAAGATAGCATATTGTTGGAACAACGCATCTGGCAAGCACCAAAGTAAATGTAAACAGTATGGTCAGAATCAAAAGATTCATTACTATGTTGAAACTTTAAGGAACACTAAATATAAATACATTTTGCACTTAGGAAATGTTAAACAGATGCCTTTGAAAGGAAGACAGTGAAGATTACACAGTATAATAAAACATGGATGGGGGTGCTGTTCAGAGATCCTCTGTCCTAGAAGAAGAAATGCAACATCTGCAACTGGAATGATGTACCAATGATTGAATGTATCCTCTTGAGCACCATAAGATAGTTTTATGTATATTATCAGACAACTGTGGAGATAAACAAACTTCACTAAGAGGTCCTTGCAGAATTCCATCTACTTCCAAAACAGATTTCTGTGAGTTATATATCATTGAAAAAGGCTAAATCCTCCCTTTAAATGGCCTCTGAATACACGGAAAATATATTCTACTTGTAAGAACAATTCAAAATGCCAAAAGTCTACACACACTTGTGTAATATACAGAATTTAACTCAGTCTTCTCCCACTTGCCGTCTTCTGAGTATGTTAGAATTTCTGGAAACTGTAACCCAATGAATCTGGAGGGCAATGAATTGGAAAACCTCAGCTAGCTAATAAACAACTTTAAAATCATCACTAAAAGATGCTTCATGGAGGAAATGAGAGGCATACTTAGTGGCAGTGGCTGACAGCAACAGCGAGGTACAAGAAAAGGAATTAAAGGCTTTCTCACACCCAAAACATAACTCTTCCCTATCCCCCTTTAAAGCATATTGCCAGCCTGAAAAATCAGTCTGCATCTAATAATTACCTCTTAATACTGAAGATGACTTTTATCCAGTATAACACTAATGGTAATAACATGATAATTCTCCATAGAAAATAATTTTGAGAATACTGGCATAGTATTATAAAAAATATCTGTCAGGAAACTCTTCAAACTAGATTTTATTTTATTCTTGGCATCCAGTTCATTAAGGGAAGAATTGGAATCAAGGTTGAGGTGCATGATGTTACCTGAGCCAATATCCACAGCGAAGCACAAACTTGTTATTTTCAAATTCTAAACAAAAACCGTCTTTTAGGGATGCAAAATTTATTCACTTTGCATGTGAATATTAACCTTATCAAATATGGTGCATATGAATCAATATGTGAATTGAAATTAAGTTATTCATTGAATTGCATATTTCTCTGAATTTTCTAATGCAGATAAAAAGCATACAAGAGGTGTCATCAAATTAGCAATAATTCTGATGATAATTTATCATGGTAGCTCTTCAAAATGATAAATGTTTAAGTTGTTCATAATTGGGACATATAAACAAACTTTATAATAACATTGAATAAATTGCATTTGGCTGAGTTCACAGAAATACCAAGGTCTATCTGTGTGAACTGAAATCAAATAACCTATCTATAGAAGTCCTAAAAGCATAGATTAGACCATTCAGAGTGCTGTGCAAACTATTTATTCTACAATCTATCTAGCATTGAATTGTCCACATCCAAATATTATCCAAGAGAGAGAGAGAGAGAGAGAGACAGACAGACAGACAGACAGACAGACAGACAGAGACAGAGACAGAGACAGGGAGAGATTTTCTGTCAAAGTTTGGCATGCTTTTCAATAATTTCAATGACTAATATTGATTCTTAAATGAACAATGTTAGCAATAATATATATTTCCAGCTTTTGATCATATTCTTCTAACGAACAAATGTATGTAAGAATACACCACAGTATTATTACAGTAGTAATAATGGTAGCTTCCCTAAAGACGACCCTTCTCCTCACGCAACCAGGGAGTTTAACTAGAAGACTCCAAGGTCTCTTCCAGCTCTATTCTGATTGATTTGACTGCTTTGGCCGCAAAAGCAACTGATAACTCTGTAACTAACAGTTACAGAGAGGCAAGTTCTTTTCAATTTGCATGTCATTTCAATATTCATTTAAAATATACAAATGTTTTGTTTTGTAAAGTTTATTTCTAGTGAATCCTCAATTTCTTGATGCCAAACATATAAGCAGTCTTTTATCACAAACCTAGATGGTGAGCCCAGCATTGCTATCAACAGAGAGAAAAATCTATTTGAAAAGCATTAATTCAGCATCAGAATAATTAATAAATCATAATTAAGTTGTGGAAATGAAGAATCGTGAAAGGCAAACCTACTTAAGTTCTTGCCTTGGAATTGCAGGACACTCTTGTTTCAAATATCTAGGATAGTTTTGCATATACTGGCATGTCAATTAACTGCATTTTCATATATACATGAATTATAATTTTGTATAGATGGAAAACAAATCCAAGGAATGAGCCTAACATGTGCCAGCTGGTTACTAAAATAATCAAATAATTATCTGACTTATGTTGCTCTGCCTGCTTTATAATAAACAGGTGAAATTTCCATGTCACTTTCTTGGGATATGAAAGAAAAGATCCACATGTGTTTCAAATCTCAAATGGAAACTTCAAATTTCTGTTGAGATAGCAGTGTCAGAGAATCCATTTCAGAATAAACTAAGGGTCAATTTCAATTCAGTATAATAACAATGGTCACTCAGGCTGTAGAACTTATTACAAGCTCTGGTTATAGGTTGCTTAGGAACTGGGGGAAAAAAACCCCAAAGAAAGACCTATCATATTCTGTGCTCTCTGTAGATTACCATTGCATGCTATTCTCAACCTTTCTTCTTCTGCTAAGGATACAGGTAGGGTTTTTACCCACTATTCCTTCAGTTCAGTAGCCAAGCAAGGGAATATTACCAGCTTATTAAATTATTAGATAGGCCCTGTTCATTAAACTATTCTGCTTCCTTCCTTCAACTATAAAACAGACGGCAGTGTGTCTGATACTAGGTCAGAAATGAATGTGTCTTTTCAGTCTGAGCACTTTTGAATACTGGGTGCCCTTCAAAAAGCAGGTAAAATCAAATCAAAAGTAGATTTTAATTAATTCTAATCCCATTTAGATTTAATTAAACAGGTGATATGAATATATATGTATGTATGTATGCACGCATGCACACACGCACGCACACACACACACACACAATTTTACCCTTCTGTCGCATTGAAAATTGCAATTTGTTAATAACTTTTGGGAGACTGGCCCCATAGTATTTGAAAAATCCCCTGTGCTCCTCAAGCTTCAGGTTGTGAATGCCTATCCTAAAATTGGCTCTAGTATAATCCAATCGTCTGCTAAAGTCAGTGAATAATGATTGTTCCGTTTTCTGGAATTTTCCCAGCCAATTGAGAACAAACCGTTTATGCCAAGCGCACTGATCAGCACAGCCTCGGAGTGTGATAGCAGCAGAGGCTCTGCCGGTTCTCAAATATTTACCAGCACACCACAGCTATAACCTTTCTGTGTTCATTTTTTGTTTATGCTTGACTTGCTGTGAGTGCATTCTAGGAAGGTTGTCAAGGTTTCTTGCTTGCTTGCTATTCACTCTTTTATCTCTTCAACTATTATGAGACGTGTGAACAATTCCATAGGTTCTTTATGAGGATTTTTAAGAATTATAATATATCAGTTGATAAGGAAGTGCAGGCAGAGCTTATAAAGAGTGAGGAAGAGAAAGGGTAAGATGAGAAAGGATCTAGACAGGATTTCACAGAATCCGATGTTTGCTTTCTAAAGTGGCTATTTAAGTGACATAGCCTTATATGGCATAGTTTCAGGAGTATGAAAACACATCATTATTTTAGTCATACTGATGCAGAAATACTGAACATTTAAACAAGTTCACTAACTTTTAAACAGATATACTATAGCTTTCATTACCTAAGAGAACCAAATCTGGGCAAAGCTTAAGCAAAACATTGATATAACGTTTACTCCCCTTCTATTTGAAAACAAATGCAGTTACCAGTAAATCCTACAAATATTTTAATCAGTACTAATTAAAATAAGAAAGAGTTCCAAAAGTAACATTCTAAATTATGTAAGTTTCTGAATAAATTAAAATTGGGATTTGCAATCTATATTTTGGTTAATTGACCATTATTTAAATGTTTGGTTAATTGGGGTTTTCAGTTTTAAAAAATCACTGGATAATTAATGCTATGTCACTCTTCATCATTTTGTTTTACCATTTTTTTTTGTCAGAGCAGCTTAGAGATGAATAGAGTGGAATGAAAGCCCCAGACAGCAAATGAAGTTACATTAATATTCCCAATCTCTGCATTTTTATAGCCATCTTCATCATTATATTTTGATTTAGGGATAGCAGAACTCAAACCACTCATAGCTGAAACACATGATTAAAAAGCTAGAATCAATACTGGACAACGACACTCTACTTTCTTAGGCACTGAATGGCAGGCCTATAACTGCAAATCAGCATGGAGGGCAGCTAAAAGAATCATGTTGAAAAATTGAAAATGTGATATTATTCCAGAAATTAAGGAATAGTTGTCAGAAATGTGGTTTTTTGGGGAGGAGCCAATGTCACGACGAAATGGTTGTGTGGTCTCAATGCTCTGAGACCACAGCCAACACTTTTGCCACTGGGTGGTCCAAACAGACCTAAACCGTCCTGAAGAGATGGTGAACAGGAAGAATATGTCTTGCTGATCTCGGGGATATCGCAAAATCCTCGAAAGAAGCAAGAGAAGTTCTTCAAGCCGGTGACAAAAAATCCAGCCAAGGCTGACAAAGTCGGGGCAGCTCCAAAATGGAAGGATACAGAAAGGGAAAGTGTTTCCAGCTGGTGAGGAATTTTTATTGTTTTAAAAAAGAGATTGCCTATTAGCAATAGCAATAGCAATAGCAGTAGACTTATATACCGCTTCATAGGCCTTTCAGGCCTCTCTAAGCGGTTTACAGAGAGTCAGCATATTGCCCCCAACAATCTGGGTCCTCATTTTACCCACCTCGGAAGGATGGAAGGCTGAGTCAACCCTGAGCCGGTGAGATTTGAACCGCTGACCTGCTGATCTAGCAGTAGCCTGCAGTGCTGCATTTAACCACTGCGCCACCTTGGCTCATACAAACTCAAAAACTAATTTAAAGAATAGAAGAATGAAGTGGCAAAATTGAATTTGGAATGGTTTTGGACAGTGGTTATCTTACTTTTTAAATGTTATTTACATGGATCAAATCTATGCAAACCTTTTGAAATGGATGGATTAAGTTTTCTTCTTCTACCTTCTCTTTGTGACTCTCTGTAATTTACAGACTAATTTTTTCTTCTTTTATTGCTGTGGGTATTTTAAGAGCACACAGATGTCCCTTTGAAGTATGTTTTCAACCAGAGAGTAGTGAGAGCAGCATTCTTTGTGAATCTATGCTTTAATTTTGTTGATCTTTCAAGCTAGAGTAGCTGTGTTTGTCAGAATGACACAATCCCAAGGAAAAATAGAGGTCTTGACTTTGCAAAATATATTTTCAGAACTACAGAAATTATCAAATATAGTAAAAAAAAAAATCTGGAATACCTACAGCACACAAGAAAATATGGTGAAAAAATTGAAAATGTTCATCAAATGTAAAACGGGGTGATTGAAACTCAAAACACCAAAGTGGAAAATGAATATAAAGAAACTAAACCTGCTGATATCTATGGTAATTGGTTTGTTCCTGAAAATGAAAAGAATGGAATACAGAAAGAGGAATTAAATGGAGAGGAAATTTACTTCAAGGGCCAAGATATAGAAGAAGATAAAATTAAAGAACCTATGGACTTAAAGAAAGAAATTCCACTAGCAAAAGTTTTGATAACACTGCTGACAATCAAAGACAAATTGAATAAGGAAATAGAAAGAGGGCATCAAGATTATATGAGAGATCTTATAAGCAAGGAATTGCTAAGAGAAGTCCATACAAAGCTGATCAAGAAGATGACTAGAGGATTGGTACCACAAATGGCAGAAGATATGAGATTGTTTTGTTATTGGAAATACACAGGTTGATAGTTGGAAGAATATAACTTAAAATTAGTTAAAATTTAGTGATAATAGATATAGTTAAAGAAATAATTGATAATGATAATAATGTATACAATGTGTAGTGTTATGATAAGTAATAATTGGATATGAATATTGAATGGTACCCATGAAAGGAAGATTAGAAATCCTTTTGGATTATATACAAAGGTTAATAAAAAAGAACTAAGTTAGATACAGTTAAGGTTTGATTATTAGGGGTAAAATGTTATGACACAGGATATAGTCGAATAAAGGAGGGATAATGGTGACAACCTATATATATATGTATGGGTACAATATAAGGAAGCTGGATGAAAATTGCCAACAGCAATTTGGAAAAGAGGATTAGAAAAGTTTGTTACTAAATATTATGGATGTTTAGCTAGAATAGGACATAAGGATTCAGTGTTATTGGAGGATTTTAGAAATATTAAATGAAATGCCAGTATGTGGTTATGTATTAAATTTTGGTATATTTTATGATGGACGTTTAAATAATTATAGTCAAATAAAAATGGAAGTATAAGGGTAACATGTATAAATATTTGAGTTAAAATACTTGAGTTATTATGAATTATGCTTGATGACTGTGGAAGAGATGCACGAAAACCTTTTGTAACCAACTGATACACTTTCTACAGTATGTAAAGAAGGAAGATTATATGTGTTGTGTTTGTTTTGAAAATAAAAATAAATTCTATTTTAAAAAAAAGAAATGTTTTTTTTAAGTGAATAGATGAACCTTTATTATAGCCAAAGGCCAAAGATACATTAGAAAATGATACCCCAGTCAACCAACTTCAATCAAGTTAGGCAGTTGAATGCTCAGCCTGCGGAAATGTTTTCAAAGGCAATTCTTTATATAGAAAGTCTTGATTCTTCAGACCTCCATACAGAGGATTTCATATGAAACAGGAGAATTTTTACTTTACCTCCTTCAACAACTGCCATAATTCATGGTATGGTACTTGAGAGACCGCCTGCTGCCAATTACCTCTCAAAGACCCATTAGATCACACAGATTACGCCTCCTCCGGGTTCCATCTACCGGCCAATGTCATCTGGCTAGTACCCGGGGGAGGGCCTTCTCTGTGGCGGCTCCGGCCCTTTGGAACGAACTCCCCGCAGAGATTCGGACCCTCCCCTCTCTCCATCAAAGCCTGGCTGTGTCGGCAGGCCTGGGGTTGATGAGTTCCCCTCCCCTCTCGAATCGTGTGGCTGTTGGTTGTTTTAAATTCCCTTGTATTTCTTTGTTGTAGTTCTTTGTGTTTCCCTTCCCCTCCCTTGGGTTTGTGCGCCGCCCTGAGTCCCGCAGGGAATAGGGCGGCATATAAATAAAATGAACCTTGAACCTTGAACCTATTTGCATCAATTTTCACATCATTTTTTTTAATTACTACATTACATAGTGAAAAAGCATGTTAAATAAAACTATACCAACAAAATAAATCCAGAAACTTCCCCTTCTCCTCCCCCTGTAGAATACTACAGAAGAGTATTCTGCCTAGCTTCCAAATCTAAGCAAGTGTGTATGTTTCCAATATAGGAAGCTCCCTGGGGCTCCATGTGAGTGCGTGAACCTGATGCATTGCTTCAGTTATGCAATTTCAATTTGCAAAGTCAAAACAAACAGAAATTTTACTTGAAGACAAGATAACCGACCTGATCTGAATTCTAAAAAGGTTGTGGCAGAAATCCACCATGCTAGATTTAGCAGGCTTCTTTTGTGCCTACCCCGACGACCACGGGCGTTCAGTTCTTGCTGTAGGCATCTCTGAACTGTTCCACCCGATATGCCTCACCCGAGCCCTTCGTTTGTAGTTCCATCTGCTTTCCTGATCTATAGCCCATTTATATTAGAAACCTCTCCACGGTGAAATTGAAGTTTGTCTTTATGAGAGGCAATAAAAAGCATCTCAGTCAAGAATCAATGCAATGTGCTATTTTAGTCCTTTTGCCCAACAAATAACAGAAAAAGTAGCAAGCAAGTAAAAATCATCCTAGTAATGGTGACAGTATAATTTGCATTGGTGGTGGTGAGGAGAGGAGAAAAGAGAGATGGGGATGGTTTTACAGAAGAAAGGAAAATGAGTTAAGTAACTTCTTTTCCATCCCCATTATTTTTCTCTGTCCTTTCTAAGGCTATTTATGCCCACATTGTCCAGCATATTTTTTAGACTCATTCTAAAATCCCGCAACATGACTTAATGAGGCAAAGAATGCTAATTTCACTGTCGTACTCAAAAATAAGCCACCATATCTCTCTTTCTTTCAAGAACTCTTGTCCATTGGAGCATAGCCTCCAGGCCATGAGCCACTTACACATCTTCTGAGATGTTTTAGCCCTGGATCACTAATATTGATTGATTCAGAAACCAGTTAGAAATGAACTCCAAAAGAAAGGAACTTTTTCCATCATT
This sequence comes from Thamnophis elegans, assembly GCF_009769535.1. Taxonomy (NCBI): domain Eukaryota; kingdom Metazoa; phylum Chordata; class Lepidosauria; order Squamata; family Natricidae; genus Thamnophis; species Thamnophis elegans. The sequence goes on along the minus strand of NC_045541.1, from coordinate 1,810,578 downwards.
CATCACTCACAATCCAACCATGCTATATGCTATTTCAGGTTAACAGCATACACGTGTGTGTGTGTGTGTGTGTGTGTGTGTGAGAGAGAGAGAGAGAGAGAGAGAGAGAGAGAGGGAGGGAGGGAGGGAGGGAGGGAGGGAGGGAGGGAAAGAGAGAGAGAGAGAGAGAGAGAGAGAGAGAGAGAGAGATGGTGGAACTGACTGTTTTGCCCTTTTCTCTGCCTTCTTCTTGGAAACTTTGGCCACCAGCCAGATATGCAGCATTTATGTTTTGCAACTGACAATTATCTCATAATGAAAAACAAGTCACAATTAATGAAGCTCAAAACTAATACCTGCTAAATTCATTTACTGATTTAATGAACTAGGGAAGAGTATTATGGAAAATATATAATTTTTAAGAAGAAAGGGATTCAATTTCTAATTGAAACTTGAAATCATTATTAAATCTTGTTTGAGGCTCCAAAACCTGTGGTCATTTTTTAAAACCCTCTTTACTTACATTTACAAAACAATAAACACTTATGTTCCTTAAGGTCTAATTTACATGGAGGCCGAAAAGCTTAATCTGGGGCTAGGTTTTGCCATTTCAGTCTTCAACTGGAGATACACAAGATGCTCTCCCAGAAAGGAAAACATCCTAGACCCCATAGGAAATCCAGGCTACTTACTCCAGCTCTCCCAGCTGGGATTGTCACCATTTTGGGCAGAAGAACACACTGAAGCTTCCATACAGAAGTGCACCGTAGAATTCCCCTCAACAACAGTTTCTTCTCTACCAAGATTGTGGCCATTAAGCAGAGCCCAAATAGAAGGACTCTCTCTCTTTCCATACTCTCTCTCCCTCCGTCAGACGATATTTGCCTCACATGTGACCAATCAGAACAATCAAGCTTGGGACTCACCTGTGGGAGGACATATTACAAAACTGCTGACTCCAAGGTAGAACAACGTGGTTTGAAGATAGTTTAAACAACGTGGTCTGAAGAGAGTTTAAAAAGAGTGAAGCTATAGCCTTTTCTACTTAAAACATATGAACCCAATTAAGTAGTTCTAATTAAGAATCTATTGGAAAATCTTTAAGACGGACTTTCTTGAAAATCTGTCTTCCAGTCTCACAAGGGCATACAAGACATTACTTGTTCCTATCTTAGGACTATACATCTTAGAGAAATTTAAACTTTGGATCTATTTTTTATTAAAAACATTTTCTAAATAATAATATGATTACCCCCCACTCTCTCAGGGATGGGAACAACTAGATGTCATTAAATAGTCACATTTATATTCTCCCTGCTAAATACCCCACTTATGCTTTTATAAATGCCTGATGATTTCTGACTTTCAGAGAAAAACTGAAAAAATGTATAATTTGTCATCCTTGGAATACCTGAAGATATGCAGGTTAATACTTTCAACTCACAAAAATCAAAGCAAGTAAGTTAACCATCATCTTCTGTTTCTTGGATAGTCATTGAGGAGACCTCTGGCTCAGGAGGCCTTGAAGAAAAATTTCATTTACGTGAAGAAAATGTTCAGCTGTTTATATAAAGAAAATTTTACGGTATCAGATTCCATTTCACAGCTTAAGGCATCCACCTACAAGACAGGAGACAACTTTCACATGCTTCCAAATAATGATAGCTTATCTGCAGAAATGAGCTTCAGATATCTCAAATCTTGAGGTATCCCTTTCCATGCTGAGTTGCGCACGCACATGCGCATGTATACTAGCATCTGCACGATGCTCCAGCTGCTCCTGGAGGATCGCGCAGGCGTTCTGCGCATGCGTGGAAAGCGCGAAATTCGAAAAAACTGGGTAAGGAGCAGGCGCGGGTGTGCGGGCGCGCGCGGGCACGGGGGGGGGGGGCTTCGCCGTTCCCGGAAGTTACTTACTTCCGGGTTCGGCGACCAACCGGATCGCAGGGACCGGTGCGAACCGGTCGAAACCCAGCCCTGATCCAGAAGCAATAGGAGTTTCCCAACCTCATTTATTGTGAGTTCATTAATTGTGAATACTTTGAAACACTTCTTTCCATATTTCTTGCCACTTGGGCTAAGTTGCCATTTGTAGGATACGTTGTCAACTGATTCATCTGCTAGTATCTTTTGATTGTTTATATCTGTATTCTATTCTATTCCTTCTCCAGCACCGCTCACCCAAACCCCCCTCCCAGGTCTCTTAAACATTGACAGAGGTCTGAGACTGCAGTTTTGAGGTAATGTTTATGCGGAATACAACTCCACATTCAACTGCAATATTTCAGCCATCAGCCCTTTATTAGGCCTTTCCCCTATTCTCTTACTTGGGCCTCAGTCCACAGTAGAGGCAGCAAAGGCCATGAGCAGGAGAACAGAGAAATAAAGGAACTGTCATCCCTCCAGGGATTCTGCTGAAAACAAGGGGGGAAATTCTAGAAAAAAAATATTTTGAAGAATTTACGCTGGTTGGTCTGAGTTCTCTATATTTTTTACTTGAGATAAAAGTGTCCTTTAATTTGGATATCATCTACTTTGTCCATGCGGCTTGCAAGAACCATACACAGACCCAGCTGCCAGAGAGGCTCCATTTATATTCCCAGCAGGTTCACCTGCTTTCTGCAAATTTTGCACAGTTGCGTTGCAAGAAATTCAATACTGGGATTTGCTGTCAACAAAAGAAGGGAAGATCTCCTGGTACTTCTTGTCATTAAACAATCAAAGTTGTTTTTTATTTCTTAAATGGCATTGATTCGGAAGGCTAATGATAGGCTGCATAAACGTGTTCTTTGTGATTTCTTGTGGATAGAACGCCTTGGAAAATTACAATTATCTATATCTAAAATGCTTGAGATCTATTGTATTGCACAAACCTGTTGTTAAACTCATGCTATGTGCAAAAAGAAGCAATGGAAACACATGCCTGTCCCAGTGGGTAGAGGACAGGAGGTACTAATACTATGGCGGCATATGAGATTGTCCACGGAATGCTGTATTCACTGTTCAAGCCATTTGTTGAATGATCTTGTCTCTTATCTGATTGAGCTTTGTGACATTTCTATATTTTTATAGCATACACAAATTAAAAAATCCAGAGAGCATGAGGACAAAAAGAACCTGAGTGTTGCCCTTCAGATAGAATGGGTGACATGAATTTTAAATACTGTATTTTTATTTTTTTTATCTCTATTTTTTAAAATTAAATGTTTCTTGTCTGTTGTGAGCCGCCCAGAGTCCCTATGGGAGTGTGCGACATACAAATTCTAATAAACTTGAAACTTGAATTCAGATAGGCTAGAACTGAGGACTTTATAATAAAATTACTTAATACATGTATTAAGTAATAGATGTGATATATGCCATTTCGTAGAGCAGTGGTTCCCAAACTTGGCAACTTTAAGACTTGTGGACGTCAACCCCCAGAATTCTCCAGCCTTCCTATAAAGCTTCTGAAGCCTGGGGAGGGTGAAAAAAGCATGCCAAAAGTGGGGGGAGCACTGGTCGTGCATGCATTATGGGTGTGGCATGCCCATGTACGATCCCCCTATTCTTGAATGTATGTTGAATAATTGACAATTGATTTCAGAGAGCCTTATAACTCTTATAACTAACATACATACATGCATGCATGCATGCATACATACATACATACATACATACATACATACATACAATTCTGACATGAAACATTTGGAAGGGGCCTGGTCATATAGTAGGAGGACCCAGATGGAAGAGAAATATCAGTAGGTTGCTTAGTGGAGAATACCTTTTTAGCCATCTAGGATTTGCTTCGTCAATTGATTTGCATTAGTTATAGGTGAAGTAGCTCCTTTATGAGACTCCAGAATCCATTGAAATACTACTATATAAGCCATCAAACTTAGTCAAGCATACAAAAATTGTAATGCCTAGAATCATAGAAATTATAGATCTTTGCCTTACCATTTACTTCCAGTTTGTTGGATAGATATACAAACAAATCAGAGGAATCTATCATTCATCTTAGTATTTATAGCAGGAATAGTCATAAAATGTGAAGCAATAGCCCTCTCACACATATACAACCAAAATATATCTATATTATATTGACACCACCTTTGTCGTAAGAGGAAAATAGCAATTGGAAGATACATAATAACATCTTTGATGGAATCAGATTCACAAGAAAAGAAGAAAATAACAGACTACTGTTCCTTCATATTCTCATCAGCAAAGAAAAAAGTGGCACGCTTCAAACTCATATTCCTCGAAAAACAATATAGACAAACCAAGTGTTGCACTATCGGCACATCTGCCCAGGAGAAAAGCCGAATAAGATGAGCAAAAACACACTGCAGTGACACAGAATTTAAAAGGAGGGAAATTACTTTAGGACACACTTCAATGCAATGGATACCCATCTTATGCAGGAATTGAGGTGCCACTTGGTGGAAATAAAAGATGGATTCCTGGTGTCTCTTGATAAGCAAACGTATTTATTTAGCTGAACAAAGGTGTCCTCCTTTAAATTGGAAGAACCCCAAACACAGTGTAAGGCAGAGATCTATCTATCTATCTATCTATCTATCTATCTATCTATCTATCTATCTATCTATCATCTATCTATCCATCCATCCATCCATCCATACACACACACACACACACACACACACACACACACACACACACAGACAGACAGACAGACACATTTTTCTTACTTTTACTTAGTTACATACCGTAAGAGGAAGCTTGCACACAACAGATAAGGTATAGAAGTTATAATAATACTCAAATACACTTTCTGTGGCTTTGGTCACATGCTTACACCATAGGCGTATTGTTTCTTGTGGAACTTTCCACAGCCTGGAAGATCTACTGAGACCTGAACTTTAGTTTTGCCATTTCAACATATGTACCTTTTAACCAATCATCAGCCTCAGCAGATTCCTGATCAATATCTACTCAACTTCATTAAAAAGTGCCTTTCAATACAACCGATCAGAATGTAACCATCAGAACCCATGAAAAGAATCATTATCGCATCATCAAAATGGTTCATTAACTATCAACACATTACTTCAATGTGTACGCATCATATTAGCTACAAATCAACAAAATATTTTCAAAGCATCTTGCGTCAAACTCAAGAGTTCCAACAATGAGAGAAAGCAGAGCAGGAACTATTTACAATATTCAATGATTTAAAAAATCATTATGTAGGAAAAACAAGGAAAATAATATGCAGTGAAAAGTCAAGATGAGAATTCTTTAGTTTCTTTGCAAATTGACAAATTCAACTGGGAAATCAAACTAAAGAAGGCAAGAGAATTTTAAAAGCCTGGCATTCTGACAGATCAACTACTATCTAAAGAGACAAAACTGGTGTATATAGAATATTCAAAAAAGAATCTAAGGAAGAAACGGGTAGATTAGAAGCGGGCACATAAACTACAATAATCTTGATCTAGAGAGATAGGATAAACTGCCAGGCAAACCTTCTCTCCTTTGTGGCAAAGCACTGATGGTATTAATTAGTTTGACAATGAAACTTTTCTAGAAAGAAAACCTAATTTAGCAAACATCAAAATCTCAACTGTGGTTGGAAGTAGCTACAGTTACTTACATTAAAGTTATCTTGGCATATTTTCCTCCTTGTTTAAAAGTTTAACACTTGGAGTTGTATTACATAGTCAGAAACAATATCATTACATTCATATCATAAAATTGTTCAATATAGTGCTTATGTCATTATAATGACATCATTAACAATATATATTTCCATGGACATTTCCTCTTTCAGAACACTGCATTGCATTTTCAGTCTGCTTATTTCTGAAATGGGATGTACAGTTTTCACATGGATTCAATATCAGTAATGCCTCAATTGTCTTTTTAAAAAGGATCTGCAACTCCCAGTCAAGTATCTGTCACTTGTCAAGAATTCTTATTTGCTATTGAGGACATGTAAATATACTGTGAGTTAAATTTTGCTGATTCCTATGAATAGATGTCATTGAAATGAAACATACCTTCATGTTTTCATGTTTTAATTTTAGACTTTAGATTTGTCCATGATTTACATATTAGAAAAGCTTTCTGAACTATTTCCTGAGATAACATGTTATATCTTGTATGGAACTGATCCAAGAAATATGTTCACTTAAGGACCACTGTCAGAGAAATGTTGTTTTATGCAAACACATTTGCTAGCCTTAAAGTATCAAAGACAAAATTGTCAGCTTGTTCCAAGTTTTGTGATTAATGCATTTCTTAGTGAGGATTTGATTTTGTATCATGAATGCATTTCTTGCTGAGGGAAAGTGTTCAAAGATAGTTTCTTTTACATTGTACTTTGTTTAAAAAAATCTTTTTAGTAAATGAGGTTTGCATCGAAAGTAGAATCTGGTGACTCATGTTAGTTCTTTACTACTGATGCAGCAGCTACCCTCTCAAATTGCATCTATGTACAGTATGTGGCTTCTTTAGGCATTTATTTTTCTGTACACTTAGTTCTAAAAGTGACTGGCACATTATTCAGGATATATAATTGCAGATGCTTCCTAATTTCACGGTTTCAGTTAAATAATAGAAGAAAGGGTACATTGGAGAAATGCTTTGTTGTTATTAATGGCAGGACTTTATCTGCTAATCCCAATGATTTTACTCTTACCTTAGAAATACTGACTGCACTTAATAGGAATGTAATAAAGATGAAGCTGCTTTCTTCATCTAGTCCAGTGTTTCTCAACCTTGGCAACTTGAAGATGTCCGGACTTCAACTCCCAGAATTCCCCAGCTGGACATCTTCAAGTTGCCAAGGTTGAGAAACACTGATCTAGTCAATCAGTGGCTCCTTTCTCCAGCTGAAATAGAAATAAGGCTAGGTCTGGCTATCACAAACAATTCCATATAGCTTTGAAATATAATGTCTATGGATTTCATTGCTCTGTTCTGTCAATAATAAAGTGCTCTGTGCAGGGATAATCACTCAGATTTCTTTCTGTACCAGATTGATACAGTCATATGGGGAATTAGTCTTTGGCTCCAAGCCCATATACTGGATCCAAATACATTCACTTGTGATACTTGCCTCCATGAAATGAAATCTGTTGAAATAATACAGATGGAAAGTCATTTTTTATTGTTATTGCACTAATAGCTTTGCTCAGTCTCACTCTCAGCAGATTCAATGTTTCACTTGAAAATAAGAAATTATTGTTTTTGACAGGGAGACCTATGCTTGTTTTATGGGTATGTGAATTTGATTGTGGGAAGGGTTTTTTTTTTTCTTATAAAGGAGAATAATCAAATATTTTATTTAGGCAGATACATTTGTATGAAGGCCAGCTCCAACTCTTGAGGAAGCTGCTTCAAACAATGTTTTGTGATGGCAGCTGCAGTAGGGAGACATCGAGGGGATGATTTGGGATGATTTATAGAACTGCAGAGGAGGAAGGTTCAATCCAGAGCTTCCTCCCGGCCCTGAGGCATGTAGGAATGAGCAAAGGAGAGAGCAGAGGAGGTCTGTGTGGCTCCCTGGGGGTCAGGATGTTCCCACAGGTGAATTCTTACACCTGCTGGGCCATCACTAGCAAACGATTCCTTACTGGGAACTACCACTGTGATACCTGGAACTCTGCCATTTGTACCCTGAACTCCTCCTGCCTAAGTCTGTCACCTTACCCCGAAAACTGGATTGTACCCTCATGGCACTTCTAATTGCACATTTTTAAAAAGACAGCTATTGACAAAATAGGCAGAGTTTCTGTATATGAAGAACCATCACTCTGGTTTGCTTCTGCATCTGGAAGGGGATCCCAGCTGGGATTTTATTTATAGCAAAAAGATATTGAGTCTGTGGGAAAGTCTTTAATTGGATCATTAAATTGGAAGAGGCTATTTTAGTCCACCAAGTCCAATGCTCTGTTCATTATAGGAATCCAAATTAAAGTACCCTGGTCAGTCGACTGCTTGACGTCTACTTGACACATTCAGTACAGCGGGATCCTCTGCTCTAGATAATAGGATCCATTATCGAACTACTTTGACTATTAGGGCACTTTTTTTTTACATTGGAAAAATAGGAATCTGCCTTTTTGTAACTGAAATCTGTTCTTGTGTGTCCTATACTCTAGAATGATGGAGAGAAAATCTCGGTACTGTTTGGTATCCTTTCAGTTACTTGTGCTGTCATAAACCCATTTTCTTCTCTAAGCTAAACATCCCCAACCATAAAATATCTTCTCATAGGATGGTTTTTGTTCTACTAAGTATAAAACAGATTCTTCTGGGAGTCTGTTTGAATGTATCTGGGTTCAAGTGTGGTAGTGAGAACTAGATAAAATAATCCTAGGTGGTAAGCAAACAGTGCAGGACAAAGGAGTATTAAATCCTTTGATTTCAGATCTGTTGATGTAGCCTAAGTTGCACACATTTGTTTTTCAATGAAGGTGAAGAATCAGAAACCCCATTTACAAATATATAGTTTTTCATCTGAAACCACATGATTCTTTTTACTTTCGTAAGATATTTTCTGGTCAGCAATCCATTGTCTCAGTGAACAAGGGTTTCATAAATACCTTACAATAGGGGAGCAACTTACTTCAAAAGAAACTTTAAAAACATGTTGATGTCCTGTTGCTTCCTTTTAATTTTTAACTACTAGGTAATATTAGCTGTTATTCAGGATATACCTTTAGCTCAATTGGGCTGATAATGAGGTCCCATCACTATGTTCCATGTAAAGCAGTGTTTCTCAACCTTGGAGACTTTAAGTCCTGTGGATTTCAACTCCCAGAATCCCCCAGCCAGCATAGCTATGCTGAGTTGCTTGAACCTACTTTAATATTTACGGTTACTTTACATCATCAACCGATCCGGTTGGAACGGGGCGAGAAACCCACCCCTCTTCTGGATATATTTTTTTTGGTCTTGCCCAGCTACATGAGGCTTGAAATTTTGATACCTGAAGGCCCACTGCAGGACACCTCCCCCCCCCAGGATGGAGATCTGGATCTGGCAACTGATTTCCATGGCTAAAAAATTAACCAAGCTCCAGAGATGGGATGACATCTCTAATTACAAACTATAGTTTTCAGCCTTGTTGATAGATGTACAGTACATAATAAGTAAGGTGCAACTAATTTGTTGGTCTCCAGAGTTCCAGTTAATTTTGAATTTGGATAAAACCAAGGAAATATTTAGGCAACAGACAGGAGACGTAGATCCCCTGATGGATGAGGGAAATCCAGATTCATGCCTATAAAATATTTTTATTCTCTTACACCAATTATAAGTGGGCCTTTTCGGTGGCTCTTGTCAATGTTTTCCCTTCAGCCAAAATTTCCAGTACAGCAAAAGTACAACAACAGCAACGCCTACAAAAACTCAAGGAGGACGGTTTTTTAGGTTGCATCATTTATTCTAATTTGCGGCAGTGGCTGCTCCAGGCATTATTTTAAAAATCCTTCCCAGTCATACTGAAGATATTTAGATAATCTACTTTATATCTGATGGAAATCTTAAAGTCACCTGTTCTATGTAAAGGTTTGTACTACTTAGCAAAAATGGAGATGCTACGGGAAGGTAACTATCAGAAAACAAAAAAATATTCATCTGCATATTAACCTTTCTTAATAGGAAAACTGTTGAGTGTTTTATCGGCTTTTACTTATTTCACTTGATTTTCAGACATTGACCATAATAAAATTGTAATGTAGTAACAAATCAGTCTATTTCTAAGTATTTCTAAGAGAAGCAACAATTTTATTGTGGAGTTAGTACCCAGCAGAAAGCAGTAATATTCTCCCCTTCACGGGACATATTCAAGCCGAGGCTTTGATCTGGGTTTTTGCACTTTGAGTAGACTTAAGCAACCTATTTGGGATTCAAATAAGTTAACACCCAGTTCTCTGCCCTAATGACTGGCTGGGTGGGCGTGGCCAAGGGGAATCACAGCACTCAGGCTCCTGCCAGTCAAAACTGGGCATGGGGGTTAATGACAAAACGTGGGGTTTGCTTTGTGACATCCAGATCCAGCGAGCAAGGGGTGTGAACTGCACAGAAAATACACACTTGTTTGGTTATGATGAAATATCCCAAAGTCAGACATACACTAAATGTGGAGTGACCTTTAGCTATACATCTTCCCAGCAAACAGCAAATTTTGAAGCTCCAGGTAAAAGAGGATTCATTTTAGGATGAGTAACCATAGTTTGCATGTTGACGGTTCCTAAAGGAATACTGGGAACATTTGAGGGAGGGGTAAAGAACATTTTAAAGAACATTTGGGGAGGGGTACAGAATAGCCCTTCTCTGCCTGAGGCTGTAGAGACCTGACACCAATCAAAACACAGTTTGTGAAGCAACTGATCAACACTAACAGGGTAAGCCATTAGTATATGAAAATAAGAGCCTCTTCTGGTACTGATGATATTACCTAGTTTGGTAATGAAACATCTGCGAGAAAATCATCAAGCTCAGAGAGCACCAAGGGCGCCACAGTTCAACCCTGAGCTACAAATATTCTCTTCTATCGCAAAATACTTTTTAGTCAGAGGGACTCAGAGCCTGCCTTATATGAGATGGCTCCCAGTGGATTTCATTCTAAATTTTAATATGATTCCTGTAAATAAGGAATGTAGAATTATAATGGCTGACCATTTGATGCTTCATACATCAAAACTATACAAAACTAAGGAATAAACAAAAACAGACTTGGGAAAAAAAAACACAGGAAAGAAAAAGAGTGAAAGTGTAAGAAAGTGGAAAAGAAAAAAAAAGAAAAAAAGAATGACTTCCAAATTTCTTTGGTACAGATATAAGTAAAAAAATATATTAAACTCTTACTCTAAGATTAACATTTGTCTACATTATTTCTATAATCCCATATCTAATCATCAAAGCCCAGATTAACTTTTAATTTCAGTTTCTCACAAAAAAGTCCAGTAATGGTTCATATCGCTTTAATCACTTTGTTAAGAAAACCACAACTGATTTATTTAATTGCATCAAACTCTTAAATAAAACAGGAATGGAAAATCCTAAGCTCTCGTGTAGACCCATGCTTCACAACTTTGGCAACTTTAAGGTGCATGGACTTCAATTCCCAGAATTCCCTAGGCAGCATGAAGAAGTTTGCCCATCTTAAACTTGCCAAAACTGAAAAATGCTGATCCACAGATAGGGATTTTTCCATTCCTCTTTTATTGGTTTTTACTTACTTATGAGCAATCATAATGCAAAGTCCTCACTTCCACCCCATTCCAGAACAACCGTGATTCCTTCACTAACCTGCTTTCTAGCTCCATTCTCCTGCATGAAGGGCAACAACTGCCAGTTTAAAAAATGTTCAGTCATACCTTCCAACTTCTCGTGGACTGGCACGGCTGCCAGTCGTGCCCCTACAACCTCCCTACTCTGAACGTCAACCCCGGTGGGCAGGGTGGGTCCAGCCATTGGTAGAAACAACCAGTTGACCGAACTATGCAAAAAATTAACAACAGGTTCAGCCAAACCGATGCGAACCAGCTGAATCCCACCACTGCTTTCAACTATATGATTCAATAAGTTCAAAGATTAGCTATATAATATTTTATAGTGATCATCTTAATAGGAAATGCAATTACATATAGAATCAGATTAACAGATTAACAGAGTTGGAAGGGACTTTTAGGTCACCTAGTTCAACCACCCACCCCCCACCCAAGCAGGAGACCCTACACCATTTCTGACAAATGGCAGTCCAGTCTCTTCTTGAAAGCTTTCAGTGATGAAGCTCCCATAACTTCTGAAAGACCGCATGTCTTTAGGATTATTCTAAAAGGAGTGCCAACCCTTGTTCCAATATTAAGCAGGAAGGTAGGAAAGAGGAAGAAACAACACCTATAGAAAAGTCTCAAAACTCATGGTGGCAAAGGGCTCTGTAAAGAAATATTTGGCAACATTTCTTGAATAGGTCATGTAGAAAACTGCATTGTCTATTGCTAGTGTATTTCATATTTTGTTGAAACAAAATGTATATAACAATGAAAATGAGACTGTGGTATAGAAACTGAAATGAAAAATACCCTAGACATTTGTATCCCGTTCAGAGATATACAATATTTGTCCAGATTAAGCACTAATTCAAATGTTAATAAACAACATTATCAGCAGTCCGCTGTGGCAAATCAGGTATAGATTTATGCTTCCCCAAGTTGTATAATAATTCCTTTAGCCAATTTTACTCCTCTATGTGCAAAGAGTTCACAATTCTTATTACACTGATAAATTCTATGTACTGGGGATGTTAGGTAGTGTTATATCAGACATAATGCTAATTAAACGCTAATCATAATTCTTTGTTCCTTTCATGTCTCAAGTACTATTATGTTTACCTAACCTTTGTCAGTCTGCTTCCCTGAGAGTGAGCTTAATTTTTTCCTTCAGTAAGAATTCAACCTCGGTGATTCTCAAATGAGAGGGTAAGACTACAGGCTACCTGGAGGTCAGCTAACATAATAGTAATCGGTGTTTAAATCACATCTTCTAAAGTGGCATCTGAGACACCTTTTAACACTATGAACAAACATCAGAGCTGTCTCAATGCTGTCTGAATCCTGACAAATATATTAAGCATGTGTTTATCATCCACAGATGCCAAAGGATATTTAAACTGCATTTGCTACCTCAACTATCATGGCTTATGGACGTAAGCAGCACATACAGCTTAACAGGCTGATGAGGAATGAAATGTTCTCAGCTGCCACACATTGCTCCTTAGCAATATAAAATTCCCTTGGCAAAGACTGAAATTGCTCCCCAAAGTCTTGAGTATTCTAGACATCAGTATCCCCAAAACAGCCCTGGCTACGACAACGTCCAGCTTAGTGCTCCCAGTGATGATCAGCTGGAGGTACTGGAGAAACTTACCTTTTTAAAAGTCACTGATTAAATAAAATCTGATGAGCACAAGGGAAAAACTGAACAATATGGTATAAATCCAACGAATAAAGGAACTTGCAAGCAGGGAATGAAGACATTGCTGTCCCAAATCAGGAAGTCACAGTCCTGGATAGAACATGGTGAAATATACTGGCTCCAAATTGGCAAAGGTGTAAGAAACGCCCTCCATTTATTTATTTATTCAACCCAGGATGGTATCTACTGAGACTGAATTGAAAGATTGTGAGCACAGTTTAAAATTAGAGGTATAAACTTCAACCAACCCCACTATGCTGATGACCCTATTCTGGTATCTGAAAATGCAAATTCTGTAAGCTCCAGTGATAAAAATCAAAGAACACAGTTGGGGGGGGGGAGAGAGAAATCTCATAGTACAAGGTAAAGCCTTATAACCAACCACGATGACATTAGACTAATGGATGGCTTCTGTCTTTTAGGATGGACCATCAACAGCAAGGCAGCCAGTTCAATGTAATGATTAAGGCACCAAGCTAGAAACTGGGAGTGACTTCAGGCTCCCTTTAGGCACAAAGCCAGCTAGGATTTAAATGAATGGAAAAGTCTCTTGGGAATACTATGAGCAGCCAAGAAGACAATAAATGAATAATTGAACAAATCAGCCCAGACACAAATCACCTATTATGGCATCATGCCAACTTCTGATATCAATACAGTATGTGTTAGCATACTACTATAGATGGCGTCACAAGAAAGGCTGGAGATGGGAGTGGGGTGTCCTTGTGTATCAAATTTTGATGGCAACACAGAATTGGGAGTGTTGAGTACAGCAAAGGAGGGGCAAATGTGTGCTATGTTCAAAATACTGTGTCATTCAAGCCCCCAGCACCAATTTCTACACAGTTTGTTATGCTTTGCCTTTCCATAAGGTTCTGAAACGTAATGTTCTTTTTTTTTTTTTTAAGAATGTTCACATTAAATAAGGGTAGAATTAATAGCCTGATTCTTGCATATCTCTCCTTAGTCCAAGGTCATATTTTCAGTGTCATAAATTCCATAGGATTTTAAGAGCCGAGGTGGCGCAGTGGTTAGAGTAAAATACTGCAGGCCACTTCAGCTGACTGTTAGCTGCAGTTCAGCGGTTCTAATCTCACCGGCTCAAGGTTGACTCAGCCTTCCATCCTTCCGAGGTGGGTGAAATGAGGACCCAGACTGTGGGGGCGATCTGCTGACTCTGTAAACCGCTTAGAGAGGGCTGAAAGCCCTATGAAGCGGTATATAAGTCTAACTGCTATTGCTATTATGTAAATTTACAGTAGAAAAGAAATAACTATATACACTGGGGTGTATTGTAACATATACTGAATGGGAAAATTGTGGAATACATTAACGGAGAGGCTGTGCAGGGGTTCAGGGTAGTCTGGGAGGATGATCAAGTAAGAGCAGGTATGTGACAGGTGCCAGACAGGTCTGGGAGATTGCAATTCCCATTTCCTAAAGGCAACTCCTGTCTGAAATGTTAAGATCCAGAGGAAGAACTCTGGCTCCCAATGATATTTTGGTACTGATAAAATGCCCATGGTTCCCATGCAGCCAGGTGTTGGGCAAAGCAAACTATGGAGGTACAGGACCCAGCAGACAAGAGAAACCAGGATAAGAAAAGCAGTCTAGTAGGCAAATGCCAGGGGGCATCATCTGCGATAGTGGAGCTCTGCAATTTCTAATACTAGAGAGAAATAACTAATCGCATATAAACTGAAATCCTGCTTAACTTCCTGGAAGCCACTAGAGCTAGTGATGGTGAACCTAGAGCATGTGTGCCAAAGGTGACATGTGGAGCCATTTGTCAGGGCACACAAGGCGTTGCCCTGTAAGCTGGACAGAGCGCATGCGTGCTGCTCAGCTGACTTTGGCCTTCTCTTGAGGCCATTTTTTGCCCTCTGGAAGCTGAAGTCTCCGGAGCGCGAAACAACCAGCACTAAGGGCAAACCGGAAGTTTGGGGAGGGACTTCCAGTTTGCTTGTAGGGCTGCTTTTAGCCATCCAGAGCCTTCAGAGAAGCCTTCAGGAGGCTTCCCTGAAGGCTCCGGAGGGCAAATAACAACCCTACGAGCAAACCGGAAGTGACTTCCGGTTTGTCCGTAGGGCCATTTTTCATCCTCCGAAGCGTTCAGGGATCTTCAGGTTTTTCACACTCCGGAGGATTCAGGGAAGCTCCTGAAGCCTTTGGAGGGACTCCAAGGAGGGGAGGCTGTTTTTGCCCTCCCCAAAGCCTCTGGAGCCTGGGGAGGGCGAAAAAAGCATGCCAAAAATGGGGGGGTACTGGGGTCGTGTGCATAACTTCATGGCCTGCACATGACCCTCCCGCACTGCTCCCGCTTTTGACATGCAAGCCAAAAAAGGTTTGCCATCACTGCACTAGAGCGTTGCCAATTATTTCCCAGAAAAAAATGGTTTTACAGTGTTGAGCTGATTACTGAATGACTAACATTTGATTCGTTTTGATTCCAATTTTGTCATACAAAAGCTCTAGCAGTGATTTGATAATTACCGATCTGTACTTCAGATTAAAGATTGTTGGTAACTCTAGGTTATTTCATATTCAGTTGTGCTGCTAGGACTATTTTTTCCTCTTCATTAATATCTGCATAAAGGGAGTGAGAAATGAAAGACAATTTGTTGCAGAAATAGAAAAGTAATAGAGAAAATGAAGCCCTGATATTTACATTCACATCTGATAGAAAATGTACTCCATTTTTCAATAAGCACCCACTGCCCTGTACTGATTGATCAAACGTGCTCATCAAAACAGATTTAAGGATGCATTAAAGTTGTATCTGGAATTATTTTTGTATTGGCAGCATTATGTGCTAATACATTATAAATCTGCTATTAATGTTATAGCCTTACCAAGTGATCAAGATTTGTAAAACAAATATTTTAAAAAATGATAGTCTACAGAACAAAAGGACATTAGTGCAATCTATATAAGCATGTTTCTTGTTGTGATTTTTCAAATGGCTTTCACTAGGAACAAAAAAATAATCTACTGACTCTTCTGTTTTTCTCCATTATTTTTCCCATTGAAAGTCTTTCCTGTTGTGCTTTTAAAACTTTAGGGCAGTGTTTCTCAACCTTGGCCACTTGAAGATGTCTGGACTTCAACTCCCAGAATTCCCCAGTGAATGCTGGCTGGGGAATTCTGGGAGTTGAAGTCCAGACATCTTCAAGTGGCCAAGGTTGAGAAACACTGCTTTAGGGCTTTAGGATGTCTTAAGTTCTTTTCCTATTAGCTTCTCCAACCAAGCGCTCCTAGTTATCATTTTCTGAATTGATTAGAATCTGCTTTCTTGAAGCCCACAAGTCCATTTTAGTTTCCCTTAAAACCATTAAGTCCAGAACTATACGATCTGTATGATCCTCCTGTATGGGTAGTCCTCACTTACGGGCCTCACTTGGGACATAATGACTCTCACTAAGTGGCACAGTCATTAAACATGATATCATATGATGCACCAATTTATGAGTCAGTTGATGTTGCGGTAGTTAAGTGAATCACTGTGGGTCATTAGGCGTGATTTCATATGACCATGAGTTACAATATCCTTCTGGTTTCCCCACTGAATCTGCTCGTCAGAAGCCTGCTATGAAGGTCACTGAAACCATTGTAAATGTGTACCAGTTGCCAACCACCTGAATTTTGATCACATGGTCACAATTGTAATCATAGGGATGATGTGATGGTTGCAACTGTGAGGACTGGTCCTAAGTCTTGTTTTTCAGCACCATGGTAATTTCAAACCATCACTCAGCAAATAATCACTAAGTGAGGACTTCCTGACCTACATGTCCAAAGTAAGGGTTTTCCCTGAGTCTTCCTCCTTCCTCTGAAGAAGAAAGCTGTCAGCAAAGAACAAAAAATAAACAAGGGAAGATTTTCTGGAAAGACACATGCACAGACTTTATCTTTCAGCAGATGTTGTAGAAATGAAACCTTCCCCTCATAATGGGTGGATTTTGGAAGTCATTATACAAATAGTATTAGACATAAACAATAATCGTACTATTATTTGTTCTATTTATTTTAACCTAAGAAACTCAAGATTGTTGGCTTCTTCTGCTTTTATTGTAATTGGGTATAGTTTTGACTTATGCACTTCTATGAGTCATTCTGAGTTAACAGCCTTATGAATAAATAAATCCTGTGCTAGCAATCATTATCTAGAAAACTCAATTTCACAGACCACAATTTCAAAGCCATTTTTTTTGTTGTTATTCTATAACTACCTGTTATAAACTTGCATTTTTTGCAAATATAAGCCAAGCAGGAACACTAACTTGTGACAATTCATAATTGCAGACTCCTGGATTCAGATTTCCTTTCTTACAACCCCACCCACATTTGACTATTTCTCAGGTTACTAAGCAGAAATTTTGTCCCAGGAAAAATTGTTATAAATTCCCCCTTAAATTCTCCCAGCAAAGTCTGCTAAGAAACTCTTGTTAGTTCCGCCTATTTGCTGATACATGATGCCAATCTGTGACTACATGTGTTTAGATCTGCGCTAACAAACTGGTACTCAACCCAGACAAGACCGAGTGGCTGTTGTGTTTCCCTCCCAACAATTTGGCTAATGTTCCAACACTTAGGCTGGGGGGTCAAATTTTATACCCCTCAGATAGGGTCCGCAACTTAGGAGTCCTCCTGGACCCACAGCTGACTTTTGACCACCAGTTGTCAGCTGTGACCAGGGGGGCATTTGCCCAGGTTCGCCTGGTCTGCCAGTTGCGGCCCTACCTAAACCGGGAGGCTCTCGCAACAGTCACTCGAGCCCTTGTGATCTCTAGGCTGGAATACTGCAATGGGCTCTACATGGGGTTGCCCTTGAAGTGCATCCGGCGACTGCAGTTAGTCCAGAATGCAGCCGCGCGAGTGATAGTGGGCGCACTGCGGTTCGCCCACGTTACACCCATCCTCCGCGAGCTGCACTGGCTACCTGTCGGTCTCCGGGTGCGCTTCAGGGTACTGATGACCACCTTTAAAGCACTCCATGGTAGTGGATCTGGGTACTTGAGAGACCGCCTTTTGCCGATTACCTCCCTCCGACCGATTAGATCGCACAGACTGGGCCTCCTCCGAATCCCATCCGCCAGTCAATGTCGACTGGCGACTACACGGAGGAGAGCCTTTTCTGTTGCAGCTCCGACCCTGTGGAACGATCTCCCCGTCGAGATCCGCACCCTCACCACCATCCAGACCTTTCGCGCAGCCCTCAAGACCTGGCTCTCCCATCAGGCCTGGGGATAGGTTCCCAATTTACCCGCCCGAGTGTTGACTGTTGAATGAAAGTTGTGTTTTATTATTTTTCTTTTGTTCACATTTTGTTTGTTTTTGATATTGCACCCCCTTCCCCGTGATTGTAAGCCGCCCTGAGTCCCCTCAGGGAAAAGGGCGGCCTATAAATCTTAATAAATGACTAAAATGACTAAATGACACTTCAGTTTAGTTTAGGAGTGCTTTGTTACTTATTTGCTTACTTATAGTTTCAGTTTCAAAACATTAAAAGTTACTCACGATTTGCCTACAGCTTAGCAATAAGAGTTATGGTATTTACTATACATGTATATTCATCTGCTATAATGTCAAATGTTTCATTCTAGGGCACATTTTTAATTCTGTATAATTTTTCCTCTCAACCAAGAGTTTTAAATTTTAATTTATTATTATTATATATACAAACATGTGGAATCACAGCCATCAATTCTTTAGCTGGTATTGGCCTTCATACACCTCAAGTTCTGATGTATTATTATTATTATTATTATTATTATTATTATTATTATTATACAATTGTATCACAGCGGCCAGTTGTTTCGCCAGATTTGGCATTGGCTACTAGTCGGGCCCCACCCAGGGGCCTAGGACGTCGTAACGTATTTTCGCAATATGCGTGCAGATCCAAGCAGTGCGGCTTTTTGCATTTGACTGATGGTGATTTTGTCAATTTTTAACTGTTTTAAATGTAATTCCAGTGCTTTTGGAATAGCACCCAGTGTGCCAATTACCACTGGAATTACCACTGCTGGTTTGTGCCATAGTCGTTGAATTTCGATTTTTAAGTCCTGGTATCTTGCGATTTTTTCATGTTCCTTCTCGGCGACCCTGCTATCACCTGGTATTGCGATGTCTATGATTGTGACCCTATTTTTCTCAACCAGTGTGATGTCTGGTGTATTATGCACCAGTATTTTGTCCGTTTGTATGCGAAAATCCCACAAGATCTTGACCATCTGATTTTCGGTGACTTTTTCAGGCTGATGTTCCCACCAGTTTGTTGCTGTTTTAATATAATTTTTGCACAAATTCCAATGGATCATTTGTGCTACTGAATTGTGCTGCAATTTATAATCAGTCTGCGCAATTTTTTTACAGCAGCTGAGTATGTGATCAACAGTTTCATCAGCTTCTTTGCAAAGTCTGCATTTGGCATCATCAGAGGATTTTTCGATTTGGCCTTAATGGCATTTGTGTGGATAGCTTGTTCTTGCGCAGCCAGGATTAGTGACTCAGTTTCTTTCTTTAATGTACCTGTTGTTAACCATAACCAAGTTTGTTCACTGTCCACTTTATCTTTTATTTTTTCCAGAAATTGGCCATGCAGTGCTTTGTTCTGCCAACTCTCCATTCTTGATTTTATCACATGTTTTCTGTATTCTTGTTTCGTCTGTTGGGCCTTCAGTAGATTTTTGTTCTTTACTTCAATTAATAGATGTTCTTGACTTTCTTTTAAATAATCAGCCAGTGCATGTTTTTCTTCTTCAACTGTTTGCTTCACTTGTAATAATCCTTTGCCATCTGATTTTCGGGGCAGGTATAGTCTATCAGTATCACCACGTGGATGTAAACTGTAGTGCATTGTCATTAGTTTCCTGGTTTTTCGGTCCAAAATGTCCAAATCACCTTGTGTCCAGTTAACTATACCAGCTGTTTATCTTATAACTGGTATTGCCCAGGTATTTATGGCCTTGATTGTATTTCTACCATTCAATTTAGATTTCAAAATTTTCCTAACTCTGTTGGTGTACTCTTGCCTGACAATAGTTTTTACTTCTCCATGCTTGATGTTATCCAACTGCAGAATGCCTAAGTATTTGTAGGCTTCATTTTCGTTGCATTTAATTAGTTGGCCATTGGGCATTTCAGTTCCCTCACATGCAGTGATTTTGCCTCTTTTTATGGATGCAGTGGCACATTTTTCTATGCCAAACTGCTTTGAAATATCGGTGGTGAATACTCGGACTGTATTTGTCAATGATTGGATTTCTATTTCTGACTTTTCATAGAGTTTCAAATCATCCATATATAGTAAATGCGAATTTTTTTCAGCTTCTTTGGCTGTTTGGTAGCCTAATTTCATTTTTTTAAAGATTACTGATAGTGGGATCATTGCGATGATGAAGAGAAGAGGTGAAAGTGAATCACCCTGGAAAATTCCTTGCTTGATATTAACCATTCCGTAGATCTCATTCCCTAGTGCCAATTCAGTTCTCCATTGTTTCATCGCCTTTTCAGTAAAGGATGTAATATTTTTGCTAATGCCTGTTGTTTGTAAGCATTTTATGATCCAACTATGTGGCAGTGAGTCAAATGCCTTTTTGTAATCAATCCAGACCATATTCAAGTTCGTTTTTCTGTTCTTACAATTTTCTAATATCATTTTATCAATTAGGAGCTGATCTTTGGTGTCCCTGCTCCTTCTTTTGTTGCCTTTTTGCTCTACTGGCAAGATGTTGTTTGTTTCCAAATAATCCATCATGTTATCTGCAATAATGCCTGTGAGTAATTTGAAGGTTGTTGGCAAGCATGTTATTGGTCTGTAGTTTTCAGGTGTTGTTCCTTTAGTTGCATCTTTCTGAATCAAGTATGTTTTTCCAGTTGTCAACCATTCATCAATTTGGCCCTTTTGTGATGATGATGATGATGATGATTATTATTATTATTATTATTATTCACACTTATTATAAATTATTGTTATGTTTCCTATGTGGACAAGCTAATCACTCTCAGCAATAGGCACTCTCAATTTCTATAATATTCCCCCAAAAGTGTACTGATTATTAAGTTCATTATTTTATTCCACAGTTGCACCATAACTGAAATAATAACATTATTTATTGAAAACACAATACAAAGAAGTTACCTCACAAAACAATCTTCATTTGTCATAGTTAATTATGACAAATCTGTTGACTAAAAAAGGCATTAGTGAAAATGCAGCTTTTCTCGCATTACCCTAAAATCTATAAAAAAATCAATGAGGTATGGGAGGGGGATGTTTCCCTCAGTAGAATATTAAAATGTAAAATACATCCAAGAAATTAATTGGCACACCAGTATTGTATTTATGTATTCCTACAACTTCCAAATGCTTCATAATCAGTTTGAGAAACCTCAGAACCACCAGCTACTTTTCACTATAATTTGCATATTGAAGACAGACTCCAGCCAAAGTTATCTAATTACTATTCAGATCCAATCTACAAATATAGAAAAATGAGATGGAAATTAGGCAGTTGGGGTCCTTAGGGGGGAAGTTCTTCAGGCAGTAATCCTGCATCAAAATTGTGTAATAGTAAATTTAAAACAAACAAAAAACAAATACTTCTCCATGGAGAAAACATTTTTTTGATGTGCTTATTTTCTCACTTGGACTATTATTTGTTTTCTTCACATGGAGGCCACGTGAAGAGTGATATCTTCCAGTTGCAACCTCAGAACATAAAACCACCTCCTTTTCTCTCCTGCCATGAGCAACATGCACAACATTCTTGGCCTGCCAGAGAGCAAAAATAAAGTATAGCAACAGTTAAAAACAACGTTGGATTGGTAGATTGATTAGTGCGCATAAGGTAAATTAAGCCAAGTGATGATACTGTCTATCATCAGCTTGTAAAGAAATTACAGTATTTTTCAGAGTATAAGATGCTCCAGAGAATAAGACACACCTTAGTTTTTACAGCGGAAAATAGGAAAAACAATTATGCCTACCAGGTATTCATCTGGCCAGCCTCCTTCAGCACAGCTTCAACTTCATTAGTTCACTGATTGTGAGCGAGTGAGCAAACTTACTTTGAACTGCTGGTCTCCTCTGACCTTCCTATTTATATTTTATTTTGCTCCAAATATGTTTATTGAAAGTTTATAGTTTTTCATTAATTATTACTCCCCTATTCACTAATATATTGCTCAGTGGATTGTTTCATTTGTTTTTGGTTTTCATAAATCACTCTGCATCATTTCAAAAAATTGGTATTAAACTTCAGAGTAAAAATGATTTAATTCCAGTCACTCACAATCCCACCAAACACTTTCCCAAACTGGTTTGTGTGTGTGTGTCTGTGTCTGTGTCTATCTGTGTGTATGTCTGTGTGTGTGTGTGTGTGAGAGAGAGAGAGAGAGAGAGGGAGAGGGAGAGGGAGAGGGAGGGAGCGCACAATGTGCGACTCCCCCTCTGTCTTTCTCTGACTCTTTCTCTGTGTGCGTGATTGTGTGTGTATAAAGATGTTTATATTTGACAATGAATATTTTACTTTACAGTACTTCACACTGCAAAACTGTAAAAACAATTTTAAACTATGTCCATATATCTTTGGGTATTATGATACATTTACCTTACACTAACTTATGAATTTAATTAATTTGAAAGAACAAACAGAATAACATTGCAACAGGAAGAATTATTGACAGTAACTTCCATTAAAATGAAGTGGAATATAGCAAAGTTCACTTTAATGAGCTTTTATGAGATATCTATACTTCATATAAAGGAATCTTGCTGAAAATACAAATTCAAAACTTTAGCTTTTATTATTCCAGTTAACAGATAAAAGAAACAAAACGAGATACTTAAACCTTTAAAATGCAATGTCGTACTTTATTGCTTGTTTTTAGATCATTAGCAACATGTATAGGTTAAAAACTCTCACAATTGAGGTTGAAGGGTTAAACTGACAATTAATGCCATGAGAATCTCTCAGACTTAAGATGTTTTCATGAGACAGTTGAGTAACATCCTAATGACAGAAAAGGTCATCCCCCATTCTCTTCTTTTTTTTAACCTTCCACTTTAGCCAATGAACCTAAAAATATCATATTTTCATGCATATTTCCTCAAGGTTTCTGACATTATGTTAAACATTCCATATAGTTAACTTTTTAATGAAATCAGAAATAAATGCAAGACTCAACAATTATTACCGTACCAGAGATAAAATTCTTGATCAAGATGACTAGAATAATTATTTTTTCCGTTATTCAGTGATACATGTAAAAAACAACAAGAAAAGAAAATATACACTTCCCTGCCTTACTCTGAAAGTAATGGCCTTCTGAATCATTTCCTAAGCATCCAACACATACACTCCTGGAAATGCAGTGAAATAACAAAATAAAACAACAAAATATGATAAGGGGCCAATGAATCTTGGAACACTGAATCTTGTAAATTCACAGGCAAGCTTAATCACAACAGCTAAATATATTCCTACTGTTTAAATAGAAAATCTGCTGAGGAAAATGGCTATTTACATATTTATTTGATTTATATGGTCACCCAACTCACATAGTGATTCTGAGTAGTTACATAGAATTAAAAACATAAAATAAACAATAAGCAAAAATTACCAGCCAACCCATTATGACACAACCAAAGCCAAACTGCAAACACATTCAAAATCTGCAACTGAATATAGGATTTGCTTCTGGAAACAGATCAGGTTTTCAAGGCTTTATAGGCCAAACAGGATATAATTATTCCTTAGATTTTGAAGATTCAAAATAAAAATCATAATCAGTGGTTTGACAATAGAATTCCTGTTGATGACTCTGATTCTTTTTGTAGCAATTCCTATCAGTTATAACCAGGGGTGGGTTTCTCCCCCTGTTCCAACCGGTTCGGTTGGAAAGGGGCCGGCGGCGTCCTCGTGCACGCGCACGGTGCACGCATGCGTACTAGTGTCTGCGTGACACTCCAGCTGCTCCTGGAGGATCGCGCAGGTGCTGTATGCGTCCTGCGCATGCGTGGAAGCGCAGAACTCGTCAAAACCGGGTAAGGACCGCGGGCGGGCGGGCGCGCCCTTTGCCGTTCCCGGAAGTTACTTACTTCCGGGTTCACCGACCAACCGGTTCGCAGGGACCGCCGCGAACCGGTTAAAACCCACCCCTGGTTATAACTCATTGTGTGTCCACTGTTATGTCAAATCCTTATTTGATTCATCAGGGTTCTACTTTGGAGTGTTATACAAAACCAACCTATTGTAATTCTGTTTCACAAACTGTAGTTAAATAATTCATGGTATAGTGACATGTACAAATTAGTGGCTATCTCTAAAATTAACCTATTCCTTAACCACATGAAGAACCCACACAAATGAGAATAGTGAGTTGAAAAAGACAGAAGACACATTTAATAAAAGGAGCCAGAATAAAAACTAACATTATGGTGTGTGTTCTCAATAGATCTTATGCATTTTGGAAGCAGAAGGTCCCATCTTCCAATAAAATTTGTTCTTACTTTATTTATTATAGTACGTCACAGTGGCCACTAACATGTGGCTGAATAAAAATGCATTAGCCATTTAAAACCAGAGGACGGTTTAGCTTACATTACATTATAGAATTGCACATCAGTTAAAATCCACAAACAGAATTTGTTATCCCTTGGCGATCTACCCCTTTCCTCCCTCCCCTTCTTCAAATTGATTTATTAATGTCCAGTATTGCTTTGCAGTTTTATCCTTTTAGCAATAATGGATGTAATATATCACAAAAACAAATTTTTAAGAGTACATCATTAGGGTGATGTAGCACTAGTAATAAACCCCCTTCACACTTGGATGAACTTAAATCAGTTTCTCTTTATTGATTTTTGGTCATAACATAATTTTTAAAGTTCAACTCAGTTAATAAAAAGGCTTTCTCTAGTGTTGTGTGTTGTGAAGTTTTCGTGTCACCTTTTCAGGCAAAAGGCTGTTATAATAATATTGTATATGGATTTAGAGTTATATTTTCCAATACACGTTCATGATGAATCCTCATTATGCCATATATCTTCTTGGTCTCTCTTTCTTGGTCAATCTTTATTATCACTGAACTTGGCAACAATAGATTTATATGACTGACTTTCTATTCTGGTAGAGTAATAATTCTCTTTAGGAAAAGTGTCAGCCTGTTGAGCAGCACTCCTTCTTGTAAATGTACTGTTAACCCTGAGCATCTCAATACAAGCAGTCTACAAATACCAATCTTCCATCGGCTACTTGGACACAGAAGGTATTTTGCAAATGTTTTTCTCCTTCACCTGCCAGTTGGTCTCCCTTATAGAAATAGTTCCAGGTTTGATGTTGAGGATGATCCTTGTCTAGGAAGGCGAAGCCACAATAGGCTACCCTACCATGCCATCACAGTGGTTAGCCATAAAGTATTCCGAATATATTTTCTCAACTGGTCATGCAGAGTCTAATGTTCAAAAATAGTTTTTTAAATAGCTGCTATTTATATCTTTAGATTATTTCTCCCAAAGGGTTAGACTTTTAGCACGATAGCAGGAGCTATTTGAAATATCTACACCTAAAAGCAAACGAATTTTCTGGGGATTCCAAAAGATTCTAGGGAATTTCTCTCTTTCAATGCACTGTTCATTTTGTGGTGTCAAGTGATTTGCTTATGCTTCTTTCTCAGAAGAGTTAACCTCTTGATATATAACAATGCTGAGGACAACGATGCAAATGAATCATTAAGTACAGTGCAAGTACACTACAAATATCATATAAAACAGTTGACAATCCATTATGAAGCCTCTTCAGTGGCACTGAGAGGAAGAGGGCAAATCCTATCCGCCATCTGCATAGCATCACCACAAAACCTATTAAAGGTCTACTGTTGAATATTCTCTGATTCAAAAGCTTTTTAAAAGATGTGGAGATCAGGCCTTCTTAACAAAAACCGAATCATAAGCCAAATAATGATGCTACCTGTAGCTCTAGCATCATTTCTAGGCAAGCTGTAGAAGAAGAAGGTGCAGCTCTTGTCAAGCTCACCTTTGAGCAACATGTTGGGCCTGCACTGCACAAACTGGAAGGTCAACTTTAATAGAGTAAAAATGGACAGGGGTGAAGATCAATTATTGAAAGAAACTTTCATTTTATTTTTTATTATTTCACTGTTCATTTTAACACACCGCAAACTGCCACACATTTCAGCTAAAAGTGAAGAAACTGTGTGAGCAAAAACTTTAAGAAAATAATTACAGACATACACCGAGAGAAGACTCTCCAATATACACAAGATAGGTGGATGAGAGTGAAAAGGGGTGGAGAAAAGAGGTGGAGAGCGTTGCTGATGGAGCTGTTACACCTAGTTCGCTGGGAAATGGCTGCCAACCACTTCCAGACACTTTTTCTTGAAAACTGGATCCATTTCAATCTATAGAGTCATTTCAATTTGGGATTCCCCCCCCCCTTGGAATCGAGGGATGATCTTTACCAAGAGAGGGACAGGAATCTTACATCATGCATGAGTTTAACAGCAAACTTTTAAGATAGGAATACTACTGCCATGTAAATGGCTATTTCTATTGAAAAAAATGGAATGTTATTTCTTGGCCAGTTAGTCTGGAGTATGGAGGTCCAGAGAATCCTCCTGCATTCCTCCCTGTTTTTTAACCTCTGAAAAAAGTCACAGCTGTCACAATGCTGCCTCTCTCTCAAACCACACTGGCTTTCTGTATGCAAATACATAACAAAAGAATAGTAGACAGCACACACATTGCCAACAAAACCTCCCAGCTGAATTCTTCAGCATTTAAAGGAATCCTGGTTGTCAAAACACGTCCTTTCTTCTTCCTGAAGGCCTGCAGCTCTTTGGAGCTTAGCTGATTCCAGAATAGAAGGACCACTGTACGTTCTCTTGACTTGTTTATAAATAACATCCCTGAATTTTTATTTTAAAAAGCCAAGCCTGCCATATTCTATGATTTTTTAAATAGGAGAGTATTTATTTTTCAGTGACAGGTGTCTGTTCGTCTTTTGAATACACATGTAACAATAACCTTCTGCGTGCTTGCTCTCCTTGTTCAAGTAGGATGGTTGATAAAGTCAAGATTGTAACATTCCAATGAATGTCCTTACAGGTCTACATTTCGTATCTACACAGAAAGGTTGACGGTAGGAGAGCAGGCCTGGAATGTACTTCTTCATCCACTCTCCTTTTTGACAGTAGTTTATTTCATTTTTATTGATAAGGCCACTTGACTTTATAACAATTCTGTGTAACTTACAAAAATAAAATATATATAAAAACCACAAATGAGGCATGAAAAAAGACAAAAGCTACCTGGAAAAACTAACCATCCAACTCAATAGAGAAAATACTATGAAAAGTTCATCACTTACCCGAATTCAAGGCCTGCAAGGAAAGCCAGATAATGTCCTCTTCAGTAAAGGCAAGGTAGAAGTCCTACAGGTCTCTGGTGGAATATTGTTCAAGAGGACAGGTAGATAAGGCCCGCTTCCAAGATCCCATAAGATGTCATTGTTTGACCAATAGGACCCAGACCACACTGCTGTGTTTTAGACCAGGTGAAGCTTCTGAGTAGTCTTTAAGAGTAGCCAAGTACTGTATGTTGCAAAAATCCCTATGGTGGTGCAACTAACATGCAAGATAAACCTGTGTGAAGGCCTTCTTCCCACAGCTGTCATCTGCTCTTTAAGCAGGAATTGTAAGTCCAGGGAAAAAGGTCAGATTTCACACCAATCCCTAATGGAGAATGCTTCCCACCCAGAACTAAATGGAAATTATTTGGGATCAGCCTTTTTGGGTATTTGTAGAATTAGAGCTATAGTGCTGCTGTCACCTGTGTCAATGCTGCATAGAGAGAACAGTTTCATGTAGGAGAGAAGATGCTGACCTAGAAACCAAGAGAAGGTGAGTTCCAGCCCTGCCTTAGGCAGGAAAGCCTGCGGGGTGACTTTGGACCAGTCACTCTCTCTCAGTCCAACTCACTTCACGCAGGGAAAACAGGAGACAGGAATATTTGATATATTTGCCTCTTTGAATTGACCAAAATATATATTAAAAGGTGGGATAAAAATATAATAATACTTGGCATAGCTGTAAGTGCTTGGTGCCAGGCAGATTAAATAAACGCATACATACAAAATGCAGGTACATACGAAAGAGATATATACAAAAAAGTTCCATATTCACAGAAACCTGATATGGATATATGTCAGGTCCAAGGATGAGGTTGTGGGCTACTTCCCTTTTCAATTATTTGAGTTAATGGATTTTTAAGGGCTTTCCTCCTATTCTTGGAGGTCTCTGCCATTAAATCCTTGTTTCCAAGAGAGTTATCTATGGAGGGAGAATTGGGGGCTTCCTCAGTTTCAGCCTTTCTATCCTGAATGGTAGAACCTGCTAAAACTGTATGTACTATAGCAGGCGTAGGGACACTTACAGATGTAGATGTTTGAACTATTCTGCAATTATTGCTTCTGTCATATTTACCGACATGAAGTGTTTTCTGATTTGGCATCCAAACTGATAGCTGCAGGGAATGATTTAATAAGGACTTGGATTTTGAAATAAAAATTAAAATAAATGTTAAAAAAAAAAGATTTTACCAAAACATAAGCTAATAACTCTAAAGTTATAGTCATTCCAGGGGTTGTATTTTCTTGGATAATCTCCCTCCATTGGGGAAAAAAACATCTGTATCTCCCATATAAGGCTGCTGGACATGTGTTTTTTTTCATTAGCTTCTCTGTGGACATTTTCTTTAATTGTGCAAAAAAAGAAGAAAATTTGGTTTGCAACTCTCATTATTCTTCATAAAATTATGCTGAAATCACTATGATGTCTAAGTCCTCCTTGCATTTGGCTCACAGCCTCTGGGATTATGGGGCTCAACAACGGACTACAGCAGTTTGGGTAAGATGGTCTGCGATACTTTCCCATGTGATGCTCTGGAGGAGGAGCAGCACTTCTGGGTGAGGATTGTATGACCTATAGAGTAAACCAGAGGAAGCTACCAGGAGATAAAGAGGAACAGAAGATTTTTGACTCACAATTTGTGCCCATCCAAAGATTGTAACTGAATTGTTCCTAGTAACACACATTCCCATATCATAATTGATGTTTGTTAGATGACTAAGCCTTCACCAAAGCTAATTTTAAAATGCACTACTGAAATTTAAAAATGCGTTACAAACCCCAGACTGTGACTTCTGCTAATCTGCACATGGGCCGAGATCCAAACACTATTTTTGGCTTTATTTCAGTGAGTGGCGTGATGGAATGACTAACTTCTTAAGCCATGTTAGAAACTGCCCACTGTTTTAAAAGCAGGATGTCACGGATGGCTAAACTGATTTCTCTGATCAGAGAAAAGAAAAATATCTACATTTATAGCGGACTAGAAAGGTCTTACAGGCTTTTTGTATGAAACAGAAAAAAGGAACTTATGATTTATGGTTTTGATGATTAGACAGGATAGATTATAGAAAGAACAGAGTTATGTTGTAACCACAGAGTAAGAGATAAATTTATAATTGTACTTATAACTGCTGTGAAGAAAACCATAAGCCACTTCTTTATATCTTTTCTTTTTTTCATTTTTCTTTTCTTTCACTTTTAGCTTTTTATTTTCTTTCTTTTTCTTACTTTTTCTTACTTTGTATTTCTTTTTGTATCTACTGCATCTCTGAGAATACCTCTGCTAAACCACTGGAGTTTGTAGATGACACAAAAATCAGTGGTCTCATATGAGATGGTGACGAGGCTGCATATAGATGGGAGATTGAACAACTCACCCTGTGGTGCAGCAGAACAATCTGGAGCTGAACATGATTAAAACTGTATAGATAATAGTGGATTTTAGGAGGAGCCCTCCTACCACCTCTTACTATATTTATAGCACAGTATCAGCAGTAGAGTCCTTCAAATTTTGGATTCTATAATCTCCCAGGACATCCAGCATTAAAACCATTATTAAAAAGGCACAACAAAGAATGTTCTTCCTGCTTCAACTCAGAAAGTTCAGACTGAACTAAGAGCTGTTGATACAGTTCTAGAGATGAATTATTGAGTCTGTCATTTCTACTTTTATAACTGTCTGGTTTGGTAGAACAACCAAAAAGGAGAGGTACAGAAGCCAATGAATAGTTAGAACTGCAGAAAAGTCCTTGCAATCAGCCTTCCTTCCTTCCTTTGAGGACCTGAAACTGCACAGCTGATCTACAAAATCAGCATCTATCCTAAAGAATTACAAAATGCCCAATTTTTTAAACAGGGTCAAGGAAGATTGTTCTAGATAAATTGAAAAGCAGTATCTAAAGAGAAAATCATGAAACATACAAAACAAAAATAAATTATGTAGTTACTCTATATCCGAGGTGTCAAACTCAAGGCTCCCAGGCCGTATCCAGCCCATAGGGTGCTTAGATCTGGCCCACAGGGATGCCCTGGAAACAGCGAAGGACCGGCCCGTGATGCCTCTGCCAGCAAAAACAGAGTCCGGGAGGACCGCACTGGAAGAGGGCTGCAGGAGGCCATTGCAGCTGAAAACGGAGCCCGGGATATGATATGGCCCTCAATGAAATTGAGTTTGACACCCCTGCTTTTTATGTACATGTGTGAAAGAGAGACACAGATATATTGCCCGACCACCCTACCCTGTCCCCAAATCAAGCTTAAACTTTAGATTTAAAGTTCCCAATGTGCTTCCATATTTTCCAATGTGCTAAAAATACAGCCTCTGTTAACATAAATTCTATTTCATGAAGTTTCTAGACTTTTTTGAATATGCATACTTAAAAGAGCTGTGAAGACCTGGTTCTTCACCTAGGTCTTTGGCACAAAAGGTTGAGGTTTGTTTTATTTATATGCCGCCCTATTCCCTGCGGGACTCAGGGCGGCGAACAACCCAAAGGGGAAAGGGAAACATAAAGTACAATACACGCATTTAAAAAAATAGCCAACAGCCACACAGATCGAGAGGGGAAGGGAACTCATCAACCCCAGGCCTGCCGACACAGCCAGGTTTTAACAAAAGAATGAGACCCTTTGCTTTTTTATTTTTATTGATTTGATTACTATTTCTTTTATTCTTGTGAACTGCCTAGACCTATTGGGAATTGGGCGGCATATGCATTTAATAAAATAGTATATTAATATTGACCTAACAGATAACAATTATTAATACTTTGGTAAGACTCATATATTTCTCATAGATGTAGTTTGAATTAGCAATTGCTTCATTTAACAGCCAAGTTGCAGGTCCCTATTGTGTTAAGTACAAGAGGTCTATCTAATATGATTAGGGAAGCAAAACCAGTTCCCAGTGGAATAAAACTTACAGAGGTTAGGCCCTTTCAGCTGAGAAAAGGTGGTTAAGAGGAACATGATAGAGATGTGTAAAATTTGCAAGGCATAGATGATAATTGGTAAATAAATTATTTTCTCTTCTCCATATAGCATCAAATAAAACGATGAAATTCACTGTTGTGCTGCTACCAATTCAGACAAATTCATGGCAGATAAAGTTACTCCGGCTATCAGAGTTTTGGAAGCTCTGTTCTCTCTCTTGACAACAGCCCAGCTGCTGGAGAGTAACTTTTTGCTCATATTTATGACCTTCTAAATGTCACTGTGGGGAAACATTCTCATTTAGATTGATTAAGGCCACTTCCCAGATGAAATGGGGATACACAAATGTTGAATTCTTCTGTAGATCCTACAAAGTTAGACTAATGTAAATATCAAAGATGGCAATTGAAAGCTTCTTACTATTCCTTTTAAACATACAATTGGTATTTTGGAGGCTTCTTTAAATGAACACATATTGTTTTGCTTATTCTAAAGGGTGAGAGTGTAAACAATTAAAAATATATGTCTTAAAAATACAGACTGGGTCATTTTACTATTTATTTTCTTCATCTTACCTCATACGTTACCTAGTAATGCTGATATGATATCTAGAAAGGTTGGGAAGAGAAATGTCACTCTTGACAGAAAAGTACTTTTAAAATATCCACATAAATTTTGTGGCAACCTGATTCAAACTAATCAAGGCTATAAAATGGTGACTCTTAAGAGCTTTCAGGTTTCCCAGACATCACAATAAATGTCTCCTTGGGCTATCATTTATTGGTGACAGAAGCAGAAAAGTATACTCAGCACTGGATACCTTAAATCTTATAAGGGTCAAGAGACTATCTGACTCTCAATGACTGCTATACCTTACTAGCAATAGAAACAACAAATCTAGTGAAACTGAAAATTAGCATAAATTGTTCAGGCTACAGGAAACAACAGAAAGAAAGATGGGTAAAAGATTTAAAATGTTTGTGTTTATATGCATGTGCGTATGAATATGTATACACCCAGAGAGAGACATACATGTGCCATTAAATCATGATGCACTGCTTGGGGAATTGACAATTGGTTATAAGCAAAAAGTGAAACCCCAATGGCTTTGGGATGGAAAAACAGCCTCCATGGGAGGAAAACTACTGTTAACGAAGGGTAATGAGCAGTGACACTAATGAATTGCTGAGCTGCTGATTGCTTCAATGGGATACAAAGACATAGCCTTTCCCTCCCACACATACACACACAGAGGATGGTGATTGTGGAATAGGAAGATCAGCCGCTGCATTAAGCCAGGATCCCATTTTATAACTTGGAGTTAACTCTTTTTTCATAGTTAAATATTTGTAGAAAAATAGCTGAATTGGGAGAAAATACAGATTATGCAGTAATTCCAAGTATCGTGTTCCGTACATCATCTTTGCTGAATGAAATAATTAAATGTCTGCACAGCCTCTGGAAATGTACCTTTTATTTTTATATTTTCCAAGTGGTTGAAGAGGCAGAACGTTGCTCCTACAATGGATCTTGCATCTCGAAGAACTAAAAATAATAGCAAGGTTCTACTGAGTCCAGCAAACTCTTTTGTGAACTTCAGCTCAGATTATTTGTTACTTTAGTTTGAAATCAGAGCCCAGGAACATTATTGCGGGCTATTTTGCTGTGCGTAGCTTGGTTAAATTACATAAACAAATGGTGACATATTTCAGAGAACCAGACTGAAGGTCAGAAGAGGAGATAGCCAGCTGGCTGGGAAACTCCTTTTCTTGACCAGGATTACTGAAAAATGTAGCTGTCTGGGGGGGGGGTGTGTGTTATTCTTTGTTGTTTTTGCACACAATACTTCGTTATTTAAACTACCGAGACTACTTTTACGTTGTAAGCTTGCATATTTGGGAGGCTGCTCTCCGTAAAGTTGCACAGATAATCTTTCCAAGATGCCTCACTTTAGTTCTGAAAAAGGATCCTGAGCTTTTCTCAGCGAGGGAAGTGAGAAATCCCCAGCCATTTCCAGATGATCCAAGGTAAATGACCAAAGGACCATCCATCTCTTTGTCACATTCCTGTGTCTCGCACTCTATTTTTTGCAGGTGCTGCATTTACACAATTAATGCTTTAGCGCCAGTCCCATCATATATCTGCTTTTACAGTGGAACAGAAGCAATTTTAGTCCCCACAATAGATAACTTCTGCTCAGTTGTCAGACTGAAGCCCTGTAAGATATTGTACAGGTCCGAAAGATTAAGCTTTCTAACATTCAGCTGACCTGCTTCTCTGAAAAATAGCAACAGACAAGTATGTGTACTATTGAAGTCTGCAGAATCCCTTACATTTAAAATGAAAGATGTGCTGGTGATTGGATTAAATGCAACTGAGGTATTGATGAAAAACTATATTACTTGGTGAATGTGCGGTCACAGAGGTACATTAGTTACTAATTTTCCAATGGGAATAATTTTTTGTAATGGGTAAGAAAAAGTAATCCCGTGGGACAGTTTGCTTCAGTTTTAATACGTCTGTCTGACAGCTATATCTATATGCTATTAAGCTGACATTCTGTGAGGTATTAGAGTTTCTTGGTGGATAGCACACATTATTTTGTCTCATTCAGAAAAGAAAAAGGGGAAAAAATCCTTGCCATACTTTATATAGTGAATCTAAAAGGAAAACTCCCCCCTCCCAAATTAAAGTATAACCAATCAGAGCAACAATGAAATTAGAGGCACAAATTCATTATTCAAATGAATAACGTGATAAGTGCATTTCATTTTTGCCCATCATATAGTATGTAGGCAAATCTATTTCTAAGTAGGTAGATGTGAACATGGTAAAACAACAGGATACAGTATTTGATAGTGAAGAGAACCACATTCATAATGTGGTAAGGACTGAAACAAGATCTGCCTTTTTCATAAGCCTCTAAAATAAACAAATAAGTAGACTTTTAATCAAGATATACATAAGACGGCCATTTATATTTTATTCTTTGCCTTGAAGATTTTTGAAAAGTATGATTTCATACTGTAAGTTGAAAATCCTAAGCATGTTCTGAGCCATTCTATTTCATGCCATTCAGAACATAGATAACCAAGTTGGAAGGGACTTTAGAAGTTTTCTAGTTTAACACCCTGCTTGAGCAGGAGACCCCATTCCATTTCAGACAAATGGTACCCAGTCTTTTCTTAAAAGCCTCCAGTGAAGTTATTCTTTGTAGAACTGTATTTTAATTAATCAAGGAAAAAACCCTCTCCATCTGAATGAACCAATTCATTTTTAATGAAATAATAATAACAGTAGACTTATATACCACTTCATAGGGCTTTCAGCCCTCTCTAAGCGGTTTACAGAGTCAGCATATCGCCCCCAACAACAATCCGGGTCCTCATTTCACCCACCTCGGAAGGATGGAAGGCTGAGTCAACCCTGAGCCGGTGAGATTTGAACCGCTGAACTGCTGATCTAGCAGTCAGCCTGCAGTGCTGCATTTAACCACTGCGCCACCTTGGCTCATAACTATTCCGCTATTTGATTGGCAATATATATATCATTAGGTACTATGGTAAGGTCACCTTTGTGTCTGAATACTTTCTTTTTAACATGTTAATTACAATTAAATGTCAACCCAACTATCAATGTGAGATAGAGTGAAACATCCCAAACATCTTAAAATACAATCCTTTGATTTATTTTAGGTGGTTCATTCAAGCCAAATAGCTTTACGCTTCCTTCCACAAAGACAATTTAAGGAGTAATCCAAAAAAGTATG
This sequence comes from Thamnophis elegans, assembly GCF_009769535.1. NCBI lineage: Eukaryota > Metazoa > Chordata > Lepidosauria > Squamata > Natricidae > Thamnophis > Thamnophis elegans. The sequence continues at coordinate 1,775,525 of NC_045541.1, read as the reverse complement.
CATAACCACCTCAATAAAAATGAAAAATTGTTGGCTTTAAAGTCATGGTATAGAGATATCCATTGTTATAGTTAATAAAGAAACTGGTAATCTGTACAGCATCAACCATTTTACTGATTTCTGAAAAATGGCTTTCATCCTAAACATTTGTAGAACCCTATAATGCAGTGTTTCTCAACCTTGGGGACATTAAGTCCTGTGGACTTCAACTTCCATAAAATCTTGGAAAGGGGCTTAAGATGGAAAATTCTCCAAAGGGGAGAACACAAGGGGACCAAGTTTTATGAAAGCAGTAGGCTTCAAAGAAAATATCAAGTTAAGAAAAGGTCAGTTCAGACGGGGGGCTACAGAGAAAAACATTTTTTTAAAATATCCCATACATTTCTGTTGTGGTCCAGCAGGAGCTGTTGGAGCTGCCACCAAACTCCGACAGTGAGGGGCCCTGTGAGTCGGCTCTGGAGGATGTGGAGGACCCTGGACAGGGTTCTGACTCCAAGCAGGGCGCAGAGAGGCTGGTTGGCCACCAGGAGGCACCTGAGCCTTGGACCAGTGGGGAGGAGACAAGGGAGAGTGAGCCGGAAGCCAGTAGTGAGTTATTCCTGGATGCATGCCATCAAAGAGCTACTAGGCATCAGGAATAATTACACAATTACAGGAGGTGATTGCACTCAGCTGGTGGTCATTAGGCTCCTCTCCAGACTATAAAAAGGCTACTTGTGCACACATGCCCTCTTTGCAGAAGTCAACACAGAATCGAATGTCGGAGAACTTTGTATGAGCTTGGCAAGCTGGATTGCTGCCAAGCCTTATCTGTGTTTATTGCTGCCCAAGCTTGTCTGTGCTGGGTTGCTGCCAAGGACCTGTCTGTCTGTTAATTAAATGCTGTAATTTATCTCTGGCTCGGAGTGTGCTTTGGTGTGGGACGAGGGGGGTCAGAACACATTTCTATGTGAGATGTAGTTGGGCAATCTAAGACCTCCTACTTCTTGATCAAGAGCACAGTACATTCAGCCCATCGTGCTTTTTTAATGTTCATATAGACACACACATGCAGGCAGAGCAGAAGCAAACAGGAGAGTGTCAGGTCCCTGTTGGAACTCTACCATGGGGGGATGGGGGGGAGGCATCAGACATAAGTTTCCATGCTTTCCCTTTTGCGTAACTGCTCGGGAGCTTGAGGGGGGAGAGGTTCATATCATTTCCATCAGCTCCTCCCAACCTGTTCATGTGGGGAGTTCAAGGTCGCAGTGCCCAGAGATGGTACCTTTCCACCATGCTACAGAAAAGAAAATAGACAGAGTCCTGTGGCTCTTCTTGTGAGACCCCTCCAGCACCAGGTTGCTTTTATTTAGCAGAGTGACCAAACATCTAGCTCATGTACAACAAGGAGGAGGGGATTCTAGATGCAAAATAGTAGCAAATAACAAGAAAGGTCATTGGAAGGGTGAAAAAGACAAGCAAACCCCTAAATACTGGTAGCAGGAACCTACCGTAGTCACGGCATTGGAAAGTGGCTTCGTTTGGAAGAGCTCCCTCTAGCACTCTGTCAGACTGAGTTACAAAGGCTTAATATGATCTGCTTTGTTAGCATTGCTGCCTGACTACCTGAAGGAAGAGTTCAGTCAGTATTGATAATTATCTAGGAAGATTTACAAATCTGCTTATCTTTAGGCATACTACATATTGAATGTTATTTCTCCCCCAGAAATTTCAGCTCAGAAATTAAAAACAAGATTCAGTAAATTTCTGTGTAATCAGTCTTCAGCCAATCAAGTTTTGCAAAGCAGTTGTTTTGCAGATACAAGTGCAGAAACTGTTGAATGATAACCTCGTACCTCACTAAAAGTAGATGATTGCTGCAATATTACAGGAATTTGCAAAGCAATGCATATTATATGAAGGAATATCATCTGCATTTGTCACAGTTTCAAGTGCGCATATGCTGTGATTATAAGCATGAACAATTATTAGAATTTCATGTTTCAGTTTCTTGTTAAGACAATTTTTCAGAAAAACTTTCTTTGCAAGGAAGCAGCACAAGGAGCTGTCTCTCATGGACCACCCATGCCAGGGAGCTCTGTTTCTTGGGTTTTCCCAGGAAAGTCTGTCCTTACTGGAGAAACAGGTTTGAGTAGGAAATCGTCAACATGTAACCTAAGACACTTCCTTTGTTGAGCAGTTGGGAGGCCAATATTTAATTGTACATGCAAAAGAAATAGCTATGTTTGCAGACTTTTAGTTATCCCTGCATGTTTGAGTAAGCACTTATTATAATAAGTGCTTCAACTTATTATATTAATGAGGTCATCATTTTGATTGCATTTTATAGTTTGTTTAGAAGAAAGGGTTTATGTATCGAAATGTAAATGGGACATGTGTAGCTAGCATATAGAATAAATTCATTAGAGCAAAATTATATTTAACTGGCATAATGATCAGTAGGACTTTATTTTTGTCTGGGGCGCCTTGGAGAATTGCAGTAACTTATCCACAATTGCAGATAAAAGAATTATTTGATCTGAGGAGAACTCAGAATATAATGCCAAGTGTTCCATGATATTATTGAATGCCATTGTCCATACTTCCTAAAGATATAAACTCACTGAGGCTCTCTGATTGAAAACTACTGCCACACTGAAAAAAAACATATTTAAACAGCTTAACACAAAATGGTTTTCCTTAAAATTCCAAAATCAAGGTGACAGAAATGAATTAAATATGCTGTGAGGTGTTACAAAATTAAAGCCTAAGTTTATATAATCTACAGCTTCTCATGATTTCCAAGTAAATCTACCAAGATTTTACATGACGCCACAAAATAATTTTCAGTTTTCAGGATACTTATTTTAAAACCAGACCACATCTGCCATCTCTGGTTTAATATTTACCATATCTAAGCAAATGTTATGTAAATAATGTTAATCAAATACAATTAAAACATCAAAATTAGCCAGTAGCAGCATTTTAGCATGTCATCTGTTTCCTTAGGGACCCTGAGCAAGTTGTAAACACTTGTTGTAACAAAAGTTGCGCTCAAATGTCCCTTACTACATGGAAGATAATCCCCCTTAAGTCCTACAGTTGGCTACCATGGAATGTGGACCTAGAAAGATATAAAAACATTTCATTCTACAATTAGATTTTATTAGAGAAGCAGATATTGAGGAAAGGAAAATGATACTTAACTAAGTGTCCTCATCTTCTTTCTTCTCCTTGAACTTCCCCCTGAACTTCCCCATATTTCCTTAAAAGGTTAGACCTGATCCCCCACAGCATTTTATGTCTTCTTCTCTGTTTCATTGATCAGTGCCAATAAGACTATCACAAGATTTGCTCTTATTTCCTCAAGTATTGTACGTAGTACTAAATAAGAGTTTTGTTGCAGCATTGAGAGACCGCCTGCTGCCAATTACCTCCCAAAGACCCATTAGGTCGCACAGGGTCGGCCTCCTCCGGGTTCCATCCACCAGCCAATGCCATCTGGCTACCACCCAGGAGAGGGCCTTCTCTGTTGCAGCTCCGGCCCTTTGGAACGAACTCCCCGCGGAGATTCGCACCCTCACCTCTCTCCCGGCTTTCCGGAAAGCCGTTAAAACCTGGCTGTGTCGGCAGGCCTGGGGTTGACGAGCTCCCCTCCCCTCTCGACAGGTGTGGTTGTTGGTCATTTTAAATGTCTGTCTTGTATTTGTATGTGCCCCTTCCCGTTTGAGTTGTTTGCCACCCTGAGTCCCTTTAGGGAATAGGGCAGCATATAAATAAAATAAAACTTCAAACTTCAAACTTCAATTCTAAGTGTAAATCCATACATACGTACACACAGACAAATACATACACACATATAATCAACAAACACTCCCAGAGCACATTCCTATGTACAAAAAGTTGACCAAGACTCATTTAGCTCTTGGTTCAGTCAATAATCAAACAAATATGCTTCAATGAAGCCATGACATCAGTCTTATAACTAGCGTGAGTTCTTCTTGAAGCAGTTATGTTCCTCATCTATTGCCGTGCTGTCTTTTTCCCGTAGAAGCTGAAGGGAACAGGGAAGACTCCCATCATCCCATCTTTCTCACACTTCCCCCCCTGTGAAGGTAGCTGGACTTATAGAGCGTATATCTACACTGCATTCCTAAGCTGTTCCTGTGCTGTATTCAGACTAATTCAATTCTAAAGGAAGTCCTATCTGGACTGAAACACTTGGACAACGTTTTGCAAGTCTAGTGAGGTTACAATGGCCAATTCTTGCCACTATTCCCTCCCACTGTCCTGTTCCAGGAAAGCAGTGGGAAGATATCAATGGACATGTACATTTTTATGTCTGCATGTACAAAATTTAATTTAATTTATATATATACAAAGTTAAAACATCAAAATGCAGGCACAGCACCTAGCTTTAAAATAAACATTACATGTCTCTAAAGTCTTCCGGAACTCTTTAGAAATGGTAGCTCCAACATATGACTATTTTTAAACCCATGATGCTCAAGTGAAACCATTGGCCTTAGTTTACAACAAAAGTCCAGGGGAAAATCAAGCATAGAAAGACAGCATTTTTTTAAAAAAAGCTCACATTTTTGGCAAAATTTGAACTAGTGACCTCCTATTTTTAAGTTTTAAGGTTTAAGGTTTAATTTTATTTATAGGCCGCCCAATCCCAGAGGACTCCGGGCAGCTTACAGAAGGGGAAGGAAAGGAAATAAAATAAAATAAAAATAAGACAAGTTAAAAACAACACAAATACATTCATTTCCGTCGGGGCTGGACCTCAACCATGAGGTCAACAGCCCCAGGCCTGCCGGAATAGCCGGGTCTTGTCAGCTTTTCTGAAGGCCATGAGAGTGGGTGAGGTCCAGATTTCTGGGGGTACTTCGTTCCAAAGGGGCACCTGTACTATTATAACACAGTACCTATTACAGCATTCCTAGTAAAAGTGGCTGTAGAAGACATTAGAGCCGAGGTGGCGCAGTGGTTAGGGTACAGTACTGCAGGCCACTTCAGCTGACTGCTATCTGCAGTTCGGCGGTTCAAATCTCACCGGCTCAAGGTTGACTCAGCCTTCCATCCTTCCGAGGTGGGTGAAATGAGGACCCAGACTGTGGGGGCGATATGCGGACTCTGTAAACCGCTTAAGAGAGGGCTGAAAGCCCTATGAAGTGGTATATAAGTCTAACTGCTGTTGCTATTGCTATTAGATACCATGGTAGCCATTGTATCTTAAGCTTTTAGTTAAGGAGGGCATACTGTACGCATGAAGCAATCAATGCATTTCTGAAGTTGTCCTGTAAGCACAGGTGGGATTCAGCTGGTTCTTACTGGTTCACCTGAACCGTTAGTTAACTGCTTATGCAATTAAGCAATTCAGAGAAGGGGTTAAAAATAAAGTGCAAGAAAGGGGTTTTTTCCTTCCTCTCTCCCCCTTCAGTTAAAAGCTCCACTTAACAGTTGCAGCTGGAATGCTGAATCAAGTCAATAAACAACAGAAACTGTTGTTTATTGGCAGCCCGCCAGCTCGCTTTCTTTTGCCCAGAGGTGGGCAGTTCAGGCGGGCTGACGGGCTGGCGCTTTCTTTCTTTTGCCCAGAGGCGGCAGCCCGCCTGAGCTGCCGCCTCTGGGCAAAAGAAAGAAAGCGGCAGCCCGCCAGCTCGCTTTCTTTTGCCCGCCTCTATGTCCGCGGCTGCCGCAAAAGAAGGAAAGCAGCAAAAGAAAGAAAGTGCCAGCCCGCCAGCTCGCTTTCTTTCGCCTGCCTGTCAGAGCTCAGGCAGGCGAAAGAAAGAAAGCGCTTTAGACAGTGGGATGACGGGGGAGAGGACTGCCTCACCAGCCATAAACCTCACTGCACGTCACTGCTTAGAAGCTATAAAATGGATCATAGCCTTTCCAGAATCTAATTTCTCAGGAACGATAGGACTAACGGCAGTCCCAGATCAAGCACATTCCAAATATCTATGCACACTGGTGAGATCACAGCTACCTTTGTCAGAGCAAGCTCCAGTCTCCTGTCATTTCTTTACTTAAGGTTCTGACAGCCTCTCTCAAGGGGGCTTTGTCCGAAATGTTTCTGCTTAATATAACATGACTTAGGCCTAATGAATAAGCCCCTCTTCTGTAGTCTATTTTCTCTGAGCCTTCAGCCTGAAAGGAATAGATTCATGGGCATGTTGGAAGAGTTCAAGAAAGATCCACAAAGGAATCTGTCACCTGCACAATAAGTGCATATGTAGCCCTAAAATAGGACCATTTAAGAAGAGAAAGGATTAGTCTTTTTATTGTACAGATACCAGGATTCTGTTATTATTATTTTGCTTGGTGAGCCTCTGGATTCATCTTCCTCTATTTTGTATTTGCTGTGAAAGTTCTGCAGGAATTTCTGTGCTGCCTGAAAAGGACAAATGCTATTACTAAGCAAGCTTTCTTGTCAATTCCTAGCTGCTGCAGAGCTGTATTGGATCATAGACTTGGTGACACTATAGATTCTCTTCTGTGCTTATTGACTTATTTACAAAACTGCCAGCTTCTTTATTTACGAGAGCCATTTATTTTCTAATCAACCTATGATATAAACACAGATAGAATAGATCCATTGAAATTGAACCGCAGAGAGCAGCTTTACTGAAAAAGATGTTAACATCAAAGAAAAAGAGTAATTTATGTTAATAAGATCGCAATGGCAAAGAACAGAGTCGGAAATTGCTTTTTTTTTTATAAGAAGTCAAATTAATTGGATTAATTTCTCATTTAAAAACAGCTTGTGCGCAGCTATAATGACTGACCCAGTCTTTTACAAAAGCTAAAATTGTTCCATCTCTATATACAAGGCAGAGGAAGAACTGAATGTCTCATGTCTCTTGCTGTCCTGACAAGAAAAAGTGCAAATCTTCCTGTCTATTAGGGATTTTTTTTTTTAATTAGAAAGGGATTTTGCATTGGAAACTTGGTTTGAAGCAATTTTATGAGTGTGGTAAACTGCTAGCTCTTAGACCAGTGATGGTGCGTGACCCGACAAATGCGCGAATGTCAAAAGCGCGCCGACAAAACCGCGGCGCTAAAACCGTGATATCAAAAGCGAGCCAACAACAGCGCACTGACAAAAGCGCGCCGACAGAAGCGCAATTTAAGTTAAGGTAAGGTTTAGGGTTAGGTTTAGGGTTAGGTTTAAGGTTAGGGTTAGGTTTAGGGTTTGGTTTAGGATTAGGGTTACAGCGCGCTTCTGTTGGCGCGCTGTTGTCGGCGCGCTTCAGCACTCATTCGTCGGCACGGTTTTGTCGGCGCGGTTTTGTCACCACAGTTTAGTCAGGCGAGCTTTTGTCGTTTGCGCATTTGTGGTAGAACCATGATGGTGAACTTACAATACATGTGAAAGATGAAACATCACAATGTTTCAGCATCCATCAGCACCCAACCACCCATCTATTCTTGAAAACACAACCCAGTCTCTCAGGATTTTCTGTGAGAGAACAGGGCAGGCTTTCAAGTGGTTTTTGCAGGATGCAGAAGTTGTAGAAGAGCATTCTCTAAGCTGCTTCCACATCAAGAGAACCCTACCTGAAGATAAGTAATGCATGGCAGATCCTGGGGAGTGCTGAGCCATGGGGGCAATCACACTGTTCCCCAAGGCCTTGAGGAATGGTGTGAGGAGCCTTTCCGAGTTGGCAGCATTGATGTTAGGGCTAAAGTCGAGTTGCCACTTCAAGCCCAGATTCTCATGATGACAAATGTCTCCTTCGGTGAGCAAAGGAAGGCACCAAAGGGTCAGTCATCTTGATTTAATGCTAATCAGCCAGGAAGACTAGATTGAGGAAGTGAAAATAGTAGAACAGGAGTGAAAATAACCCTGGGATGCTAGGTTTCTTTATTTTAAGAGAAATTAAACTTGAGCAGACAGTAATTAAGCATGCAACTTGGATTTCAGAAGAGTGTGTTTTCATAATCTAAAAGGAATGCTGAGTAACATTGAATGGCAGGAGAAGTTAATAGGAAAAGGAGCTCAGGACAAATGGGAGTCCTTAAAGAATAAAATACTACAGTAGAAGCAGAAGGCAGAACAGCAGAAGTCAGTGAAGCTACTGAAGAGGACTAATAAATTGGGGGGGGGGAGGCAAACTGAACATATGAAATAAAAACAAAGCCAGGTCATGAAATAAAAGTCTAGACTGATTTCTTCAGAATGATCCAGCTGATGTTGGGAAAGTTGAAGTTTAAAATGAGCTGAAGCTAATAAAGAATGCTAAGAATAACAAATACAGCTTCTTTACATAACAAAATGAAAGGAAAATTAAAGGTTTGGTATACAAGCTTTTCAGGAAAAAAAGCAAAATGCTAACAGGTAGTACAGACAAAAAGTAACTACCGCATTTTCCGGGGTATAAGACACACCAGAGTATAAGACGCACCAAGATTTTAAAGAGGCAAATTAAAAGTTTTTGCACTCTGCAGACCTCCCAAACACGGCCTGTTTTTCATGAAAATGGGCCCATTTTTTTAAAAAGGGAGGCATGAATAGCCTTTAGAAGGCTTTTAGAATGCTCCTCAGGGGTGGGGGGCCAAAAATGAGTAAAAAATGGCACATTTTTTGCAAAAACGGGCCTTTTGTCAAAGGAGCATGCATAGCCTTTAGGAAACTTATAGAGTGCTCCTGGGGGCTGGGGGGGCAAAATTGAGCTAAAAGGGGGCCATTATTTGCTCATTTCTGCCCTCCATGGACCCCAGGAGCACTCTGGAAGTCTCCTAAAGGCTCTGCATGGCCATTTTGGTGAAGGGGGTGGGATTTTGAGAGGCAAAAAATGCTGTATTCAGTGTATAAGACACACCCAGATTCTCACCCTCTTTTTTGAGGGAAAAGGGTGTGTCTTATACTCTGAAAAATATGGGTAGTAAAATCCTATTTTATTCAATTTTCTCTAAGAAAAAAAAGTATTATATCTGGAATGGTACAGAGCAGGATGAAAGAGAAACATTCAACTATGAAAGTGTTAAACATGGTTAGAAATTACCTCTTTATTTTGAATGAGTTTGAAACAGATGAATTGCATCCTAGGAATGTTGAAGGAATTAACTAATATGGCCAAACTCTTAATATTATTTTTGAGAAATCATGGAGAACCAATTAAATAAATGACATGGGCAGAGCAAATATTTTCCTTATCCTCAAAAAAGAGAGGAAGATCCAAAATATTACAGAGTAGACAGCAAGCATCAATCTAAAGCAGATAACAAAAACTGAGAAGAATGAGATAATTATCAGGAATCGCACTGAAGTTCTTAAGAACAAATCCCCCCCCCCTCTGTTTTGCTCTAGTTACTTCCTTACATGATATATTTCAAGGATGCTATATGCATGTGCTGCCTTGACTTCAACACAACATTTGACAGAAGGTATAATTAGCAAGCTAGTTAAATGTGGGTTGGATGGCATGACAATTAAGTGAATATAGGTGGCCTGAAATTTTTACTCAAAGATTGTTCATCAGTGGCTCCTCAACAAACCCGACAGCAATTTTAAGAATGGTCTAAACTTGGTTCTTTAATCCTTCAATATTTTTAGGGATAAGATGGATGAAATGGTGGAAGTTAGTATCAGTAGCACAAAATTGGATTGGATGACTAATATTCTAGAAGGAAGAAAGAAAATACAAAATCTAAGGACATTATAGAGATATGGCCTAAAAGCCCCATAAGGGAAATTAACAGAGGCAAGTGCAAAGTTTTCAGTTACAAACAAAAATCAATTCTGCAGGTATGGAATGAGTGATGTTTGATGACGATATTTGTGAAAATGATTTTGGAACAGTAGTTGTTTGCAAGCTGAATATGAACCAACTCTGTGATACGGCTACCAAAATGACAAATGCAATTTAGAGCCATGTCAAGAGAAATATATTTTCAAATCATAAATAGTAATAATTCTCTTCATCACCTTGCCATATTTTAAAAATGGTTCAGAGAAATTGAAACTGGTTCAGATAAGGATAACAAAGATGTTTAGATGCCTTATTAAGAGAGATTGTGGGAGCTGATATCTTTAGTTTTAAGGAATGATGGGTAGACATGCTAGGACTCTTTAATTAACTGAAAAGATGCCAGCCATCCAACTGTTTCTCTTATTCACAGTGCAAGAGAATAAGGGGGATTTATGTTACACGAATGTAGATTCTAACTAAATGTCAGAAGTTGTTTTTAACAGTAAGATGATACCACATTGAAAACTGGTAGATTTGCCTTCATTAAATATATTCAAGCAGTAGCTGTATAGCCATTTTTCTGAGATGCTTTAATTTGAATTCCTGCATTGAGCAAAGTTTTATACTCTGTAGCCTAAATGGCTTCTTCCATCCCAGTGATTCTGTGATACTGTTCTCTCCCATTATTCTTGAAAGACTGCAGTAATTTAAATGGTTCTTTTTACTGTATAATTATCTAGCAAAACCTGAGCAACTTGTGGCCTGTTTCATATGGACCTCATGACTGTTTATACACAAAGTGATGAATTTCATCTTAACTAGAGAGTATCAGAAGCTGACACTTAATATGAAAAAGGTGGCAGAAAATTTTTAAAATTGATTAGGTGGAAAGGCCACAGGATGTGAAGAGCATCCACTTCAAGAAAAATTATCTGCAGTGAATGAGACTGAAAAGTATTCTGATTATTCAAATGGGATGGTGCGGAACTAGGACATAAATGTAGTTGTTTCAGTAAATTGCAGAGTCACAAAGGGCAAAAGCATATGCCAAGTTTAAAAAAATCAAGGAGGTGGTTTAATGTTTAAATTCAACCTCCCAGTCAAAATCAGAATCGGAATGCTTGATCTTAGATTTATCAAGCATTGTTGAAAGGTGGAGGAATGGTGGTAACCTACTGGGATACAGTTACTCTGGAATCCACGTCCTCCATTTCAAATGAGGCATAATCCCTTCAATTACAATCAACACCAAAGCAATTTTTCCCCATAAAATCATTGTATTATGATGGGTAATTTGGTGCTGAGAGTGCACTGTCTCATTACTTTCCAATACAGTCAAGAGTTTCAACTGATTTAATGAAACCAAAGAGGCACCTGGAAAATAAAACTAATATTGTATTGGATGAATTCAATCCCTCTCACATAATATAGCAATAGCAATAGCAATAGCGGTAGACTTATATACCGCTTCATAGGGCTTTCAGCCCTCTCTAAGCGGTTTACAGAGAGTCAGCATATTGCCCCCAACAATCTGGATCCTCATTTTACCCACCTCGGAAGGATGGAAGGCTGAGTCAACCCTGAGCCGGTGAGATTTGAACCGCTGAACTGCTGATCTAGCAGTAGCCTGCAGTGCTGCATTTAACCACTGCGCCACCTTGGCTCATAAACTGAGAAAATACATGTTCTGAATATAACAAAAAGACCCTATTCCCAGCTACCTTAAATATTTGCCACTTAGTGCATTTAACTAAAGGCAAACTGTAAGCACGGATATAATTTTAAATAGTGCCCAGGACTTTGTCACTAATATAAATGTTTGATAAAATGGATTGTAGGACTACTGCATTCAACTTGCAAGTGCAAGCAGAGGCAGCAACACAATAACTGTTCCCATGCTGTGAGTGTTGTTATGGCAATTAGTTCTACGGCACCACATATACTAGATCAGAAATAAATATGGAAAGCTATTTAATTTATAGTTTAAATGTACTAGTACCAGATACAATACATGCATTTAAATGGAATATTTTGATGATATGCCACCAGAAAATGAAAGACAGTTTGCTTGTAATTCTGCTTCCTACCCCATTTCATCAAACGGGATGAAGCCACTCTGGGGCTGGCCATTTCTATGACACTCTTGCCCATTGTGGTGTGTGGTGTGCTTCTCCACATAACATATGAGCTTACTAAACATAGATTTTCAATTACATTTTTATGACTTCTGGATAAACCGCCATGTGATTGTTTTGCAGATTTTACACCCCCAACAGAATTAAGAGCATTTGTTCAAACGCCTTGCTGACCGTTAATATTGCAAGATCTCATTTCTGAATGTTATGGCCTGTTACCCAATTTTAATTGTGGCCAGTGCCTAGTCTGTAGTTTTGCTTGCTTATAGCAGTAGATTATTGTTTTGGTGCAAAGAGAAGCAGAGGACGGAGAATGGGTCACCTCTCTGCAGGAAGTAGGCTCCATAGACAATAGTCACTCTCATGTTCAGATTGGTATTGTTCAGATATAATCATTGAAACCACTTTTGTAATTATACAACAAACACCAGATTGACGTTTACCATTAAGCAACATATTGTTACTTACAGTTTAAAAGTAGAATACTATATTGCCTGTAAGTCATATTATTTTCATTTGTTAACAAATTGCACTTTTCTTGTTTCTTGTTAAGTTGTGGGCTAAAAGAGGGAGCAAATTGCCAGGATAGAAAACTGCAGGAAATTGTCCAGGTAGTCTCTGAGAATAATTGGATGCAACTAAACAGAAAAGGATGGGTGAATATTGTATTGCCTCGCCATACATCTCGTTCTATGTTGATTTCCACTTTAATGATCTTTAAGTGGAAATCAACATGGAATGAGGTGTATAAGAAGGCAAAAGGACATCACCCATCCTTTTCTCAGCCTACCTTGAAGAAACATTTCGCAAACTAGAGTGGGCAAAAAATGGAATAAAAATCAACCGCGCCTATTGAAATCACTTAAGATTTGCAGTTGGTGTTGTTCTCATCTCACAAGACCCAGAAGTGCTACAAAGCCACATACAAGAACTGCACGAAGCAGGAGAACCATGTGGTTTAAAAATAAGCCTGAAAAAGAGTCAAGTTATGCTTAATAAATTCACTAAAGAAAGATTTTTAAAAAAATATCTGGATCAGAACTAGACATAGTAGGCCACTACTTGGTCAATGGATCTCAATGGAAGGCAACACAATAAAGGAAATTGAATGATGTGTTAAATATGGTTGGCAGGCCTTCGGCAAGCTAAGCATAATTTTCAAGAACAACCTCCCTCTATGCCCGAAGAGAAAAGTTTTTGATCAGTGTGTGCTACCTGCTTTAACGTATGTTGCTGAATGTGACCTGACAAATGCGCGAACGACAAAAGCACGGTGACAAAACCACGGCGCTAAAACCGCGATGTCAAAAGCGCGCTGACAACAGCGTGCCGACAACAGCGCGCCGACAGAAGCGCGATTTAAGTTAAGGTAAGGTTTAGGGTTAGGTTTAGGGTTAGGGTTAGGGTTAGGTTACAGGGCGCTTCTGTCGGCGCGCTGTTGTCGGCGCGCTTCAGTGCTCATTCGTCGGCGCGGTTTTGTCACCGCGGTTTTGTCAGGCGCGCTTTTGTCGTTCGCGCATTTGTGGTGGAACCGTTGCTGAAACATGGATGCTAAACTCACAATTGATGCAAAAGCTAAGAGTGGCACAAAAAGCCATGGAAAGATACATGCTCGGTATTACAAGAGAAGATAGAAAGACCTGCAATAGCAATAGCAGTAGACTTATATACCGCTTCATAGGGCTTTCAGCCCTCTCTAAGCGGTTTACAGAGAGTCAGCATATTGCCCCCAACAATCCGGGTCCTCATTTTACCCACCTCGGAAGGATGGAAGGCTGAGTCAACCCTGAGCCGGTGAGATTTGAACCGCTGAACTGCTGATCTAGCAGTAGCCTGCAGTGCTGCATTTAACCACTGCGCCACCTTGGCTCTTTAATCCTGCACATGGATTAGAAAACAAACGAAAGTATACAATATCATTAAGAGACTAAAATAATTGAAATGGAAATGCGCTGGTTACATATCAAGAAAAACTGATGGCAGATGGACCAAGGCAGTCATAGAATGGATCCCACTTGATAAAAAGCATCCACGAAAGAGACCTAAAACAAGATGGATCAACGACATCAGCAAGTACTGTTGGGATGGGGGTGGGGGGCAATTGGCAAAAGAAAGTTCAGGACCGTAGAGGTTGGAAACATGTAGAAGAGGCCTTCATCCTGCAGTAGACAGATAATGGCTAAAAAGATGATAATACAGAAATAATCAATCAATCAAATAAATAAACATTTTCATGAAAACTCAGTTTTGTAGAAAGCATTTGTGCTTTGATAAATTATTATGGTTTAATGCTCAGTCAGCCAGGTGTTTAGACAGAATTTGGCATTTGTATTCACCGATCGAGTCCTTCCAAAAAAACTTCAAGATAGGCAAATGTTATTTGATGGTGTTAAAGGTAATTATCATAAGATATAAGCTGTTCAAGTAAAGCCACTTTTTGCCATTGATTTTGTCAGTGTTGTTGATGTTCAAGTTGTGCTCCAGATGTTTTGGGATTACACCCAAGGCATCTCTAGTATTGGTACAGTTTTTGATTTCTTTTGCCACATTCATTCTATCTGCAGATTTTTGCATTTTGTGATTTTTCTCTTCCATTGTGTTGCCTCCAGATATTGCCATATCCAATGTCCAGCATTTTTTAGTCTTTCTTATGGACAGATGTTAAGTGTTATTGGGCAGGTGCATATCTGTTTGAATTCTAAATGCCCAAAGTACTTCAGTTTCTTCATTTTTTATTCCTTTGTCTATTTTGCAGTTCCATCGATTCTTGCTTGCCGGCAAATGGTATTTCTTGCAGTGCATATTCCAATGTGCCATTGCTGCTATTTTGGCATGCTGCTGTTTATAGTCAGTCTGTGTGATCTTCTTGCAGCAGCGAACTAAAGGGTCCATTGTTTCTTCAGCTGCTTCGCAGAGGTGGCATTTTCTGTCTTCTCCATTTTGCCATTGCATACGTTTGGTTTTTAAAGCTTGGTCTTGTGTGGCCTCTTTGCCTTTCTTTAATTTTCCTGCTCTCAAGTCATTGCCGTATCTTGTTGCTATATTTTTTTTTAATTGAAATTTGTATGCCGCCCTTTTCCCTGGGGGGACTCAGCGCGGCTCACAATTCAAAAAGGGGGGGGAGGACAGACAATATTACACATGGAGACAATACAACATATTAAAAGAGAGCACAACAGTCACACAATCACACAATTCGAGTGGGGTTAAAATCTTAACCCCAGGCCAGCCGGGACAGCCAGATCTTTAAAGCAGCGCGGAAGGACTGGAGGGTGGTGAGGGTCCGAATCTCCACAGGAGTTCGTTCCAGAGGGTCGGAGCAGCCACCGAGAAGGCTCTCCTCCGGGGAGTTGCCAGTCTGCACTGGCTGGAAGATGGAATTCGGAGGAGGCCTAATCGATGCGATCGTATCGGTCTAGTGGAGGTAATTGCCAGTAGGCGGTCTCTGCTTTGCCTACTGCTTTTTTCTGTATACTGGCCCTTTAATACTTATCCTTGCCATGTCTCTTCTACTTGGTCTTTCTTTTAGGCCAATTTGGTCTCTCTGGTATTCAGTAAGGCTTCATGTTGTACTAGCTTCAGTAAATCTTCTTCACTGTCCTTCAAATATTCTTCCAACACCCCTTTTCTTCTTCAGCTGTCTGACGTACTTGCAACATTCCACGCCCACCTTTTTTCTTTAGTAAGTAGAGTAAATATGAGGATGAAGGGCATGATGCATTGACATTTTTTTCCTGATCTTCCTATCCTCTTAGTTCTGCTTGAATCGAATCCACTATTCCAGGTGTATATCTAATAATTGGAATTGCCCAAATGTTAATTGCCTTGATGGTATTTTCTGCGCTCAGAAAGGGCTTTAAGATCTTCTTCACTGTCACAACTTAGTATTTGCTTCTAAGTTTCTTCTTGATTTCAGTGTGCTCGATGTTTGAAGAGTGCCAGGTATTTGTACTGATCATCTGTATACAGACTCTTGATATTATATCCATAGGGCATCTTGAGTCCTTTGGTTTTCATCATTTTCCTCCTGTTAATTGTGTTGCTCATGTAAAGGAGTGGGATAGCTGGGTAAATGTTTTTGATGTTCCACCGCCATGATCCTAACTTGTTTAGTACTGTTGACAAAGGAATCAATGCAACAACAAAAGGTAGTAGTGAAAGTGAGTCTCCTTCAAAGATTCCTCTCTTGATAATAGCCTCTCTCAGTCTATCACCATTTATAGCAACTATTGTCTCCCATTGTGCCATAGATCTTTGCACAAAGCGGTTGTGCATAGTTTCTACTGATTCCTGTTACTTGGTCATCCAATCATGAGGTATCAAATGCCTCCTTGAAGTTAACCCAAGTTATATCCAAGTCTGTCTTCTTTCTCTTGCAGTTTTCCAAAATCATCTTGTCAAATTAGAAGCAAATATTTTGTTCCTTTGCTGTTTGGGTTGTTTCCTTTCCACTCAGGTGGAAAGAGCTTGTTTTCAACTACAGCTTGTTCTCAACTAGATGCTGTTGGACTGCATCAGCTACTATACCAATTAGCAATTTGAAAGTTGTTGGTAAACAGGTAATTGACCTGTAGTTGCTGTTTCACCTTTTGTTAGATTTTTCATTATCAGGTAGATTTTGCTAGATTTTAGCCACTCTTCAATTGCACATCATTGCTATATGTTGTTAAACTGTTTTGCAATGAGTAGGTATAAACCGGTCAGATGTTTCAACCAAACACTATGTAGCTCATCTTCACCTGGTGTTGACCTATTCTTGATCTTCGTTGATTTTTTCTCTATAATTTCTGCTGTTATTACATATTATTTCTTTTCATCTATTGTTTTATTCTCATTGACTTCCTTTGACACAGTAACCACAACCTACTTCTTAGTAAGTTAAAAAATGTGGGCTCGACAGCATCACCACTGATGGATTCATAACTGGCTGATAAACCACACTCAATATGTTCTTTGGGTTGTCCCATAGCTGTGCCCAGAAGTGCATTGTTTCTTCTTTGTCAGGTGTTGACTGCTTCAATGCATTTTTCCCCCCAAGGATAGATTGGTAGAAACATTCCTTGTTTGACTAAAATTGAAGATTCTGCCTATAGTATGGAATCCAAGCTTTGTATTTGCTGATCTACTTGGCTACCATTGTTATTTGCTGCTTTATTATTTCCAGAGCTTCCTTAATCTTCCTTGTTCCTAGATGATATTTCTTGATCAGGTGTCAGGCCTTCAGCCATCTTTTCTTTTGGATCTTTGGCCTGCTACACTTTCTATTATCCTGCTATCCATTTTCTATTGTGGAAAAATGGGAGGGGAGATTGTGGGAGTGAGATGTGATGTAGCCATAACAACATTCTTTCTAGAAAGCCAAGGTCATCCTTTGTCTTTGCACCTCTGCACCTGACCAGAACTGGATGGGTGGAAGCTGCCAGCGGAAGATTGGACCATGTGATGGACTTGTGGGTGTGGGGGGAAGATCTTGAACTTTCAACTGGGTGGGAAAACTGGGAAGCTTTCAGATTCGGGTTTTCCCAGATGTGCCAACATGGGTCTCTTAATAAATTGGAACTTTGAGGAGTCCTTTGCCTTGGACTCTGATTTAATTTTGGATGCTATTTGGAACTCTGACATCAGGTATCCTTTGGTCTTTTCTTTTCTTCAGCTTCTTTTATCTGTTTTGGCTTGTAGATGCAGATAGTAGAGTGCTCAGTCTTGCAAGATTTTCTCTATCAATGCGGAAACAGAAAGAACTCAGCTTGAAAAAATAATTGTGTGTCATGGGCCTGGCAATTTTATAGTGTTGCCATCTTTTATTACTTGTGTTAGCTGTTTCTTTGGAACAAGCTTCAATGTAGGAAACCTTATTTTGTTGTTTTTGTATTGTTCTAGATTCTCCGTTACTCTTTGTTTAAATTCTTCCTCTTCTTTAAATAGAGTATTCTTTCGGAGGAGAAGGCAAAGGAGAATGTGTTGGTTGGGAAATGAAAATGATTTATGCTGATTCCTTCTAGTTTGACTCTACAGTCTACTCAGAAGCTACTTGTGAAAAGACTTTGATTTCTTTACCCTGGTAGAACTCTGCTGTTCTTCCAATTCCATTTCTGTGAATACTTTATTTCAAATTGTCATTGATCTACTAGTCTCTGTTTGTTATTTCTGACTCTGGATGTTGCTCTGTTCAGAACTGGTGCAATCCTTTCAGATATCCTCTTCTTATTGGACTTGATTTGTAATAACAGATCATTATTTCTGTGTTTTCAATCTTCCTATGTTTCTAATGGGTAAACAGTTTTTTCCCAGTCTTACAGCTGCTGGCCCTAGTTGCTCAGCCAACAGCTTTTAGTTTTGTATCCATTTATCAACAGATATCCAGGAACTCGAATTCCTTGTTATTGTTGTTGTTGTTAGTTGCAGAGTCATGTCCGAATCATCGCAACCACATGGACCCATTCCTCCAGGCCTTCCTGTCCTCTACCATCCTCTGGAGTCCATTTAAGCTCACACCGACTGCTTTGGTGACTTCATCCAACCATCTCATTCTCTCCGTCCCTTTTTTCTTTTGCCCTCCATCTTTCCCAGCATGAGGCTCTTCTCCAGGGAGTCCTTCCTTCTCATTTGGTGGCCAAAGTATTTGAGTTTCCTCTTCAGGATCTGGCCTTCTAAAGAGCAGTCAGGATTGATCTCCACTAGGACTGACCGGTTTGATCACCTTGCAGTCCAAGGGACTCGCAGGAATCTTCTCCAGCACCAGAGTTCAAAGGCATCAATTCTTTGGCACTCAGCCTTCCTTATGGTCCAACTTTCACAGCCATCTATTGCAACTGGGAAAACCATCGCCTTGACTAGACGCACTTTTGTTGGCAGGGTGATGTCTCTGCTTTTTATTATGCTGTCTAGATTCGCCATAGCTTTCCTCCCCAGGAGCAAGCCTCTTTTGATTTCTTGGCTGCTGTCCTCATCTGCGGTGATCTTGGAGCCCAGGAAAATAAAATCTGTCACTACCTCCATTTCGTCCCCATCTATTTCCCAGTAATTGAGAGGGCCAGAGGCCATGATCTTAGTTTTCTTAATGTTACGTTTCAAGCCAACGTTTGTGCTAAATTACCCCTGGCGATCACCTGCTTCAGCACTCATACAACACCTGAATGCAACATTACCTGGCTCCCTTTAATTCAACTGTGAGCAAAAAGAGGGATAGAGTTAACCATCGTTAAAGGAAAATAAAAACTCTGAAAATTTCAAAATAATGAAAAAGCCAACAAAAATAAGAGTTCTGCTCACACTAACACCTTTATTACTCTTGAAAGCATCCTTCCTTCAGCCTTTCCCTCCTCTACAACATGGAACACGGTTCTTTTGCTGTGAGAATGGCAGGCACCAGGAATGAGCAGCTGTGTGTTGGGAGTGTCTTCAGGCTGACTTTTCCTTGCATTCCTTTCTGTCTGCATTCCAACTGAGAGAATCTCTAAAGTTAACTCCGGAATTTGCAGATACACATTCTGGCAGTCTTCCATTTGTGGGCGTTTGCTTAGAAGTTAAGAAATAAAGATGACACATATACATACACAACGCACGTTATCAAATGAGGAGCATACTTTAAGTGCTGCTTTTCAGTAAAAATGTACATATGTTCTGTCAATTGATATCCTGTAAGAAAAACATCACAAATGGAAGATTGCAGATACACAGACTACAACTCTAAGACACTATTCATACTTAGGCAAAAGGCAGAGAGGAACCCAAGGCACCAAATAAGCTTGAAAGGGCCTCAGCGGTGATGGGTTAAAGGAGATATGCCAAGATACACCGGGTTGGTTATTCTAGAAGACTGGTGATAAATTTGCTCATGATCCCCCAATTATTTTTGTCCCAATAATCTCAATCTGCAGACCTGGTGGCCAGATGCTTTGTGCTCATAGACTCTGATAGCTGTAAAGAGGCCTTAGCCGTTTATTTAAGTCATTTGTGAGTCTGCTATCAAGACTAAGAAAGGGCTGTTGACCTTAAAGTCTTGTCAGTGACTAGGGCTCTTTTCCTGAAACGCATATATAATAAATTGAACTATATGAAAAGCTGATGATCTGTTGGTGCATTGGTTGCATTGCTGTCCAACAAAGCCCATAACTGAAATCCTAGACTTGCTCTCTGAACTGATGCTGAGCGGCCTTGTCTTTTAAGTGTCCAGAGACTTTCATCCCAGGCCATGAGGACCAAGCCTTGCTGAGCTAAATTGGAGGCCTCCCTGGGCTTGTAAACAAGTAATCTCTGGCCTGGCACATTTATGGGGTCAGATATTAGATCTCACCTTTCCCTCAGAGCAGTTCTTATGTCAACTACACACGGGAAGCATAATATTTATCATACTGAATCATTTTCTCAAACAGAAGAGACCTCTGCAGGGGGAGGGAACATTCCAGCAGCTTGTTCCAAGCATTTGATGGATTCTGACAGGTACTTGGAGATTTGGCAATTGAAGGGGAACAGAGGTTTACCTGGCTGGCACTTCTTTCTGGGTGCCTCAGGTAATGATTAGAAGGGCATCATGCATAATGCACAGCTGGGTACTCTGGGTATTGCGAGAGGATTAGAAGAGAACCTCCCTTGTTTTTTGGGCTGTGAAGGAGATGGCAAGAGAGCTGTACTTTCAGACTTGCAACAGTATGTTAATATAGCTTTTAAGTAAAATACAATTAGCTCATCCAATCGTGCTTCCTGTCTGTTCTAGCAATAGCAATAGCAGTTAGACTTATATACCGCTTCATAGGGCTTTCAGCCCTCTCTAAGCTGCCCCCACAGTCTGGGTCCTCATTTTACCCACCTCGGAAGGATGGAAGGCTGAGTCAACCTTGAGCCGGTGAGATTTGAACCGCTGAACTGCAGCTAACAGTCAGCTGAAGTGGCTGCAGTACTGCACTCTAACCACTGCGCCACCTCGGCTCTTGTTCTACCTACTAAGGCTGACATAGCTTGACATAGTAACTCACTCCCTTATCACTATTTGGAGTAGTGAGTTCATCTGGAGCCTACAGTTTCTGCCTTATAAGCAGTCTCTTTACTGGGCAGCACAAGCCACCAGGAATGTATTATATCTTCCCTGCATCAATTTCCTGCATTGACTTCCAATAGACTCCCAGCGCAATTCAGTGCACTGGCTTTAATCTATGATGCCCTGTGCAGTTTGGCACTTAGGACCGACTTCTTCAGCCAGAATTGACTTTCCAATTTGCTTGCTGGCAATGCTCCGCTTCCAGGAGAAGTGGGGAGGGGGGTGGGAATTGATGTGCAGAGGTGCTGCTTTCCCTTTGTGGCACTTTCCCCATGAAACAGCTTTCCTGAGGAATTAGAGGGCGCTTTTTTGGCAGTTGCTTCCACAAGGCATTCTTTCCTATCTGTAACTGAGCACTGATTATTGGGATATTATTATTATTGTCTATTTGGTAGATTTTTCATTGAATAATTTATTTGCTTACTAATTTATTTTCTTATCATGAATTATTTAAATTATATACACCCCCCAATGTTAGCCACTTGGGGTCCAAGAAATTTACTTGGATAAACAAGCATAATTAATAATAACAATCAAAGACTCTAGCTGACAGTTACTCATTTTATGTTTGCCGCTTAGTTAGTATTATTGGATCATCTTAAAAATGAAAGGTGGATGTGATTATTTGAAACGACAAATTTCCATTTTGTTAGGATTTGGAATGAATTTTATTATTACCATATATACACACCATGTAATATTACTATTATTATTGAATGAAGTTCAGATATCAAAGCTAAAACTAGTAGAAGAAATCAAAATTGTGGAAGAAATGCATAAGTCTCTCTAGTTATTAATAGCATTTATACATCAAATAGCATTCAGACATCAAAGCTTTAAGCAGCACATGCTATGTACCATAGCATAGAGCCCATGTTTTACTCTAGACCATAAAAATGCCTACAGTTGTAATGCTGCCTCAGAACTGGATACATCTCTAATGCCTGTTACGCTACTTATTCAGCCTTTTATTCCTGGACACAGAAATTGATTGAGGGAGCCGCCCCGTAATTTTACAAAACTGTGTTCCTATTCCCTACTTGTCTCCCTCTCCCTCTTCTCGGCTCTCCCCAATCAGATAAATGGATGCGATGTCATTTATAAGAAATATGCACGCCTGTCCATCACAGCCGATGCCAGCTGGCCTTCCTGATGGAATGTGCCTTGCCCCATTGTGCATCCTGAAGGCAAAAGCTTGCCCATATAAAGAAGATTGCTGCGTTGCTCTAGAAAACCTGTTGAAATGAGTATCAGTTATTTGCAAGTATTTAAAGAACAAGGGAAAAACAGAAAAACCCTGCGGGGCTGGCATTAGAAAGTCAGCAATGATTAGAAAATCAGTAATAAAAAATCATAAATAACCTTCTAGGCAAGAAGTACTGCTATGTATTGTATTTACTGAGTGGCTCCTTGGGAGCCTGGAGGCTGAAATTGAAACTAAACCACTCCTAAAATAAAACAGAGCTGCGCTGTACAGATTAATGTGCAAAGCACCCAGCAACACAGACTGCCTGCACAGATCTCAGCATAAAGACAACCTGCTCAGCTATCCGTGTACGAGTGTCTTTAATGCAATTTCTTAAACGGAAATAAATTATTTATTCTTTCTTGCTGTGCTGTTTATTTTTTCCCACCTGTTCTTCTCTGGCAAATTTTGCTGCTTCAATCTGTTCTTCTGCGGAATCAACAATTTGAGCTAAACCCTCAGGGTATCAATACTCTAAAGTAAACAGTACTTTCTCAAAATGTCTTGTGCCGTTGATTCTTGATAATGTCACAATTTTCTTTATTATAATGCACCAAATATGCTGCTGCCATTTCTCCCAAGTGATGCAGAATTTGGCAGAGGGTGAGTGAAGATATGGGCAGCTGGAGAAAATGAAGACGTATAGTGGTATCTGCCAATCTCTTGGCAATTAGATCAATTTGAACTACTGGCTGGAGCAGGGAAGGCATCAATGCTGATGTAACAATTCTTAGTATTGCTGGATCTCCCCAAGGCCAGTCCAATACTTTAGCCATTCCATCACCCCTTTCTTTCATCTTCAAAAGGATCATCATTAGCCTGTGTAAGCTGAGAACTTGAACATTATAGATATTTCCACTAAACTGTTACAATATTAGTCCAACCTAATATAATTCCTCAACTGATATATCCCGAGGTTATCTAAGGAAGTGAAATAGAGATAAAGCCTCAAGGAAACCCACAGTGAAAACAGGTATGGAAAAGACACGAATTGTTGCTAACCTGTGTAACACCCCCCCCCCCACCTTGTAATTTCAGATTCCTGATTAAATTTATTTTATCTTCCTTTTAAGGTTTTAACTAAACTAGTTTTGGATGTGCCACAGGTAGTCATTCAGTGACAACAGTTGGGAAGAAAAACTCAATCATTAAGCAAAGTGATATTATGTGCTTACAATCTTATTTCAGTTTTCCTTTGTTTTACAAAACCTGAGAAAGTTGTAAAAGTGAGGATTGGTCGCAAAGTTACTTTTTCACCGTCATTGTAATTGTGAATGGTTGAATTATTGATCTACGAGGAGCCACTAAATGAGGGTGATTTGTAATTTGTTACATGTCAGATGATTATATATTTTCCAAATACAAGGGAAAACTCTATTCCCCTACTTTGAAATGGTACAGTCCCCAGGCAGAAGATTGCATGGGATGACTTCAGTCTCTCCAACCATAATTGATGGAAAGAAATGACATACCAAGGCATCTCAGACGGGAAGGATGGGCTGTGAAAAATGCCAGGGTGCTCCCTACAATTTTACATGCAATGCACATACAAAGGGAAAGGTCTGCTATTCTGCAAAAAGAAGAATCTAGATTTTTTAAATTCCCCCCCCCCCCCTGGACAAAAAGCTGCTGCAGACAGCCTAATATCCCCCCCTCCGGGATAGGAAGTGTCAGAGTGAGCCCCGTTGGTTTTGGATCTCAGACATCCCCTGCCTGGGATTAAAACGAATTGTAATTGAAATTGCATACCAAACAGACACTTGTAAGTATTTATTTCTTAATAAAAAGTACACACAGGAGACTAGCAGAGTGGAAAGAAATTAAGGACCACTTTATTTATTTATTTATTTTTACTTACTTAAAGCTCTTTCTACTAAAAATGGCCCTCCAATGACTCAAGCTCCTTTGCCATTAACAATAAACTGGTTATTTTCAGCAAGGAGCTGCAGCCATTAAGAATACAATTTCTAACTAAATTTGAATGAATGATTTTAGGGGGGAAATCTGACACAATCCCACTAAACTGCAGAATTAGTAAAAGTTTTGCTACTGTCTTAATTATTATACCTTTGTGCGCACATACATCAATGCCAGAAAATCTATGATTATTTTATTTATTTGCTGAAAATAAACAAAACAATATGCAGAAATTTAGCTTACATTGGATAAAGGCAAATCAATTACTATCTATTACTAACAGGTAGAGAAAACATTAAATGCTAAAGCTAACACAGTAAATAGAATTTTTAAAAAATGTTTGCTTGCAGTTTTGGATGTAGAATAAAGGATACTACTTGCATCAGGCAGCATTATTTAATATATAGCCATTATATACTTTCAGATTCTAAAAACAGATATCTGAGATAGAGTTTCTGATGGATACCCTGTTTCCCTGAAAATCAGACCTCCCTGGATAATAAGGCCAAGGGCGCTTTTGAGCGCATGCACTAAAATAAGCCCTCCCCGAAAATATTGCAACACAACAGCAGCCATGAAGTGACCACGCTCACCGTCTCCTGCACCTCAAAAATAATAAGACCTCCCCAAAAATAAGGCCCAGCACTTATTTTGGGGTCAAAAGAAAATACCTTGTCTTATTTTCGGGGAAACATGGTATCTGAGACATTGGAAAAAAATATATGGGATTTGATATTTTTAAAATTCTGGAATAAACAATCCTGTTCTGGGCATGCTGGACTGTTGTGTAGATTACATCTTTGTTGTCCCACTTCCTAAATACTTCAATACAGATTTCAGGTAAAAAAGATACCCCAATTTTTTAATGTATATTTTGAAATAAAATATATTTTAGCAAAGTATAGTTTGAAAGAAAGAAACTTTTTTAAAATATGTAATTAAATTATTTCTTTTTAAAAATAGTTTCAGACTGCTAGGAAAAAGAGAGATACAGGACAATAGAAGTCACACTGATATAGAGTAGAAATAGATCTGCCCTAATAGGCAAATATTAGATTTTGTTCAGTCTGGCTGGGCAATATAGCATGAAAGCCAGGTGTCTGAATAATCACACTAAGGGTCATCACATCTTCCTTGGATAAGATTCAATAACCCCCCCAAAAAATGTTTGAGCTTTTGTTCTTCTCCCTCCTAGTGAAAAGCAGAAATAAACCTTTTCCTGCAAATTTAAAATGAAACAAAATTAAAAAGAACTAAGAAAAAATATATTCACCCTTTAAGGTACCCCAATCTATTAATTACTGGATGGTGCACTACATTGCCATATTGGGCGTCTTTGGTTAGCCATAAAGTAACTTTGTTTTGCAATTTTGTCTTAGGTCTAGAATTGTAGAATCGTAAGGCTGGAAGGGACCTTTGACCTGGAGGTCTTCTAGACCAACCCCTTGTCCATGGCAAGAGACCTTATTCTGTCCATGAGACTGACCTTCACCCGCTGCACTAATTGTGGAAGTTTGAAGTCTAAGCAAATGAATTAGCTCTGTCCATAGTTTAACCTGAAAACTAATAAAGTGCTTATTCTGTGATTGATAAATCACTACAAAATATGAATACAAACTATTGAAATTGGTTTCCAGTTCAATTGGAAAACAGGAACTGATTAATTCCAGGATATATTACATGGATCTACGTCTCCTACTATAATTGAAGGCATCATGGTTGACTCATACGCAAATACACTCACTTAAAAATCTAGCATATCTTTTAAAACATAGGTGGTATCTAACAACTTCTTACCGTATTTACAAAACCACAATTCACAAATCACATTTGCAGGCTTCACTCAAACCACCAAGCCACAAACAGACTATAACACTTTAAAATGAAAGAGAACAAAGGAGTTTATTGAGAAAGCGTTCCAGAATAACAGCTTTTGTCTGATTTTATATGGATAGAGCAGAGCCAGAAATTGATTAATTTTGTTTCCCAAATTGATATTGTACAATATGGGGACAAGTGTGGAGCTGATTCTGGTGTGAACCTCTTGTACGCGGATGCTCTATATACTGTATAATGGGAAGAACAAATTTCCAGTTATAGAATCATAGAGCTGCAAAGAACTGTTTAATTCATCAACCACCCTCTATCCTGCTAAAATTGGTAAAAACACTAGGAACAGATACACGCGGTCCAGCAGTTTAAGGGTTTGCATTTGTACAACCTAGGGCCATGATGCCTATGGAACCTATGGCACGCATGCCCTAAGTGGCACGCCGAGCCATGTCGTCTGGCATGCACGGCATCGCCTGTTCCTCTTCTGGGTTTCTGGCATGCATGTCCATGTGATGATCTGCTGGGGTTTTTTTGCATGTGTGGCAGTGCCAGAAACCGGAATAGCTGGTGTTTCGGTTTCCATTGTGCACATGTGCACCAGCCAGCTCATCATCGCATGTGCATGTGCACCAGTAACCAGAAGACAGGTTGGCCGGTACGTCTGCGCACACCAGAAACCAGAAGTTCATGTCTTGCTGTATGCATGCCTATTTGGCAGCTTCTCTTTTGGGGCATGTCTCCGACAAGTGCACATGTGCGCTCCCTTCTCAGCACTTGGTGCTGAAAAGGTTCGCCATCACTGATCTACGGCAAGAGACGAAAGAAACCTTAGAGACATTGAAAGACACCCAATTCTCCTTTTGCTGGCATATGCTTTGGCTAAGAGAGGGAACTACCATATTACAACCACAACGTAAGTCTTGGATTTTACATTTGATATCAAGTCAACAGGTAACTTTATTCCAGCCAAATTCTTTCCACAACATCTGTATATATAGAAATCTATACTGAGCTACCCTGCAGGACTGCTGTAATAAATACAATTACATAATACGGTGTTTTCCCGTAAATAAGACATGCCCTGATATTAAACCCAATTGGGCTTTTCAGCGCATGCGCTAAAATATCCACCCCAAATTAGCCCCACAGCCAATCTCCGCCATTTCCTCTAGTTGCTTTTTGTGCAAACAACAGGAAGTGAGGAGGTGAGGCCAGAGGGGGGAAGGGGGGACATGCTCCACACCCCCACACTCCATTATCGTACCTAAAGGTAACGCTGATGGCTGCGCAAAAAGAGAGGTCGCATCAAAAATAGTGGCCACGGAAGAAAGAGCGCCCCTTTCTTTAAGATGGAAACAAAATAAATAACCAATTTATTTTGCTTCCACCTTAAAGTAACAAATCACTGGAACATAGAAAGTCAAGAGGCTAATCAGTTGTTGCAGACTTCTAGGGTGCTTTTGCTGCCATAGCAATTTTCATTTTTAAATGCAATCTTTACCTTCTTTAGAAACAGTAATCTCCTCCTGAAAACTCAGCTGCTGTTCTTTCCCCCAATTTCCCATGATTTGCCTTTTAACTCCGAGGCTTCACATTCCTTTCGTTTTGAAAGAAAGAAGACACAGAGGTACAGGATTTAATAACGGAGGTAGCTTTGATTCTCCTGCAACTTTCCTTTTCCAAGTAGAAGGGGCAAAATATGCAGTGGAAAGAACCAAAGAGTTTAACATTATATTAGATGCTGCTGAGTTGTAGAAGAAAGGTACTGGTTGAGAAATAAACACACTTTCTTTTTTAAAAATTAAATCTAGACACAGAAACAAATGGCTAATGGAGCCGTATCACCAGTTTATTTAGTTGAAATTCCAAAAATCATAGAAAAAAATCAATTTAAAAGGAAGCTAATTCATCCCCATTCTCAATTAGAGTATAGTATAATGTGGGAAAATGTTACTATAGTGGGTAGAAAGAAGGATCTTGAAGAACAGGAAGAAGAGCCGCTACCAAGACAGAGGTCAAATAAAATCAACTTGAGTCTGGGACAGAACTGCAATCTGAAAAAGTGTCTTAGAAAAAGGAAGGGAGGTGAGAAGCACATTCAGACTTGCAACATTCTATTACTATAACCTTATAATAAAAGTAGTATTAGACTACTGATGGAAACAAATTTGCAAGCTAGTTTAATACATCTGTCTATAATGAATTTGAGCACATTACACTTCTAAGCATTCCAAATCTCTTAATTTATAATGCTACAAGTATCCCAACCTCACCCTACGTATTTCCTTGGTTCCAAAATTTAACAGCAGCAGCATGGGGCTGCTTTAAAAGGGCAACTGGAATCAAGTACAGTTGGTCAGCCAGTAGATTTGATAGAATTCATCTGATCTCCAAAAAGATTAGTTGTCAGGGTTCCAAATAGCATCCAAAATTAAATCAGAGTCCAAGGCAAAGTATTGCTCAAAGTTCCAATTGATTAAGAGAGCCATGTTGGCACATCTGGGAAAACCCTAATCTGAAAGCTTCCTGGTTTTCCCCACCCAGTTGAAAGTTCAAGATCCTGCCCCCACACCCACAGGTCCATCACATGGTCCAATGTTCCACTGCTATGCTGGCAGTTCCACCCATCCAGTTCTGGTCAGGTGCAGAGGTGGAGAGACAAAGGATGACCTTGGATTCTAGAAAGGAATTTTATTTTGGCAATATTGCATTCTACTCCTTACTATTCCCCCTCCCAATTCCCCACTAATGAAACAGCATAGTACAATAGAATATGAGTGTGGCAGGCCAAAGATTCCCAAAAGGAACCAACTGCAGGCCTGACATTAGTATCACCAAATCTGCATGTCATTGTTATAGTGCACATATGGCTTTTCATATGCAACAAACCTCAAGAGGTTGGATCTTTGTCCCCACATCTCTGTGGAACTGTGGACTTCCACATACTCACTACTCACATTTCAGTTTTTTTTGGCCTTTCCAATGCCAGTCTATCTGTCCCCTGATTTCCTTTAAATATATTGATTAATCTACAAGCTAATGGTTTTCCCAGCAGTTAATACATCACAACCAAAACTAAAATCCAGAACACCTAAAACATAGCAAAGCCCGTGTCGTATTAGGGAAGGACGTTCAATAACTCCAACACTCGGTATGAAGAGTTTTGTCACTGGAGCCCCCTATTTAATTTTCCATGGAAGAAGGTCTTGCATACAATAGAATACTTCAGGCAATTTGCTTTACATACCGTAGGCTACAATAAAAAAAATCCTATAAAAATAGCAGTAGGAGAAGAAAAAGGTTATCTGATGCAATCTAACAGTTCACAATGGTGCATTTAGCTAAGTATATAATCACTCAAAGTATCAAATTTTCAGAAATCTGGCTCTTTGAGTTCCAGTTGCTAAACTTAAATTACTTTAATGCTGTTTAAAAATTCAATACCTTTGATGATAAGAAAAGACAAATACATTTTAAAACTGGCATTTTCAATGGGGAATACATAGTGAGATTTGGGCAATGTCCCTCGTTTTTTAAATTATTTACATGCCCCTCTCCTCCCGTAGGCTTCTCAAGGCAGATAATAACAAAAATCACACTGAAATATCATAAGAGAATTTATTCATTGTAAATAAACTCAAACTGAAAGGCTTGGCTAAAGAGAGGGGGCTACTTTTCTAAAAGATTTGGGAGTAGCATAGAAGAAAGATCACTGCCGTTTGCTCACCATGTGGAATTGGGAAAGTGATGGATTCCTAGATGCAAACGCATTCATATGAGTGAAGCAGCCCCTGAGATCATCAGGCCTGTATAATCACCAGTTTAGCTGCTATATTGTGCAGCTGAAGTTTGAGGCAGTCCCATGTAAATCACAGTGAAATAGAGAAGTCAGCTGCTGGGTCCAAAATAGTCATGTTTCATAGA
The DNA here is from genome assembly GCF_009769535.1 of Thamnophis elegans. Classification (NCBI taxonomy): domain Eukaryota; kingdom Metazoa; phylum Chordata; class Lepidosauria; order Squamata; family Natricidae; genus Thamnophis; species Thamnophis elegans. The sequence continues at coordinate 1,745,753 of NC_045541.1, read as the reverse complement.
ATCCTAAACTCCTAGGGTTGGAAGAGATTTCTGAAGTCATCTGAAGCAATTCCCCTGCTTGGGTAGAGGATCTAAAAGAGCATTTCTGAGAGGACCATCTAGCCTCTCTCTGAAGACCTCCAGGAAAGAAGCCTTCAACCCTTCAAGTGGCATTTTGTTCCACTCCACTGGCTGACTGCTCAAACACTCAGGAAGTTTCTCCTGGTTTCTGGGCTGAACTTTCTTCCTTATAATTTCAGTTCGTCCCTTCAGTCTGGGGAAATGTGTGACTCCACTCTTTCTTCTGTGTGATGAACCTTCAGATATTTGAACATTGTTTCATATCTCTGCCCGGTCATCTTTTCTTTAGTCTAAATTTACCAATCTATAGTAAATGATCCATGATGAGCCATGGTGGTGCAGTGGTTAGAGTGCAGTACTGCAGCCTACTTCTGTTGACTGCTGGCTGCCTGCAATTTGGCAGTTCAAATCTCACCAGGCTCAAAGTTGACTCAGCCTTCCATCCTTCCAAGGTAAATAAAATGGGGACCCAAATTGTTGGGGGTAATATGCTGACTCTGTAAACTGATAGAGGGCTGTAAAAAGGGTGGGTTTCAAAATATTTTACTACCGGTTCTGTGGGTGTGGCTAGATGGGGGGGCATGAGACTGAGTGGTCATGGTCAACTTGACATCACTTACGCCCACAGTCTCATGCCCCCCCACTCAGCCACGCCCACCGAACCAGCGAATATATACCTTTCTTTCCAAATTCCAGTGAAAAGCCGTTTCTCAGAAGACTGGGAATCCCCCAGCCAGCTCTGCTGGCTGGGGGATTCTGGGAGTTGAAGTCCATAGGACTTAAAGTCACCAAGGTTGAGAAACACTGCTCTAGAGATACCAGGGCTATCCGAAAGTATGTGCCAGGTTTTTCAAGTCAAGATCCACACTTTTCCTTTAAAAGCCCTGCCAGGAAGTCCACTTCAACAAGTGGATAGGGAGCAGGATGAAGAACTTGACAAAGCTACAATGAAAGTAAATTAATTTAATTTTCATTGAACATCATATAATGAACATGCTTGTTTCCTATTTAATGACTTTCCTGTTCCATAAAACAGCTACTGGTTTTGGAGGAACAGCATGGGCTAGACTCAAAGCTTTGGTAGCTGGTTGTCCATTCTAATTTAGAAAGATTAACCTGCCTAAATGTAGTCCACAGGGAATTATTACAGGGAATTAATGGTAAAAGCTCCATAATGAAAAAGAAAGGATGCACGGATTCTTTTACATACCAGTTCTTCTAGCAGATGCTGTAGGATTTCAGCTGTAGAATCCTGTAGTGTCACCATTATTCAGATTCAGATTTAATTTATTTGTATGCCGCCCTTCTCCGGGAGGGACTCAGGGCGGCGAACAACTCAAAAGGGGAAAGGGGATACAAACACAATACATATAATTAAAATACACAATAGTCATACGGCCATACAAGTCGAGAGGGGAGGGGAACTCATCAACCCCAGGCCTGCCGGCACAGCCAGGTTTTGACGGCTTTCCGGAAGGCCTGGAGAGGGGTGAGGGTCCAAATCTCCATGGGGAGTTTATTCCAGAGGGCCGGAGCTGCAACAGAGAAGGCCCTCCCCCGGGTAGTAGCCAGATGGCATTGGCTGGTAGACGGAACCCGCAGGAGGCCGACCCTGTGTGATCTAATGGGTCTGTGGGAGGTAATTGGCAGAAGGCGGTCTCTCAAGTACCCAGGTCCAATACCATGAAGGGCTTTATAAGTTACGACTAGAGCCTTGAAGCATATCCAGAGACTGATCGGTAACCAGTGCAGCTCGCGGAGGATAGGTGTAACGTGGGTGTACCGAGGTGCACCCACAATCGCTCGCGCGGCTGCATTCTGGACGAGTTGTAGTCTCCGAATACTCTTCAAAGGCTGCCCCATGTAGAGCGCATTGCAGTAGTCCAGTCTTGAGGTCACGAGGGCATGAGTGACTGTCGCGAGTGCCTCCCGGTTCAGGTAGGGGTGCAACTGGTGCACCAGGCGAACCTGAATCTGAATCTGAATCACCATTATAAAATACCTTAAATGCCCTCAACTTTGTGAGAGGTAATATTTAGAGCATCTCTTTTTGATTAAGTCAAATGATCAGCCCGAGCCCAGCAATTATTATACTTCAAAAGGAAATGAAAATAAACTTTGCAGATATCCCATAAAGCAAGTCATACCATGTCTAAAGACCATAAAAGCTTTCCACATCTCCAAAGTCAATTCCTATTTTTACAATCAAATTGTCAAACTAAATATGTTTAACAGTCTTGACTCAAAGAACTGAATGACAACCTCTACAAGATCAGTGAAGCCTGTATTTCTCAATTGCTGTAGATGAAATGACTTTGGAAATAAAAAGAAAGGAACAAGCTGTAAAGGCTACACGAGTTGAAATCAATGAAATCAAGCAATTTGGTATGAATCAGATTGTGGATATGCCTAAAGTTGGAGTTTTGAGATCAATGGCTGTCTAGCTGGATACGGGAGATTCTAATCCAATTCTTTATTAATTGATTAATGAAAAACTTCATGAAAGAATGCTACCAATTGAATGACTACACTTTATATAAAGTATTTCTACTCCATTTACCAAAAGGCTCTCAAAACTACCAGCAAAATAATATTTACAAATATAATTTATTACAATTGTATACAAAATAATAATATAAATGATTGAAATAAGGACCATAGAAAACTGTATTAATCATTACTACCAATCAACAGAAAAGAGCAAAGTTTTGTGTTAATGCAAACAACAGACTCAGGCAGGTTGGTAGCTTGGGTGAAATAGTGGTTGCAGAGAAGGAGAGCTCTGATGTTCTCTGCACTACTAGGGCAATAATACTTGGGCAGGGGATTGGACCAGAAGATGTCCCTTCTATGGAACTCTATGATTCCATGAATATCACCATCCACATTCTATCATCCATTGTCAGGAAGCTTGTCTCTGGTCAAAAGTTTGTGTTAGAGATACAATTAGGGACTTCAAGGGCTAATTATAAAAATGTGGGTTATACAAGGTTTAATGATGCAAAATTGGGCTCAGTTTCAAATAATTTCAGAGTTGCAGATATGTAGGGGCAACCTGTTCCATGAACTGGGGTGGGGCTTCTAAGAGAGCAGGCAACAACTACCATATTTTTGGAGTATAAGACACACCTTTTTCCCATCTAAAAGGGGGTGAAAATTTGGATGTGTCTTATACACTGAATGTAGCCCCACCCATCCACTGGCCCCCACCCTTTGGCCTCTGCCTCCCAACAATTTACCTCCTTGCAGCAAACGGGGAAAATGGGGCTTGCGGAGGCGGCAATAGGCCATGGCAATCCCTGCAGCCTGAAACAGCTGATGATCGGGAGGCCCATGCTGAAATTGAAAGTGAAACTTGCTATTTGTTCCATGAAGCAAATTGCTGGGAGACAGAGGCAGATTTTTTTTTCTTGTGCTAATCAGGCTGTTTGCTGTTTGCTGCAAGGAGGTAAGTCAATAACTATAAATGCCTATAGAATGTTCAAATTATTAGACTTATTTTTTAAAGACTGCTTTATTATTGTTCTAGACTACTTAACAAAATGAAGACGCTTTTTAAAATAAATGCTTGATCTGAAGAGGCCCAGTGTTATTGTATCTTCTTTTAAATAGCAGATAATAACTATATTTCCAGAAAGCCACATCAATTTTAACAGCATATGTACAAATATAGTCTGAAATGTAACGCCACAAACAGTGTATATCATCTGTACTGTTTGCTGTTTGTTGCAAGGAGGCAAATTGCTGGGAGGCAGAGGCAGATTTTTTTCCCTCCCCAAAGCTAGGTGAGTCTTATACTTTGGAGGGTCTTTTACTCCAAAAAATATGGTAAATAACACTTGGCTCACCATGCAACATTGAAACAGGATACTTTTATGTTCTAAAACAAATACTTGCAAAATAGCTGCCCACTACAGGAAAACTATACAGGTTAGAAAAAATGTAGAGCAGCCCCTCTGCTCCCATTTCATTTTATTTAAATTTTAAACTTCATTTAACTTGCATAGTTGAAAACGGCTCATGAGATGATTAAGCTGCAGGAAAACCTCAGCATGCAGCTTTTTCAGCTCCATCCGTGGAATAAAATGTGCAGTGTTATTATTGCTATGGCATAATACTGACTGTATCTGTATATGGTTCTTCCTCCCTGGGAAGCTCAGAGCTAAGCACACAATGATACAGTTTAAGAAAATAAAACTTTTTTTAAAAGAATATCATATTATACTGCACGTATGTGTAGCTGATGTTTGTATTAATATAATTAACACAAATTAATGCAATTAATTTGAAAGCAGTCTTGTTCTGAGTTCAGCTTTTAAGATGTCATTCTGAGATTAGATGATGCGAGGAAAGGGCAGTCATATTTCCATACAGCACTACAAAGCCCTCACAATGGTCAATGTGCTAAAATTGACAGATCTGGTGACAAGTACAAGGTTGGGGCATATTGAAAGATGTGAGGTCTCCTAATTTTCCTCCCTGATTCTCTACAGTTGCCCAGATGGGGAAAAGATAAAACTAGCTATATGGGTAACTTGATGCAAGTGAAACGTTTTAAAAAGAGTTCTCTAATGCTAAAATACTGCAGTAAAGGGCATTTTTTTCTCTCTCTACATTAAAATGTATTTAAAAATTAATTCTGGAATTTCACCATTAATGCGTTATTGTTTTCTCCCCTTTTCCCATTTGGTACACCAACATAAAGGAATTTCGGCTTTGGAACTTGTGACAAATCAGCAGCTATCTGTAGAATACTAACAACAATTCAATTATTCTGGTTACCTCTTCATCAGACCATTTGTCTTTGTTAGCAAACTTTGAAAAGACGGAGACCTCTTGCATTTTTCAAGAGCATGACTGTCTGGCAGGCAGTAGCTGCCATTCTGCCATCCTTCATGAAGCAACTTTAAACAGACTGAAGGGCTGAGAAAGACAGCATGATAACAGAAGTGTATTGTTGGCTCTTCTCATTTGGTCCAAGGCAAATCCAGGCAAATCCAGTGGAAAGACGGATTTACTTCTCAAAGGTTTTGCATATATGGTATGTCATCCCTGCCCTGAATGGAAATGGTTTCTCTCCTTCCCCTCTCTCTTAGTAATCATGCATTGGATTGCGGCTAGACAGCAATTCTCCCATGGGAGCCTGGCATTGTTGAGATGTCGTATTTGCAGCTGTATCAGATGTCTTTGTACAAAATAAATCCCTGCGTACAAGGGAATAGTGATTGTGATACAGAGGAATTGGTCATATAGACAAATCCACCAGCTGATACATTTTTCTGGTAATGTGAATAATTATTTGAAAACATGGTTCAAAACAGAATTTCTGTAACCGCTTTGTTTCCCTGAAAATATCACCTACTTAGAAAGTAAGTCTTCACTTGATTTTTACATATGTGCCCAATATAAGCCCACTCCCAAAATAAGCCCTAATTAAGACCCCGCCCATTCCAGGGTGCATGGTAAAAATTAAGGTAGGGTGGGGGCGGGGAGGGTAGAGCTGTTCTACTACTTACCGTATTTTTCAGAGTATAAGATGCACCTTTTTCCCTCAAAAAAGAGCCTGAAAATCTGGGTGCATCTTATACACTGAATACAGCATTTTTTGCCTCCCAAACCCCACCCCCATCATCAAAATGGCCTTGCATAGCTTGTAGGAGGCTTTCAGGCAGCTCCTGGGGGCTGGGGAGGGCAGAAATGAGCAAAAATGGGCCGTTTTAGATATGTGGTCAACTACAGGTACAAAAGAAGCCACAGAATATTTTGAAGGATAGTTTTAATTTCTTTCCATCTTTTCAGTTTGCATATCATGGATCTATCCATTTAAAACAAAACAAACAAACCAGGGAAGTCCCAGCCATCCCTCTTTTTCTAGTATGTCTAGATTTTTAATAGCTATAGCAATAGCAGTTAGACTTATATACCGCTTCATAGGGCTTTCAGCCCTCTCTAAGTGGTTTACAGAGTCAGCATATCGCCCCCACAAACTGGGTCCTCATTTCACCCATCTCAGAAGGATGGAAGGCTGAGTCAACCTTGAGCCGGTGAGATTAGAACCGCTGAACTGCAGATAACAGTCAGCTGAAGTGGCCTGCAGTGCTGCACCCTAACCACTGCGCCACCTTGGCTCTTATGTTCTCTAATGTTCTCTTTAAGAACATTATCAGCCCATTTATCCATGTCAATATCACGGCCTCCATTGGTCTTCAACTAAGCACATTCTTGTAAAGGGAAACTTCATATTGTGTTACAAATTGAGCTCACCTTCCTATAAAATGTTACATCTGTCTTCACTCTGTATATGATTTCTTAATTTTCCAGAGAGATATCACAAGAAAGGATTGAAGATGGTCAGTCAATTCTCAATGAAAAAAAAATCCCGATATGTAATCATTATTTTCTAACTTTTAGAAAAACCCTGGGAACGATACAGAAAGATTTGCTGGTGGGGGAAAAAACCCTATGATACCTTCCAGTGTTTTTCTCTGGATGAAGCAAGATTCAAATCTCACGAACTGCTGTGTGTCTCTCTTTTTCACCAGACCCGATTTCATTTTGGTTTTTTTTTCCTATTTATTTAATTTCTTAGAAAAGCTAGATCATAAGCTAGCTGATGACTTTGTAAATGCAAATGGCCAATGTTGTGGAACCGACAATCTAATGACAGAGTGTTTAGTGTTCCCTAAAGCAAAAGACAGATGAAGAGAAACAGTGAACCGGCAACCTTAGCATAATTAAGACAAGCCTGAGTGCTTGCTGAGCTGCCATTACATTAATCTCACATCAGTGGCACCTGGCTCAAATTTATGAGATATGTAAAAAGACCCTTTCTGACTGACCTTGATAAGACAGGGCTATCTATCACTTGAGGGGGAAGGGGTGGCAGAAATGACATCCTAGAGAGGGAAGGGCCAGATGAAAAGTTATCCTTGGTACGGCTGAGGGGCCACAAGGCCAAGTGTGTTGCTTACAAGTTCAGAGAGTCACAGAGCTCTTTCACAAGCTGAGTTAAAGCTGTCACCCCTAATGTCAGATCCCTAAAAGTGATACTGCCATTCAATTGGAAGGAAGGGAGCCTCGGAGTTAAATCATTAGCTACATCTGAAACAACTGAGTTTTACAACTTTACAACTGGTTTCCTGTCACCAGGAGGCTGAAGGTCCCAACATCTCTGGATGGAGGTTTATGGTAGCCATGTGGGATATCTTACTTTCAAGTCTAACTAGAGAGAGCCATGGGAATGTGTGCTTTATTGACTCCCAGGGCAGAAGAGTTAAGGAAGCATCTTCACACTTGTGTATTGGTCAGAATCTGCATTCGGACAAAGGGGAGGGGTCATTATCAGCTTAATCCCATTTGCATGGCCTAAAGGTTTCCAGATGCTGCTTTGCCTCTAATGGTTTCCATCCTGCCTGATTAAAGGCAGAAATAATCTGTTTCAAGAGTCTGTACTTTCTCAAGTTAGGAGAGGAGCCATTACACCTAATTTCTTATCCACATGAATCTTTGCAGGAGTCATTTTCTGGACGCCCACTGAGGGTATGATGTTTTTCATGATATTTCTTAACATGTTCTGCTTTAAAAAAAATATTCCCTAGGAGAATAAGTGCATTATATTATATATTAATGGCCTAGGTCTAGGACTTATTGAGTCCAATTAAAAAGGCTACCTGGAATCAAATCACTCTTCTGTGAAATCAGCAACTATAGAAATATGATGAATGAATGAATGAATGAATGAATGAATGGGAATGGATACATGCTAAAGAAGTACCTGCTTATCACTTGGGAGCCTGGAAGGTCAGATTGGGCAGAATTGGACTAAAAACATTAATGCTATTACAAAGTCCCAAAAAACTTTACATGCTGTAGTCATGTGTCCAGAATTCTAGCCTATACTGTCTTCTGAAGAAATAAATCCAGATATTGAAACAATACACTAAAAGATGAGAAATCTCAGAAGTTGGAGACGTAGAGATATAAACAACACAGGACCCTTTGTTAGACAATTTAAAAATGTAACAAATTCCATGCTGCAGTTTATCAAAATGATTTGCACTGTGCTTTTAATTATGAGAGAGCCAGTCTGATGTATTGATTAAGTCGTCAGGCTCAAAATTTGGAGGCTGTGAATTCTTGTCTTAAGCAAAAGCCATCTTGGTGATCTTGGGCCAATCACTTTTTCTCATTCCTAAGAAGAAGGCACGGGCACACCACTTCTGAAAATTATTGCCAAGAAAACTGCATGGACTTGTCCAGTCCTCAAGAATTGAACACAACTGAATGGAAGAAAATAATAATAATTATGAAGTTGGTTTCTACGTTGCTCTGCAACTAGATGAAGCAAAGCAAATCTGGATTTATATTTCTATGTATAAATAAAAGATATCTGTTGTTCTCAAGTTGTTCCTGTAATCTTCTGTTAAATGCTTTCTCCCCTTTAACTGTGTTTTTCTTCTTATTTTGAATGTTAAAGTATCACATTATTAATGGCTCTATTACATTTGATGAATGTTCCAAGGTGGTTTAGGGACTGTGGTCAGACAGTAGGCTATTTTAAACAAAATTAATACTTTTATCAAGGTGACTTTCCATTACTTTAGTTAACTTGCTATTATCAATGTTCTAAATCAGTAATGGGAACCTACTGACTAGGCTTCACATGACTCCTCCATTCTCCTTTTTTACCCCTAAAAAGTCCTCTGGCAACGACTGACAAAAACTCACAGCAGTTTTCTGCCACCTTTAAGGTAGGGAATAGATGAAAAGTATAAACTCCAAATAATCATTAATATGGTAAACATTGAAAAAATTATTCAATTTCCCTTCCAAACGTAATCCACATGGACAGCATAGCATCTACTTTCCAAATGTGTTAAATGTACTTTTGGCCACTAAAGTTGAATCAAAGAGGAAAAGTACAAAAAATGTTTATAATTTTGAAAATTAGCAATAGCAGTTAGACTTATATACCGCTTCATAGGGCTTTCAGCCCTCTCTAAGCGGTTGAGTCAGCATATCACCCCCACAGTCTGGGTCCTCATTTCACCCACCTCGGAAGGATGGAAGGCTGAGTCAACCTTGAGCCGGTGAGATTAGAACCGCTGAACTGCAGATAACAGTCAGCTGAAGTGGCCTGCAAGGAATTTTTGTGTTACTCTTAAATTCTAAAATAATGCAATATTGTTCTGAATCTAAAGATTAAGTGACACAATTTTTATATCTTAATATAAAGTCCACAATTTAATTCAGTCTGGCTCCCTATACTCCACATATGTAGGAATGATGAGTTAATATAGATTGTAAGAATATTAAATATTAGGAAAAATGAAAGTAAAACCTCTTCACCTTTTGAGCATCATAAGCAAATATCATAATCTCATTAGTTTATTTTTAAAAACATCATTACAATAAAAATACAGGGAGAAAATATTCTCTATAGTCAGATAAATACTGTAAAGTTAATGTGTCCATCTCCTGTGACAAATTTATGAAAGTTTTTCAAAAAATGAATTTATCGGAAATATATATTCTGAGATTGATGTGTTCAGTCTTTAAATGTTTTACCAGCAACATCTGCTGGTAAATGGTACAACAGTATGTATCTTCAAATTATCACTGAAGCAAACGAAAAAGCCTGCTTGGCTTGTGCCAATTCTAGAGGACTTTCTCAGATCTACAATTACTTCTCTGGTCACTGTAAGAATTTAAGTCATATGTTTCATGTCTAAGTGTCTCAAGAATTATACTGAGGAAGTCTTGTAACTTCCTTCTACTCAAGATCTGAGAAGGAGGCATCCCATTACTTTTTTTTTTTAGTTTTAACCAGTACACAATTATTATTTAGCTTATGTGTCGTACACCAGGGATCCTGTTCCATTTTTATTCAACAAATATAAACAGCAGATAAACAATACATTTAAACTAAAAAAAGTACAATTTGGAAAGTTAGAATAAAAAGGATTTTTCCACAATGTCTGACAGGACATTGATACAATGTTTCCAAGTTAAGTTCTATTGCTCAACAAATTTGGACCATCTCGTTCCAATTGATCAGGCTCTGATCTACAGTGTATCTTGCATGGTATAATGCAGCTTTCTGTTATACTTTGTAAAATACAATTTTTATTAAAGAATTTTAAACAAGTCAATTATAAACATAAGAAAACTCAGATGAATCTGAGAAGAAAAGGAAGGCGGAAAGTATAGAAAATAAGGGGGAAAAGATATTTATAGAAACAACTTCCATTCTTGTTTACAGCAGCTACAAACTTAGTATCACTAACGCTTTTTAAATAAAGGCAACCTGCTCTTTTCTTTGGCAAATCTAAATAGTCCCCTTTCCCACAGAGCTATGTATTATTTATTTTAATTATTTCCAAATTTAAAATAAATAATTCCAAATTCCACCTGAACACCAGTCTCTGCCTCTGGACTATTTCTCTTGTTTGGAGAGATGCCAGTCCTCCATTTTTCTCAATCCAAAATCCCTGCACATGCACAATATTGTTAGTAAATAATGCAGGAACATTTTTTTTCAGAATGTTAATCTGAAATGTCCTGGGATCCCCCTTCTAAGCCTGCTGTTGAAGTTTACATTCCATGGGAACCCACTGGTAGGTTGTGATAGTTTCTTACTATTTTGCAATATATTTTATTTTAGCTTATTTCCTTCTGCATGTGCTTACTTCATCTTCCATTCATTCATATGCCACGAATCACATTCTAGAACTGAAACTTTTGTTGAACTATATAACTTTGTTCAACCAACAATGTGAATACTAAGATTTTCCCATAAAATTAGAAGTAAGCAATGATAATTTCAATATCCTGATAACAGAGTTGTTCGTGTTCTGTTTCCAAGTACTCTTAGGCATGCATATCATTTCAACTTTCCTGATTAAAGTCAAGACTAGCTCTGACCTTTGTAATGCTTTTCCATTAAGTCTTTTTGATATATGCAAGTTTTACCTCTAAATCTTCCTGAAACAGAATAATGTACTTGCTTTCTGCTAGCTAGGAAAATAGAGCAAAAACTTTACTAAGACTAAGATGAAATCAAAATTAAACTTAATTTCTCAACAGATAACCTCCTCCCCCAATAAAAGAAATAGTTCTTTTATGGATTCAACAAATAATGTGTCAACATCTTTATAGTAACTTTTATTAATGCTTAATTGATGAACATAACAAATACTGATTGATTTATAATAGTTGCCATTATTAGTACCCTCTGTAAATTATAGTAATCCTAACAAACTATCATCTCCATTATTCCATTAAGAATTTTAGAAACTGATCAAATCACAAATATTTTAGCATGTCATGATTATCTTACTAATTACAAAGTACTCTGCAGTAAAAACACTTTCTAACTGTTGTCAGTTGAAAACGAAAAGCAGAGATTTTTAAATTGTTGTTCAATTGCTTCTGACTCTTTGTGACCCAACAGATATAATTTATCCTATATTTTGTCAGCAGCTGCTTTGATTCTTAGAAGGCCCTTCTTGTATCATCAGTGATACAAGTTACCTTGTCAGCCTCCTTTTGAATTAGCTTCTATTTTTCCAAGCCTCACAGTCTTCTCCAGAGACCTTTGCACTGTATCTAAAATATTTAAATTTTGCTTTCACTAATGATGCTTTCAGTGAGCAGTTTGATTTTAAATTAATTTAAACTAAATAAAGAGCAAATATGTTTATTTTTCATGCCTGAAATCAGGGGCACGTAAAGGAGGTCAACATTCAGAATTTGATACCAAATTGTTAGTATTTATACATATTTATTATATAGCAAATAAATAGCTTTAGATATGCATCAAGGGTCAACAGGCTGTTGCTTTCATCAGTACTGCCAGCCCAGGAGTCAGTCAACGGGCCTAGAAAAACATGCTTTTCTGACCAGCGTATCGTGAATGAAGTAAGAAAAAAAGTAAATTCTTACTGCTTTCTGATAAACTTGTATAAGATTACAATACAAAAGGAGCAGAAATTAAATAAAAGATCTGATAATGATGGTATAAGATAACAGATAGGGAAAAACAACATGCAGGCACAAACTCAAACTTAAATAGAGTCTATTCCAATTCAGCATTGAAGCCACAACTTTTTCAAAGTATGTAAGAATATTTGCGAAAATCTTCTTGTTCATATTTTCTAATATTGATGTTTTGTACTTTTTAATTTAATGTATATATTTTGTAAACACATTTTCTTTCAGTAATATATTCAGCTTTGGGCCACCTTTTGTTGTTTGTTTTACTATTATTGTTATGCTGATGTTCAAAGACTTGTGCCAGAACATTCTGGGAAGGGCTCACTGAAGGATAACAATATTTCTTGTTGTGTACTGATCTGGAAACAACATATTTGGAAAACTTATTTTTAATACATTACGAACAAGTTTCCTAGCCACACTAAGGCAACTGAATCAGTTGGCAGATAACTATGTCCCAGCATAAAAGACTTGTGGCAGATGTTACAATACTTTTCTGTAATTATATTTAATCAATTCACACACATGTTGCTATGATCGGATAACCTACAAGGGAAAAAAACCTGCAATCCGGAAGCATCTGTTCAGGAATCTAAAAATCTCACACACAAAAATGGCAATGCCCTGCCCTGGCACATAAGCATTGCTCAAGAAATAGGTTCGGATGAAAAGGCACATATTGCTATCCCAATATGTCCTGGACCAGAAGTTGCATCCAAGAAGTTTGGCTCCTTTCTAAGGGGGACATGACAACATCAATTCCTGGCCTGCACCTGATGGACTACTTTTCAGCAGCTGAATCATAGCTCTCAGATTTGGAAAAATCTTTCTCTTTTAACTGCTTAGATATGAAAATCTGGTGTTAGTACTATCTCTAAATCCAGATTCTGGGATTATGTATGTTTTATGCTAAGAAGTTTCCCAATCTCTGTAACATTCCCTTTAAATGGACTTCCCTGCAGAGAAAAGTTAAGAAGGAAAATGCTCCTGACCAGCAAATTGTTATTTGCATTTAAAAGTAAGGATTCAAATTTGCCACTCAACTTATCTTAATCAACAGATTCAGATAGGATTAGAAGACTCCCTCATGGGATAGGCCTGTCAGGACCTTCTAATTTAAATATCTATCTTCATGGCTCCTTTCCAGTAAGATGCCCTTCTTCTCTGTCTTGCTAGTTTTTCCCACTTAACTCCCAGGCCTTCCTCACAACTCTCAGTCTAATTAGCTCTTGATAGATCAACTGCCCTGTTTCCACAAACATTTAATTCTGCCGTCAATCCTATTTACATTAGAACATGTTGCATTGTCTTTTACCAGGCTAATTTTATTTGAGCCAATGTAAATCTCATTAAACAGGGAGTGTATACCTATTAGATTGTGACATATAAACACAAACCCTTTTTATTTAAAGAAGTTGACATAAAGCCCGCTTTACAACAGCTTCCTGGACCAATCCAGTTTGAAGGTTAGTGAAAAGTATAGAAAAGTAGAAAAATAAACTTGAATGGAGTAAATGCACCAAAGAAAAGAGCGCAGATGTTTAATAAACTTAGGAAACTGAAGGCAGACATAACCTGCATATAGGAAGTGTATATTAAAAGGGAATATATTAATTTACTGGAAAACAAAAACTTAGGGAAACTATATACAGCACCGGCAGATTAAAAAAAAAAGAGGGATAGCAACCTATATAAAGGAAAAACTCCAAGGCAGTTTACTCTGATGAAGAAGGCAGGATTCTAATGATTGAATTAGAGACAACAGAAAAACCGATATTATTAATAGCGATATATGCACCAAATCAGAAACAAGAGGAATTCCACAGGAAATTACACAACAAAATTAATGAATTAGAATATGAAAATAGTTGCTTAATTGGGGATTATAACGCAATAGTGGATAAAAGGTTTTATTTATTTAATTTGTATGCCACCCTACTCCCGACAGACTCAGAGAAGATGGACTATGAAAGTAAAAGAAATAATAAGACAAAAAAAAATAGGTTACCTAAATCCTTTTTTGAGATGGCAATGGAATATTAACTACATGATATTTGGAGAGAAAGGCACAAAACAAGAAAGCAATATACCTTTTATTTGAACCCCCAGCAGTCCTTATTGAGAATTGACATGGCCTGGATATCATCTGGACTATGTAATCAATTAGAGGAAATTGAAATAGAAGCAAATGAGTGGGCAGATCATTACCCAATAAAATTAAAATGGAAAGGTCAAAGAAGAAGAAAAAGATGGATGATGAACCCAAATATCGTAAACAAAATAGAATACACTCAAATGCTAGAGAAAGAATTAAAGCTATTTTTTTAGAATAAATAAAAAAGAAGACACCTCAATTCTAAATCTCTGGGATACCATAAAAGCATACATAAGAGGCCTTTGCGAGAAAAATCGGAAAACAAAAAGACCAACAAGAACGTATGCAAAAAGAACTTAGGGAAGCCGAAGCTGAATTACAGAAAGATCCAAAGAATAAAATTTAAAAAGAAAAAAGAGAGATGATAAAACAAAAGATTAACTTAATAACTCAAAAAGAATTAGCACAGAAAATTAAAGCGGCCAAACAAAATTACTTTAACAAGCCAACAAACCTGGATGATGGCTGGCATACAGATTGAAAAATGAAAGGGGAAAAAGGATGATATATCAATTAAAAGATAATGAGGGAAATATTCAACATAAATCAGAAGAAAAGAAGCAAATTATTCAAAAATACTTCACAAAATTATACATGCAAGATAGTTCGAAGGAAACTAAGATAAAACAACATTTAAACCCAGAAAAGATCATTCCAATCTCAAAAGAACAAAGGGAGGGCAATAAACAGGCCAATAACGATAGCCAAAGTAGAATTAGTCCTTAAAAACCAGAAAAATAATAAAACCTCATGACCAGATGGAGCTATACAAATATAATCAAATAATATTGGAAGAATTAGGAATGGAAATGTTTAACAAAGTCTTAGGAAAAGCCAAGATGCCTGAATCATGGACGGAAGCAATAATATCGTTAATCCCAAAAGAAAAAGCCAATTTACAAGAAATTCAAAACTACAGACCAGTTTCATTATTGAATTCCGATTATAAAATATTTGCAGCGATTATGGCAGGAAGAATTAAACAACTTCTAAATGAATGAATACATCCAGACCAAAATGGATTTTTACCTCACAGACACATTAAAAATAATACGAGAATCATCCTAGATAGAATATTATGAGGCGATCCAGAAAAGCAATGGTACTGGTTTTCCTTGACCCACAAAAACCATTCTACAAGGTAACTTGGAAATTTATAACAACGCAACGAGATAGGATGTAATTGGGAGAAAAATTTACAAAAATGATAGAAAAACTATATAACACCCAGATAGCCAAAGTTCTGATGAACAGAGAACTAACAGAGAAGATAGAAATAAAAAAGGGAGTTAGACAGGGATGCCCCCCCTCTCCTTTGCTGTTTATACTGACTCTGGAAATATTGTTACATGAAATTAGGAAGGACCACGGAATAAAAGGTTTAAGACTTAAAAATGAAGAATATAAGACCCAAGCCTATGCCAATGACTTAGTATATGTTTTAGAAGATCCACTAGAATCCAGTTCGAAATTAATTCAAAAATTAGAAGAATATGGAGAAGTGGCAGGATTAAAAATTAATAAAAGCCAAACAAAAATGATAACTAAGAATGTGACAAAAAAGCAAGAAGAGGAATTGGAATTAATGACTAAAATGCAAATAACTAAGAAAGTGAAATACTTGGGGATCTGGGTGTCGGCAAAATGTTCTACAATTAAAGACGATAATTATAATAAACTAGTGACAAAATAAAGAAAGATTTAGAAAGTTGGAAAAATATTCAGCTATCACTAATGGGATGTACAGCCACAGTTAAAATGAATATTTTACCAAGAATTTTATTTTTGTTGGAAGCCGCACCTATTAATCTGAGTAAAACTTTCTTTCAGGAATTAAACAAACTAACTGCTAGGTTCATCTGGCAAGGACGAAAAGCGAGGATTAAACTAAAGTCAATGCAAGAGAGCAAGGAGGCTTAGCATTAGCAAACTGGGAGCTATACACATTAGCATTAACAACAACTTGGGTGAAGGACTGGATAGAATAAAAGAATCTTGACCTTAGAAGGCCATGCTCTGCAAGCAGGTTGGCATATATTCCTATGAGATGACAAAAATAAATACTTTCAAAAACATTTAATTAGAAATGTGTTATTGCAAAACTGGCTCAAATTTAAAAAAAAAAAAAAACCATTGTGTGAAAATCCTGAATTGGTTATCCCCGACAGAAAGGATGACGCACCCAAATTTTACAGATATGAATAAAATGTTAAGATACAGAGACTTAATTAACGGACAGGGAAATTTAAAAACAATTGAAGAATTGACAGAACAAAACATGAAAATTGACTGGCTAACCTACTTGCAAATCAAAACTAAAAAAAAATAACAGTACTAAATTATACGGCATCCAAATGGAACCACACGAATTAGATGAAATAATCCGAAGCACAGAAGGAAAGATGATAGGGAGAATATATAAATTTCTTCTGAAGTATAAAATGGAAGAAGAAATTGTGAAACAAATGGTAAAATGGGAACAGAACTTTGGCTACAATATTTAATTAGATAAATGAGAAAAATTTGGGGGGACAAATTTAAAAATGACACCATTGGTTGCATACAAGGAAAACCAGTAAAAATGGCACTTGGCACCAGTAAGGTTAGCAAAAATCTCAGCAAATATTTCACCAAAATGTTGGAAATGTGACTTAACACATGGAACATATTATATCACGTATGGTGGACGTGTGAGGAGGCTAAAAAGTATTGGAAAAGGATTAAAAATTGACTAGAGTCAATAACAGGAGTCAAAATTGGAAACCAGAAGGTTTTTTACTAGGAATAAATGATTGTGAAATCTAAAAAAGAAATTGAGTATTTAATTACTCACATAATTACGGCAGTGAGGATTGCCTTAGCTCAGAAATGGAAAAATAAATTGATACCAAGCGAAGATGAAATAATAAGAAAGGTTATGGACTGTGCCGAAATGGACAAATTAACAAAAGAAATCCAGGGAAAAGAAGAAAGAGAATATTACCAGACAGCTGAGAGATGAATAAAATAAGAGAGTTAAAAATGGTGAAACGCAAATGGAATATATTAGAAGGAGAAATAACATGAGGAGAATTGTATTGATTTGAAATTGCTATTAGAAAGAACAGGAAGTTCCTGTTTGTACTGTATTGTGTAAATGTAGTGTATGTCTAAGTTTTGTGTGTGTGTGTATTTTATATGTTTGTAAATAAAAAAATATTTTAAAAAAATAAAAGTATAAAATAATTTTAGTAGAGAATCAGCTATTCAAGTATACTAAGCCTTCCAAATATTACTGTGTTTCCCTGAAAATAAGATCCAGTTTTATATATTTTGGGGCGCCAAAATAACCACTGGGGGTTATTTTCAGGGAAACACAATTTCAAGGTGATCAGCCCAGCTGGGTACCTTGCCCCCCTCCCCCCTCCAGCACATGCACCAAAAGCAGTAAGTGCGTGGGGACCAACAGTATCCAGCAGCAACTGCAACCCGCTGGTCCCTTGGTCAGCATGCTCTAGGGCAGCCCAGCCCGAGTAGCACAGGTGGCAGAGGCAGAGGGACAGGGGGAGGAGGCAGACGATCTGGACACACCGCGTGGGCTGCACATATGTTCCTATACAGATAGTGTCACATCACTGGAAAATTCCTATTTGCTTATTGTTAGCTTTCTTGGGCATTAATCCTTAACAATTCATAATTCATGTGCATTTTAAAGGGAAGTCCAATTTCACCAACAATTCTTAGCCTAGAATATCTCACAGCCAACAATTTGCAAAATGCTCACCTAGTTAAATTACAGTTGCCAAGTAAAAATTATAACTTGAGAGAAATATGAATGCTGTATGTGATCTTGCTTTGTAATAATGATAAAAACCACATCATGTGTCCTCTCAACTCCTAAAGACTATGATTTTAAAACTGCCAAGCATAAAACATATGTTTCAAATTTTCTTTTCTATTGATTTGTTTGAAATTAAATCAGGGATCTGGCAAAAGAAAGATAAAATTATAGCCTTGAAGACATGTGAGTAATACAGAACAGCTATTTTATTTTAATTAGGCTCATCCTTTGACTACTCTATTCAAGACGTGAAAAAATATGAATTGGCAAATGTAGTTTCTTTTTCCACCTTAGTTGATGTACATGCTCTAAACCAGTGTTTCCCAACCTTGTCAACTTGAAGATGTCTGGACTTCAACTCCCAGAATTCCCCAGCCAGCATCACAACATTGAAGTCCAGACATCTTCAAGTTGACAAGGTTGAGAAACACTGCTCTAAACAGTGGTGGGATTCAACCCGCTTAAAAGCCGGTTCGCCAAAAATGTGAACACACATGCATGCACGCCCACACGGCTTCTGCGCATGTGCGGCCTCCTCCACACGGCGAGAGTTGATCCAAGCAGCCTTTCGGGGCCTGCACTGCTGCATGTCTGCTCTCTGGGGCAGTAGGTGCTTCTCTTGCTGGGAGAGAGGCAGCGTCTCTTGTGCAATTTAGTAGCTGTGAGCCACCGCTTTCCTCTAAGTCCCCTCCGGAAAGGGCGCAGGACAGAGGAGGAGAGCCATGTTGTATCTGTGCCACAGCACTTTCCAGATGGGACTTAGAGGAAAGTGGCAGCTCCCAGCTGCTAAATTGCCCAAGAGACGCTGTCTCTCTCCCAGCAAAAGAAGCAGCTGCTGGCCTGGAGAGCACATGGAGCATCTCCGCAAGATCTCCACTGCAGGACGTTTCCCAAAATTCCCTCTTATTCTCCCAAACCTGTCAACCCTCTCTTCTTTTTTCCCCCTTTACTGGTTCTCAAGTGCCTGGTGCACTTGCAAAGCTTGTGATTTCAAGGGCCAACTGTTCCACGTTACAATTTCTTATGTCACTTTCTCCCACATGAGCTTTGTCGGAGATTCCATTTTGTTTTTAGCACCAGCCTGTTGACAGACAGATGAACAGAGAGAATGCTTTACATAAATACATTATTTGATAGTCATTTGCCTCGGATTATCCCTTTTAGTGTTTAAGCAGCAGCCATTATCATCAGAGAAAACATACTGGAGTTAAAACTTTACTCGGAGACATAATGTCACAGTGATCTTCTGAAGAGTGCTCTACAGATCTCACAATTATGACAAATTGCTGTGAACTTTTCCTATAAGGACTCTAATCCCATGTGTTAAAAGAGATCTTATTATCTGTTTTTTCCAGCAGCCACAATGGATATTATCCATGGACATATGGTTTGGGAATGGGGTAGTAGCAATAACAAGAATAACAACACACTACGTGTGATACTACATTGCAATGCATTTTTCCACAAGGGACCCTAAACATAGGACTAAGCATTGCAACAGTTGAAGAAAGTAAAAGCATTGCATGTTGTCATCTCTTGAAAATGGTTATGGTTCCTTCCTCATTTCTACATACCTGAGGGTTTAGTTCAGTGTTTCTCAACCTTGGCAACTTGAAGATGTCTAGACTTCAACTCCCAGAATTCCCCAGCCAATTCTGGGAGTTGAAGTCCGGACATCTTCAAGTTGCCAAGGTTGAGAAACACTGGTTTAGTTGGACCAAATTAACACTATATTTTTTTTCTTTATTATCCAATGAATTGGGTCACCGCTGGTGTCAAGTGGATGGTTTGGGAATGCAGCAAACTAGAGGCAGCCATCTGCCCAGGCTAATGTACCATCTGTGGATTGAAGATTCAGCCAGCTTTGTTGGGAGAGTATGAACATGTGTCCCCTAATCAAGCTATAAATCACAAACAGATCTTCTGGATTGCCAATTAAAATTGTGATACATTAAATGTCCTATATGCCTACTTGATTTCAAGCCTCTTGAGGGTGAGGTTGGTTAGTACGAGGTTACATGACCATCTTAAAGGTTATCTATTAGTATTATTAAGCATCACAGGAGTCATAGCATACGTAAATAACCTCAGCGCATCCATAAAAGCCATTAAAAAGGCAGTGGAATTGAAATACTACCCCACTGGGTAACTACACTGATAGATGATGTGAGAATAATGGAGTTAATTGTACATGCTTTTCATTTTTATTATCAGTTATTCTTTTAAAGAAGAATTTCAGGGCTTTGTGTATCAATTACCAGATTAAAATATGTCTCAATCCTTAATGGCCAAGGATTTTTTTTTTACTATGAGACACAAGGAAGAAGATCCAAGGAATCTTTCTCACCTTGGGAAGTTCCTTATTTCTCAATGATTTTAATAGGGTTGCTTGTGCTGGTGAATCTGGATGCAACTGTGGGACACTGCAACTGGTCATAAATGTGAGTCAGTTGCCAAGTTTCCAAAAGGTGATCATATAATCATAGGGGCAGGGACAGCAGCTGTAACTTTGAGGACTGGTTGTAAGTAGCTCTTTAAAAATCTGGTGTAAGATCAAGGGGTCAATTAAACAAGCACTGATAAGCTGAGGAATAACCAAATTGTTAATAAACTAAATATGTCCAGTTTTCCATGCCACATCACTGGCATCAACCTGGATTCTGAAAAGTTTTTCTTGATCAGGGTGCTTTGCTGCAAATAAACACTTCAGCTTTTTGAAAGCAGCTTGGCACTCTATGGTCCACTTAAGGAGTTGACTGGTTTGCTGGTTGGAGCCCCCTTTCGTTTTAAACAGGTTCATAATTGGCAATGCAAAGCATGGATGAATCGCCATAGAAGTTCATGAATTCAAGGAAGCTTTGCAGTTGCTTCCTCGTGTGGGGAGCCTCCCACTCCAGGACTGCACATACCTTTTTCTGGGTCTATTTCTATGCCTTTCTGGGAGATCCAATATCCCAAATTTCATTTTGTGCAATTCGATAGTTTGGCATACATCTGGGCCTTTGGAAGTTTTTCAAGCACTGCTTGCACTAACTTCACTTGTTCCTCCATAGTTTCGGTGTAGCACAGAATGTCATCTAAGTACACTAACAACCCTTTATAAAGATGCTCACGCAACACTGCATTTATTAACTGCATGAATATTGCGGGGGCTCCTTATAGGCCTAAAGGGAGAATCCGGAATTGGAAACAGCCCAGTGGACATTTAAGAGCCATTTTCCATTCATCCCCTTTCTTAATTTGCACTCTTTAGTAGGTTTCCTTTAAGTCCAATTTTGTGAAAATTTTCCTTTCTGTCCCAACATATAGCGGTTACACATTCTACACCCAAATTCCATTGAGCCCCTGGTAATCTATATACAATCTAAGTGAGTCATCGTTTTTTCTCCTGGAATAAGATAGGATTGGCTATTTGTGACTTGCTGGTTGAACGAATGAAGCCCCTGATCAGATTTTTGTCCACAAACTCCCTAAGTCCCTCTACTCTCAGGGCATCATCAAGTACAGCTTGAGCTTCAGTAGCTTAGCCCCCAGGATGATTTCAATTGCACAGTGTGTGAGGTGGTGGGAAAGTTGGTCCCATATTCCAGAGGTGTAGTAGTCACAGGACTGCCAAGATGAAGAGAAGGAAGAGGAGGCAAGTCTCCACTTGGCCTGTGCTTCCGCTTGCCACTGCTTTAGCCAGAGAAGTCGGCGGGTGGAGATGGAAGATGCAATGGCTTTGGATGCAAAATGGGCCGCGTCCAAGGAGGCATCTGCAGTATATTCTAGGGCCGCCTTAATCTTGTTAATGTCCCTGCGAGCCCTAGAATCCCTGGCTGGAAGGTGAGCTTGAAGTTGTCTTAGCCACAGAAGAGCGGAGCGACTAAAGAAGGAAGCGGAGGTGCCCACTGTAACGGCCCAAGCTGAGGCCTGGTGACCCTTGACTAGAGTTTGTTCTATTCTCTTGTCTTCAGGTCTCAAAGCTTCCTCCGGAGCTGCTGAGGCCACATTGGGAGAGGAAAGGGCAATTATAGGCAAATCAATAGACGGTACCTCTAAAGTCTTGGCGAGGTCAGGAGCGACATTGTACAGACGCTTGTCCAAGGCATTGAGGAGGGTTCCAGTACCTGGAGAAGCCCATTGATTCTGGACAATGTCTATGAAGAACCGTGGTGATGGAATCACCTCCTTTTCCACCGCAGGCTGGATGAAGAGTGGGTCGGTGGTGTCAGCCTTGTCTGCTTCCGCTCTCTGAGATGGTTTTGGAGTTGGAATGCCTGCAATTTTCTTGGCCTTAAACAGGAGAGAATGAAAGACAGCAGGTTTAAACAAACCAACAAAGGGAGGGGGTTGGGAGGAAGACCCTCATCCTCTGAAAGATCTGAGTCTCTTGCAGGGTGTTCCTCTTTCCCGAAGACTGATAGTTGGTTGGAAGTGCCAAGTAGTTCGTGTGACGAAGAAGCTGAAAGATCACCATCCTTGCGGCTGGAACCAGAGGAAGAAGTAGATCTGCGAGAAGCAGAACGATTAGAAGACCTGTGTTCAATACTACACTCTATGGCCTCAGAGATCATGTCAGCCATGCCCGGTGAGTAAGAACAGCATCGGCGGGGAGTGCGAGAAATATCTTCCTGGTAGAGGGGATCCTCATCAGGAGTGATGCTCCTGCCACAATCCGAATCATCCCCACTGTTGGCCAAGGTATCTATGCTCCTAGCCTCCTCGGGCTGCAGGATGGATGCAGCAGGAGAGAGGTCATCCTCTGAATCAGAAGAAAAGTTGAGGGGGGACTG
Organism: Thamnophis elegans; assembly: GCF_009769535.1. Taxonomy (NCBI): domain Eukaryota; kingdom Metazoa; phylum Chordata; class Lepidosauria; order Squamata; family Natricidae; genus Thamnophis; species Thamnophis elegans. The sequence goes on along the minus strand of NC_045541.1, from coordinate 1,722,949 downwards.
GGATGAATAGGCCTCTGGAATATGCGAGGCTCAGCATGTTTGGTCTTGGACCTTCTTAGCTGGGGCCTGAGGGGCCCTGTCCTCCTCCCGAGGGGATGGATCCTCCACGCCCCTTTGATTAGGCCTTGGGTCCCTGGGAGGAGGCGCCTGCAACCCCTAGGAGCAGGGGGTTTGTTAGTAGGGGCAGGGGCCAAGGACGGAGGAGGCAGTTGAGGCTCTAGAGGGGGAGAGGAGGCCATAGCCGGTACTCACTGTTTCTTGATTCAAAATGGCCGCCAGATGATTTTTGCACCAAATTCAATGGCCACTGAGGCTACAGAGCCTATGGGCCAGTGCCATGAGGTAACCGAGGCCTCGCATTGAGTGTGGGTGGGTTAGGCCTTCCGACAAGGTCAAGCAGCCAGGGCCGCCATCGTGACGCGCAGCAGAGCAACGATCTGCGAGGCACGGAGGCTGTAGCGATGTTTCCCAGTGGCTGGTTGCTCTTTTGGCTTTAATTAGGCCCCCTGCATCGTTCAGAGGCTCCTGGAGGCGGAGGCGGCAGTTAGCATCAAAAGCAGCAAGGCAGCGGCCGGGAATTCCCTTGCTGAGGAGATCAGTGCCTCCCTTGGCTACTTCAGCTACTCTGCTGAAATATGAGACCGCAGAAGCCCAAAGGCTTTCAGAGGCCAGCCTCAATGAGGCGCGGCAAGAACTCACCAGCCCCCAGAGGCTATTGAGAGACCTAACAGGGGCCTAGTTCAGAGATCAATTTAGAAAAACAATTTCCTTTCGTAGTTTGAGACAAATCCAATTAAATTAACCAATTATAACGTATTAGTCTAGGAGAGAGCGATTAGCACAGCCAGTTCCAATCAAACTGAGTCTAGAAAAGCGGGGAGCATGCTCTTTGGAGGCGATGACATCACTTTGGTAGACTCAATTCTATTGGTTACTGACTGAGTTAACCCATGCATGACCGCTGTCTCCACCAACTTAGGAGAAGAAACAAGTTACTATGTTTTTCTGTTCCTCAAGAAATTTTGTGCAAACATGCACACAGAAACACACATATGTTACTAGTTAACGGATTGTGATGTAACAGAGACAAATAACAAAATTATAAACTTAGAAAACATAATTGAAATGAATATATATGAATTAAAAACAGTACTTGTAAAAAGGAGAATAGAATAGTATTACAAATTGAATATGCCTCCAGTACTGTGTGGATAAAAAAACAACAAATTCAATTTTATGCTTGATTGTAGACTATAAAGAATTACCGAGAAAAATTAAAGGATCTAGGAATCTTTAGCTTTGAGCGGGGAAATATTGAGGGATGATTTGATAGTATGACAAAGAAAGTCACAGAGAAGGTCAATCCCTATTCTGTATCATTCCAGAGAGTGAAATGTGGAAAAATAGATTTAAGATTCTTGTTGAATTTAGGGGGGAAAATCTTAGCAAAAGGAGTAGTCGCATGATTTAAGTTGTTTAGTTATTGAGCAACATGATGGATTTCTCTTCTCTAGGAGTGTTGAACTAGAGCGGGACAGTCAAGGATACTTCAATATGGATTCCTGCGTTAAACAAGAACTTTTTCATTTTTACTATTCTAAAATAACAGACTCTCAAATCACTATATTTTATACCAATTAGAAAAATCATTGTTTTGCCAAACCACTTTAGACACAACGTATGCTTATAGCAGCTACTTGACCAAATAGTATCCTAATTGGAAAAGTCATCAATTGTTAAAGGCACCTAGATCCTAACCAATAACCTTACTCTTCCTTACAATTTGATGCTAATAATTAATGTTATTAAGGGATACTTGTGTACTGTTCATTTTATTCATTGTATTTTTATGGATCAATAACTGAAATAAAATTCTTACACTTCCTAACTAGAAGGTTTTAAAAAAAATATTAGGTTGCTACAAAACCATTGCCATAATGACTGAGTCACCCCATAAAGGTTGATATGTACATTCCCTCATTGCCATTCAGAACTGATGGAGGCATTGTAGCTGTGCTGAAGATGTTACTACAAACACAATGGGATTTTATTAAGATGAAGAAGTAACACAATTTGTCTCAGTTAGCTGTTCATCACAACCTTTTTTAGCACTTGCAATTGCTGGAAGAGACCACAGAGGAAACCTGGAGCAGGTTCAAACAAAGGGGATGGATTGCTTGGCAAGGGTGCTTTGATGGATATCTTTGCATAATTTGTTACCAAAGCACCAAAGATCAGCACATGCCTATTAAAGAATTTTAACAGCTGTAGGAAGAGATATATTTCAGGTACTATTCACACTCAACTTTTCTTATCCTTATGACGTAATCTTGTCATTAGACACCACAGTGAAATTCTTTGCTGACAAATTGATTTCAAAAAGGAAAACCTGTAGCAAAAAGCCCAAATAGTGAAATTGATTAATATGACCAGGGCTGTGAAACTCATGGCCGCGGGCCAGTTGCATCACATACTGGCCACCCCCCACCCAGTTTAGCAAAGGGGGGGGGGGAGTCCTAATACGTCAAGTGATGATACCGTGATGATGCAAGTTGGACACCCCTGAACTGGGCCTTTGGCAGCTTTCAAATAACCAAGTGGATACTTAGATTTTAGTAAAGCATTTGATAAAGTAGACCACAACCTACCTCTTGGCAAGCTAGTAAAATGTGAAATAGACAGCACCATGATCGGGTGGGTTTGTAACTTGCTGACAAATTGTACTCAACTTGTAGTCCTCAACAGAACTATGTTCACATGGAGGAAGTAAGCAGTGGGGTACCCCAAGATTCCATTTTAGGCCCAGTACTCCTCAATATCATCCTAAATCAGTGTTTCTCAACCTTGACGACTTTAAGTCCTGTAGACTTCAACTCCCAGAATCCCCCAGCCAGCATAGCTGGCTGGGGAATTCTGGGAATTGAAGTCCACAGGACTTAAAGTCGCCAAGGTTGAGAAACACTGTCCTAAATGATCTAGAGAAGGGAATTGAAAAGGAATTCATCAAATTTGCAGACAACATGATGCTGGCAGCAATAGCCAACACCCCAGAAGACAAGCTCAAGATCCAAAGTTTTTGACAGACTTGAACACTGGGCCCTATCTAACAAAATGAAATTCAATGTGTATGAAAGTAATGTTCTACATTTAAGTAAGAAAAACAAACTATATAAGTATAAGCACAGTGAAATTTAGCTTAAAGCCAGTAACCATGAGAGATTTTGGAGTCCTAGTGGACAATCACTGAAACATGAGCCAACAATGTTTGGCAGCAGCCACAGGTGGCCAGTGCATGCGGGTCCTGGAAAGCAAAAGATCATCTTCCTGGCACACACATGTTCACCGGGCGGTTGTGCTTCGTGCTTTTCAGCACTCACGGCTGAAAAGGTTCATCAACATTGATATAGGATCTCCTGCTCAAAAAGGGGGGTTGACTGGAAGACCTCCAAGTTCCCTGCCAACTCTATTATTCTATGTTCTATTTGGTATTATCCAAGAAAGAGGGTGTCTTAAGTCAAAAGTTAAACATTGTGGTAGAAAGATGTGAATGTGACAGATTGAAACTTGTTCCAGTCATTTACTTTGAAGGCAATCCTTATCAAAAGCCAAAAATGGCCCAAATCTCAATATAATGTGGAAAATATAAAATCATTGATATATCTGGTGAGATGTTCAGAGCTCAGAAAAACCTCTGATTTTAATTTTAAAAAAATATTACTCAGAAAAGGTGCTACCACATCTTTGGTATTCTTTTATGGCTGCTTAGAGGTTGCTATTTTTCCTCAGATGCTGGTTCTTCTCTTAGCACTACTGAATTATTTTAACATTATATGATGCCCAGAGTCACAATGAAGTTGGGTTACCTTGTGAATATAATCAATAGCAATAGCACTTAGATTTATATACCGCTTCATAGGGCTTTCAGCCCTCTCTAAGCCGTTTACAGAGTCAGCATATCGCCCTCACAGTCTGGGTCCTCATTTCACCCACCTCGGAAGGATGGAATAGCAATAGCAATAGCAGCAATAGCAATAGCTTTCAGCCCTCTCTAAGCGGTTTACAGAGTCAGCATATTTGCCCCCACAGTCTGGGTCCTCATTTTACCCACCTCGGAAGGATGGAAGGCTGAGTCAACCTTGAGCCGGTGAGATTAGAACCGCTGAACTGCAGATAACAGTCAGCTGAAGTGGCCTGCAGTACTGCACCCTAACCACTGCGCCACCTCGGCTCTTTTATTTATCTCATTTATTTATCAAATTTATTTATCAGTCTCATTTATTTATCATATATGGAAGGCTGATGAACACCATAAAGACTTGAATGGCATACAATATTAAAAACAGGTTGATAAATATTTTAATCAATTTGATTTAGGTTTTGTCTGGCTTGTACTTAATTGATTTAAAGTTGACTTTTAAAAAATATCTACCTGCTTATATGATTTCTGATATACTAGTCAGGTTTTTTAATCACTATTTTGCTGAAGACTAATTGCTGGCCAGTTCCAGGTGAAAGCCATCTGTTGCCATTTTTCTATCTGAAGAACAATTTGCAAATCCAAAGGTTTTCAGTGCTCAAGTTACACAATTACATAAATGCAGGACTACCTAATTCTTTAAGTATGTGATAATTCCATAACTCTTCTGAAAAGTATTTTTCAGAGAAATAAGTATTTAAAACCAAGCTCAATAACCATTCAGCGGGACACATGCTTGACCTTGTATTTCTCTCGGAGCAGTGGATTTGTGAACTTGGTCTGAGGGGGAGTGACATCATACCCCTGTCGTGGTCAGACCACTGCCTACTGAGGCTCGACTTCCGGAGGCCAAACCCCCACTGTAGGGAGGAGGAACCGACCAGGTGGTTCCGCCCCAGGCGCCTTATGGAGCCGTCAAGGTTCCAGACAGAGCTTGGGGTTATTCCTGACACTCTCGCCCACAGTCCGGTGGAGACTCTGGCTGCTGCGTGGCACTCGGCAGCGTCGGAGGCCCTCGACCGGATTGCGCCACTGCGGCTCCTCCGAGGCAGCGGATCCCGGAGACCCCCTTGGTTCACCGAGGAACTCCGGGAGATGAAGCGCCGGAGGAGATGCCTAGAGCACCGTTGGAGGTCCGATAAGTCCGAATCGAACCGAGCAATGGTAACCACCTGCACCAGGGAATACACCAGGGCACTCAGGGCAGCAAAAGATCCCACATAGCCACCCTGGTTGCATCCGCTGAGTCCCGTCCAGCCGCCCTGTTTAGGATAACCCGCTCCCTACTGAACAAAAGGGAGGCGGGGGAACCCTTGCAGGGCAGAGCTGAAGAGTATGCCCAATTCTTAGCGGACAAAATTGCTCGGTTTCGGTCGGACTTGGACTCCACCCCCGCAGTTCCAGCCGAGGCACAGGGGGACCAAGTAGAACAGCTCTGGGTTGAGTTTCAGGACGTTACCCCCGGGGATGTGGACAAGGCCATGAGAGCTGTAAGTTCCTCCACCTGTGTTCTGGATCCGTGTCCCTCATGGCTGGTCACGAACTGCAGTGAGGTGACACGAGGCTGGATCCAGGCGGTTGTAACCGCCTCCCTTCGGGAGGGGAACTTCCCCGCCGCACTGAAAGCGGCGGTGGTGAGACCCCTCCTGAAGAAATCATCCTTGGATCCAGCTGTTCTTAATAGCTATCGCCCAGTCTCCAACCTTCCCTTCTTGGGGAAGGTTGTTGAGAAGGTGGTGGCCTTCCAGCTCCAACGGTCCTTGGAGGAAGCAAACTACCTAGACCCCTTCCAGTCAGGCTTCAGACCCGGTTACAGCACAGAAACCGCTTTGGTCGCATTGATTGATGATCTCTGGAGAGCCAGAGATGAAGGACATCCCTCCATCCTGGTCCTCCTTGACCTCTCAGCGGCTTTCGATACCATCGACCATGGTATCCTTCTGCGACGACTGCGGGAGGTGGGAGTGGGAGGCACCGTGTTACGGTGGTTCTCCTCCTACCTCTCGGACAGGTCGCAGTCGGTGTTAGTGGGGGGGCAGAGATCGTCCCCTAGGCCCCTAAATTATGGGGTGCCTCAGGGTTCGGTCTTATCCCCCCTACTATTCAACATCTACATGAAACCGCTGGGAGAGATCATCCGCAGGCACGGGATTAGATACCATCAATATGCGGACGATACTCAATTGTATCTGTCCGCCCCGTGCCAACTCAATGAAGCGGTAGATGTGATGGGCCGGGGCCTTGAGGCCGTTATGGACTGGATGAGGGTTAACAAGCTTGTGCTCAACCCAGAAAAGACCGAGTGGCTGTTGTGTTTTCCTCCCAAAGATTTGACTAATATTCCACCACTCAGGCTGGGGGGTCAAATTTTACACCCCTCAGAGAGGGTTCGCAACTTGGGAGTCCTCCTGGATCCACAGCTGTCATTTGACCACCACCTAACGGCTGTGACCAGGGGGGCATTCGCCCAGGTTCGCCTGGTGCGCCAGTTGCGACCCTACCTGAATCGGGAGGCTCTCACAACAGTCACTCGGGCCCTTGTGATCTCTAGGCTGGAATACTGCAATGTGCTCTACATGGGGCTGCCCTTGAAGAGCATCCGGCGACTTCAGCTAGTGCAGAACGCAGCCGCGCGAGTGATTGCGGGTGCACCTCGATTCACCCGCATAACACCTATCCTCCGCGAGCTGCGCTGGCTGCCTGTCGATCTCCGGATGCGCTTCAAGGTGCTATTAATCACCCATAAAGCCCTACATGGCAGTGGATCTGGATACTTGAGAGACCGCCTTCTGCCAATTACATCCCTGCGACCAATAAGATCCCATAGACTAGGCCTCCTCCGTATCCCATCGGCCAGCCAGTGTCGGCTGGCAACCACAAGGAGGAGGGCCTTCTCAGTAGTAGCCCCGGCCCTTTGGAACGAGCTCCCCATGGAGATTCGTACCCTCTCCACCGTCCAAGCCTTCCGCATAGCCTTGAAGAACTGGCTCGCCCGTCAGGCCTGGGGATAAGGATAGTTACCCCTCCCGAATGATGAATGTATGTTGCCTACCATTTTATTACATGTCTTCTATCTTGATGTTTGTGTTCCCCCCTTCCCAGTTTTATGTGAGCCGCCCTGAGTCCCCTCAGGGAAAAGGGCGGCCTACAAATTCTAATAAAACTCTAAAAACTCTAAAACTCTGATTGAAATAACAATGTTTTCAAAACAGTGCCAAATACTATTTAGTGCTTTGCTCTGGAGCTATTTTTAACATCCTATAAAATAAAACCAATCACCTGTGAGAAAACCAAAACCAGAATTTCTATAAAGATGGCAGCTTTGAACAAACGATATCTTCCATTTGATAGGCAAGACACAATGGAAAAAGAGATGTGTTGCGGTTCCTCCCGTTGATCTGCAAGACGAATTAGAGCCAGCAATTCTACCAAGAGAACAGAAGGGGGTCAGAATTCATGAGGTTTTCCTACTCTGCATGTATCCCAAATCTGACAACTTGCAGAACATATTCACCAAAACAAGTTTTCCTTACGGCGTGAAATCTCTTCAAATGGGTAAAAGTGCCGGCAGAGATGAAGCGCCGGGGAGCTATGAACCAGATGAAGGGCGGGGTCAAGGGACGAGATGTTTGTCATGGTTCAGAAGATCTGGCTGACAGCACTCAACACCTACTCTATGTGGTCATCCAGGCATAAACATAGGAGGGAAAACATTTTCTCCGAAGGAAGTAAAATGTGTAACATTGAATATACCCAAGAATAAAAGCACCAATAAATGGAATGGAGAGAGAAGTTTAGCTGAAAACATTAAAAAATTATTTTTTTTAAAGCCTGTGCAGTTTAAATTGAAACAAACAGACAGTAAAAATGGAGTTCTAAACAGCAATTGTTTAACCACATTAACCAATAGGTCTCCCTCCCCTTTATATCATACACAAAAGCTATTATCTTAGGTATTTTTAAGAATCTGGCTGAAGTATTACGATAGAAAGCTTCATGTGCTCCAAGCCCCTTCCTGGAGAGAAGTGGGATTTATAATCTCTATTGCACTGTTCCTAAACTGGAAATAATTTGGAGATATCCTGGAGTAATGGAGAAATTTGTAACAGCTTGTTTTTGAGTTAAGTCCATTGAGTTAATGCTTGTGTAAAACAACAGAATTGGGGGTCAGATGTTTACTAACATAGTTTGAGATAAGGAAAGGGGATACTTGTGTCAAACAGTTTAACTGTTCTGTTACTCTCTTTGTCCCTGCAAGCAGGTTTTGTGACTTTTATGAAGAGGGGCGGGGGAGTGTTGAATTGGTGATAATAAAGGTTTGGTGTCCAAATTAAGCAAGTACTGTTTATAGTAAATACACCAGCAAAAACCTCACCTACTCAGACATAGCAAGGAATGAAAAAAGAGGGCTTTCTTTTATAAGCATCCATTGTAAATTTCATGCAACACCAGGGGTGGGTTGTTGCCGGCATTACTGCTGTTTCGCTGCATGCGCATAAACAGTCACCTCTAAATAGTTCTGCGCATGCACAGAACATTAAAAAAAGGAGGAAAAAACATGCACTGGTGACCGGGGAACCGGTTCAGAGGCGTGGCCAGCCTGGGTCACTGCTGGTTCTGCAACCCGGGCCAACATTCCACTACCGGATCGCCAGAACCGGTGCAAACCGGTAGCAACCCACCTCTGTGCAATACCTCTAATCCAGTGTTTCTCAACCTTGGTCACTTGAAGATGTCCGGACTTCAACTCCCAGAATTCCCCAGCCAGCCATTCTGGAAGTTGAAGTCCACAGGACTTAAAGTCGCCAAGCTGAGAAACACTGTTATAGGCAAAGTAAATAGAAATGATTTTAAAAAACCAGAAAAACCAACGGGGAAAAATACAAATTCATGCATAACAAGCATAGCAACTGTAGAACTTCTTATTTATTTATCCAGTATTAAAGCTATTTCTGTTTGTCCCTTTCCCTGTCTGACTATTCATCCTTCTCAGTTGCCTATTTTTGTATATTGTTTACCTTTCCTCGGGTTTGGAAAATCTGTATTAATACTTCTCTCGTTCATTCTTATTTTTCTTTGTTTTATTTCTGACTGCTGGCCTTATGCCTGTATTAAAGATTTGATGGCATCTGACAGTATTGGAAACAGCAATGAATGTAGCAAGTAACCTGTCAGCAAAGAGGAGCGCATTCTTCTCTTCTTAACTGGTATGATAGTGGCATAAAAAAAAATTATTAGATCAGCTTACAACAGCATATAGAAAAGAGATAAAGCATCAGTCTCTTAAAACTGTTTACTTTTATTAAAAATTGGAAACGACACTTTCTTAAAAAACCATTTGGTGATGTAACAAATATATATTTATATATTCTAAATATTATTCTGAGTTTTCATTTACAAAAGTAACAAGTCTAAGCAGCAGCCACAAGACCTTGAACTTGCTACTCTTCAAATGAAAAGAATTCTGAATCTGCTGTGTATGATAATTAAGAGTTGTAGTGAAAACCTTATCTGAATATGAATGCAGAAAGAACATGAAACAGCTATTTTGATATCTAGTAAACCCTGCTATGATCACTGCAGTGATAAAATATAACAATAACTGCTGGTGAATAAACATGAAATCACATAGTTTTACAAATACTTCCATATTTTTTCTTTAGCTAAAATTCATACAATTCATATTAAAAGAAATGAAAAGTAATTTTCAAGCAAAAATAACAAAAGGGCTCACAGGACACTTCGAGACTGACTACTTTTCCATTTCCCAATTCTTTAAAATAAATCTGAAGATTGTTTTGACTGTTTCCCAATTCCTGCTGATACCAGAATTTTTCATACCAACCATGGAAAAACAAAGACTCCAAACATATCAGGCCTCTTCTAGTGACATCAGAATTATAGCAGAGAATCTCCTCTGGTCTTTCAGGGGATTGAGAGATCTGCAGTTACCAGGCCCAGGTCCTCCAACATAGCATGGTCTCTGCTCTATATAGACCATCTTCGTATACATTAGGTCCATCCTAACAAAGTAGCAAAATAATCAATTCTCCGGCCATAGGCGCGGCGGCATTCACTTTAAAGTGCCGGCGCGGCTTTTCACCATAGAGCGGGACACGTCCCGCTGTATGGCTGGCACGGTGGTATGGCTTTAAAGACACCAGTGTGTGTGCGCCTTCATGATTCAGTGCAGCCACTCCACCCCGTTAAACCGCCTCAGGGTTAAAAAAAAAAAAGGAAACTCGGCCCGACTTGGGTTTAATGAAGGCGGCACTCTGCACTGCACCCCGCTCCTCTCCGGCCTCTCGCTTTCTCTTTAACCCCCTCAAACCGCCTTTGGGTCTGGCTCTGCTTTCCCCGCTTTTGCTTCGACTTCACCTTTTTGCAAAGGGGGAAGTGTGTGGCTGGAGGCACATGTGTATGAGCAGACTGCCTAGCTGCGGGTTTCCCCTTCTTTCTCCCCCCCCCCCGCAGAAGCCACCCCTGAAGCCCCGATGCGTCCTGCTCTATGGCGGAAAGCCACACCATAGAGCAGGACGTGTTGGGGCTTCGGGGGTGGCTGGCACTGGCAGACATAGGGTGGCCTTTGCCCGCTTGCCTCACCAGCCATGAACCTCACCGCACATCACTGGTCCAGTCTCTTCTTGAAAGCTTCAAATGACGAAGCTCCCACAACTTCTGAAGGCAATTTCTTCCATAGGTTAATCTTCTGGTCCAGCCAACTGTTCAAGCAGGACACCCTATACCAGGGCTGTCAAACTCCCAGCCTGTGGGCAGTATGCACCATGTGCTGGCCATGTCGATGCCCATGCCCGGTTTAGTGAAGGGGGGTGAGTCACAATATGTCATGTGACTATGCTGTCATGATCTGAGTTTGACCCCCCTGCCCTATACCATTTCAGATAGGTAGCTGTCCAGTGTCTTCTTAAAAACCTCCAGTGACGAAGCGCCCAGAACCTCTGAAGGCGAAGCTGTTCCTAGTGAATTGTTCTCACTGTTAGAACTTTCTCCTTAATTCCAGGTTGCTCCTCTCCTTGATATAATTTGCTATATTTAATTATTAATTAAATTAATCATTAATTACTCATTGCTACATAATGATATTAATCACTGCATAGCAATCACAGAATACATGTGACATTACAGGTTCCTTTGAAGAATTTGTATATTGCCAAAAAAAAAAGTTTATGCTGAAAAATATAATTTCAAAAAAATCCTGAACAGCAAACTCCGATGCCATTGATAAACACGTACCTGGGAAAGCAGACTTCTGGAGTGATAAACACACTCATTCTCTACACAACTACACACAGACCCTCAACAGATGATGATGTGATGGATGGCTGCTTTGCTAGAAGGATGGTTTTCTATTTCATTATTTAATTACACAGCAGCCTGAATACAGGGCAATAAAACTGCATTTTCATCCATAGCTGGTTTCCATTTAGAGCCTGTCATGTTAATAGTGAAATAAATTGCTTTAATTGTCAGTAAACTTCATCAAATTCACATTTCTCCTCTTTGTATTCAATATGTATTAAACACCTGTGTCTGGATTAGCAACAATAGTAGAAACACCCCAAACCTAAATAAAAGTATATATTGCAGCAACTGTTACCTTATACTTGTTACTTGTCTACAATTTAAATTTTGTGACATTTAGATCCATTTACCAATAACATTGGCAACTGGGCTGCAGTCGCTCTTAAAACTTACTACAAAATGCCAATTATTGGAAAATGTAAAGAAAAAAAACCATCTGGAACTGTTTCCGCCCATCCCTGCCCCCCAAACACATTTTTTAGTATTTTCACTTGTATGATTCGGGTCCAGGTTATCTGAAAGAGTAGCAATAGCCATAGCAATAGCAGTTAGACTTATATACCGCTTCATAGGGCTTTCAGCCCTCTCTAAGCGGTTTACAGAGCATATTGCCCCCAACAACAATCCGGGTCCTCATTTTACCCACCTCGGAAGGATGGAAGGCTGAGTCAACCTTGAGCCTGGTGGGATTAGAACCGCTGAACTGCAGATAACAGTCAGCTGAAGTGGCCTGCAGTGCTGCATTTAACCACTGCGCCACCTCGGCTCTACCTTCAAGTACATCAGCCTTCCAGAAACCAGCAGCCTTTGGGAGCAATCCTGTTCTCCATATCCTAGCTAGTTAGTGCCAATGAAACCAGGAATACTCTGCTAGGAGTCCTGGACAATGATTTCTCTTTTGTGATTTACCAACTCTCAAGCTGCTCTGTTTTTAAACTCCTGTTCCTTTGTTTTCAGACTAACTTCTTCCCATGCAACTGAACCAGGGGTGAGTTCCTGAACCGGTTAGTACTGATTCACTGCGCGCATGCGGCAGCCAAGCATTGCTTGCGCATGCGCAATTGACTAAAAATTGCTCTGCGCATGCACAGAACCACGCCGGTAACAACAGAAGACACTGGAGAACCATTTCAGGGGTCGCTGCTGATACTGTCACCCAGGCCTGAATTCCACTACCGGTTCGGTCGAACTGGCTGAACCGGAAGCAACCCACCTCTGAACTGAACTACTGTGAATTTTATTTTGGATTATTGAAATAAAAACTGGAATTTTAATTCAATATAAAATCTGCAGGGACTTTAATTGATGACATTTATAACATTGTTGCCACTTTGCATTGCATTCCACTTATGTGAATATTACAGCATGAGACGAATATGTATGTAATTACTAAAAATCTTTCCCTGGGATACTATGCAGTGGCTGGCAGAGAGGAAAATGAAACAACAGCAACTTAGATAAATCAGCACCAGAAATGCTCCTCAATAGACAGGAAGCAAATCTAGAACAGAGAGTGACCTTGGGACAACATTCTTCTAAAAGCCCAAGTGGAGGCAAAACCAGCCATTCCCAATGGAAGCTGAAGGAGGCAAAAACAGCCCTGTGAATCGGAGACATACAAAGACTCAGTAGATAGACTCTTCTAGTATGACGGAAATAAACATAAATGGAAGTTTAGAGGAAAGGATTTGGGGTAACTATCATTTATCAGAAATGGCTGATTATATTTCATTTGATTTAAGATTCCAACACTAGCTTATATATGTGCACTGCAGTATAAATCAGTATTTTGATGCTGTTTAATTCCAGTATGATTAAACTGGATTACTCGTTAAATATGTTTGCATATAGGAAATGTAATACTCCTGCAATACACCATTATAATTTGTGGTGGTAATGTCAACACAAAATTATGAAATGAATAACGATACTTTTATTTTCAAATAGGCTGCGTTTGTATGACACACTGATTCATGATAAACTGCACGAGGATTTATTTAATTTATTTATTTTTTTTGTGAGTAGCACAACATACTATGAGATATACTGAACAGCAGACAAGGCAGTTCGTGGTTCAGTATGTTTAGCAAATGTAGCCATTCTGTAGGTATGCTACTAATCCAACTAATCAGAATACTCTGGATGGTTTTTTCTCTGCTATTCACTCATTTCTGCTGTCTCTTTAGGGGAAATGCTTTGTCATATTGCTACCTAGCCAACAGAGAGAAAAACTATAATTCCTAAATTAGTTTTTTAACTAATAGAATAGTTTTTTAAACAGGTATTTTTTCTAGTTCAACAGCAATTAGATCAGTGTTTCTCAACCTTGGCGACTTTAAGTCCTGTGGACTTAAACTCCCAGAATCCCCCAGCCAGCTGGCTGGGGGATTCTGGGAGTTGAAGTCCACAGGACTTAAAGTCTCCAAGGTTGAGAAACACTGAATTAGATTATTGACTTATTAAGAAGCTCAGACAGTTGTCTTGTCATCTCTAATCCCCTCTGCATTCACTTTGGATCAAAGAATACCTGTAAGTCAAAATTAATCATTTGAGTTAGGTCCATTGATAGGTATAAATCAGACTCAACTGGGGGAAAAAACATATGTTTATAGACAAGGTTGATTTTAAAAGCAATGATTTTTAAATAAGAAGGAGATAGGCTTTTATTTTCAAGTTTTATGTGAGCTCTTCAAGTTATGAAAAGCTGGAAAAGATTTTTCCCTCACTCAATAGCAGAGCATTTAATAGGCACACAATCAGTGACATGTAGAAAAATGGAATGAAAAAATGGACAGGAAAAACTCTTCAGCTTCACTTCATACTTTCGTATTCAGTTTCACACAAATGCAGTTTAAAAGAGAGAAAGAGAGAATGAAAGATTTGTATGTATTAACAATGAAGAATGACAGAGACAAGAATATAGAAAAACATGCACGTTAACCGTAAACCGCTCCATTCATACTCTGCTCTTTTCCTCCCTCCTTCCCTCCCAGTGTTTCCGCAAATTGACAGAACCATTTTAAAAATCAACTCCTGCTAATTACAAATATAGTAATGATGATTTAATCTTCCAAATCAGAATTAATTCTGCCAAAATCAATCAAGGGAGCAGAGATCATTCAGGGAAGGAAGAATTTAATTCAAGAGCTAAATTACAAAAAGTGAAGAACTCAGTTCTTCCACTGTTGGAGTAATTTACAAAAGTCAGTGTGATAATATATAAGCTTTGGTTTGGATATAATGGGAAGCACTGAGCAACTTTTCCATAGGCTGCAAGGAATCATCTCCTGCTTGAGCAAGGGAAGGGACCATAACCACTTGCAGATAAACTCATGATAGCTTCAAAATGATGGAGGCCTTGAGAACACATAAAACAAAAGAAATATCTCCATACATGGATGGATGGAAACATGAAAAAGGAAACTCAGAATAACTGCCTTAATTATGCTAGAAAAAAGTTGGTCATTAGAGTCTCATGGAACTCCATCAAATTCTAACAATTCCACAGAATCCAGTTCAAAAATCCCTGGACTAGATAATCCTCCTGATACCAGGGGAAATGTTTTAATTTTCCTAGGCCTTTTAATATATTATAATACTATTCATTTATTTTTCCATTCAAGCTTTTCAACATCTATTTTTGTAACTCTGTGCTTTTATTATTTATATGTGATATATTTAAACTAGTTTTATTTTTTTCTATTAAATGCAGCTTTTCTGTGCTATAAACCACCCTTAAAAATACCTGCAGGGCAACATGAATGATCTTAAATTAATGTTTTTAACATATTTCTCAAAATATACATGTATTCACTTGAAATAAGTGCTGCTTATCAGATTTTTGATTTTGAAACTATGTTGTACCCAGATGTTTTAAAATTGCTATCCTGATTACATCATTCATGATGATATCCTTAAACAAAAGTGGAAACTATTTATTGGGAACGGTTAATGCAAAATGCATATTTATACTTAGAAAATGTAAAAGGACAAAGTTAATCCTTCTGTCCATAAAAATATGACAGACATTTGAGTAAATTTGATATTTAGTCATACTGTTCAGAAAGTGCAATGTAAAACTCCAATTTATAATTAAATTGGGATCATGGCTGATTTTTAAGAAAGGCCAAAAGAGAAGAGTTAAAAAAAACTGTGTCACTCTTTTATTCCACCTCCTTAGTTACGATCTCTGGCTGCATCCTTTTTCTCCATGGATCTTTCTGCTATTGCCCCTCTTGTTTAGCATGCCAGTTTAAATTATCACCAACATTAGTTGCTTTGTACCCTTTCTTTCCACCAGCTGTAAGAACTCTGCAGAGGGACATCAGTACTATAGCACTTAGGGATCTGTTAATTAATGAATCCAAGATAGCTGAAAATCTAAAGTAATTTATTTTTCTCCCTTCCTTGAAACAAGTTTTGGGATTGCTTATAGTTAGGAATGTCAAGCATAAAAGGAAGGAAAAAAAACCATAGTGTTCAAGGTTTAAAATACATGAAAAATGATTAAGGATTCTCAATTAGAAAAATAAGTTCAACATGTCAAAGACATGTAGTATTTCCCCAGTGGCAATATAATAAAGTGATCACTTTTGGTAATATGATAATGGTCAATCTTCTGTAATTCCAAACCAACCAGTTACTCCCCTGGGAATATAGCATTTACTAGACTAGAAACATGCTACTATTTGTGATCTACCTTGTCAAATGCCTTACTGAAATCCAAGTACATACTATGTTCATAACATTTTGCTGGTCTATTAATTTAGTCACTTTATAAAAGAATTAAATAAGATTGGTTTGCCATGATCTGTTTTTGACAAACCCATGTTGGCTTCTGATTATATCTTTGCTTGCTTCTAGGTGTTTGCATATCTTTCCAGGCATTGAAATCAGACTGATTGGTCTGTAGTTTTCTGGATCCATTTTTCTCCTTTTTTGAAGACAGGAATGAGATCAGCTCTTTTCTAGTCCTCTGTAGCTCTTATGTGCTCCAGGATTTTTGAAAGATTTGGTTCTGCGATCAGGTCTACCATTTTCTTCAGAACTCTGGGATGTAATTTCATCTGATTCTGGTGATTTGAACCCATCTAGAGTGGACGGGTATTGTTTTACTATTTTCTTGCCTATTTTAACTTGCATTCCTACTCTGTCTTTTACAGTTCTCTTTTGAATGAGTTTTGCTATTTTTTTTCCCTTTTGTGTGAAGACAGATGCAGAGACTGAATTAAGCACCTGCTGCCCATCACACCTTTGCCATCTTCTTTGCGGCCCCACTCACTCACACCCACACATTAGTTTGGTTTATGGAGGGTTTTACTTGTCTTCCCCCAGCTTTAGAACTGTCCCAACGAAAGCCAGCCACAAACAAGCCCAGATTAATTCCCCAGGCAATGGCCAATTAGTTCATAACACAAACAGCCAGCTGCTCAAACAGTGAATCCAAGAAACAAAACATGGAGCCCCCAGGCAAAACTTAAAGTACATCCACAATAGCTCATGGGGTTGTAGCAATAGCAGTAGACTTATATACCGCTTCATAGGGCTTTCAGCCCTCTCTAAGCGGTTTACAGAGAGTCAGCATATTGCCCCCAACAATCTGGGTCCTCATTTTACCCACCTCGGAAGGATGGAAGGCTGAGTCAACCCTGAGCCGGTGAGATTTGAACCGCTGAACTGCTGATCTAGCAGTAGCCTGCAGTGCTGCATTTAACCACTGCGCCACCTAGTAGTAATTCAGAGGCTCGGGAAACACGAAAGAGCACATAGCGACGACCCACACTGCTTCCAGCAATGCTTCCTTCTTCCTGCCATGCTAAATAGCTTCCAGTCCAGCCCATCAGGAGAGATGGAGCCTTTAACCCAGCAATCTGACAGTCTTCTGCTTCTCTGGCCTGAATGTTCTGAGATCCACTACAGCCGGCAGCTCCTCCCCCTCTTCTTCACTGGCCTGCAAGCTTCCCCCCCCCCCAGCCGAAGTCTGTCCTGCCAGCCGTTCAAAGTCCTGATTCCTGAACTCATTCCTCCTCGAGCCAGCCTCTGAGGAAGGAGTCCTCCAAAGGAGACATCACATCTTCTCTCACTAGTAGACCAATTGTTTTCATTACTTTTTTCTTGTTTTTTTTTACATGTTGAAAGAAACTTTTTAAAATTATTATTTCTTAATATTATTTACAAGGCTTGGGGGGTTCTGGCAATCAAAAAAAGGCCTTTTTAATACCTCATAGATCTTTGCCACACAAAAAAAAACCCAAAATAGAATTAGAACCAAAATTTCAGAACAAGAAAGCAATTTAAAACTGTATGCCAAATAAAGACACAACGTAAGACGTTAGAGTGGTTGCAAATGAGAAATTTTTCAGGGACCATACAAAAATTATCAATTATCAAGCCTAAGTCTCAAGGCCATTGTGTGAATTGTGATCTTGTAGCTGGAATTCAAATCAACAAAGCTTGCAGGTCAAAAAGAAGTGAGTATTTGGCATCAGCCACCAGCCATCCTTCCAGTATGGAAAATGAGAGATTTGCAACACCACACCAAGCTATATAAATATACTGCCAAAAAGAGCTGTAGTACTACACTTCCTGGAGGAATTCTAAACTGCTCTGAAAGATTATCAGATAGGGGAAAGTTTATGACAGGGGTGGCAAACTCAAGGGCCCACAGAGCGCTTAGATCTGGCCCATGGGGCCACCCTGGAAACAGTGAAGGATTAGCCCACAGTGCCTGTGCCAGCAAAAACAGCGCTCGGAAGGGCTGCATGCGCCCCCCCAAGCTCTGTTTCTGCTGGCAGAGAGTTGCAGGAGGCTGTCATGGCTGAAAATGGAGCTTGCAAGGGCCACACATGGCCCTCCCCAGATCCGTTTTCATTGGCAGAAGATTGCAGGAGGCCGTTGTAGCCGCAAATGGAGATTGGGAGCCCATTTTTGCTGGCTGAACATTCAGCCCACCAAAGGCACCCCAACACAAATTGCATTGAATTATCCATGCCTACTCTGCCCCCCCCCCCCAAAAAAAAGTCAAACACAACCCTGATGCTGTCCTCAATGAAATTGAGTTTGACACTCCTGGTCTGTGGAATACAGTATGTGCAAAAATGATTCACTAAGATCTCTTTCAACTGTTACTTTTTACCTTTTTTTCTAAAGAAATATAATAGTTACAGGGAGGAAATGCTTAAAATCCTGTTTTAAGAACATCAATGTTGCTCTAAAATGTTTAGGGAAACTTATATTAACCACTACACCCTCTGAGGAAAACTAAATACATAAAATAAGCAATGAATAAAAATAAAGAAGATATGTCCTGGATTTTTAAAAATCAGTTTGAAAACTTGATGGACTGGACCGCCCCCTGACTAAAGCAATCAGTCATGTGGATTGGAAAGAAATTTGCCAGAACTTTCTACCAAGACCTACAATCCACTCGGAGGATATTGGATCTGGAAAACAACCACATACTGATCTTGACATTGGCTTGAACTGATCGTATTTTGTTATATCGGGTTTGTGTATTATTATTGTTATGTAATTAATTCATGTTGATGTACTCCATAAAGAGTAATAAATTATGAGCAGAGTGAACTTAAGAATTCTAGTACATAAATAGTTTAGTAATGACTGAATTTCTGGCTTTTTTTTTCAAATAATAACAACAGCAACACTCCTAAACCAGGAAAGGTTTCTTCTTTCTCTTAAGTTTAATGAATTATCTTTCTTCACATCAAACAAATTGGACTGAGGATCTTTTTAAGCTCTTGAGTTGTAGTTTCCTTTTAATCAGCTACAAGCTTCTAAAAGAATATGACTTGTCACTTTTACTTGCAAAGTATTGAGCTTCAAAGAAAAGACAATTTTCTGATTTTTAAACCTGGGTTCTTTTTCCATGAAAAATAAGAACGTCATCCTTAGATTAACCTTTGTGTCAACACATATAATATCTATTTAATGACACATGTTGGAAATCAGGCCTGCCTCTCACATGTCTTGACATTTCTCCTTGAATTTCATTGGAGTGGAAAATAGACATTCAGCTTCTGACCCAGGTTCTTTCAGAATATTAATAACATGCACTGTTTGCAAAGAAATCCAGTGCCCTAAAGAATGAATGTATAAATCATCACAAGGCCTGCAAGGGCATACTAAGGTTGGAAAATAGACTCATACAGAACAAAAGGCTTCTTTGACATCATGGCACAAAAGGGCATTAAAAACCAAGTTCATGATTAGCAAGGGCTATTTATTTAGTGAAGAGACACTTTTCATCACTGACTAATTTATAGTCAGGTCCACCCTAATTTTAAATGTGCTGTACCAGTTTTTTTTTATTAAAATAAGACATTTTGTAAATTCTCTGCATGCACAACCTGCAAAAATATAGTTGACATAATGCCCACTGTGGGAATGGCAAGATTCTTACCAGTTTACATGCTTTTTTTTTCATATTATGCAAGTTGTGCTTGTTTTAAAAGGTATAAAGCCAATTTACTGGTAGGTCTCTAAATTCAAGTAGATGCACAGTAACCTAGAGATGGAGTTTCTTTTACATGACAAGCAGCAGCCAATGATTCCTCCCTAACAATCTCATCAAAGGTTGCTTCCCTGGGACAAATGTAGATAAATAGCAATTAATACCCACGTCTGGAAGCAGAAAAGACCATGTAGCCAGTGAATATGGATGGATCAACTCAGTGTCTAGTGCTGCCATATATATGCAAGTGTCACAATAGAAGAAATCTTGCCAAAATGGTCCTATTGGTCTGCAAATTAGAAACTAGTAGATGTTTCACTTATTTCAGTGGTTCTCAAACCTTTCCTTCATCACAGACCCCCTTTAAAAACCTTCTGTGGCCACAGACCACCAACTCTTTATTCAAGATTTAAATCACAACATTCCTTCAAGCCTTTGCGGAGCCTCTGTGATGACATCATGGCCTCCTAGGGGTCCATAGACCAACCAGGTTTATTTCATTAAAAATGCTAAAAATGTACTAGCGTTCCATTAAAAAAAGAAACTTGGAGGTTAAAGAGAGAAACAAACAAAGCAAAAATGGAAGGACAGAGGGCCAATGCAGCATGCTGAGGCATACAGTATTTGTTCATTTGAAATTTAATAAGGTCCAGTGATGAATTTATGTGATACGATACTGCTAGACAATGTGCTAATTGAATATCTCATTCTCAGAGATAGTAATCATCGAAACTTAAGACTGAGGTGGAGGAGACACATTGTTTGTCTGACAGTTTTGTTTTTACTTTAATAATGCCTAATAGTTTCATGCCAATCATTTGTCCACTAAAGCTGCCTTCCCCAGCTGGTTTGCCCTCCGTAGATGAAAAGGCGTGTAGTCTCATATATTTTTCCCAGTGGAGAAAACAGCTTGAAAGGGCAAATTTGTTCAAGAGGACAGCTGATAGTTTAAAAGTTTTAATTGCTTCCTGCATTACATTCAGATATATTTTTCTTCGCTTGGTTTCATTACAATAAGCAGATGAAAATATTGGGAACATATCACATACACTAATCTCTCATATCCAATTTAGAACAATCTTCTAGGCAAGAAGGCGATGCACCCTTGGATCTGGAGGGCCGCCTGCCCTCCTCCGTGGCATCTTCTTTTAACATTCTTCAAAACTGAAAGCTGCAGACTTCTGTGTCATCCACAAACATGAGAGCACAATTTTGGCAACACGACAGTCAATATAACTAGAAACCATGCTCACGAGGAATAGAGAAAAACAGCCATTCTCTGGTCTGATCCTCGAGTTCAAAAGGTTAATTTTTGAACTTTAATATTCATGATTTGTTCTGCTATAATATCTTAATACTTTCATTTCCTAACAACAAGCACCCCTCACTATGCCAAATATTCCACACAAAATGGAAATCAGTTACATATAACACGTGACCCAGACTGACCATTGGCTTACCTAAAAAGAGCTGAGGTGGCGCAGTGGTTAAATGCAGCACTGCAGGCTACTTCAGCTGACTGCAGTTCTGCAGTTCGGCTGTTCAAATCTCACCAGCTCAGGGTTGACTCAGCCTTCCATCCTTCCGAGGTGGGTAAAATGAGGACCCGGATTGTTGTTGGGGGCGATATGCTGACTCTGTAAACCGCTTAGAGAGGGCTGAAGGCCCTAGGAAGCGGTATATAAGTCTAACTGCTATTGCTATTACCTGAAGGGTCCTTTTCTGTGCACCGTGGGAGAGTCCAAGCGACAGGTTAAATCAGTCTCATTGCCCTGACACTAGGAATCTTTTTCCTTGGCCACGCCTCCTGGGGTTACTTGGAACCAGAATTTTGAGATGGTCTGGAACCGTGAAGGCTGGAAGCGTGATGATGTAGCAAGAGAAAGTCCAAGTTGACATGACGGTCACGAATCCCTGGACGGAGAAGCCAGGGTGGGTTGGACTCTCCCGCGGTCACGCCTCTGCATCCCTTGGGCAATGCCCTGAGAGATGGCACGGGCGACCACCACCTGCATGTGGGCAGATAACTCAGGTTCCTGAGCTAAAGCAGTGTTCGATCCAACGGGGTCCCTAGAAGGAGGAGGAACTTGCTGGGCAAGGATAGGATCAGTGAGCCCCCCAGGGTTAGGGTTCTCAGGGGCGGGTTCTGACTTAGAAACATACGAAAAGGTAGGAGAGCCCAGTTCAGCCAAAGACCTATCCGAGGAGATGTCCTGGGAGTCCACTTCTTCATCAATCACTGACAGGAGATCCCCCCTTGGGAGTGGTAGAATGACCGGCCCAACAGGAGAGGTAGGCTGAGGGAGCTCCCTCACAGCCTGGCATTGGGCCTTCTCGAATTGTTTGTTGAGAGCTCGCTGCTGCTTCTCTGCATCCCTAGTCACCGCTGCGGAAAGTGCCTTGTAGGGATGACTATCCTGACTGGCCACCCTGCCCTTCCTTACCCCCTTGCCCCTGCCTGCAGAGGTTCCCTTGCTAAGGCGCTTGAGAGGGGCCTGGTCTACCATCAGGGGAGTCAGATGGGCCAGGGTGCCCCATGGCCTGATGGCAGAGACTTCAGACAAGAGGCCAGTACAGGTGGAGGTCAGGAGATAAAGGAGACTCTAGTGGCTGATGCTGGATCAGATGACACGCAAGTATTGTGGAATCAGGAACAATGTGAGGAAAAAAGGCCAGAGGAGTAAACTGGGGACTCTGCAATGAGTCCAATGAATCCAGCCACTCGACGGGAGGTGAGAAGGAGGAAAAGCAGTCAGGCAGAAAGACCAGGCAGATAAAGCAGAAAGAATCAGTGGATAAAAAACAAAACAAAAATTAAAAAATCCTCCCTGCACTGGTGTATGACCAACAGGTGGCAAAGATGCCAGCGCTGCTTGGAGAACGTTGTGGGTGGAAGTGACCCAGCCGGAGACCCGATCAAGGCCAGCTAACCACCCTTCCGCTATCTGCTGAAGCGTAGCTGAGCGGGAAAACCAACAGAAAAAAGGGCGAGAATTCGGGCCCTCCTAATTGGCATTGCTCCAGTGCAAGGGAGAAGAGGGAGGTAAAGATGGCGGCCGTGTGATTTAAAGTGGCTGCGCACCTCTCCATGGCAGGCTGCACCCTCCAAAGGGCGAAGAGATGGGCAAAAAAAATTCAACTTAGAAAGGAAACGGCGGCAGCTGCCGGAAGCCTCACCGCTCCTGTCGTGCTTTAAAGCAAATATGGCAGCTCTCCGCTGCCGTCCAAAGGCGGCGCAGCAAGCAGAGCACCTCCCCCCACCACGCCTACCTCCGTGTCTCTAGGAGAAGTCAAAACGACGTGAAGCCAAAAAGCAATTTAAACTGTGCTAATTATGGGGAAAAAATTAAGGAAAAAGAAGGGGAAAAAGCTAGAAGGAGAGTCCAAGCATAGTTAATTTACGCTGGAGTTCACAAATGCAAGTCCAGAACGGGCAGACTGAGGAAAAATCCTGGCGCCAAGTAACACCAGGAGGTGTGGCCAAGGAAAAAGATTCCTCAGTCCCAGGGCAACCAGACTGAATTCACCGCTCGCTTGGACTCTCCAAGCTGTGCACAGGAAAAAACTTTGTTTCCTATTTTGTATGATCATAGATATGAGTTGCAGACCTAATTGTATTTTCTTACCCTGCAATCCTAGATGTTGCTACTATGCAAACCAATGCCACATCAGAGCTCCCCCAGAGCCTCATCCTCATTCACATCCACTTCAAGGAAAAGTTCCTTTATCAAGCTGGCCCCTACTTTGCTCCCACAAATAACAAAATGAACCAGGTTGTGTGTACATAAGGACAGTTGAAGAGGCAGATTTGATAGACACAGCTGCAGTTAGGCTACGCTGCAGAACCAGATCTGAAAACATTCATTCATTCATTCATTCATTCATTCATTCATTCATTCCTTTAAATGTATATGCTGCCCCATTCACCGATAAAACAACTCTTAGCAATTCCTTAAATCTAATACAGAGAATAACAGAGACATAAAGGACTTCTAAATTATACACGTATTAAATCGGTCATAGGGACACATGACCTCTTAGGGTGAAGTGGGCGAAGCCTATTAACAAAGACTATTTTCCAAAATATAGAATTGCAATATACATCACTCCTACACAGCAACATTATTGTCCATGTTGAGTACTGATAATTTGTACACCACCAGGGAATCTTTATTACATGAAAATAGATCTAGTGTAAAAATATTTTCTAACAATTATTCCATTGCCATTATATGCAATATGCTTATTTAGTTTTTCAAATTAATGTACTTAGTTTTCTGAGTGGGTGATCAGAGTAGAGGAATTCTACAGGAAACTCAATTATCAAAGAAAATGATCACTCAAGCATTTGTGACTAGTGTGTTATTGTTGTGCGGAAGCAAAAGTGTCAGCCTCTACTTTGCTTGCTTGCTATCGGCTGCCATAGAAACGGGGAGGGAGGGGGCTTGAGGTATTTGGGGTGGGAAACCTATGGTGCTGGAGGAGTTATCAGAAGGGGGAGGTTGGTTCTCACCATCTTCTGTGCATGATGATGGCCCGTGTTTGGACTTGGTCAAGGTCAACCATCTCTGCATACCATCTGAATGAGGTTTCTGATACCTTTAGGAGGTGCAGATTGGCCATTGGGTTGGGGTGATTGGGGGGAGGGTGCTGGGTAAACGTTTGATATGTACATGTTCACGCCTTTTTGGCTCAGATCTTGCTTTTCTTTCGCTGCTATCTTTCCATGATCAGTAAAAGTATCTTTAATTCCACAAACAATGGAATTGGGAGTTTTCTTTCTTGGTTATTGATGGAGGCACGCCTGACATTAAGCAAGATCCCCCTTCACACTCATCCCGGAGCTCATAACTTCCATGGGGAGTGCATATAAAGGGGGGGGAACCAAAGATGTGACCAGGAAGACATGGGGGCTACTGGATCCCCTTTCCCTTTGGAAATGGAACAGATGGCTGGATTGGATTTGGAGGAAAGGCCTGTTTGGCCCAGATGGCCGTTGGGAGCAGGGCAGAAGAGAGACTGGCTGGAGTCACTACCAGCCGACACTGCCGGCAGGATGACAGCCATGAGAGCCGTGCTGAGAGGGAGATTGAAGAGAAGACCAATAAAAGTATCTTTAATTCCAGAAACAATGGAGTGGGAGTTTTCTTTCTTGGTTATTGATGGAGGCACGTCTTGAACAGAGGGTTCTAGAACTGCTTTTACTTTGCTCGGTGAGGTATCAGACTAAATATGAAATATGTGAGCCATAATGGACAAGTTGCTATTCAAATTGTGAGATTTTTGTTTTCAAGCTTATGAACAAGTACTTATTTGATTCCCCCGTATCTTTAAGGGCTTATAGCTGTCAAAGCTCTAACCGAAACCTCAGAACCCTTGAAAAACTGCTGTAGTTCAGAGCAAAATCTGACAGTGATACTGTGTCCTAGTAGTGAAACAGCTGATAGCATTGTCAGCCTCTTATCTCTTCACTGTTGTCTTTTGGTTGAGACCAATAGTTGTCATATGCAAAGGGAAGGCATTGATTATGCCCTTTCTTACAAGGCTTTAGGAAATTGGGGACTTCTAAAAGCTGCAATTCACTGTTCCTTTTGATTCCCCCCCCCCCAAAAGAATAGAATATTCAAGTTTCAGTTTAAGAGTGGTAGCCAGATACTATTATATAGACATTTTTAAAGCAATTCTTCAGTTATTTCCCCTTTGGATAGAACACTTGAATTTGTTTAATTATTCCAATTTCACCTGCAAATTTTAGCCAAAAAGAAACCAAACAAAATTTTCTAATCTTTCCACATGTGATTTATATTTTAAGAGCTGCTAGAAAAGAGAGATAATCAAGACTAGCACTAGGGATAAAAAGTGACAAGTGAAATTGTAATCTTTGCCAACTCCATCACATCAATGAAATTCCCCTACAGCACTTTATTTGCAATGAGAGATTCCCCCATTCCTGCTGCTAATAATCACATTTGAATGTGTTTCAAATGGCAGAAAGGACAGGAGAAATAATAAATATATGAATGTAAAATCTGCTAAAAATTGTCCTTGGAATATCTGTGTTACTTCTGTCATGTTTTTAAAAAAAGGTAAAGGTTTTCTTGTCCAACTCAAGGGAGCCAGCGTTAACTAAAGATGCTTCTGTGGCCATGTGACCGGCATGACTATATGCTGAGGCACACAAAACTAGCCAGTTTTTTTTATTCTAAATCCTCAGTCGAAACTGAGAAACGATAGCAATGTGAATTATTCAGACCAGATCATAGGCTACCAGCATTCACAAGAGACCTGGGCAGGAGGAAGGGAGAGAAGAGAGGAGAGGTAGAATGGTTACACAAGCCTCATTTGTGTAATACGTATGCGCATTATGAGATTGCACTCAATGATGAAAGCATATGCCCATGTAGCAGGTTGTGTTATCCTCCCAACAAGCAATTTCAAGGCCTCCCAACTCTCCAATCCAGAAACACAATAGCTGATTGCTTTCTTTCCTGTTGTTGAGTCTTACTGGAGACATATCCGAACGCACATGTGTTTGTGTGTTGCAACAAATGGAGACATAAGAAGACAATGCAACAAAGAGAAAGCAGAGAGGAATACATTTACAAGGGTTCACACATACTATGAACAAATGTAAATTACTTCATATGTGTTAAATTACAGCATGAAATGTATTTAAATCCAGGCACAACAACCACCTTTGAAATAAAACTTCCTTTCCCGATGTCTTGTTTGTCTCTAATATATTCTAGAGCTACTTTTAACAGGAGTTCTGCAATGTTGCCATTTATAATACTTGCTTAGCATACATAATTTGCTGGTTTGAAATCCAGCAGTTTTTTAAAATTACTATTTTCTTTCTTTGTGTTCCTTCTTTTTCATGAGGTGCTTTCTTTAAAAAACACGAATTCAAGTAGTACAGTTTCATTTCTCCAGCAGTTACCTCTCAAGTGACTAGAGCGGTAATGACACAATACATCTCTTATTTAAAAAACAACATGGAAAACGGAATAGTTGGAGAAGGAAACATAATAATTAAAAAACTGCTGCCAAATTAAAAAATACTCTACACTAGACAAGGATTATAAACACTGTGCCATTGGAGAACTGCACTAAAGTCATTCAAGACAATGCCAGCCACTATTCGAGGGTCAAGAAATGTTTGAAGAGATAGAAATAGAAAAACAGAGCCAGAAAATGTGTCTTTCTTTCATGGTGGATAAGGAGTGAGAACAGCATAGTGGTCTCTATTCTTACTATCCAAAGTGCTAGAAAGAACAATGAGGCAGTGCAGATAAGACCTATAAGAGACCATTATCCAAATTTGTTTAACATCACAATTTAAACAATAGTGTAGTATTGATAGTGTCCTTTAAAAGAAATTGTCAGTATTGATCAGAACAAACTAATATAAAAAGCTACAGTAAAAATCATGTAAGTACCAAAAATGAATCACTATTACATTTGATCATGATTACCTTTTTTATTTGAAGAAACAATAAAAATCAATGAATTAGTACAAAACATTCATTCATTTAGAATATAGAGAACAAGCTGCAATATTTTCAAATTAGTGACATACAATTAAACCATGTAAAGTTTGATACAAACTTCAGAATTACACCAGATGATCTATTTTTTCCTCCCACTGAAACAGATTATCTAAGAATATTTATTTCCTTTTCTTTCTCAAAACAATTTAAACAATTCTCCCTTCATTTTATCCACACATAATCCTATATATTAATTCAACTGAGACAGCTTGTCAAGACTATGGATGGATGGGGAGATGAACCTGGTTTTCTCTAATCCTACAAAATAACCACTATATTCACTACTTCTCCAGAATAAACATGTATCCTAATTTTCATGGAAATCTTATCATACCTAAATCATGATAGCAATAGCAATAGCAATAGCAGTTAGACTTATATACCGCTTCATAGGGCTTTCAGCCCTCTCTAAGAGGTTTACAGAGTCAGCATATCGCCCCCACAGTCTGGGTCCTCATTTCAGATAGATAGATAGATAGATAGATAGATAGATAGATAGATAGATAGATAGATAGATAGATAGATAGATAGATAGATAGATAGATAGATGATAGATAGATAGATAGATAGATAGATAGATAGATAGATAGATAGATAGATAGATAGATAGCAATAGCAGTTATATACCGCTTCATAGGGCTTTCAGCCCTCTCTAAGTGGTTTACAGAGTCAGCATATCGCCCCCAACAACAATCCGGGTCCTCATTTCACCCACCTCGGAAGGATGGAAGGCTGAGTCAACCCTGAGCCGGTGAGATTTGAACAGCCAAACTGCAGAACTATGATCTATGTCTTACTAATTTGTCCTTTATTACACTGTTCTTTAGAGAAAAAAAGCATTTGGAAAAACATTTTTTTCATTGAAGGACTGAAGTGATATTAAAATTTATAGAGTATCCCAATTTATTTTGCAATAGTAACAATTTAGTTTGTGTTTGAACCTGTTCTAAATACCAGAATTAAGTATCCTGTATTGCAATGACAATTTCTTGTAATGCACTGTAAAGTCATGAAAATATGCATTCCAAAAACAAAACCTTTCACAGTAATAATAGTATTGCAATAATCTCTGTCCAAAGAAGTTTATATTTGTAAAAGAACTTAAATAGTATCATGATGAAATATCACTTTTTTCATTTCATTTCTTATTTATCTACTCTTAGTACACCCAGATCTGCTAGTAAATTGCTTCAAAATAATGAATGTTGTGTCTTGTTTTCAAAACAAAATTGTCTTTCAGTTAATGGCCCCCCTGATGTGGGAACAAATTCACTTTGTGAGCTTGTTAACTTGTCTTTACAACAGAAGAGCCTTTCATCAAATTGAAGTGACTTTTTGCTTATCTGCTGCTGAGGTTTACGTGGCCAAAATGCTGCCGTTCCCCAGGGCTGCTCAGAACAGAAGCCATTGTCTTAGGACAACAATGTCCTGGGTCTCCCACACCACTCATTTCAACAGCGACACTGAGAGCAGCCGGGCAGTTTTGCCGAGGGGCAGATTGGGTCTCAAACCATTTCCTATAGAGAGAGATACCATTTATTGTGTGATCTCTTGTGCCACCTGGTGAGAGATGCTCTACACAACTATGGGAATATCTAGTCTTATTAAAGAACAGGTAAATCCGTGGGGGAGAAAATAGATACAAAAACGCATTTTCTACTTCTATGAAGTTAAATGGTGGGAGACGGAGAGCACACACAAGAAAGTATTTCTTCAAACAATATATAATTAATCTGTGGAGCTGATGGTCCTCTACCTAGATTTCTTTAAAAATGGGTTATACAAATACATGCCTGTTAATGTCAACTAGTTATGAGTGAATCTAATCCATCATAAGCGTGTAGAAGTTTTCTCAGAGCACTTGCTAGTGCAGCTCACAGGCATTCTTCCGGATTTAATTCCCATCCAAAAATATCACAGAGGAAGAAAAAGGCTACAAGAACCATTTTGCCCTGGTCAGAACAGGGAAAGGCATACAAGCAGGGCAGAAGTGTGTACTGTAATAGCTTAGTTCTTAGTGCCACAACTAAGTATGTAATTGCAAGTTGGTTGGGTTTAAAGTCTATTCAAAAAGAAAAAGTTTAATGAAGCTCCAGCAGCAAGGTGAAGTACTTGCCTACCTAAAAGGGGGATTTCTATCCTACTTTAAGTCTCATTTAGGTGCCTTAATATATTTATGACAAAAATACATAGCTTAAATCAGAAATTTGAAGTTCAAAATATGATTCCTGCCTCAAAACTACTATTTTCAAATTAAAAATTGAATCTGGTGCACTAATTGAAATACACAAATATAGTTGAAGGATGTGCCCAGGTTTCAAATAAGGTTTTTGAACAATCTTTCCTTGTTTTATACTATAATCATGTTCTGGACCCAGATAATTTATTTATGCATTTATTAATCAAATGTATCTTTTATTTAGACAATTTATACCAAAGGCAACTCTGGGCAATGAAGAATAAGCAGATAAAAATACATTAAAAATATACAATATAAAAATCCTTATTAATAAATATTATAAAATTAAAAAATAAAAATCACAGGAAAAGGAGAATAAAAACGGCCACCTCAATAATGGAGCTATCTGAGCAAGTCTGAGAACATAGCCAAGAAGGCATTTCAGAATATGAAAAATATGATTAAAACATAAGGTAAAGTGCACTAATATATTGTAACAACTATCAATAGGATTAGCATAAATACTAATTTGTAGGTTTCTATAGGGCAAATGTCAAACAAAAAATGTTCAAATATGTTCAATTTATTTGATACTATATCAGCTCTTGAACTATCCAAAGCAGGAGCGTCAAATGCCCATGGGCCAGATCTGGCTCATGGAGTTCTTAAATCTGGCCTGCAGGGCTGGCCTGAAAATATCCAAGGACTGACCTAGGAGTGCCTCTGCGCATCCCGTTTTGGCCAGCAAAGTGCTACAGGAGGCATTGATCCCATCTCTCCCCCACAGCTTGTGGAGAACTACAATGGTGATCCGGACCTTGAAGAAATCTAGTTTGACACCCCTGATCTAAAGCTAGTGGAGTTTGTTAAAAATGGACCATAAAAGTTATCCTGAACCAATGGGACATGAAGGCATGAGTCTTTTCTGGGTAAGGGTGTCTTCATACTATTACCAGGATGCCTATCTCTGTTAGACTTGTTCAGATTTGATTCAATTCAATTCAGTTTTTTACAGTCATAGATCAGAGACCAGAACAAATAAAAACACTCAGTCAATAAAATAATAAGCACTAGATAAAATCTATGATAAAATTCAGTCTGTGAATTACATATGGTCTAACAATACTAAAATTATAATCCATAAACTATGAGGCCTAATAATAAAAGGGAAAGGAGTAAGCAGTGCAAAGGGTTTTCCATATTTGTTGTATGAAATAGCTATGGTGGATTAGACATGTGTTTCCTTCGGGATTGGGCGGCATACAAATCTATTAAAATTCAAAATTCAAATTTCTGATGAATCCCCGGTGCAGCTGCACAGACTCTCCCCAACTGCTCTGTAGTTCTGGACTGTCCGTCCTTAAGCAGCCACTGGAGATAAGCAGTGTCAGAACAGCCAGGATACCTAGCAATTCTTGGAAGGATCTGTGTTTCCCCCGAATCTCTTTGTAAAAGGAACATTGAAGGAATATGTGACCAACGGCCTCCACCTCCTGAGCCACAAGAACAGAATCTTTCAGTTAATGGTATCTTTTGATAGTTGCCGTACAGGATGGCCAATGGAAGTGCATGGCACCATGCAAGTGGAAATGCTTCCCGATGGTTTGCTGACTCCAACTGGCAAAGATAGCTGACAGGAGTAACAACTAATGGCCTCTGGAGCCAAAAACAACAGAGCTTTCCCTAAGTCCATTGGCTTTTTGATGTCCTCTACTATCCTTTGTCGCAAGGTTTGTTTTGCTTGGCCATAGTCTAAATTGAGTATTGAGGCTGGGGAGAAGCCTAGTTTGGCAAAGGTTTAGGTTTAGGTTTATTAGATTTATATGCCGCCCTTCTCCCAAGGACTCAGGGTGGCGTACAACATTAAAAGAAACACATAGTACAAAAGTTAAAAAAAAATAGAATATCCAAAACAAACCCAATTAGAATTGACAGTAACATTTTTTTAAAAAAATTCAAATTAAAATTAACAATGATCAATAATTTATTTTGTTTTGTTCAGGCCAGGCTGGCTTGCTGGAAAAGCCAACTTTTTAGGGCGCGTCGGAAGGACCGGAGGTTGGGGATTATACGAAGGTGTACTCA
Source organism: Thamnophis elegans (assembly GCF_009769535.1). NCBI lineage: Eukaryota > Metazoa > Chordata > Lepidosauria > Squamata > Natricidae > Thamnophis > Thamnophis elegans. The sequence goes on along the minus strand of NC_045541.1, from coordinate 1,691,366 downwards.
ACAGCCTTAATCCATGTCAAGGAGAATTTGTCTTGGAGGATTAAAGGAGCAAGACCTTGTGGAAAGAAGTTAAAGACATTATACAGATTCTTGCTTCAACTTTTATCAATCCTGTCTCCGGGCGCAGAAGTACATTTGAGACACAGCACAGCATCTGGAGAATTGCTCTAATAAATTTGGATTGAACTTTTCCCAATGGTGTGAAACACGCAGCTGAGGGTCCGAACAAGGTCCCATAAAGAAGCTGTGTGAAACCTACTATATACATTGCGGAACATTTCACATCTAATATCGCCTATTTGGCGTTCAAGGATCAATTCTTCTGATCCATGGCTATTCTTGTTAACTGGAATTTTCCATCTTCCCTGGCCCATTTTCCCAAGATTCTTCTGCCACAACCAAGGATGGAATAGAGGAAGTTATGCATGTAACTCCATGCTCTTGCCCTGAGAATAGACTACTACTTTGTTAAGGCTGCACTCTGTAGGCGAGGCTGAAAGAATATGGCTCCTTTCTGTAACAGGATAACCCTAAAACTAAAATTGTTAGTTTTCACATTGCCCAACTTGGCTATAAATGCAAAAATATCCAAAATGGAGGATAAAACTATATACTTTTACATATTTTCTAGCAAGAATTTGCCAAAAGTTTACTTCCTCTCTTCTTTTCTAAACTACAAATATCATTCATGTTCAAAATGTCTCTTTACTTTTCCCAATATGAATCCTGTTTGAGACATTTTGACTCTCCAAACAATTTTCCATACCTCAGAGTCTTTCAACTACCAAAATAGTTATTTTTCCCCTTTAAGGCCTAAATGCTACATTCATCAACTAGCTGCCCCAATGTAAAATATAATTATCAAATCTATGTGTACCAGAAAGAAATCTACAGAACAGCAGAAAGTACCAGACTAGGTTCAGAACAATTTAAAGTGCAAGAAGTTCTCAAGAGTTTTTCTCTGAGAGAGAATATCAAGTTTTGCTTAATTAAACAATGGCATAAAAGTTAGAGGAAATTACATACGAAAACAAGGCAAAAACTTCTGCAAAAGCATTGAACTTTTCAAAAGCCTTTTGAAATATGGCTTAGCTGTTAGTCAATTATATACTACTAAGGGCAACCCCCAGAGCTATGCATTTTATTAATTAACCTGAAATGGTGTGATTAGAATGTCAAATACAAGCATTGCTTTATTGTTATGATGTGTGAAGTCAATGTGCAAAAACACCTCTCATACAAATTCACACTCACTGCTACTAGCTAATTTGCAAAATCATTTGAAACTTGATGAAGGTCATTAGCTGTATTTGCAGTTTTAATGGACTCAGTAAATAAGAGGGGGGGTTTTTTGGGGGGGGTGTTGCTTTTAGAAAATATCAACGAACTGTACATACTGTACCGTATGTTTTACCCCAAAGAAGCATATAAAACAAAATCCATAGAAATACATCAACCAAAATTGTATTAGGACTAAACGATATTTACAATACATTGTGCAAAAACAGTTCTACCCTAACACAATATACTAATCTCTGGAATAAGTATCAGACTGCGTCAGAGAAAAGCAGAATAACCATGATCTGTGCTTAATTCTTAAATTGCACAATCTCAGGCAAGTTGTTTTATCCAACCGGACGCCTGGTTTTCCTAGGAGTTTAGGTATTTTAGATGACTTTTAATTTTTAAAGTATATTTGTTTTTAAGTTAGTTTTATTATCATTCACAAACATGCACAGGCTGCCTTGGGAGTGCTAGTGCCCTCTCAAGCCGTCATATATTTTCAATAATAAACAATAAAAACCACGAAATAAAATTAGTTAATTGTGATGAGCTGTGCTAAGCAACAGCATATAGTAGTAGCATCTACAAGCATCTGTTGAACTGAATTGATGGCAGAAATGTATTTCTAATACATCCTTATGATGTTCTAATACATTTTAACGATTTTTAGTATTGTTCCTTTCCTCTCCCATCAGTGAAGAGAAGGGAACATTTCAAATGGAAAGTTGAGAGAGCCTAATTCTGTTTAGAAGTAAGGGAGACACCACAGCCTTTGCATATTATTTTCTTCCAAATGGAGTCCCTCTTGCTGAGAAACTTATCCACCATCTATACTCATAAAGAAAGAAAACAGAAAGTTGTGGAAGAGACTCTTATCACTTGTAATTGTCTGTAGGAAGTGCTTTAAAGGAAAAGGAGATGTAGGTCAGGATGCTCTCCTCTTCTTCTCTTTCCTCTAATCACTTAGAAGCAGCACAGTCCCTTTCTGAATCCAGTGTGAATGTTTAACAATGTTTTAAGCCAGCCCATAACAACACTTACAGCAGTAGCTGGTGTTTCATCTTGCCGGTTTGCTCCAATTGGTTTGAGCTGATTGTTAAATTTTGTTTGGAAAATTAGGGGATGAAAGAAAGCTAATTATCTCCTTCACTGTCATTTTTCTTCCTTGGAATGCAGGCAAACTATATTTCAGGAAGAGGAGGTGAAAGAGTGGGTTTGTGGGTGTCAGGGCCCTAGAAGAGCTCATTAGGTTATGTTCTTCCCCAGAAAAAAAGTAAAAACATCTGTAAGAAACAATGCCCCCCCCCCATTACAAACAATCTTCCTAAAAATCAATGTTGATTAAATAGGTTAGTGGAAACAAAAATTTACAGTGTAACATAATTCAGTTCCACTTAGGATAAGTTTGTAACCTCCTTAACCTCTCTTTTGCTGGCACAACAGTTAGAAAGTACACATTATTACTTTTAAAATATAACATTTCTATTAAGTATTCATCATGAAATGACATAGTGGAAGGAATTCCAATCTAGTTAAATTTGGATTTCAGAGAGAGGATGTGTTTGATTTATTTAGTTAATAAAATTATATTCAATACCACTTAATTGTCTTCATCTTTGACTCATCAGAGGCCTTTGCACAAAAACAGGCATTGGGTTATAACCTTCAGACTAATGAACACACTCCTGATAATTATTTGAGTTAAAGATCCCTGCTCCAGCCATGCAAATGTTAAAACACATGCATTTTTAACTTTATATTTTAGCTCCTATACCAAAAAGACCAGCTGAAGCAAGGCTGTAAGGGCACAGAATAAACTGAAAGTACAAATGGAGACTTTATAAATGAAGAACACCTGGTTATATGGGAGAAATAGTAAAATATGGGTCTATTTTTTTCCAATCCTTCATGTTATGGTACAGAGAGCAAAGAGATAAACTCCATGCTGCCTGCTGCTCTTCCCCCATCTCAACTACTTTTCTCTGTGTTGACCCTGGTTATATTGTAAGGAGATGAAAAAAGGAAGACCAATTCTGTAGCATTCTGCAAAGCCCTTGCCTTTGAAAATTAAAGGAGGATAATAAATATTTCCATCCACACAGCAAACACAGCAAATCAGGAATGGGATGGGTTAAAAAATGGAACAGGTTTTCTAGACATAATGCCAGGAATAGATTCCCTTCCCACCCCCATCCAGAGACGCACTGAGTTAATACTGGCAGGAGATCTATCCCTCCAGACCTGGGAGGCACATATTCTACAAAAATCCCTATACGGTGCCACTAACAAAAGGAGCCAAATAATGCTGGAATATGTGTGTGTTGGAGGGGAGGGGGTGTTGTGACTCAGCAGAAGTCTCCGGTGAGTCTTTTCGGGATGCAAGTTTCACAATGCAGCTGGGGCTCGTTAGTGGCGTCTTCTGGTGATAAAAGGACGGATGGTGCCATGCCCTGGTTGCAGGAGTCAATGTTCATCATTCATCGGTCATGGTTTGTTTGTGAGAGACACTTGGAGAAGTGATTTGCTTTCTGTAACCCTGATTCAAGGAGACACTTGGAGACATGAATTGCTTTGTAAGAGTTTTGTTTTGCATTCTGTTATCTTCTTGTCAGAGACTTTATTTATGTTTATTTTTGGGCTCGCAGCCAGTCTGAGCCGAGGACTGATAAAGTTCTTTCCTTTTAATTTTGTCTGCCTGTTGTCTGTTAATGAGTGGAGAAGGGGGACAGAACAGGGGGGGATGTGCAAACTGCAGCTCTGCTCATTCTAGCACCTGCACACATCTTCTAAATCAAGATAATAATTCAAATATCAGGCAGAGTAAGAAAACTTTGGAGCAAAACTGCTAATCTTCCTTCCCTGTTCCCATTATATTTGAATGCTATTTTACTGAATGATTCTTGCCAGCTTGTAAAAAGGTGAATACAATAATCTTTGTACCCGTCTTGCAGATGCTGCTACAGATTCATTACACTCCTTTGCAATATTCCAAACAATTCTGTTTCCTACCCTTTGCCCAAGGGTTCAACTACATTACATTACATTAAACATATGCTTTAAAGAATGATTCCAATTATCTTGCATCGCAGCACTACGTGTTTTGACTATGTTATTTGCAACAAACATCAAAAGTAGTTTTAGGAAAGTGTTAATCTTCCTATAATTCTGCATTTTTCAATTGGAGAATCCATTAGTTTTTTTATTATATTATATGTTCAGGCTTATATATTTTTATGTATAATAAAATGGTCATTATAATCTACTAAATATATTAACTTTAATTTCATTTCAAGATACTTATGTTTATATTGTAAACTATTGTTAGATTTCATTAGCTGTTAGGATAACAAATTTTATAAATAAGTAAAAAAAACCAACAGACAAGTAGGATTACCAAACAAATATTCTTGCTTTTTAAAAGTGAATTGGATGAAATGCTTGTAAGGTTTAAAATGTGAATTATAGAAACTGAAAAGGGATTCTTGTGTTTTGTGTGATGTTTCTATGTTTTAAAAGCATAAAATAATTCCCCCTCATTTCTACAGCAGGTGACAAATAATTTCACGCAAATCTGTACTCTGCAGATTTTTGTACAAAAATTCAAATGGCTTTTTAATGTATAATTATGTAGACCCGGTATTTATTCTGGCTGAAGCACAATGTACATTTGAGATATGCACTTTTTAAAGGTGTAATGGTTGGGTTGGTTCATACTGGAATAAAAACCTTATCATTTATCTCCCATCAGACAATAAAAATAGCATTTTTCTCAGCCTTGAATAAGAATGATAGCATGACATTCACATTGAATTTCGTTTTCTAATTTAAAAACTGTCTAATTCCCGTAGTCCTACACAGAATAGATTTGATAAATAATACCAATCTTTATTTTTCTAGCAACAGAAGTTTGAATTCTATATTTCTATGTTTGTTCATGATTGCGAATAGCTTCTTTCTGCCAGCTTTTACTTCCTTCAGATCCTATAACCAATCTGTATGATTAATAGACCTTACCATTTTAACTGCTGGGCAGAGCAGTAACAAACCTTTCCTGTATGATGATTTCAGGCATGTAACCATAACTACATTTGGAAACGGGCTGGAGATCACTCTTTTCCCCCAAAGCCAGGAAAGCTATTCAATACTAATTCTAGCTTTGAACTGAAGTGTCTTGAGACGCATAGTATGTATACATCCTTAAGCCCTTTCTTCCCTTCAGAATTTTGTTCATTTTAAGAGCTTTCCCCATTTATATGATTTTATTTATTCTTAGCTTCTATTTATCTCTCATTCCTTTTCTTTTACACCCGTGACTTTTCTTCTAAAATGGCTTGGATAGATTTTAGCTATGTTTTCCCATACCCTTCTCCAAATACAATCTTCTAACAGATTTGTTCCCTTTTAAAAAATATTTTAACAGCAAAAATACTTTTAACACATATATATCACATAAATACACAAAAACAATTATTCTTTTTCCCCACCAGGATTGATGCATTTATGTTACTGAAGCATAGTTTTGGTGCCTAAAACATGGCTGAAAGGAGGAAAGCGATGGGTCAGATACTAAAAGGAAACCTACCCATTTCCTTTCTACAGCTTTAGATGGTACTGAAAATTTCACTAAGGCAAAAATCATGTTAGATCAAAAGTGCAGTTTCTCGAATATAAAATATATGTAATGTTGTCACATTAAGTTTCTGAAGCATTTTGTATTTCATTTACTATCATTTCTCATTCATCGCGTGCCCATAATTTGATTTGCTATAAAGCTTTGCTTGAAAAAAATAAGCAGCACTAATCTCATGCACACATTAATATACACAAATTAGTCCATCAGTTTAGTATGGTGGTTAACATTTTGCTTGATGGTCAGGAAAGGTTTGTGTTGTAACCTATCCATTGCAGTAATCTACTACAGCTACTCTCTGGAAAAACTGGATGCCAGGCCCTAATTTTCAGCTCAACCTATTTATAGGCCCGTGGTGGTAAAAACTAGAAGAGAAAGTCCTATGTATGCAAACGGGCATTCCTCGAGGTTAATAACCTAACAAAGAGATGCTATTGCTACTACTACCAGTGGTGGGATTCAGCCGGTTCGCACCTATTCGGGAGAACCGGTTAGTAACTTTCTAAGCAGTTCGGAGAACTGATTGTTGCAAGAAATCTCCTTTTGTTTTTTTCCACTTTACAAGGCTAATCCTGTAAGGAAGGCAGGAAGGAAACATTCTGGTGTTGCTTCTAGCCTCATCTTTATTGAACTGCTTACAGAAACTGCCTCTCCAGTTAACCCTTATGACATTGTGACAGCTAAGGTGAAGCGCCCATTGACCTGAGTGACATTGAGTTGGCCACGCCCACCTGGTCACATGACCCCCGAGCCACGCCTAACCAGCTGGTTTCTACTACTACATACATATTGTATGGTGTTCACCTCAATAAAACTGAAAATACTTGTGCCCATTGCCCAAAGTTGGTTAAATGCTCCTTTTCATTATAAACAAATGACCTATTCTATTATATGGTGACAACAGCAATAATAAAAATATTAACCATTCAGTGGCAGAAAAAATGAGCAAGTAAGTCAGTGGAGAAATTTAAAACATTAAACAAATGTAGATCTCTTTTCTATTTTATAAAGTCAATGATAACACATTTCTTTCATCAAAAGGTAGCTAGATGAGCATTACATAAATTAAATAAATGTAAAATGTAAGAGAAAGAGAGATAGAACTTGGGGGTGGAGTCAAAAGATGAACCAGGCTACATAGCCACAAATGGACCAAGTCCAACCCCTCTTGAGTTCCATTGGCCTTTCTCTAATACCAAGCTAGTGCTGACCATTCACTGAGTAGATTCTTGTGTATAAGCATGATTAACCAATAAATCAGTTTAATTGAAACTTCACATGTAGTCCTGTTCTTTTGCACCTAACAAAAAGGCACCAATTTACCGTGATTTCCAGAAAACTATAGCTATAAATGCTTTTACATGACAAGAATATATCTTACATGTTGGTAAAGGGTAGACGCCTGTCATTTCATCCGCAAATTTAATGATTTCTAGTTATCAAAAATTGAAGGATGCAAACATAAATTTTTGATTTGGGGTAAAATCGACTAAAAAATGCCCAATGGTAGGAAACAAATACAAGAAGTTTTCTTCAGAATAAAAGGGCATTCTTTAATTACTTTTGCTTTTTGAATTGGGCCCCCAAATTTACTTAGCCTGATACCTACAGGAAGCACATATTAAGGACTTGCCAATTAAGAATCATGGAAAAATATCTGAACTTTATCGCATAAGCTAGAAGTATGCAATGTTTGCTCTAATAAAAGAATTCATGGTATCATTCTTGGTAGATTCTACAATGTTTCACAGAGTTGTACTTTCACGATGTAAAAGTTATGATGGCAAAATGCAAGCCAATATTCTGTGCGTGAGAGAAACATATTTAGCATTATTTGTTTTTTGACACTTTACTGTTAGCTGCTTCCTAAGCCCAAGGTTGAGCTTTTGAAAAAATAGAAATTGAGACCCGCGCATGATCTGACACATACCGAGGGAAACGTGCAGTATACAGTTGCTGTATATAGGTGAAAATGATATTTTCACTGAAGATTTAATATGTTATAGCTTTTTAATGCAGAGATAATCCCTGGGCAGGATAAGTTGTTTCTGCAATTTCACAATGTCATATAACAAATATCTTATCTTACTTTACACAGATAAGAATGATGACAATGCTATCTTTACATGTATGGCAAAATATTGCCTTGAAAAGGCAAGATAATCATTTTACAGAACTTCAAAAAGAATTCTATTATCATAACATTTCTCCATGCATTCAGGAGAGCATAGTGATTTTTAAGACAGATTTTTAGGGACTGAGAATAGCAGAAGGCTGAGGGCAAAAGGAAATCCAACTTGGTTAGACAAAACAGGAACTCACTAGTCATTCTAGAAAGAAATGTAATTCAATTCTAGAGTGCAAGATATGGAATAAATAACTGGTTATTTCTATTACAAGAAGAGAATTTTCAGCTGAAAGGTAGAACTTCTTAAAGTGACAGCAGTATAGCAGTAGAACTATTTCTGCGCAGGAATGGTAGACTATTTTTCAATGAACATGTTCAAGTGGAAGCTAGACAGCCATCACTCTGCAATTTGTTCATTTGGATTCCTCCACTGTGAACAGAATGGAAATCCTAATATATACATTTGTGTTGCCATGCAAAGGCCATGAACCTCCTTGTAGAATCAATTTTCTATCCAGTGAAAAATAAAATAAAGCAACCGTAATCAAACGAAGACTTTCTCGCTTCTTGCAGATGAGCTCAGAAAAGTTTCAGTTAGATATTATATAAGGCTTTTATCTTATCAGACCCAGCCCAAATGCCAATGGGTCTGTGTGGCATCAGCTTTCCAGCTTTCCAGTTAAATATTTTTTTCAATTTTTTTTTATCTAAATAACTTTTAACTAGCAATTCACAGAATAAAACATGAACACAAAAGCATATTCATGCAAATATGAATACACCACTGAGCTCTGTCCTCCTTCCAACCAGGATAATCACTTATATGATTACTCTGGAAGAAAATCAGTAGGAACTAGGTAAGATCATTAGAATTCAAATATAAAAATGCTTCTTTTTACTTTTGCACACAAAAAAATTCTACTGATATTTCAGCTTTTCATAAAATGGGTGAGATTTCCGAACTTGGCTATTAAAAATTACTATAATTAGGAGAAAACATGTCTTTGGCTCTCCAGACCAATGCTGGCAGTCTGTGTACAGTGTTTATACAGCTGAAGATTAATTAACTCTGGAGTGCCTGCCAATACACTATTACATTTGAAAAGGAGGGGAAATTAGCACCAGACTAACATTATTTCTTCACATCGTACATCATTCCTCACATGATCAGACATATATGGTAATGCGAATGTTTATTTCTCATAGATTCAGTTCAACACGATTATAAATATGCTGAGATGATATTTACAAGTGTGCAAAATGACAGAAGACAATGAAATATCACATAATGATTTTGCCATGCAGCAACTTGTTGCAAATTAATAAATTATAAGATGTTTTATCTGTGAAAAAGTAGTTTTAAATACAAAAGTACGCAATACAGTATCTCAAAGTGTGCAGTAAAATACTGTACTCTCACTATACCCCCAGCTGTAATATAATTTTATTTTATTCCTGTGATTATCAGTTTGCTAATATTCATGAACTGTTAAATGGTTTCATATGGTATTTATATTTCCCAGGGCTGCTAAATGGCAGCTAAAGATACACCCCTTACATTTGTTCCCAGTGGTTCTCATTCAATTTGAGAATTTGCTTTAGATTGTTTTTTCCCATGAAAAAAATGAATTTTGGAAAAAATATCCATGGACAGAATGTGCACTTTTGCACATATTGGTATACTGCAGTAACAGGGTATATATAACTGTCCTTCTACCATCATACTTCTAGTATTCTGCAACTTCCTGAGTTCTTCCCATTGACCCATTGATAAAGATCTCATTGCGAGCAGCGCTGTCATCAATGCCCAATCTCTCTGCCCCTTTTGACTGATTATATGCCACCGAATCAGTGTTATCACTTACTGACCATACAAGGTTTTCTCCAGGAGGGTCTCCCTCCAAATTGGTCTCTCAAGTCTTCCAAAAATACAGCCATTACTGTTATAATTGAGTCCATCCATCTTAATGCTGGTCATCCTTTTCTCTTTCCTTTCACCCTTCCCAGCATTATTGAATATTCTTTTGCATAGTATGTCTCAAAAATAAACATTTGAGCCTAGTCATTTGTGCCTTGAGTGAGAATTCACTATTGATCTGTTCAAGCACATTTGTTTTTTTTTCTGGACTAACCATGGTATTCTTAGCAGTCTTCCCCAACACCAACATTCAAAAACATCAATATTCTTTCTACTGTCCTTATTCAAAGTACAACTATCATATCCACACAGAGAAAACCATACTTGCACAATTTCAATATTTGTAACTTCAGACACATCCCTACATATGAATATCTTTTCCTTTTATGTGACAAAATTAGTGTTGGAATAAAATAAGGGGAGGCTGCCATATAAAATTCCTGAATTCTCAACATATTACGTATTATATTGATCAACATGTGTATGCAGGTGGTTGTATGTGAGAGAGACAGAATATTGTGTGTAACAGGTATATAAAGTGCATTTCATCACTTTAGTGAGGGGCTGAGCAGAACAAAGAAAATAAAATCCATCTCATTAAAGTGCAGAGCAACTTTGTCCTAGAAGTTCCTTTAGCTAAACAGGCATCTTTGAATAAGTTGCTACTAGAAGAACTGTTGCCATAAAGTGAGGCAACAGAACTACTTCCCTTTTAGAAGCAAAAAAACTTAATATGAATGTTCACTGAAGCAAGCTGTCAGGTTTGCTATCTTCAGCTTGGCACCTTGATGGCATTCTGCCATCAAAGGATTGGGGGGGGGGGGGAGAACAAATTGGCAATAAACATGTATGGAGATGGGATGGGAAATAGGGAGATGGATGACAGCTTAACGAAGACCAGAGAAGGACAGAACTAGTTTTTGCCAGCGCTCAACACCACACACCCTGAAATTGGAATGTGATCTACCCCAAATATTTCAGCATTTCTCAAAACATTTATGTGGCTCTTCATTGGCTGAAGATGAACTGGTCATGTGGGAAGGGCTGAGATGAGGGGAAATCTTTGTAGTTTTGTTGGAGAGGAAATTTAACTCTAGCATGACTTTACTGCAGCCTGCAGCCTTTAGTAAAAGCACCTATCACTTCACCCAAGTGGAGTCGAGGGTCTTTCCTTGCTAAGGGACCTGACTGCAGCGGGTCTGACATTATGCTAGAACTGCCATAACAGTGAACCCAGAGAGACACCTCTATTCTGGGGTGCTGTGCAAAGTATGTTGGCTCACGAGAGTGACTAGGGGGAGGTTGAAGCCTGGGGGAAAGCATCCTCGAGACCCCATGGCAGTGTAGATTTTTGGGGAAAAAATAAAAGTTGCAATCTCATATAGAAAGAGGATGAGATCTATTAAAAATTGTAAATATGAGAAAAACTGACCAACTTATTGATCCTTATCAATATACTTATTTTAATGTTCTTTTTTCTTAATCAGAGAATTTGTACAATTCTTTCTAAATAATTCTGGAATGGAATAATTTTGTAGAACTGGAATTGCTATAGTTCCCAGGAAACTTGCTTCTTCATAAATATAATTAGAGACCTTATGTAACATCATCATTATTTAATGCACGGTTTCTGTGTCATATGAGAAAAATATTTCTATTGTAGCAGTAATGCAAATCTCTGCATCTATTATTTGGGTTAAATTCTGATATATATTTTTCATCACTGCATTCAGAGCAGCAGACATTATAAAGACAAATTTGATTCTCCCATAATACTTGACTATTTAAATATTGGAGTGATTACATGTGCCGCCCCACAAATTTGTTCTTTTACCTAAGAATTCGTGTCAGTGGATATCAGTCTCTTCAGAAAGAAACAATAAAAACAACAAGTCATACTTCAGAATAACAAACTTGGATTTTCACTGTTTCCTAGTGACTAATAGTTTCACCTTTAGTAAAAATAACATAGAACTGGGTATAGAACGGGAAATATTTAACTTAATTATTCTGCCTTTGAGAAAAGATGTTTAAGGTTTTACCAATTGCTCACACTAACTTCATAGTTGATATAGAAACTGTCTGGGCTGCAAATAAGAAAGATTTGGGGCAAGATGGGTGGCATATAAATTTAATAAATAAAGAAGATAATTAAAATATCATTTCAGAGTCACACACGAATAATTAGAACAGTCATATTTACCACACACACTATTGCTTCATAGACAAGACATGGGGTCAGGATTTTAGTCATCATAAGAATATAAAATACTATTTTGAAGTATTTTGAAGAACATGTAGATTATAGTTCCAGTAAAGTACAATATGTTACATCAACATTCTTGAATGTATAGCGTTATTATATCCATGTTAAAGATACAATCTTCTACGTGACATTAAAATCACATAAAAAGATAGCATGATCCCGGGTTCTATGGACCCATTTCTTCCACCCCAATGGTAAATTCTCACAACACGAATAATATCATGACCAATTTAATGAAAATTAATCAATGGAAAAGACAAGATACTGTGAGAGCAAGTTTGGAGTAATGCCTAAGGCACCAGGTCAGAAACTAGGAGAAGGTGAGTTCTAGTCCCACCTTCTAAGTGATCCTGGGCCAGTCATCCCCTTTCAGCCAGGGACACAATGGCAAACCACTTCCACAAAATTGTCAAGAACTCTGCAGGGACTTATCCAGACAGTCACCAGGAGTCACCAGTGAAAATGCATGCACACACACATACAAATTAAAAATGTACAAAGGAGTCCTATTCCCTATTCCATTGGGAGTTGTGTCACACTAGCAAGCTAAAGCTTCATGGAAGAGAATATGAGATAATATTTAGACCACAAGGAAAGATAAGAGCCAGTTTGGCCTAGTGGTTAAGACACCAGGGTAAAAGGTGGGAGACTATGTGACCTGCCTTAGTCATGAAAGCCAGCTGGGTGACCTTGGGACAGTCACTCATAGGGGGATGGACGTGTGCTGGATATGTTTGCTGCCTTGAGATTTTTGTAAAAAATAATAAAGGTGGGATGCAAAGAAATAGTTAAATAAATGGGTATTTGAATAAGAATTGAATTGAGATTTTCATTTGCAGCCATAGAAAACAAGAAAGTCCAATGGTCTTTTCAAAGAAAACACCTTTGGGACAGCCATGACCTGGATGACTGAGAACCTCCGTAGGCATTTGCAACCACGGGTTTTAGCAAAGATGGGAAAGTGTTTCTCAACCTTAGCAACTTTAAGACATGTGAACTTCAACTGCCAGAATTGTCCAGCTGCTGAGATTTAAAAAAAATTAAATGACTGAGGCAGGTCTGGAAAGAAAGTACTGATCCTACGATTCAAGACCATGGTTTGCAATCTTCAATATTATGATAGTGTGACTATTAACATTATTAATTATCAAAACTTATTTATTGTACTCATCTAATTTGTCAAGTCTTTTATCACAGCATGTGTTGCCTTAGATATTAGAGAATTCCTCAAGTTAATGAAAAAGAAATGTTTCTATTGCATTTTGTGGGATTGAAATTTATAGGGAAAAATATTCCCTAGTTTCTTGGGAAATAAAAATATGTCCGTTAATAAAACCTACAATAATAGACATAGGCTATTATTATTCTTCATCTGTGGCCCTTATCCATGACAATTTACAGGAGTTTATAAGAAACAAACACTCCAGTCTTTACCGCCAAGAAGTTTAGAATCCAAAAATGAAAATAAGACCCATGGAGATGAGTTAGAAGAGATTAATGTGATCAAGCAGAATTGGGACACAAATAAAATAACCATGCCTTAATGCTATGAGATGAGCTGACATAAACCATTCAGAGATGTCTAGTTAGATTTTAATCCTACATTTTAAAAATCCCAAATATTTGTAAAAGTTTATCTTAATAGAGTCTACCATAGAGATATATGGCAAGAAACATAAAGCATGAACTTGGCAAGTATTTCAAGTTCTCTTTCTTTCTGCAAGTCCAATTACTCACACCAATGTCCTGTTTTTAAAACAATCAATAAAAGAATTGCAGCCTTCTAATTTTATATAGTTACAATCCATTTTGACTTACAAGTATAGAAAACCATTAACAGGAGAAACATACAAAATATTGATAAAAGAATGAGTGATGTGAAGAGATATAAGAGGAAAAAGTATTTTGAGAATATCCAAGGGAGCTAATCTTAAAAACAAATGAGGCCACGTCAAGGATAAAAAATATGTCCATTCTTGAAAAATGTATGTAGTCATAAAGAGGAATCTTTTTTAAATGAAATGTCACTAAACTATTGGGTTGTCAGGAAGTATGTTTCCATTCAGGCATTTTACAGATTGGGGAAATATATGAGTACCAAACAGGAAGCAACATAATTGTGATGTAATTCTTTCTAAAAAAAAAAAAAGAATAATATGTATAGCTGTCCACACACACAAAAAACCTCTCCCTTCAGAGATTTCCACTGTAAATTTCAGAAGAAGGAGCTCTGATAAATGTATAATCTGAAGCACAGATTAATGTATTTGATGCCACTGATTAACTATGCTATCCAAGACCAGATGGCGCGAGTAGCCAGGACCCTGGTCTCAGGCTGCTGTTGCTAAATGCCAGGTCTGTTATTCACAAGGCTCCCCTCGTCCGGGACTTAATTGTTGACGAGAGGGCAGACCTGGCATGTATTACTGAAACCTGGCTGGGCACAGAAGGAGGAGTCCCCCTTGTAGAGATGTGCCCAGAGGGATTTCAGGTGCTTCATCAGCCGAGAGCCCAGGGAAGGGGTGGCGGTGTGGCTATTGTTATCCGGGAGTCTCTGTTACCTCGTAGGGTCCCTGCTCCGGAGCTTGTCGGGTGTGAGTCCCTGCTGATAAAGTTGGACCTCAGGGGTCAAGTGGGTTTGCTGCTAACGTACCTGCCTCCCAACTGCGTTGCAGCATCCCTCCCCTCACTCCTTGAGTCAGTAGCCGAGCTGGCAGTTGAGCTCCCCAGGCTTATAGTTCTGGGGGACTTTAACTTGCCATCGCTCGGTGAACGCTCTGATGGGGCGCAGGAGTTCATGGCTTCCATGACAGCCATGGGCTTGACCCAGGTAATTCGGGGCCCAACCCATACAGCGGGTCACATGCTCGACCTCGTATTTCTCTCGGAGCAGTGGATGTGTGATCTTGGTCTGAGGGGTAATGAGATCATACCCCTGTCGTGGTCAGACCACTGCCTACTGAGGCTTGACTTCCGGAGGCCAAACCCCCACTGTAGGGAGGAGGAACCGACCAGGTGGTTCCGCCCCAGGCAACTCATGGACCCTTTGAGGTTCCAGACGGAGCTTGGGGTAATTCCTGACGCTCTCGCCCACAGTTCGGTGGAGGCTCTGGTTGCCGCCTGGTATTCGGCGGCATCGGGGTCTCTTGACCGGATTGTGCCACTACGGCCCCTCCGGGCCAGTGGATCCCGGAGACCTCCTTGGTTTACCGAGGAACTCCGGGAGAAGAAGCGCCGGAGGAGACGCCTAGAGCACCTGTGGAGGTCCGATAAGTCCGAGGCGAACCGAGCACTTCTGACCACCTGCACCAAAGACTACATCCGGGCATTAAGAGATGCCAAAAGAACGCATATCTCTGCCTTGGTTGCGTCCGCCGAGTCACGCTCAGCCGCCCTGTTTAGGATCACCCGTTCCCTCCTTAATAGGAGGGATCTGGGAGATCCCTTGCAGGGTAGGGCTGAGGACTATGCCCAGTTCTTGGCGGACAAAGTTGCTCGGTTTCGGTCGGACTTGGACTCCACCACAGTAGATCCAGCCGAGACACAGGGGGATTACTTGGCAAGCCATCTCTGGGTTGAGTTCCAGGATGTTGCCTCTGGGGATGTGGACAAGGCCATCCGAGCTGTAAGTGCCTCCACCTGTATTTTGGACCCGTGTCCCTCCTGGCTGGTTGCCAACAGCAGGGAGGTGACACATGGCTGGATCCAGGCGGTCGTGACCGCCTCCCTTCGGGAGGGGCACTTCCCCGCCGCACTTAAAGCGGCGGTGGTGAGACCCCTCCTGAAGAAACCATCTTTGGATCCAGCCATTTTAAACAACTATCGTCCTGTCTCCAACCTCCCCTTTATTGGGAAGGTTGTTGAGAAGGTGGTGGCCTTTCAGCTTCAACGGGCCTTGGAGGAAGCTAGTTATCTTAACCCCTTCCAGTCTGGCTTCAGACCTGGTTACAGCACAGAAACCGCTTTGGTCGCATTGACCGATGATCTCTGGAGGGCCAGAGATGGAGGCCATGCGTCCATCCTGGTTCTCCTTGACCTCTCAGCGGCTTTCGATACCATCGACCATGGTATCCTTCTGCGACGACTGCGGGAGGTGGGGGTGGGAGGCACTGTCTTGCAGTGGTTCTCCTCTTACCTCTCGGACAGGTCGCAGTCGGTGTTGGTCGGGGGGCAAAGATCATCCCTGAGGCCCCTAACATGTGGGGTGCCGCAGGGTTCGGTCTTATCCCCCCTACTTTTTAACATATACATGAAACCGCTGGGCGAGATCATTCGGAGGCACGGGATAAAATACCACCAATATGCGGACGATACACAATTGTATCTGTCCGCCCCGTGCCAACTCAATGAAGCGGTGGACGCGATGAGCCAGGGTCTTGAGGCCGTTAAGAACTGGATGAGCGCTAACAAACTGGTACTCAACCCGGACAAGACCGAGTGGCTGTTGTGCTTCCCTCCCAATAATTTGGCTGACATTCCAACACTCAGGCTGGGGGGTCAAATTTTATACCCCTCAGACAGGGTCCGTAACTTAGGAGTCCTCCTGGATTCACAGCTGACTTTCGACCATCAGCTGTCGGCTGTGACCAGGGGGGCATTTGCCCAGGTTCGCCTGGTCCGCCAGTTACGGCCCTACCTGAACCGGGAGACTCTCGCAACAGTCACTCAAGCCCTTGTGATCTCTAGGCTGGAATACTGCAATGGGCTCTACATGGGGTTGCCCTTGAAGAGCATCCGGCGACTGCAGTTAGTCCAGAATGCAGCCGCGCGAGTGATAGTGGGCGCACCGCGGTTCGCCCACATTACACCCATCCTCCGCGAGCTGCACTGGCTACCTGTTGGTCTCCGGGTGCGCTTCAGGGTATTGATGACCACCTTTAAAGCACTCCATGGTAGTGGATCTGGATATTTGAGAGACCGCCTTCTGCCGATCACCTCCCTCCGACCGATTAGATCGCACAGGCTGGGCCTCCTCCGAATTCCATCCGCCAGTCAGTGCCGACTGGCGACTACGCGGAGGAGAGCCTTTTCTGTTGCAGCTCCGACCCTGTGGAACGAGCTCCCCGTTGAGATTCGTACCCTCACCACCATCCAGACCTTCCGCACAGCCCTCAAGACCTGGCTCTCCCAGCAGGCCTGGGGATAGGTTTCCAATTTACCCGCCCGAGTGCTGACTGTTGAATGCATGTTGTGGTTTACCATTTTATTTTGTTCACTATTGTTTGTCTCTTGGTTGCACCTCCTCCCCTTGTGATTGTAAGCCGCCCTGAGTCCCCTCAGGGAGAAGGGCGGCCTATAAATCTCAATAAAATGTATAAAAAAAATGTATATAGCATGTGGATCATCTCTTTTGTCAAGCAATGTATATTAAGGAGGTCTGAGGATGCTGTCTCTATGTTCCAGCACCTAAATATCTGCAATTTGCACAGTAGAAATTTTGGAGGCTGAAATGTAAGAAAAGAAACAAAAAACATGCCCCATTTTCAATACATTTCTCTTACACTACATAGGAAAATCCTCCACAAATTGTACACGTACAGATTTTGTGATTTTGTCCATTAATATGTAGAGGTCGAGAGCTCAGAGAGGACCATGTTCACACCTTCCATACAAACATACATTCATTCATCTGAAAAGTGTACTTCCATTTCTTAAGAAAACTAACATGTAGGAACTTTATTTACTGTACTGCAGTGTTTCTCAGCCTTGACAACTTTAAGACATTTGGACTTAAACTTAAATTTCTACAGTAGCCATCTCTTGAATAGCGAGAAATGTACATCCAGACTTGCAAGATTCTGTTAATGCAACCTTGCAATAAAGTAGAATTATGTGGGTCCTGTCTGGCAGGGACTATGCTCAGTGAGCCCAAAATCCTTTCTGCCATAGGCGCCTTATGGAATATGCTCTCCCACTCAAAATCCCTTCCTGAGCTCATTCTTGGGGATGGTTTTAACTTTAAAATATGGATATTGGTTTTTTTTTAATGTTGTAATATGACTGTTTGACATGCTTATTTTTTTTTATTTCTTTAATTTTCACTGTTTGTCACCCAGAGTCATTTCTTGCCAGATGGATGGGCACGTAAATCTGATAATACAATGAATAAAGTAGTTCAGCTGGGGGTACTCCTTGTCTGAACTGCCTTGCAAGGCTGTCTAAATCTTGCAGTCTAAAAGTACATTTCTCCCCTCACCCCTTGGCAGCTTAAGAAACGAGAAACAGTTGTTTCTGAGATATTTGTCACATTTGCATTCCTGCTGCAGGCTTATCTGACCATTGCCCTGGCTGTGACTCTTCCCCCACCTCATGCCATTTATATATAACATTTGTCACTTTTATTTTCCTATTTTACTCTTTCCAGAGCCACTTTGGTGTAGTGTTTAAGGCAGTGTTTCTCAACCTTGGCTACTTGAAGATGTCTGGACTTCAACTCCCAGAATTCCCCAGCCAGCGAATGCTGGCTGGGGAATTCTGGGAGTTGAAGTCCAGACATCTTCAAGTGGCCAAGGTTGAGAAACACTGCTTTAAGGCATCAGGTTAAAAACTGGGAGTCTATGAGTGTCCAACCATAGCAGTGGTAGGTTTCAAAAACTTTTAGAACCTCTTCTGTAGGTGTGGCCTGCTTTGTGAGAGTGGCTTGCTGGCCATGTGACCAGGTGGGAGTGGCTTGGCAGCCATGTGACTGGGTGGGCGTGGCCAACTTGTAATATGTGGTGAAACTCACTTAACAACTCTCTTGCTTAGCAACCAAAATGTTGACTCAGAAACTCTGGGATTTGAAGCACGCAAGTCTTAAAGCTGTCAAGTTACAAGACCCTTGCACCCCTAACCCTTTAAGAAAAAAACTCCCAGGGGTGTTCAAACTTGACAGCTTTAAGACTGCTGGACTTCAACTCCCAGAATTCCTCCTCCAGTCATGTTGGCTCAGGAATTCTGGCATTGAAGTGTACAAGACCCTTGCACCCCTAACCCTTTAGAAAAAAACCCCAGGGATATTCAAACTTGACAGCTTTAAGACTTTAAGGTTTAGATAGGACTCTTAGAGGCGGTGGGGCGATTGGTGAGCCAGCCAATCAGTGAGGGGCGGGCGGGGCAAGTGTGGTGCGAATGGGCGCGGGGAGGGAGCTGGAACCGGTTCTAAATGGCACGGTAGATTTGTGGAACCTCTTCTATAGAAGAGGTTAGAACTGGCAGGAACCACCCCTGACCGTAGGCACAATTTTAGTGGGTGACCTGGGGCCAGTCACTCTCTCTCAGCCCTAGGAAGTAGGAAAGGGCAAACCACTCCTAAAATCTTGCCATGAAAACTGTAGGGACATCTTTAAATCTTGCTAGAACACACACAGACAGAGACACACACAAATACTCTTTCCTAATATACATTTAGCTTAGAAAGTTCTAATTATCATTTAAATTACTCTCAAAATATTTTTACAAATAACTCAAGGCAAAGGACATATCCAGCACTCCTCCTATTTCCCCCAAAACAACAACCTAGTGAGGTGGGATGGCCTGAATTTGAGTGATTGGCCTAAAGTCACCCAGCTGGTTTTCATGACTAAGGTAGGACTTTAACTCACTGATCACTTTCTCAAGATGAAATGACATGAGACTCTACAAATCACAAGGGTGGGAAGGAAGATGAGAAAGAGAACTTAAGTACTGTAGCAAATGTTCATAGGTCTTACGATTTCGTGAAAATAGATAATTAATTACAAGTGTTAGAAAAAACTGTGCCCACTCATATTGTGGTATCTCCCTATTTCAATTGGCCAATCTGCACATTTGGAATTTATATGAGGGCTACACCCCTTGGGGAAAGATACATTAACAGCTGACATTAGGAGAGAAATAAAAGGAGAGATGTTAATTTGGAAGCAGTATGTAAGTCCATGAAGAAATTACAGGTTACTTTCACCATAGGTGTAGTAAATCCCAGTAACTATATGAAGATCAACATGTACAAACAGAGTGTACTATTAAATCCCACAGGGCAGAAGGGAGGAGTGGTGGGGCTGTACACTACGAGTAATTGCATTCGTTCCTGGGTGTCATTGGAAGCTGCTGAGGACTCAGTTGGAAGAGAAGAGGAGAAAGCATGGATAAACTATTTTTGCTCTTCCCTTCACCGCTTCCATTAGTAGAAACAGTACAGAAGATGCTTCTTCAGCATTTCTGGTTAGTAGAGGAGCTTGTCTTTCTGTCTCTCGCTCATGAACCTTCAGCTCCTTTGCTTCTTCTTAGGAATAGCACCAACACTGCTTGAGAAAAGTCTAAATATCCTTGTTGACAAAATATTTCCCTACCATTTACTGTTTGTCCTCCTTCCTTCTGTGGGCCTGGAGCATCTATCCCACTCTCACTTTCAGAGATGGAATTCAAAGACCCCCCCCTCTCTCTCTTTCTCTATCTCACACACACACAGATACACAGACACATAGGCACACAGACACACACAGGCACACAAAGTGGAAACACTGTAATATGACAAATTGTGAACCAAAGGAGGGGGGACGCAGTAAAAGTATTTTAACCTAGCCATTGAGGACGTTTGAAAATTGATACCTGGTCCTAATAAGCAAACAAATAGATAAATCACATCTACTGAATGAAAACCTGAAGCTCTTTCAGAAAGGACAGTTTTTCAAAGCAAGGATATTACATAAAGAATTCCTTCCAAAAACTTTAATTTCCAACTATTATGTTTATTTTCCTTAAAATATTATAAATAAAGGCAGCTAACATCAAAGCCCACCATTTCAGTTTATTACAGGAAATTAAATGTTTAGCTTTCTTTCTCAAACCAAGGGCAAAGAATGCCAAGCAGCTTTCTCCAAGAGACGAGGCCAAGGCCGCCAGCACTTGGATTGGCAGGCTGAGCTGTGAGCAGACTCTCAATAACCCTCCCTGCCACGCCGTGCACACTGCTCTACCTTTTATGTCTGCTTCACATTTCGGGCACGCCGCAAACTTTCCCTTCACCCTCACTTTCTCAAACAGAAGACAAGAAAGACAGACTCCTAAATCTCAAGGCTCAGGCAGAGACCTGGGTTTTTCATAGACTGCTGCTGAAAGAGCTTATCAAACCTCAAAGCTGAACTTTAAACCGATATTCAGATTAAAGTCAGTATTACTGGGGACATTTACCTATTTACTAATGTTTTGTTTAAACAAAAGTACTCTTTAAACTTGTTCAGATATTGCAACTTCTACTTCTTCCTTTATAGCATATAAGGCAAAATGCCAAGGCTTGACATTAAAATAATGCAATTCTCTATACATTACAACATTTTAAAAATATATGTATGAAAAAACTTAAGTTTTTTAAATAGCAATTAAATTATGAAAACAATTATAAAGCAGCATACGGATTCTAAGCAAAGGTATCTAAGAATATCTTTGACTTCCATTAAACTAGGCTTTCCCCCTGCAATCCATACGTACTGCATTCAGAAAGTATTCAGACCCCCTCCCCTTCTTTCTGTCAATTTTGTTATGCTGCAGCCTGATTTGTTGAAATTCATTTTTTTCCTCATTAATCTACACCAATGGTGGGTTCCAGACAGTGGTGGGTTTCAAAAAATTTTCGAACCTACTCTGTGGGTGTGGCTTCCTTTGTGGGAGTGGCTTGCCAGCCATGTGACCTGGCGGGAGTGGCTTGCCAGCCATGTGTTTGCTCTCTCTCTCTCTCTCTCTCTCTCTCTCTCTCTCTCTCTCTCTCCTTCCTTTTGTCTCTCTGTCCCTTTTTCCTTTTTTTCTTTCATCTCTCTCACTTTTTCTTTCTTTTTTTCTTTTTTTATTTCTTTCCTTCTTCCTTTCTTTCTCTTTCTCTCTCTGTGTGAGTCTGTGTGTGTGTGTGTGTGTGTGTGTGTGTGTGTGTGTGGTGGGTTTCAAATTTTTTTGAATTCTGTAGGTGTGGCCTGCTTTCCAGTGGAACCTCTTCTAACCGGTTCGGTAGATTTGACGAACCGGTTCTACCGAACTGGTGCGAACTGGTAGGAACCCACCTCTGGTTCCGGATCCCGTCGCAACCGGTATGCTGCGACAGGGCCAGGCATCCACCTTGGGCATGCATGCTGCAGACGCATGTGCACCCAACACCCTGCGATGCTCCAGCTGCTTGGCGAAGGTCGCACAGGCCTGGATGGCCAGGTAAGGAGCGCAAGTGGGCGGGCGGGTGAGCCCTCCAAAACACCATTCTGGTACGGAGGCCGCTGCTCCCAGCTGCCACCAGAATGCTCGTACCACCCGGAACCCACCACTGATTACACTCAGTACACAAAGTGAAAACATAATTTTAGAAATGTTTGTAAATGTATTAAAAAGAAAAAAACTGAAATATCACATTGGGATAAGTATTCGGACCCTTCCCTCAGTACTTCTTTGAAGCACCTTTGGCAGCAATTACAGCCTCAAGTCTTTTGTGGTATGGATGACACATTTTTCACACCTGGATTGAGGAATTTTCTGCCATTCTTCCTTGCAAATCTTCTCAAGCTCAGTCAGGTTGGATGGCGACGATTGGTGGACTGGATTTCCAGCTCCCTTCAGAGATGTTTAATAGGGTTCAAGTCAGTGCTCTGGCTGGGCCACTCTAGGACATTCACAGCCGTCTGCTTAGGATCATTGACATGTTGGGAAGTGAGCCTTAGCCAGCTCTGAGGTCCTGAGTGCTGTAGAACAGTTTTTCATGAAGGATATCCCTGTCCTTTGCTCTATCCAGCTCCAGATCATTAGAGGGCTGCAGTGATGGTTGTCCTTCTGAAACTCTGTCCCATCTCCACACCGCATCTCTGGAGCTCAATCAGAGTGACCATTGGGTCCTTGGTCACCTCTCTAACTAAGGCCCTTCTTCTCCGATTACCCAGTTTGACCAGGCAGCCAATGCTTGGAAAAGTTTCTTCCATTCGAGAATTATGGAGGCTTCAATGCAGCAGAAATGTTATTGTAGCATTCTCCAGATCTACCCCTTGCAACAATCCTGTCTCTGAGCTCTGCAGGCAGTTCCTTTGATCTTGTGGCTTTTGCTCAGCTACAGTACAGTATGCATTGTCAGCTGTGATGCCCTCTATAGAGAGGTGAGTGACTCTCGAAATCATGCCCAGTTAACTTAATTTATGACAGGTCGACTCCAATTAAGGTGTAGAAACATGTCACCAATTATCCAGAGAAATGGGACGCACTGGAGCTACACTTCAAGTGTTGTTGCAAAGGGTCCGAATACTTATCCCAATGTGATATTTCAGGTTTTTTTCTTTTTAATACATTTACAGACATTTCTAAAATTCTGTTTTCACTTTGACATTATGGGGTACTAAGGGTAGCTTAATGATGAAAAATTGAATTCCAACAATTGTAGAATCAGGCTGCAGCATAACAAAATTGATAAGAGTGAAGGCAGTCTGAATACTTTTTGAATGCACTGTAAATGCTTTGCTTTCAGTTTAATATATATGATAATATTTTCATTCTCCATGTAAAGTTTTATCTACAGAAAAAAACTTTTCTCAAAAATTTATAATGACTAAAATTTCATATGGAAAAGTTAAAAAAAATAGCACAAAGATTCAAATTTAGCACAAACTTTTAAATTAAACCCCATTTGAAATGTTTGAGCAACTTCCATGTCAAATAACCTCATTACATTTTTAAAAGCATATACACATAGAAAACAACACAAACTAACAATCAAGATAAACAATAAAGAGTAAAAGAATTAAGGATGGAAGTGTTGAAAACCATAAAGAAAAAGAAAGGAAAAAAACAAACATTTACAAAGAATAAACATTCTCTGACTTCTCCCAAGAATGTAAGGTACCCTTACTTTCAACTCTTAAAATAAAATGTCCATATTCCTACTTTTCACAAGGCAAAAAAGCTCAGTCCCTTCAATCTGTTTTCATATGACAGTTTTTAATCTCCTGAACATTTTTGCTGCCCTTTCTCAAATTTGTTTCAATATGTCCTTCTTAGGTTGGGGTGCTGTTCTGTCCCCCCCTTCACGGCTCTTAACAAACGGCAAGACAAATAAACTTAAAAGGAACTTCCTTTATCAGTTCTCAGTTCAAACTGGCTTCGAGCCCAAAAATAACATAAATACAGTCTCTGACTAGATAACGGAATGAAAACAAAACAACTCTTACAAGCAATGCCCTTCTCCAAGTGTAGCCTTGAATCAGGGTTACAGGAAACACAAAGCACTTATCCAAGTGTATCTTCCATAAATCACGATTGATGATCAAGCAATGTTGTACCAAACAAGGAACGCACGAAGGAACGTGGACTCTTGCCACTAGGGCGTGGCAGCATCCGTCCTTTTATCTCCAAACCTGCCTCTAACAAGCCCCAGCTGCATAATGAATCTTGTATCCCGAAAAGACTCACAGCAGACATCTGCTGAGTCACAACAGGGTGCCTAGGACTCAACAAAGTATGGGGTGTGGAATGGTTGTTTCTGTTTAGGGTAATCTTGGAAAAGTAAGTCAATAATGTCAATATTTGGAGTGGGGGGCATGATTAAACATGCATCAGATGCACCATACATATGAAAAAGGGTTTCTATTTCTCCAGTTACCCTCCAAAACAGCCATATTGCTTCACACTTGCATTTTCATCGTGATTGCTGCTATGAGAAACAAGAAAAAGAAGTAGAATCCTTTAAGGATGTGCTAATAGTGTAACTTTTGTGCTCACACTCTATGCCAATAACCTTTTCTATTCTGCATCCAAAGTATTGCACATCTCAGTATTATAGACAAAGGGGATTATGTGATTGTTTAATCCAAATTTGGCATCCATAATAGTGCAACGAGCTGCTCTGGAGTGGGAGTGGGAATGGATATGTTGTCAGCACCTCCTTATCTGAAGCTGGGTTTTTTTGATGGGAGGTGTTGCATGACCACTATAGAAACCTAGGAAAAGAGCAACATTTTACAGGTGGCACTCAAAGTGGACGACAGGAGGCTTTCTGAAGAATCCATTTTCTAAAATGAAAACGTTAATAACTGGCCTGCCTTGAAATAGGAATTATGATCAGCTAACTATATTTGATGGAGCACTGTAAATTATATCCCTTATTGTATTAGACCAGGGGTGTCAAACATCTGGCCTGCAGGGGGGGCAGATGTGTCAAGTGTTGCCCACGCCACCCCCATTTTAGCAAAGGGGAAAAAGTTGTGATGACAACATGATGCCACAGGTTTGACACCCCTGTATTAGGCTATTATAACTAGTTCTTTATCCACTGATTTTTGAAGCAATTTATTGGAGATCCTGGGCAATTTCACCTGTCTGCTTATATACTGGATTCTCCTTTAAAACCAGGTTGCAGACCTCCAATAAAGTGAAACTCCAAAGTTTAGCTGTGTCATTGTAAAAAATTAATAGGACACATCAGTCAATTGTTTTAACATCTAGTAGTGCAGTCTGCTTAAAAGAAAATTTCAAAGATATTCTCAATTCATGCAGAAAATTATTTTGGGGTTTTAAAAAATATATATTTTCATGCTCTAATGAACATTATAATTCTGACAGTCATTCTGCTCATATGTACATTTGCTAGAGACAATGTGCATAGGTACGTGATTGGTGACATTTCTTTTCAAAGTAATTTAATTTTTTTAAAGGTTAAGGCAAAATTAAGATTAAGATTTCACTTTCAATAGATCTTTTCACATCTTTCTGTTATGGTAAAGAATATATTGTAAGGAATGGAAGAAAAGACAGCTATACGTAATCATAGAAAATTAATATACTTATTCTAAGAGCAAATAAGCCATGCCAAAGAAGACTGAAAGATCTAATATGATGTAATGCTGTGTTGCTTCATGGTGGCAGAATGTTTTCTGGCTAACACATTTTATTAAAAGGCATAAACCTTTTTAGCTGCCGCTCACATCATCAGATGCATATGGCTAGATTGATGGAGGAGTTAATTTAGGGGGAGTTGGGAAAGAGAAGGGAGGAGATGACAGATTGATTATCCAAATGCAGGTCCCATGTCAGACAGATTACAATTAACCATTGTAATGTTTTAAACAAACATTATGTTTCCTGAAACCTGCTGAGATTTCTGAAACCTTTTGATGTATGTGAATTCAACAATCTCG
The DNA here is from genome assembly GCF_009769535.1 of Thamnophis elegans. Lineage (NCBI taxonomy): Eukaryota > Metazoa > Chordata > Lepidosauria > Squamata > Natricidae > Thamnophis > Thamnophis elegans. The sequence goes on along the minus strand of NC_045541.1, from coordinate 1,665,029 downwards.
TGCTCAATTGTGCTGTTAAAGTAGTTTTTCCAAAATAGTTCTTTGACGTCTGCCATAGAATGTTCTGAAGGTTGAAATGTTTTAATATTAGTTTGGTCTTGTTTTGAATCCTGATATTAAACTCAAGTCCATTAATTCTTTTGCACAAAGATTTTGGGCGTTGTTAGCAGAGGGTAGCATATACAGCAGGTAGTCCCAGGGGTGAAATCAACTTACCTTCACTACTGGTTCACAAATGGGAGCACATGCACCACCCCCCGTGCATGTGCAGAACCTTCCGCGCATGTGCTGAGCGTAAAAAATGGGATGTGATGACATCTGAGTGGGTGGGCGGAGCCTCTTTCCTCCACCGCTACCGGTTTTCCCGAACCAGCTAGAACCGGTTGAATTTCACCACTGGGTAGCCCTCAATTTATGTCCACAATTGAGCCCAAAATTTCTGTTGCTAAATGAGACATTTGTGAACTGATTTTTGTCCCATTTTGCACCCTTTCTTGCCACAGCATTAAGTGAATCAATGCAGCTAAGTTAGTAACATGGTTATTAAGTGAATCTGATTTCCCCGTTGACTTTGCAGCCAGAAGATTACAAAAGATGATCACATGACCTTAGAACAGTGCAACCTTCATAAACATGAACCAGTTGACAAGCATCCAAATTTAGATCACATGACCACGGGGATGCTGCAACCGTCATAAGTGTGGAAAATGATTAGTCACTTTTTTCAGTGCTATTGTAACTTTGAATGGTCACTAAATGAATGATTGTAAGTCAAGGACTACCTGTCTATCCCATTACAGGAAGAGCAGGTGAAAGCACATCTAATCTTAGATGAACACTTATATGGGGCCTCTGTTGGTGCTGTTGATGTAAATATGTGGGTAAAATAAGCATCTGGGTTTATTACAGGTTCTGATTCTCATACTAATTCCCATTCTGATTCCACTGTCCTGTTGTTGTTTGTGAGAATGTGCTTTAGGTTGTCTTATACACACAAACACACACACACACACACATATATATGTGTGTGTGTGTGTGTGTGTGTGTGTGTGTGTGTGTTTTATTTGTGCTGATAAATAAATAAAGGGGGACTAGTATAGATCTATTTCAAGCTATTTAGCTCTCATCAGCTAGCCATACCCTTACTGGGATTTGAACCTGGGCTATATTACATACTAGGCAGACTTCTTAGCCATTAGGCCAAATCCTAGTAAGGGTATGGCTAGCTGATGAGAGCTAAATAGCTTGAAATAGATCTATACTAGTCCCCCTTTATTTATTTATCAGCACAAATAAAAATTAAAAATAAAAATAAAAAAACACAAATATAACAAAGGCAACAGTAAAAAAAAATTCTATTTATAGGATGAAACCTCAAGCTTAAAAACAAAGAATTAGTTATCTTATTATCTATTTAATAATTGCCCAATATTGGAAAACTCTAGATAACGGTTGAGATGTGGATTAACAAAGCATCTTCAACTGCCAGATTTTTTTTGGGGGGGGGGGGGAATCACATATTTAAAATAATGAGAAATCAGTAGCAGCAACTCAGTTTTATCAAATTTGGGTAGATTTTATGAATTACCTTAATAGCAATAGACTGTCATATGATATACTTTGCGTACATGGTAAATTTATACATATATAAGATTAATATAATTACCTGATATTGTTTATAAATCACAGTTCAATAAAAAAAACTATTTAAAAAGATCAGAAGAAATGTAACTGTATCATAGAGTCCGGCTATAGATGACAGATTTTTTTTTTTGGTGGGGGGGGATATTGTAGGTGGAAGTTAAAAGCAGCTAAGTATCCCTAGCAAGCAGTTAAAAAAAAGCAGCTAAGTATCCCTAGCAATCCTGTATGTTTATGTGTCCATTATATAGTTTTACAGCGATATGTATGTATGTATGTGTATGTATGTATGTATGTATGTGTGTGTGTGTGTGTGTATGTATGTATGTGTGTGTGTGTGTATGTATGTATGTATGTGTGTGTGTGTATATATATATATATATATATATATATATATATATATATATATATATATATATATATATATATATATATATATATTGCTGGGAGGCAATAGAGCACAGGTTCGATTCCCAAAAACTTGGGTATGGCTAGCTGATGAGAGCTAAATAGCTTGAAATAGATCTATACTAGTCTCCCTTTATTTATTTATCAGCATAAATATAACATATATATATATATATATATATATATATATATATATATATATATATATATATATATATATATATCCCTGTCTCTCTCTCTCCCTCCCTCCCTCCGTGTGTGTGTGTGTGTGTGTGTGTGTGTGTGTGTGTGTGTGCAGAGAGAGGGAGAGGGAGGGAGAGGAGGATGACAAGGAGGATATACAAATATACAAATTATATTTATACAAATAAAGTTGTATATTAAAATCTTCTGACTTTCTAGTGCTCACAATAAGTCCATGGATTTTTTTTTACTGTTTGATTACTGCTTCTTAAATTATTATTAAATCAAGACTAATAAACATTTACCAAAGGTTTGGGAAACTACAAGATGTTGATATGAAAGAAAAATCCAAGGATTTAAATTCTTATTTCCAAAAATATATATTCAAAAATCATTTTTTTAGATAAATAAGGGGCACATGAAGTGACTGACAGTGGCCAGTTAACTGTTATGAACACAATTGTTCCAAAGTAGGTATTTGCAGACATTACAGGAGAACAGATGTGCTCTTTCCATTGGTTAATTTCTGAGCTAGCTGTAGGGAATAGCTAGTATGCCATCAATCCAAATTTTAACTTACATTGTCACTGTTTTTAGAAAGCTGTAGAAGGTACAGATTAAATATGTATGCATAAATACTAACATATATCCATTAAAGTATTTATGCAGATTTCTGGAGGCAAAATTTGATTAAAGCATTTAAATAATATTTATTATATTATATTATATTTAGTATATTATAATATTATATTCAGTATTACCTAAATGGATGTCAATTGATTTTTAATATCGAGTAATGGAGATTGTAGTCAAGCCCCATTCAAATTAATCAAACTTTTGTTTTTGGCTTTAATTCCACCAACTGATTACTGAGCTTCTGACCACTTTCCATACAGATTAATTATTCTAAAACATCAAACTCCTAACTCGGCCACTAGAAAAATGCCATCTGCTTTGTCAATACATGCAATACGTGGTAATAATGATTTTTATGGCAGAATAAATAACTGGCAGGATTAACTGACTATACCCAGGGTTAGAAGTTCAGCAGAGGTGGTCCTGGTTACTACTTAAATAAAGTACCAGTAAGGTTAGGCAAGCTTGGGAAGTCAGAAAAAGATTCTGAAAGAAAGCAATCACACATTGCTTCCCTATGATTGCTAAGTTGCAGAAGTCAAGCTTAACTTCAAGAAGACTTTACCATACATAATACAAATATTTCATAGAGCTGAACAATCAAAGAGGAAGGAGGAGCTGACCTCGCAACGACACAACATGCGATCCTGGAGCTCCAAGATCGCAGTCAATACTTTTGCCGCTGGACAGTCCTTTTGGACCTAAACTATCATGAAGACATGGTGACTGGGAAGCGTACATCCTGCTGATCTCAGGGACACTACAAAGTCCCTGATCCAGGAGAATCTCTTTTTGCTGGCGACAGAAGCACAGCCATTGAAGCAGCTGACGTTGGGACAGCTCCGGAACTAAATGGAAAGAGAAAGTGTATCCATCTGGTGAGGAAATCGCATTATAAAAGAGAACTTTCAACTGGGTGAAATCCAAGGAAGCTTAAGAATTGGGATTTCCACAGATGTGCCAACATGTCTGACATTAAATTGGAACTTTAAGGATAGCTCTGCCTTGGACTCTGATTTAATTCTGCATGATATTTGGAACATTGACATGGAAGTCATTTCCGGTTTGTTCATGGGGTCTTTTTTTTTGCCTTCTGGAGCTTTCAGGGAGGCCTCCTGAAGGCCCCTGAAGGCTAAAACCAGTCCCACGAGCAAACCGTAAGTCTGTTCCTGAACTTTTGGTTTGCCTGTAGGGCCGGTTTTTCATGCATAAGGCGAGGGCGAAAAATGGTCTCAAAAGGCCGAAATCAGCTGACCAGCACGTGCATGCACGCTGACCAGCTGACAGGGCAACGCCTGTGGCACGCGTGCCATAAGTTCACCATCACGGCCTTAGCATATCCAATTGTTTTATATTGTGTTTATGTGAATAAATCAAAAAAGACAAATCATACATGACTAGAATAGTCAGAGTAAGATATTAATTCCTTTTTGCACCTGACTCACCATTATTAATTAATATCACTTTTAAAATTTTAAACTATAGCAATAGCAATAGCAGTTAGACTTATATACCGCTTCATAGGGCTTTCAGCCCTCTCTAAGCGGTTTACAGAGTCAGCATATTGCCCCCAACAACAATCCGGGTCCTCATTTTACCCACCTCGGAAGGATGGAAGGCTGAGTCAACCTTGAGCCGGTGAGATTTGAACATCCAAACTGCAGAACTGCAGTCAGCTGAAGTAGCCTGCAGTGCTGCATTTAACCACTGCGCCACCTCGGCTCTGGGTACATGAAATGTCATATATAGGTTTTATGGGTGGGAAATCCATACATTTTAAAAAAGGTGTCCAATATAGATATTTTACAAAATTTAGAATATGTATACAGTTCATTAATAATGTGCAGCGTTTTTATTTGTATCTTTCATCTCGTATATTGTAGCCTCATTTTTAAAATATTTTCAGTCACTGATTTAATTTTTATTTTAAGTACTGTCTGCATACAAGGTTCACAGTCAGTTGCAAGTCATCTTTTCAGATGAATAGGCTGTTATGTGCACCTCACTACTGAAAAAAAGATTAATCTTAGCTGACATTCAAAACTGATCAAAGCTGCCTGCTAGATTTCCTCATTTCAAAAGTGGTACAAAGTCTAATACCAATAAGATCATTTCTGAGAGTACATAGTTGACTCCAGTTGCATGCAATGTTTTAGAATTAAGGTTACAACAAAGCCAAAGTCCAGGACTTTCCCGGGCCTTGATCCTTTTGTAAGTCGCTGCCTATGTTTCAAGAGTCATATGCTTAGGGCAGTGGTTCCCAAACTTGGCAACTTTAAGACTTGCGGACTTCAACTCCCAGAATTCTCCAGCCAGCAGAGCAGAGCCAGCTCTGCTGGCTGGAGAATTCTGGGAGTTGAAGTCCGCAAGTCTTAAAGTTGCCAAGTTTGGGAACCACTGGCTTAGGGCATTCACAGTGTATGATTGGTGCTGAGGGAGAAGCAATTTGGAGAAAAGTGACAGCCTGAGATTTGCACTACTACTATGCTCACTTTCTACTAATCATATTTCAGCATCAAATTAGCTTGTACAACAAAGGTGCACTTTTCAAAGTGTCAACTTTCCTGGTATACTTATTATGATCTCTATGATTTTGAACCAGGTTGTTCTATTATCATCCTGTCCCATGAAAAACTGTTCAGACATGAGACAGCTATAGCTTATAGTTAAGTTCCAGATGGAGATGGTCTTAGAGCTGGCCAGAAAATTCCCAGTATGGCAAAACAGATTATCGTATTGACCAAACAGGAAATAGAAATTGGATTACATAATTTAGCAACCAACGAAAGAATTTCCCTGGATTTCCAGAAATGCTCTGGTGCTTGAAACGGAGAGGCAGAATGATTCTGATTTCTAATTGATCTGGTCAACCCATCTAGAAGGGATGACCTCTCATACTTATCCAGGGAAACAAGAATGCCATTCAGGTCTGAATATTATATTACATTATAATATTATAGGAAGAAAGTGTTTTCCAAATCTATAATATTATAATGTAATATAATATTCAGACCTGAATGGCATTCTTGTTTCCTCTAGGACTTCTCATTGAGAACCTTATGAATTGCAGAAATTAGTTATTAAATACTACAAGGAAATATTTGTTTCACAATTTGGATGTTTAGACTTTGCTCCTTTTTGGATAGTTTTTTTTAGTCAGTTTTCATCTTTTTTTTTGTTTTGTTTTTCTTCTAGTTGTCTCCTATCAAGCTTTGATTGGTTGGTTGGTTTATTGATTGATTGATTGATTTTTCACATTTCTGAACCTCCATCTCCCTCAGTGAGTGATTTGGGAGGTTTTCAACAATTAAAATATAAAAAACAGTATATAAATGTTAAAAAATATAGACTTTATTTATAAAACTAATAATTTGCAGCACGATTCACAAACCATTATCTTTGTAATGAACTTAGAAGCTGGGACAGTTTTTGCTCAATCAAAACTTCATTCAAAAAAGAGTAATGGACATGATTTTCTGACAAAGTCAGTAACAATGTTATTGTAACATGTCCTCAAAATTCTTCTCCGGTGTTCAGATTCCCAGTCTGGACATTAGACAAGTGGACTGTCCTGAAACTACTGTGCAATTTTTCTGGGATTTATATCAAAGGCTCCAAGTTAGCTCTTCATTTCAACACTCTTTCTCATTTATTGTAGTGTGGTAATAGGATTTTCCAGGGAAAAATAACTCCACAACTTGATTGCAAAGTGACAAAAAGTCACTTTGCTCTGCTCTCTCCCACTTCCAAATGAATTGCTAACATTCTCTGAGTTCAAATTCTACAGTGACATTTAACTCCTGGAGCTAAACATGTAATGGTCAAAGAGATCTTTCATTCAATTACTCCTCCCACTTTCCAATTTTATTACAGCACCGCTGCATAAACTTTTATAGTCTCTGTTGGGAAGGGGGAATAACACTTCAAAAAGGTATTTAAAGGAAAAGTAACAAACACTTCTGCAGACATAATCGTAATTAAAATGCTCATTTCCATCTGCATTTAATTTTAAGTACATAATGGAAATACACATGAGCTTGATACGAAACATCTGGACAGCATGAAAACTGAAACTTTACATAAAGGTACATGATTCAAATGCCAATACACTATCACTATGTGCAACCAGTTTATAGATGTTTTTAATTTTTGTATCATTTTAATATTAGAATAATTGTTCTTAATTTCATATACAAGAAAACATAAAGAAATAATTAGAAGAGTATTCAACGCACTAATATTATAGCAAGACACGTAAGAGCATTAATGGTCCTCCCCTCATCACATTTCTTAAAAGTATCTGGTTATTGTTATATAAAAATAACAATACAGGTATTGTTATATTTATCACTGGTATTCCACAAGGACCTGAGCATTTTATTTTGTGCCCAAGCCTGGGGCGCTTGGTGTATAAAAGAGCCAATCTCCTGGCTATGTTAATGCTGGTTTTATAACGCTTGCCTACAGTGTGTCTTATTTTTTTATATTGTATGTATTTTATCTGGGAGTCTAGATAAAAGTCTAGACTCTAGAATGACATAAATAAATGTGTATTTCCCACGTAGAAAACCCTAAGCAAAATATGTAAATTCTTATTAAAAATGACCTTACAAATGATGAGGAAAATATAATGGAGGGCTGTGCTACGAGAGAGTGGTTGCTCCAAAGTCACCCAGCCCATTTTCATCATCTCCTTGCTAGGAGGATTTTTCCATAGATTTGTCCTATGCACCCATTATGCTCTTTCCTTGATTGGCCATGCCCCCCTCCCCCCCCCAAGGTCAAACGTAACCCTGATGCAGCTCCCAATGAAATCGAGTTTGACACCCTTGATCTAATGAGACCCCGGAAGCTGGCCTCTTCTGCCACAGTGCTTTAGAACAGTGTTTCCCAACCTTGGTGACTTTTAGTCCTGTGGACTTCAACTCCCAGAATTCCCCAGGACTTAAAGTCACCAAGGTTGGGAAACACTGCTTTAGAACATCCTATCCCCTGAAGTTAATTTGGCCCTGACCCTCACTAGTGATTCCAAAGCTTTGAAAACCTGGATGGTTCTCTGGGTACGTAGCATGGGTAAGCTTCACATTCTGGATTTTTTTTATGACATGACTGTAGTCTAAGTTTGATCACTCTCAGATGCCATTAATATTGGGCTATTGCTTGTTGTTATTTTCACTTTTGGCTGTCAGTTTTATTATTTTTATGTTAGCCAGAATCAGTACTGTGAGATTGGTGTTTATATAGATTTATTGAATGAATAAATAAAAGGCTGAACTTTTAAGAAATCAATTAACCTCATGTGTCCAGCAATAGATTATTTGAGCTGTTGATCCCCAGGTGGCAAGAAATAGTTTTTGTATCTCTTTGTTGCCATCTAGTTGTGTAGCCATGATACCACCATTGTATAAGTGCCAGGATTTTTAAAAATATCTTTGGAGATCGTTGTAAGAGTTTTAAATTACTCTAAGTATATAATGTGAGGCAAGCTAGTAAAGCACTAGTGACCACTGGAAATCCCCAGCCAGGTAGGATACAGAAATCTAAGGTACAAGTGCAAGTTCCAATTACATATCTTAAGCCAGGGATATGTTTTGCTTTCTTGAAATGAACTGGTAGACCAAGACCCCCCCAAAAAAGTAGCTGCAGGAGCCATCGTCCACCTCTCACACAAACCAAAAGTATATTTTAGGATAGGAATCCAGTTCGAGGACCAATGATGGAAGCCAGGGATCCCATGGAAAACTGGTGAAACCAACTGAAACCATAGCTTCAATGGAATCTGACATTTCAGGCCATGTTCCCCTATCAACAAACCCTATTTTACATATAGCATTTGAGGCTGTAAAGATAAATGGAGCCCTACATTTTGTTCTTAAGTTGTCTGTAGAGTTCGGTTAACAGAATCTGGGTATCTTGCGTTCTTCCAATATCTGAACAGCTATCATGTGGAACAGTCCCCCCCCCAAACCTTTTGGGCACTAGGGACCGGTTCTGTGGGGAGAGATTTTTCCACAGACTAGAGGGGACGTGGTTTTGTGTGCTGCCTATATCCTGCAAATGGAGCTTCGCTTGTTTGCATGGCCCAGGTTCTGGCATATCGCAGACTGGTGCTGATACATGGACTGGGGCTTAGGGGCCCCTGATGAAGAAAATGAGGCTGAAATGTTTCCGTAGACAAGACAAGGAACAATGGAAGAAGATCTCATTTGGACATCATGCAACATTTCCTAATGGTAGGAGCTATTCAGTGATGGAATAAATTTTCTTTGGAAACACTAGTTTCTCCCTAGAAGTGTTTAAACTGAAGCTGGATAACCATCTGTTGGGAACGAGATGTAGTATAGATTCCCACATGAAGCAGATGGTTGGACGAGGTGATATCCAAGTCTCTTCCAACAATAATTCAATGATTCTGTTTTTGCCAACTACAATTAAATTGCTATCTTTATAAAATCCTTTGGTTTCCAACATGTACTAAACAATTTTACCATAATGATTGAAATGGATTGGAGGAAGCGAGTTAGAAAGCAAATAGGAGGGAGGGTTCCATTTTCTCCAAAATTCTACAGAGAGTATTAATCCACATTTATCAGAGTGACAAAGGAGAACCCTATCAACACCACTTTAATCTATAAAGGACCCAATGCTGTTAATTTCTAATTATTAAATATTATGGATTCCTAGTAATATAAATTAATTAGCTGAAAAGCAGCAAAAGGATTTCTTTGAAAACTGTTTTAATTTCATAAGTGGAAAGAGGCCCTCAATTTATACTGCAGCAGTTAAAGTTGGCCAAATCTTGTAGCCAAATGGTTTACACAGCACAGTTGTCTCCATACAAAACCTGCCTGGAATCATTTTTGTCACAGATGTAATCAATCAAGGCTAAATAATGTTAAGTTCAATCAATGGGTAAAAATATGGCGCAGTGGTTAAATGCAGCACTGCAGGCTACTGCTAGATCAGCAGGTCAGCGGTTCAAATCTCACCGGCTCAGGGTTGACTCAGCCTTCCATCCTTCCGAGGTGGGTAAAATGAGGACCCAGATTGTTGGGGGCAATATGCTGACTCTCTGTAAACCGCTTAGAGAGGCCTGATAGGCCTATGAAGCGGTATATAAGTCTACTGCTATTGCTATTGCTATTGCTATTACTTCTTCCTAAAATTAATTTCTATTTGCAGGGTTCAGCCGAACTATTTTTTTTTTTTGTTTACAAATTATCCTTATTTTGGAAGTTCATGCCAGGAAAAAAAACTGCTCAGTATATCTCTGCAGATGCTGTAGCCATAGTGATTTGTGATCCTGCTATGCAGGATCTTAGATGGAGGATCTTCAACAGAAACCATCAATCCAACTGGAGCAGGATAACAAGATCACACTATTTAGGCGCACAGATTTTCAGCCAAAGGTCAACTAGTATTTAAATCAATTAACTGTACCAAAATATTATCAGATAAAGTGACATTTCAACAATATTAAGTAGTCCTCTAAAGAAAATGCCATTTTTATAGAAGCTATGTCCCTATGGCTCTGAGGCAAATTAAACAGTGGCCCATATTCTACTATATTGCAACTACTATAAGTATATGACTTGAAATATATATCTCCCTCTCTAATGAGATATCCAGGCCAGCCTGACACATTTTGCTTCTTTTTAGCTGACCAACATGATGAAATCACCTTGAAAGTTGCTATCTTTGGAATTCATGCCACACTCAGTGGGTATTGGTCATTAACAATATAATTTGTGCTTAGCTCAACATATTCCTCTGCTAGTAATATCTAGAATATGTATTTATTAATTTATTTATTTTTTTTTAATTTTTAATAAGATTTTATTGGTAAAACGAAAATACAACATCCATAACTTGTAAAAAACAATACAACTACATTTCGAGATATTCCCATACTATCAAATCATATAAACATCAAAGGTTAGGTATCTTATTCCTTCCCTCCCTCTTCTCTTCCCTCATTTCTTTCTTTTCCATACCCTTTTCTTCCCTTAAGAGAAAAGAAAGGAGGAGGGAAAGAGGAAGGGAAGGAGGGAAGGTATGTGAGAAGGAGGGGGGGATCGAGGGAGGGAAAGGAGGGGGAAGGAAAGGAGGAAAGGAGAAAAGAAAGGAGGGAAGGCAGGGGAGAAGGAAGTAAGGGGGGGAGGGAAGAAAAGGGTGTATTTATTAATTTATTTACTTTCATTTTTTATATTGCCGGTGACTAAAATGACATTTGTGTTAATTTTTTATTTGGGATGGAAGACTCGCAAATTGTAAACAGAGAAGTGAAAAAAGATGCTATGAAGAAAATTATCTAGCCATATTGGCATTAGAAGCAAAGAGTGGCCCAAACAATATTTCTGCGCATTGATGGACTCCATTGCATTATCTTCTTAGATACTCTTAGTTTGCTCCTTGAAACCATCTCCAGATTTTGAATCTGCCAGACATTTCTCATTTAGGTCAACCTTGTATCAGTAACTTTATTACTGAAAATGATACACTTCATCAGAGAATATGCAAAATTAAAATACGTTGTTCTAATTTTAGAGTTGTTGGTAATTCTTTGCCCACTCTGAGTCACATCAATTATTAGAGAGCTCTTAATTATTTCTCAAACAATGAATAATTCTGCAAATGCCTCCTCAGAATTCCAAAGCATGAATGAGCAAGTTAAAAATCTTAGATGTTTGAGAAACTCTGGTTCTTGTGGGCTTGCAAATATGTGGAAATATATTGCACAAACATAACAATGATAGGCAGAAAGTATTTTAAGATGCAAATATTAATGAAACCTGAAGCTTTTCTTTTAGGTATGCTGGACAAGCCAATTGAAAAACAATTTGGGGTGTTACTCTTTCACATGGTGATGTCTGTGAGGATTGTACTTGCCAAGCACTGGAAAGAAAAAGGGATGCTGACTGTTAAAGAATGGATTTTAAAATTGACTGAATTAGCAGAAATGGCAAAATGAACTGCTTTGATCAGAGATAATAGACTAGACAGCTTTATAAGAGACTGGAAACCATTTGTGGACCTTCTAGGTGCCAAATGCAATAACTGATAGTTATATAAAGAGGAGAAGTATTTTTTTTCTTTTTTAGCATCCAGCTGGGGTGGATTCTATATGTTAAATGTTAAATTTATTTGGTATTTGGATCACCTCTCTCTCTCTTTTTGTACACCTTTTTTCCTTTGTTGTTGTTAGTGCTGGACATATGTTTTGTTTTGTTTGTTTTCTGTTTTTATTTTACCTTTTATGATAAAAGAAAATAAATATACTTAAGCAGATAAACTCTGATTCTTAAATCTTTCTACTGCAAGGGCTGTAATTCTCTGTTTTCCTTTTCTTAACCAATTAACTAGTCACTGAATACTTTAAAAAGTGAACTTCTCATCTCATGGTTGTTAACTTATTAATACTTCAGTGGTTATTAATATACCTCCAAATTTAAGATCAGGAATACAGGGTCAAAGCATGCATTGCAATTCATATGTATTATTTTGGAGCCCCAAAGAAACTTGAGGTTGACAGTTCAAGTGCACCTTTCAAGATCCTTCCCACCCGCTTCTGCAACAGAATAACTATGGCTTCACTAAATGGCTTATTTTTCGTAATCCAGTTGGTGATGTATTGTAAATGATATGTTGTGCCGCCTGCTTTAGAATTAAAAATGAGGAAACCATTATTGCCAAGAAACATGAACAGTGTTATTTGCCTGAAACTTTAGGTTCAACTTTAGGTGAAACTTTATCAAAGCGAAGTCCTCCTTTAGAACTTCACTTTAGCAACACTTTAAGTTTGAATTTCTACAATGACTGGAATTTGGATTCAATGGTCTAAATGGCTCCTCCCAATTCTACACTTCTACAATTCTAAATCTGAACTGTACTATTTATGTAATTCCAGGCTATAATCTTATATCCATCTATTAGAAAGCAGATACTTCTGACATATAAAGGGTTTCATTGTCAATTAAGCACTCACCTATGTGAACTGGAATCTAATGTCTTACTTTTTCTTTAAAAAATGGGCTATTAGCTAAATAAATTTGGAAGTAATAACTAAAATTAACTCTATTTGTGGATCATTAAACTTAAATTCATACCAATTTGCTGCCTGGGTGTCATTCTGATTGATATGGAGCAGAAAATTGTCTTATAAATAGAAACTGCTATTCTTGCTAGGAATGATATAAATCTGTAAATTTCATAGTCTTGAAGATCATGACTCTGGCAAATAAAATATTAAAAATGTTGAGTTACATAAAGTAGGTGAAGAGATGTGATTATCAGCAAACTTAAATACGTATTAAGAATGTCTTAGGCTATGCCAAGCAGTGTCATTTCACTCAGGGAAACTACCTCATTCCCCATTGCTGGAGCAATCCATTTCTAAGGTACTGTCTCAACTACAAGAGCAAATTGCTTCACCTCACCTCAAAAGAGTTCTATCAAAGTGCACTTCCAAGTTGAAATCAAAGCCAACCACTTCAACGTTTCACATAAACCTATGAATTAGTCAAGTGTTTTGAATGCAGCATGAGAAAGTATCAATTCTACTTTGGTAATAAATATACAAGTCTCATTACATCTTTTCTGCTCAGACATAGGCATGATTAAATATTTCATTCTAAATGCAGTAATAGTATATTGGGTTATTGTTTGCACCTATAAAAAGATGTGCCATATTTACAAATAAATATAAAGAAAATCACACATGGAGTTTTTGTCTTTTCCAACATGATGATTTCTCAAAATCAGCAGAACAGTCATTTGTTAGCCTTAGAAAACACTTTTTGTAGGTAATATTAGCGATCAATCTCCCACTTTGGTGTAAGGTATATTTTAAAAGTTCCCAATATTATTAATTATTCCAAAGTAGTATTCCAATACAGCCAGATGAGACCTCCTCCAAGTAGTTACTTCTGCAGATGGAGCTGCTTCTGCCAGCAGATTAAAGATCCCTTTGCTGTGACTCTCTGAAAATTGGGGCAGCCTTTAGAAATATTTTCCTGTGTGGCAAACACAAGACACTTCTACTTTTATTTGGGTTGGATTTCACTCCGTGTTGTTCTTATTCAATTAAAAAAAATCCAGTAAAGATTATGTGGTAGTATGCATCCCATACTAAGGAATTGAAAGATCAAGCTGGCCTCGCCACCTAATGGTCCTTCATTAAATAGTGAAATTTACCATGTGGTTTGATGATATGAAACAAAAGGAAAACGAGGTCAAACAGAAGGAAAACAAGGTCATGTATTTACTTTCCATTTTTTCCTCTTCTCATTAAGTGGGACTGACCTTTCACTTTCAATGTGCCTCGTCTGTATTGAATCTATGAGTACATATTTATATTCATAAAGGTTATATGAAAGTCAGCACTTGAAACCTATAGCTGTAAGTATTTATGTTAAGATCTAATCAAAAGAAAATGTCCCAGGATAACCAAACTATCTAGGAAACAGAAACTACTATATCCATTTTCCCTTTGCTCTGAAGACCCAGGTGGGAGTAGATGTTCATATAATGCTTAAATATCAATGCTCTTAATATAAAAAGCTATTAAAATATATTACGATATACAAAGACCTTAGCCATGCAATTATTTTATAGCTTATTAACTCTCTTTGTACATGTGGAGACCTGGAGAAGGTGACTGAAAGTCCCTTCCTTGAATAGTCCCTATGAGTTCTGCTGCTTTTTAAAGCTCAACATTGCACTAAAGTTTGTATTTTTCTGACCCTCCAGCAGCTCTTCTTCCTACAGGAGAAAGCATTCCTGTAAGTGGAGAAGTGGAACAAGAAAGGTAGTTCTTTATTCTAAAAACCATATATGGCCAACATCAGCATCTCTTTGGATCTCTACCAAGTTTCAGCTAATTGAAAGGAACAGTATTTTATGAACCAAAGAATTCCAGTCATTCATTTTAACAGGATTATTCCTGAGTACCAGGGCTATCATTTTAGATGAGGCTGGGGAGATAATTCCCATGATGCTAATTCTCAGCATCACCATGGCAGTTGAGAGGAGATGCCTGTCCCATGTAATTTGTCAAGAGGGAGTTTCAGTAGCTATGTGCCCCTTTATCCAGGGCCCCCCAGACAGGCAATTCCTTAGTGATGGAAGTGGCTTCACACATTTTTAAACTCTCTTCTAAGCTTTCCCCCACAAATCCTTAGAGGTGAGTTATGTGAATATTTGGATTTCTGCTCTAAAAGCAATTCCTGTAGATGACACTGATATCTGACATAATTAGGGACAAACTCATCTCAGACCTAATTTGAGAAAGTGTTTTAGGATGTTTAGACTCTCTGTGTGTATGTAGATTTATATATCTCCAAAGCATTTCTATTAACATATTGAAACACAATTTACAAAATATTATCTTCTCAGCAAGGTAATTTTATCTCAACAGTGAAGAGAGGAAGAGGGAAATTAGCATAACCCTGCAAATGCCAGGCAGGCAAAACATAGGTTTTGCACTTAAAATAAATTATCATCAGCACATAACAAGCATAAATAGTTGTCTAGATAGAAAAAAATCACAGAGGTTCTCAAGTGAGCTCAGTTCTTTTCTGTCTATTATTCTCCCCCCCCCTTTTTTTTTCCCTTTCACAGATATATTGCTAAAGTGAAGAGTAAAAATTTGCCATTTTATTTCTGCAGATTTTTCCACTGTTATGTTCATGAACTTGCAAAAACTTCAAATGCCCTTGCTTTTAGGAATCCTGGACACATACTGAAGATACATCAAAATGCATGACAAAAATTAGTCCAATTTTAATGTTGAGGTTTGAGGTTTATTCGATTTATATGCCGCCCTTCTCCCAAGGACTCAGGGCGGTGTACAACATTAAAAGAAACACATACTAAAAAAGTTAAAAAGAAATTAAATAGGATATCCCAAAACCCAATTAAAATTAACAATGACATTTTTTTTAAAGAATTAAAATTAAAATTAACAACAATCAATACTTTGATTTGTTTTGTTCAGGCCAGGCTGGCTTGCTGGAAAAGCCAACTTTTTAAGGCGCGTCGGAAGGACCGGAGGTCGGGGATTATGCAAAGCTCCGTGGGCAGCTCATTCCAGAGGGAAGGCACTCCCACAGAGAAGGCTCTCCCCCCGGGGGTCACTAGCCGACACTGACTGGCCGACGGCACCCTGAGGAGGCCAACTCTGTGGGATCGCACTGGACGATGTTCTGTTTATTGCTATTAATGGAAGACAAGCCTGAATACACTTTGGAAAGTTTATAAATATTCTTAACCCTACATAAAATAAAAGAGTTTTCTTGAAGCAATGTATAGTCAAAATTTACTAATTACTAATATTCAAACTTTGCTTAGTTTAAACTACACTCTCAGCTCCTGTGTCAAAAAAATCATAATCTCAGCAAATCCAGTGAAAAATAAAAAGGGTTCTCCAATTGAAGTGTGAAGTAAGATCTGCAAATGCATATTCTGAAAGTGCAGCATAGAGTCCATGGGCATAAGTGTCCCTGCAAATAATCTGAAAATAAGTGGTGGAAGGCTTTATATAATATAGGCAGCATTTTGAATTTAGCCTAGAAATCAATTATTACATAGTATAGCTGTTTGAATAGGTTGACATGGCACTCCCTCTAGTTGAAGTTTACAGACTTTCTTCAAGCATCATCCAATAAGGAACACATTATAATAATCCAACTTTGAAGCTATCAATCCACGTGTTATTACTACCAGGTGACAGGAATGGGCTCAGCAAATTTATTAGTCAAGCTCCTCTGTCCTATCACTACAGCATAAAGTGATAATCCATCATCAATACCAACTGCAAGAGAAACATCATACTGCAAATATGATCCTTAAAGGGAAATATAATTCCACCCAATCAACAACTTTGCCTTGTTCAGTTTTAGGTGACATTTATTCTCTAACATTGTCGGCCTTACTAGGTAGACTAAACCAGGAAATCAATTCCACTGAAATACTAAAACTTCTTTTATTGAGATTAGCCATAATAACAGAATCATACAAATCAGATTCTGCTATACTACCTCCTTCTTCTTATAGTTTAGAGAATTAGAGGATTGTCTACATGATTCCAAATGCTATCTAGCTCTGGACTTTCAAAATTCAAACCTTTTTGCTAAAACAATGGTTCCTGCACATCTGTATGAAGGTCATCTTCCTTACTCTCTACTCACATCCAGTATCTTGCAACTTGAAGATGTGCAGAGGCTTTCAAAACATCCATCCTAAACTTTGAGAAAAGTAATGCAATTAGGCATTTTCGACATATAGTACTAGTGTTGTGAATTTGTTCTGTTCCTGTTCCTTCCTAGGAATATCATGTTAAGAATGTTAAGAAACATGAGAGAAAATAGAACTTTAAAAGACTTCAATGCACAATTCCAAAAGCGGAAGCAAAACTCCCCCAATGCCATCTTCTGATAATATCAGGAAAGATAGATACGAAAGCATCACAAGGCACTCCTATAGTCAGAGGCATCAGAGGCTACAGAGAACTAGAAGTCACATATTTTCCTTCAGAATACTATTAAAGCTATAATTTTATTTGTTATTTTATTTTAGATCAAATTATCAGCTGATAAATTTGAACACAAGTCTATCCCCTAAAAAAAGAAATTGTCAAAAACTTCCAGAAAGCATAAAGGAGTTTTGTTGGTGTGAACAACAACCTGCTCTTCCTCTTTCAGATAGAAGATGGATTAGTTCAGCACAAGAGACTCTTGAAGAATAATAGCCATACCACAGGAGGCAGAGAGGAAGGAGAAAGCAAATGTGTGGAGGAAGGGTGCAGTGTGCCTAGACATCTCTTAGGAGGCAGTTCCCTAGAGTGTGTAGGAAAGATGTGTGGGAAGCAGAAGAATGATTTTGAACAAAAATGTAAGAGTTCTTTGTGGAAATATGTTGACCTTTAGGAGGATTTCCATGGCATGTTACTGCTCCCCACAGAGGTAGCCTGTTCAATACAAGGCTCTCTAAATAAGTAGGATATACTTTGGAGACCATCGATAGAAAATATTGTGTATGATTCCAAAAAGTGACAACAATTAATCAATGGAATATCTTGCCTCCTCTTGTGGGTATACCATCACTGGAGGTTTTCAAAAATAGACTAACAACCATTTGTCCAGGATGGTATCAGGTCTCCTGTCTTGAGCAGGAGATTGGACTACAAGACCACTGAGGTCTCTTCTAGCCCTAGGATTCTATGTTTTGTTAGAAACTCTTTGATCTTTCTTCAGTAAATGTTTTGGGAAAATCAATGGATTTACCAGACAGGGAATAATGCTACTTACAACAATATCAATTTTCATGTTGCTAAAATGTGTACAATCCTTATTAGTATGACACCAATTTCTATCTGGGTAACTAGCAAACATCAATAAAAATAGATAAACCCACTGAAATCATTAGCATCTCAACCATTTCATAAGGGATTTCCACTAATACATTCCCACATTCAAAGCAAGTCTTCCTCCTAAGTTAAGTGGAAAAGCCAGGTCTAAGTTGCTCCCTTGAAATCCAGTCATGAAAAGGTCAATCAAACCTCCAAAGAGAAAGAGTTCTGAAACATGGGAACACCAATATTAAATAATTATTTCCTAATGCTAGACTGATTCCCAGGAGCTAGAAGGAACTGAGTTCATTCAATCTAGCAATTATGTTAAAAGTGGTGGGATTCAAATAATTTAACAACCGGTTCTCTGCTGGGTAGGCATGGCTGGGTGGTCATGTGACTGGGTGGGTGTGGCCAACTCAACATCACTCAGCACACCTGGTCCCGCCTCCCAGCTGCTCGCCTCAAAGGTCTCAACAAGATACAATCTCTATTTATTTACTACTATTGAACATTATTTAATGATGGCAAGGAAAATCACAAAACGGAGGAAAACTCACTTCAATCTTGCTTAGCAATGGAAATTTTGGCTCAGTTGTAGCCATAAATCGAGGACCACCCCTAATGAGAATGAAGGATGAGGAGCCTACTTTGCTCGCCCCTTTGGGGTGACTTTCAAGAAACATTTCAAGATTAAAGATTTTGGACGCAGGTGGTGATGGTGTCGCTGAAGCTGGTGTCGATTGTGGGGCAGCCACGCTCCGCTGAGGGCCGCCAGAGGGATGTAGGGAATCTGAATGAGGACAGTGCTCCCAGCGAGAAGGTCCTTTGGTCACTTCACACGCGAGGAGATGGCTGCTACCCAGCTACCTTGGGAGCGAGGGGGAATAAAGAGGCCACCCAGGAGGCCAAATGTCCACTCACTCACTTGCTTTGCTCTTCTGCCTCTGCTCTTGCAGCTTCCTTTTCTCTTCCCAGCTCCCCTTGTCCCAGAAGCATTCCCCTCTCTGCTAGCAGCCGCCCCCTTCTCCTTCTCCCTTCTGGCTGCCAGGCAATCCCGTGTGAAGAAGGGCTCCATGGCTGCACTTTTTAAAAAAGGAATTGTAAACCTCCAATGCGTTGGCCAAGATCCAATCCCCAGCCAAAAAAAGCCAGCTCTCCCCTCCCCACCCGGTGCATCTGCTTTGTCTTGCTAAATTGAGCCTAGAGCCTGAGGGAGGATGAGAAATCCGATGGGCAGGAGAGGGGAAGGATGGAAAGGCAGCAGAGTATGTAAAGAAAAGGCGGGATATAAAGAACAACTGGAGAGATGGAGCAGCGCTCGGCCATCCTGGCTTCAAAGAAAAGTTCTCTTCAGGGCAAGGGGCTACAGCTACCAGTTCCTGCTTCAGCAGGAGCTGTGAATCCAGGAGGACTTCACTAGATTCATGTGATCCATGAAACCTAAACCGCTCTGCGAGAATTAATTTGAGTCCATTCCTCCCAATCCAGCCGTTGAAGTCTCAAGGTACTCGGTTAGTTTTCTATTTCATCACTTATTCACCAATGGATCAAGATATACAACTGGATAATCATCACCATCTCCTCACAACTGGAACTGATCCCTTCAGAAAGAGAAAAACATTGAAGAAAAATTGAGCCATCTAATCCAGTCCTCTCAGAAGGGGTTTAGAAGGGCATCACAGTCAATGGTATGAAAAGCCACTGAGGACCACTCTTCTGGTCCCAGTCTTTCCAAAGATCATCAACAAGTACAAGTGATACAGTTTCCTGTCTGAAATCTGAATCCTAGTCTGAAATCTGGCCGCATGGAGCCAGATAATTTGCTGCTTTTAGAGCTGTTTGAAGTTGCACCACCACCACTTTCTCTTATCTCATTCGTCCAAAAGGGGAGGTTAGAAACTGGTCTGAAGTTGTCCCAAAATAGTTGGATCAAGCAGGAGGCATATGATGGCCTCTTTCAGAGGAGACTCACTACTCCTTGGATTCAACCACTTGTCATTTATGGGATCCCTTAACCAGACATCCAGGATAGGGAGGTAGCTGAGAAGTAATCAGGATTTGGAAACTCAAACCAGGTAGAGTCCACCTCAGCTCAGATCTGGGATAACAGTGCTACCTGTTGAATGTCACAAGAATTCTTCCCAACAGTGCTTCAAGTACCTGGTGATTCCTTGGGACAAAACAAGTCACCTTAAAAAGGCAGCTTTAATCAGACTTAATAAGAGCAGGAAAGATTTTTTTATTTCTTTTTTTTTTCTGCTGTGGCGAGGTTAAATATGTTCAAACATTATTTCTTCCTAATATTCAATCATATTCAAGATAAGTCTTTCTCCAATGGCACTCTACGCATCTCTTTTGCCACTTCATTTTCCTGAGTTCCTCAGAGAAGCAAGGAGACATGGTGGATCTGCCAAAAGACAGAGGTTGCTCCACAATAGCAATAGCAATAGCAGTAGACTTATATACCGCTTCATAGGGCTTTCAGCCCTCTCTAAGCGGTTTACAGAGAGTCAGCATATTGCCCCCAACAATCTGGGTCCTCATTTTACCCACCTCGGAAGGATGGAAGGCTGAGTCAACCCTGAGCCGGTGAGATTTGAACCGCTGAACTGCTGATCTAGCAGTAGCCTGCAGTGCTGCATTTAACCACTGCGCCACCTTGGCCATTCAGTCCACTGCCATGGTCACCCCACCAATTCCAGTAGGCAACCAGGCTCCCAGACAAATTCTCCACTAAACCCTTGGGAATCTACCTAGCCCTCTGCCAGAAAACCACCAGGATCCATAGGATAACCTAGGATAACCAATCTGGGGCGTGTGTGTGTCAGGGGTGCCATTTTAATTTTATCTCAATTGTACAGTATGCATAGTGAATGGCATTTCATCAAATCCCTTAACTACAAGATGCTACCTCTTTCCTGAAAACAAATTTAACATTACCATGTTATGAAATGAAGAAGAGAGTATAATTTTAATCATCAGAGACAGCTTCTGCAGTTGGGTACCAGCTGATTGCAAAGGAGTACCAAGGGTGCTTTTTTATAGGCAAGGAAATTGACCTGATATAAATATGTATATAAATAATTAGAATGGTCCATAAACCTCATCCTAGCAAGCCTTTCAGAAGACGTATGAGATAGGCTAGTATCATCACCCTATTTGATAAATTAACATTTGAAGCCAAGACTGCAATTGCACTGCAGTTACCACTTAATTCCATGGAAGCAATAAGATGTGAACTGAGACTCCTTCCGTCCCATCATCCTGAAGGAGAGAGCAGATTTCTGTTGCTTATGAATGATCCTAAACTTTTCACAGGGCATCATATGACAATGTGTGTTCATCCATTTTTTCCTATACAGGTCTTCAAATGAACAACATTCATTGGAACTATTTTCCTGCTGTAAAGCAGAAGAGCCTTTCCCCAAGCTCAGAAAATTATTTCTGCATCTATGTTAATTTCCCCCCCTGAAGCATATATCTCAGATTAGGACTAACCCTGCTATGAAAAAAATACCTTACATTAAAAATAAAGAGCAAGAGCTAAGACATATTAAAAGTATAAGCATGTTGAAAGTTGTTAAAGCAAGATTGGAGATCACAAGAGGTAGAATAGCATTCCATTTTTAACCTGTCATCACAAGAACTGAGTAATGTTCCATCTTGCGATTTTTATTGATATTGAGGATTTTCCACTTTTGTATATCCTGATTTTCCTAAATTATTCATGTAAGCACAAGTTTCCTCACACCTGGTCCACTGGCCAAAGACCAGTAGAACAGAACAAATCTCCTCTCCTATGATAGTTGCTGCTTTAATTAGAAGTTGTTGAACTATTATATTGCTTCAAACATTGCAACTAAAGCATTTTATTGTCTGAGTTGCTTAGAGTTAACCCTAATCATCATAATTACTGTATGCCTACATGATGTTGAAACAGATTCTATATACCACAGCTGGAATGGAAATGAAAACTTTCACATACTGTATTATTTTTCTCAGTTTACAATCTGCATCCTTGTAGCTGTGATAAAGGGCAAAAATCAAAGTAAGAATTTAATTTAATTTAATTTAATTTATTGCACTTATATGCTGCCCTTTTCCCCGGAGGGGACTCAGGGCGGCTCACAATCCAGGTCAGGGAAGGGGATACAGATAAGGGATAAAAAGACAAACAAAACAATACACAATTTAAAAGCACAAAACAACCATACCATTCGAGGAGGCGGGGCAAAAGCTCTTTAGCCCCAGGCCTGTCAGAACAGCCAGGTTTTAAGGGCTTTGCGGAAGGCCTGGAGGGTGGTGAGGGTTCGAATCTCCACGGGGAGCTCGTTCCAGAGGGTCGGAGCGGCCACAGAGAAGGCTCTCCTCCGGGTAGTCGCCAGTCGACACTGGCCGGTGGATGGAATTCGGAGGAGGCCTAATCTGTGGGATCTAATCGGTCTATTGGAGGCAATTGGCAGCAGGCGGTCTCTCAAGTACCCAGGTCCAATACCATGACATCTTCATTTCATTTCTACTTTATATAAGTACTCGTAGCACCAGCACCACCCCAATTTATGGAGAAAGATTTTGGGACAAGATTTCCCCCCCTTAACTAGCAATATAGTAAGTAGCATAGTTACTATGCTACTTTTTCTCATGAACAATATTGTACAGCGGGGCCTATCCTCACATTTCTTCCCATTAGTTTTGCATCTTCAAACCAAAGTTAGGTGACCTGCCTTAATTTACAGTATGTTAATTCTTGAGAAAATACCCAAAATGCCTTCTAGTTTAAGGGTAGTTTCCACTTTCACCACAGCTGAAAATAAGCGATAGTCAATCTATCAAATGTCTCTCATTTCTATGTAGTTTCACTGCACTCTTTTCAATTGACTTTTTTTTTTTACATATAAAATAAGGATTGCTAAGGCTAATTTTATAATAATATATAAAATGTTTCCAGCTGATTTTAATTGAAAAAGAAACCAACCCTCCCAAAGTGCAAATTGCTCTTGCCTCCCAGAAGTTTGGCTACACAGAAGCAATTGAATTATATTTTTAGGCTCAGCAGTTAAAATGATAGGACGACCTGTGGGTTTAGAACTGATAACAAACGTGAATTGCAAAGAATTAGCTCTCTATCTCTGCCAAGAGTTCATGGAATGACAAGACAGCCCTGGAAAGTATACCCTGCTTTTCAAATTTTCATCCCTTCTAGTTGATATCTTCTGTAAGTGGAATGTGATTAAAGGAACAAAGTTTAAAAAAATAAATAAAGCCACACAGGATAATCTATGCCAATTAAAGATATGTATCCCATATTGATTATTTGATTCAACCTGCAGCCCATTGTTAATCTGTTGCAAGTCCAAAACTATGGAGAAATGATCTATTTTCTTCCTTGCATCCCAGAAACAAACAACATATATGCTCAGGGCCCCCTCATATTTCTATAGACAGATGAGTTTAAATTAGAAGGATTGCCTACCACAATCTCTCTCTTTCTCTCATACTCTGTCCCCCCAACACACACACAAAAACTCACAAAGGCATACATACAAACAGACAATCCCGCAGCTACGATTTGATCATAGAAGCTGAGGAACGCCTGGTTTACCCCGTTTTATTGGCTTTCCCCTACTGGAAACACACTAAACAAGGGAATCTGCTCCCCACAGGTTGGGTTTGTGGTTCCTTTGTTTTGTTTTTACTTCCTCTGAAAGTATTCCATGGCAATCAGGAGGATGGCAAATGCAGATCCAAAAGTTGGAACATTTCATGGCCCATATTTGCCCTTTAATAGAGGATGTTGAAATTTGTTTTTTCTTAATGTAAAAGTGTTGTCATTCCCAGAGAGAGGGGGGGAGGGAGGGAGGGAGGGAGAGAGAGAGAACAATCAATGGGGGGGGGGGTGAGGAGGCAGTAAGAATAGTACATTTAGTTAATGCTTCCTACTCTCTGTGCTCTACTATTTATTGAAGACAGCATCAGCAAGCTCCAGATTTGCATTGAGGACAATTATTGGTGCACTGGTGAATTAAAAAAAAAGATCTGCTCAGAATCTTATTCCCTTTCAGAATGGAGGGCTGGAGGAAGGCTTTTATTTTATTATTTATTTTTAATTAAATGTTTTTTAATTTTAGTTTAAAACGGGTACAGCATCTTTCTTAATATATCAATCAATTACAGATAAGTTTTGGTACATCTCCTCCACAGTCAACCAACATAACTCATATTAACTCAAGCATTATTATATATCCATTTTCATTTAACTGTAATTATTATTTAGAAATATTGGTAGGAGTAATAATCTTGAACAATACCTACCCACACCGATGGGAAGGGAGAAAAATCAAAAAGAAAAAAGAAAAAAGAAAAAAGGACAAATAGAAAATAAAAATTAAAATAAAAGATAGTAAATAATACAAAAAAAGACAAAAACGACAATCAGGAGAACAAAACAAAACACAGGTGTCTATTATGAAAAAAAAAAGAAGTATATCAACTGGTTACAAAAAGTTTTGGTGCTTCTCTTCCGTTAATTCATATTAATTCAAATATCTTAACTCGAATATTTACCATATCAACATCATTATACCTCCAGTTTTAATTATTATGGTTATTTAAACATCCTTCATCCTTAGCTATGCTAAAGAATTAATCCATAACAGGAGGAAGGCTTTTATGATGCTGCCAAATATTGGTTGCTTGGTGTTGATGTTATCTAGAAATGATAGCAATATTTTGTAACAACAACCAAATAAGTCATTATGATTCTAGAAGCCTACAGGAATATTTTCTTTAAACAAATTCATCTCTGAACATTTATTTTGAGATGGGATGTCTCAAGAAGGCTTGCAGCATTGTTAACATACTGCAAAGTTTGTCCAAAAGATATTTTTCAGAATAATATAGTATGAACTAGCAACTTTGTGCTATACCCATCTGCCTTAGATAATGAAATTCTCCTCATGCCTTTGCTTACACTTTTAAAATCAACATGATTTAGTCCCCAGCAGACATGGATATTTTTTGGAGTCAGAAAAATGCGAAAGAGTTTATTAGGCGTCTGAACATACATAAATATAAAGAAATTAGGAAAGTAAGATTTCCTTCCATCATAATTGCCTATTTTATTTCCAGAAAGATTACGGCAATCCCTGAAGGCACTTGAAAAAAAAAATCTGCAACTTTATCTTCTCTTGGAAAATCACAGTGAGGAGAGGTTCAGGGTATTCTTGAGCACAATAAAACTCAAGTGTTTCAAATGGAAATATGTGTGTCTATCCATCTGCTTCAACATAATTCAATGCTGATTCCAAATCTCAATTTTGGCACTCTCACGAATTGGCCTGCTGAATGGATGCAAGTTGGCCAAAACACTGGACTATAATGTGGTCTGAGGGACATGTGGCAGGGAGTTTCTTCTCACAGACAAATATATCAGCGTAGCATTATATGGCACTGCATAATAACAGTGATAGTGATGGGGCTTGGCCAGCCAAAAATTCACAAAAAGCCTAACTTGAACTTGCTGACATGTCACACCCCCTCCCAAAAGAGAAACAATTCATAACAAAGAGTCATTTCGGATAGTAAGATGGGCAGCATATAGGTTTAATAAATACATACATATAGAATTGCAATTATTTTATTTGTCTTTGTCTCAGGGAAAAAAAATGCCTATCCAAGGCAGCTCTAAAAGTAACACGGTACATCACTTCTTATACGCAAATCATAGGTTCCCCAGCACCTCACATAAAATACTTCAGTCTTGAAACAGATGTAGTTACCATGATGCCCATGGAACAAGATTGTAGAGGAACTATGTGAATTATGGTCTTTTCCCAGGAAGGAGTAAGAGGAGTAAAGGACAAAGATAGAGAAGATGATAATGAAGGACAGATTAGAAGAGAATAGCCCTTCAGGATAAGCCAGGTCAGGAAACAAGAAAACGAGAACTAAACTTTATTGACATAGGTTACAATAACAAAATAGCACAAACCTGATTGTGCTTCACCTACTCTCCCTCTTATATCATAGTAAATCCGGAAGCCTTTGTCTGTCCTGGTTCCAAATATTACCCTACTTCTCAGGTCTTCATTGTTTGCTCATATAACAGTTCTTGTCTATTTCCCTCAAAATCATGTCCCTGATTTTCTACAAGTATCAACTTTTGGAAGGAAGGTCAAATGGGGGTTGGCTTACCTGATACCCCCTTTCTCTGGAAAAGTGGAGACTGCATCCATGTGTGGGTTATCCTCATGTGCCATCCAATAGAACGGAGTCTGCATAGTTTAAGTCCCGCCTCTTCCTGCTGCCCATACCCAGCTTTTTTGACGAAGACTAACATGCAGACAGACGTGTGCATACTGGAATGATCTCTCCGAATACACCAGATCAGACCAGTAAGGGGAAATTGGATGTTGTCTCCACTTTCCCAGAGAAAGTGGGTATCAGGTAAGCCAACCCCCATTCTCCTATGTCAATGGAAACAGCATCCGTGTGTGGGACATACCAGAACTTGTCCACTATTACGGGTGGGATATTGTCTGGGACGTGATCTCCTGACTAATGCTAACCTGCTGTAAGACTCACCTCCCAAAGGCCACATCGACCGATGTGTATCTGTCAATCCGGTAGCGTCTAATAAATGAAGACAATGGCATACACATAGGCGCCCTGCAAACCTCATGTAGAGGAGCTCGTGTGCCCCAAGCCGCTGAAGTGCCTGCGCTACATATTTAGTGGGCTGTAATGTGCTCTGGAAGAGGCTGAGCTTGTGAGGAATAAGCTTTCACAATGCAAGCCCTGATCCACTGCCCCAATAAAGAGCCGAGGTGGCGCAGTGGTTAAATGCAGCACTGCAGGCTACTTCAGCTGACTGCAGTTCTGCAGTTCGGCTGTTCAAATCTCACCGGTCAGGGTTGACTCAGCCTTCCATCCTTCCGAGGTGGGTAAAATGAGGACCCGTATTGTTGTTGGGGGGAATATGCTGACTCTGTAAACCGCTTAGAGAGGACTGAAAGCCCTATGAAGCGGTATATAAGTCCAACTGCTATTGCTAAGATGATGCTTTGCGGCCCACATTGTCCAGTTGAAATGAAATAAACATTGCTTTTGTGCACCAGAAAGGTGATGTTCTGAATAGGTAAATTCGTAGGGCCCTTTGAACATCTAGCGTTGCCATCTACGTTCCAGATGGGGCACCGGATCTGGACAGAAATTGGGTAATTCTTGGGTGTGGTGGAAGATGAGTTCACCTTAGGGATGAACGTCGGATCCACACTTAGGACTACCTGGTCTGAATAAAAGGTGTATAGACCTTGACACATAGAAAGGGCCGGTAGTTCCGAAACCCGGTGGGCAGATGTAATAGCCACCCAAAAGATCATCAAAGATTTGTGACAGGTAGAGAAGAGACGTGTCCTTCAGTGGTTTGAAGAGAGCCTGCATGAGTGCTTGAAGGATGAGGGGCAAGTCCCAAGTTGGATAGCGATAGTGATGGATGTAAATTAGAGGCCCCTTTTAAGAATCACTTGATCAGTGGTTCGTGTGCCAGGTACTTGTTGGAGGACAGCGCTGCTTCCGGAGCATACACGGAGGGGACCTCCAATGCCTTGGCTAAATCTGCTTGACTGGTGTTCCTTTTCAGTTGTTGAGATGGTCTTTTTCCATGTCCTCCAAAATAAACTTGGTAACATGGATGCTATCCCTTCTCCCCAGTTTCTTCCATAGTTGATCCTTTTAAACCTTGCTACCACTAAAAATACACCAACAGCATATATTTAATCATCTTCAAGACAACTAGACACAAGAACAGTTTTTCCCCTGAACGCCATCACTCTGATAAACAAATAATTCCCTCACCACTGTCAAGCTATTCACTAAGGTTGCATTACTACTACTATTAGTCTTCTCATCGTTCCTATCACCCATCTCCTCCCACTTATGACCTCAGGACCTTTGTTGCTTGTATCCTTATGACTTATATTGATATTGTTTCCTGATTGCTTATTTGTACCCTATGACTATCATTGAGTGCTGTACCTTATGATTCTTGACGAATGTATCTTGTCTTTTAATGTACACTGAGAGCATATGCGCCAAAGACAAATTCCTTGTGTGTCCAATCACACTTGGCCGAGAAAGAATTCTATTCTATTCTAATTCTTTGGGGTGGTTTTTGAAAGAGAAGTGTCTCCTTCCTACAGTTCCTGTAGTTTCACCTACAGTTTATGCACTTCAATTATTCGTCTCATAACATGACTCCTCCCCCCCATGTAAGCCTTATAAAAAATCCTTGGTGTTGGGGCCCTAGCATAATATTCAGAGCACATCCATATATGAAGCCCAAGTGCTACAAAGAATCAGTTTACGCTTCAAAGTACTTTTATTTCAGTCCTGCATAAAGACAAAAAGGCCATTCCACAAACTTAAACTTGTATAATACTTTTCTTTGTGTTTCTTCCCATCTATTTTTCGCTGCATTAGCCCAGTGTAACAACTGCAAAAACACTACAATGGAAGCTACATTTGTCACACTGACATGAATGCAAGACCATTAGGGAATGCTAAAATAGCCCTTCAACTCTCATATCCTCTACCTTCCCATGTGGGGCCTCTTCTCCTACTCACACCTATTTATCTGTCATGGTGAAACGAAGAAGTTGTTGGAGGGACAGCTGAATGGAGGATTAAGGCGCTCGGTTTCCCAGCTTCCTGCCTTTAAAGGGGCTGCACAATAGTGGACTCTCAGCCATCCGTTCAGTTCTTTGCCAGAAAGGATCCTCCAAGCAATCCCCTTTAGGGAAGATATCCCCCTCTACTCTGGGGGTAGGAAATAAACAGTTGCAAAGGTCTCGATACTTCTTGGCAAGACTTCTCCAGCAAGCTAGAGTACCTGAACTAAAACAGTACTTTTGTCTTCAAGGTGCACTAAGCAAGACTTTCCCTTTTCTCAACTATTCTCTTGGGTTGATAAAAATATCATATCAGGTTAGATTTCTATATTGCTACATCTCCTAAGGATTATTTTAGGTGAATTAGATTCTACATGATTTAAAAGATTTGCAGCTTCTTGAACTCAAAGGATGATTATAAATTGTTCTGCGTCAGCCTAGAAGGAAGTATTGAATGAAGTTTCCTAATCTTCAGCTTCTGACTACTACCATGCAACAGCTTTTTAAACAACCCAGAAGATACAATACATACAATGCATCACACGCGAGCCACACCCACACCCGGTTTAGTGAAGGGGGGAAAAGTTATGATACGTTACATCCCACCACCATCACACCGTGAGTTTGACACCCCTGTCATAGAAGGAATGCTTATGAAATTAATACTAACAAAAAACTAAAAGGAATAGCTAATGCTCTAAAGATTCCAGAATAGTTCAACAACTTGCATATTTAGCCATTTCCACAAATGGATATTCAACTGTGACAAGTACCATATAATATCCTGCATTTGTATAATTATTTAGGCTCTTGTTTTTTTTTTGTTTTAATAACTAGAATTACTATTTTAACTAGCATTTTATCTTAACTAGTATTACAGTATAACTAGTACAGTGATGGGTTTCAAAAAATTTCACCACTGGTTCGGTGGGCATGGCTAGGTGAGGGCGGGGTTGTGGCTGAGTGGGCATGGCCAACTTGATGTCACTCACACACATGCAGTCATTTGACCCCCACCAAGCCACACCCACCGAACCTCCAATCCTCCGGTGCTCAAGTTGGTGCCCGAGAGGCCTCTTTGCCAGCCAGCCACTTCCCAGCTCTGGTCAGCTTGCATCCAATGGACACGTTGGGTGAGCAAGCGAGCGGTGACTGGGGGGCCTGTTCAGGAGTGTGGCCAGCCTGCTGTCAGGCCCAATTACCACTACCGGTTCGCCCAAACCAGTGCGAACCAGTAGGAACCCACCTCTGAACAAATATACTGATACCAAGCTGGGGAAATTGCTAAGACTTTGACAGACTTAAGATTCAGAATATTTTCGACAGATTTTAAAATTGGGCCTTATTCAACATGTTGCAGTTCAGTGGCAAGAAAAGTGATACAAAATGCACTAAGCCTGTGATGGTAAACCTATGGTACACATGCCACAGTTGACACGCGGAGCCGTATCGGTAGGCAAGTGAGCTCAGCTCTGGCGCACATGGGCATGCCAGCCAGCTGATTTTTGTGCCTTCTGGGCCTCCATGGGGTGGGGAAGGCCATTTTGATCTGGACAATACATATTAGAGAAGACATGAAGAAGCTAAATTGGGTTCAGAGAACAACTGTCAGGGCGATACAGTGTTTGGAAACCATGCTTCATGATATATAGTTAAAGGAATAAGATATGCTTCGCTTTTTCACACTTGTTCACAAAGTTCCCCTTTCCCTCTAGAAAACGACTTTGTTCAATGCTCAAGAGAATGAACGAGGGAATGATTGTAATAGTAATCCACAATGAAAAAGCATAAATGTACATATTAATGAAATACTTTGCTTTGTCTAATGTATCTTTAACAGTTAATAAGTTATACATACATTTAGTTGGAGTTCTCCAGGCTTAGTGAGATCATTATTATTATAATGCTTTTTGCAGAAATTGAGATGGCCTTGCCGTATTTATAGCCGCCTAAGTGGCTCATCCACACAGAGTATAACCAGTGTAAGGCTATCTCTATTTTAGAACCACTGCACTGAGAAAGTCTCACTGGAACACAACATGAAAGTACTGTAAAGATCATGGTCTCTAATTTATTACTCTTTTTTTTGCCACAACTTTTTAATTCACATTTTTGTCCCAGATTGATCTGCATTTACTTCTTGAAATTTACTAATCCTGTGCTCTAAATATGATTTATAATCTGATTTAATATTTTAATAGGTAAACTTTTATTCTGACTGCACCCTGTTGAGTGTTAAACAACTAATATTCCCCACACACTTCATGAGTTTGTGTGTGTGTGTGTGTGTGTGTGTGTGTGTGTGTGTGTGTGTGTGTGCAGGCACATATATATTTACTGAAAGGAGGCAGTAATTTCAATAAATCCAAATGTCATCAATAACCATAATTAGCAGACGTGTTGTCTCATTGAGAGATTACCTGATAAGAATCCAATTAAGTTTTTCCCCCTTAAAAGAAACCATCATTATATATTATTGAATTCTATTTTCATGCTGTGCATCTGAGTTCATTAAACATCAATGAAAGCAGAAGTGGTCAATACACTTTTTTTTCTGAAAGACCACCAAGAGAACCACTTTTAGATTGCATGTGTCATGCTCACCAAGGGATCGTTCATTTTAGCTTCCCCTCATTACTGCTGAAGTAATTCACCATGTACAATGGGAGGACAACTGTGATTAACTCCTGGGAGGCTCTGAAAGACTAATGAAACAATTTTGTTTTTACATGTTACAAATGTTTGTATAAAGAAAATATTGGATTATATACCACACATAATCCCTTGTGTCCCTGGCATTTAGATTACCCTGCTTAGCTTTAAAATTATTCCAAAGTTAAGTTTCTGGAGAGAATTTTTTTTTAAGGCAAGTTGTGTTCAATTAGCAAAAGTATTTCCACTATTTACTCCCAGCAGAATCACTGAAGGCAGGATGGTCATTCCAGCCACCAGCAAGCAGGCACCTGTATTGGGCAGCAGTGATTATACAAAGGTCCCCGAGGAAGATAATCATATTTGGCAACAATCACAAGGGCGCTGATACTGCATGGGAAAAAACAATGATAAATCACTTTTGTTATACTAAAAAATCCATATGACCGGAAAATACAAAATACAGTGCTGGATGACGGAATTGTCAAACAGAATGCCACTCAAATTTGAAGCAGCAAAAGCAGAATTACAAGTTGGTATACGGGATTCAGGAAGCATTAATATGGGAAAGTGGATCACAGTGAAAGTCATACTAGGCATCTGAATATATCTTAGACATCAGGACGGCTTAGAAATGGACACTTTTAATTAAAAGATCATATGATTTACCCCCTCAACACCTGAAAAATGAAGAAGGAATAGTGTTGCTTTCATAGTTAGGTAGCATATAGCAGGAATAATACTTAGCTACAATGCCATCCTTGACTAAATAATATCAATTAAACCTCAAGGACAACTCTTTAATATGACGATTGTTCAAGTTTATGGTCCAATTACTGACCTGGAAGAAGAGGAAGTTGATGAGATTTATGATCAAGTGCAGTTTGACATTGAAACATCATGTAACCAAGATGTATTGCTTGTGATACCCAAGATCGAAATGCCAAAGTTGCAAATATTAAAGAGGAAAATGTAGTTGGATTGTATGCTGTAGGAAGTCAAAGTGAAGCAGATGGACTACTTATCCATTTTTGCTACTCCAATGATCTCTTCATAGCTAACTGTTGTGGCCCAGCAGGAGCCGTTGGAGCTGCCGATGGACTCCGATAGTGAGGAACCCTATGAGTTGGCTCTGGAAGATGTGGAGGATCCTGGGCAGGGTTCAGACTCCAAGCAGGGACCAGAGATGCTGGTTGGCCACCAGGAGGCACCTGAGGCATGGAGCAGTGGTGAAGATCAAAGAGAGTTTGTCCCTGACGCCAGGCAGAGAAGGGCGGTGAAACGGAGGCAGCAATTACGGAGACAGACTCATAGGAGATAATCA
This sequence comes from Thamnophis elegans, assembly GCF_009769535.1. Taxonomy (NCBI): domain Eukaryota; kingdom Metazoa; phylum Chordata; class Lepidosauria; order Squamata; family Natricidae; genus Thamnophis; species Thamnophis elegans. The sequence goes on along the minus strand of NC_045541.1, from coordinate 1,632,169 downwards.
AGCCCAGGTGGTTGTGGCTTGGCTCCTCCCAAGAGAGTATAGCAATAGCAGTAGACTTATATACCGCTTCATAGGCCTTTCAGGCCTCTCTAAGCGGTTTACAGAGAGTCAGCATATTGCCCCCAACAATCTGGGTCCTCATTTTACCCACCTCGGAAGGATGGAAGGCTGAGTCAACCCTGAGCCGGTGAGATTTGAACCGCTGACCTGCTGATCTAGCAGTAGCCTGCAGTGCTGCATTTAACCACTGCGCCACCTTGGAGTATATAAGAAGAGACTTTGGGAGGAGATCTTTTGCAGGACACAACCGTTCAAACTAGCTGGAGAAGCTCTTGTTTGTATTGTATCTCTTGTCTGTGGGAGTCTGGGTTGCTGCCAATATCTTGTCTGTGAGTAATTACTATGAATAAAGTGTGGCTATCAGTAAGCTTGTGTCGGCGTTAGTCACCGGACGGAGGGGGGGTCAGAACAGCTAACTATATCATAAAATAACCAAAATGATGCCTGTATTCCATTGGTACAAAGAGGTGAAAGAGTTCTGTTATAACAGCAAAGACATGACCAGATGATGATTGTGGAACAGATTATGATGTACTGCTCATGTGCAATTTCTAAGTTAAACTAAAATAAGAGGAGAAGGCCTTGCAATTTCTATGGTAAGATCCAAACAGCCAACATTTTCAAAAATCAAGAATTGATTTGAAGACCTGATCCTTATTTATAGGGGATCAAAGAAACTACAGAGTAAAATCAAAGAAATTGTTAATAATAAATGTGAAAATAGTCTGCCAAGGATCAAGAAACCAACGAACACAAACTGCATGTCATCACAATCTCTGGAAATTACCAAGACAAGAAGAGAAGTCAAAAAGGATAAAGTTCTTAAGAATGAATTCATTAAATAATTTAAAGAGCTATTAGAAGAGACAAGAAACATTATTACAACATCTGTAAATACATCAAAGGTGGAAACAAATAGAGAAGATACAGAAAGACTAAGAAAGTCTTCCAAAAGATCTCTGAACTTAAGAGGAGATTCTAATTTCAATTTGACATGCCAAAGGACATCAATAGATAGATGACAACTGTTTTAAAGAAGGTCAATCAAAGATAGAAGGAGTACACTGAAATTCTGTACAGCAGAGATGTTACACACCAAGGTACTTTGAAAGATATTTTGGACTTACAAGAAATTCTATAAGTTATAATGTTATAACTGTGTTATACTGATGTCACCACTAATAGCTGAAAATGCAAATGATCTACAAATTCTAGTAATAGATGTCAAAGAGGACAGTGAAAAAATGAAATTAACATTAAATATAAAAACCAGGCTTATATAACAGTACAGCAACCAACAACCAACCTCAAACTGACAAACAGCCTGGGGCTGTTGAGTTCCATCCCCTACTCGGATTGTTGTGCTTGTTGCGAACCTTTTAAATTGTTTTGTATTGTTGTCTGTTTCTGTTGCCTTCCCTTGTATTGTCCCCCCCTCCCCTGATTTTGTTAGCCGCCCTGAGTCCCTCGGGAATAGGGCGGCATACAAGTTAAATAAAACCTAAAACCTAAACCTAATTAAGATATTGAAATTGTGGATAGTTTATGCCTTTTAGGATTAACTATCAACAGTACAGTAACCAACAATCAAGAAATACATTCCACTTGAAACTTTTGAATTTGGTGTTGGTGAAGATTCCTAAGAATACTACGGATAGCCAAGAAAAGAAACAAATGGATCATCATTGGATTTTTTCCCCAGAATTCTCACTTGAGGTGCAAATAACCAGGCTGAAGTTATCATATTTTGGAGGCATTCTACAAAACTATGGCTCTCTGGAGAAGTTTATAATGCTGTAAAAACTAGAAGGAAAGAACAAACTACCACCAGCAAAATGAATGAGCCCAATTTTAGGGGAAATGGTGCAGAGATGAAAAATCAAGCTGGGGATAGATTCTCCTGAAGAAAAATCTGTGTAGTCACTGAGACAGCCTTGACTTGAAGACAGATAATCAGACCAATTCACCTAAGATATTATTTTTTTGTCTCATTGCTAATTGGTCCTTAGTGCTTGGAGTCTAATTCTACTATATTGTGTGGAATTTCTTCCCAAGAACAAGGAAAGAGTCTTGCTATCTGCTCTTAACTGTAGCTCACCTCTTGCCAGTGGTGGGATTCAAAAAATGTTACTAACTGTTATGTGGGAGTGGCTTGGTGGGCGTGGAAGGGGAAGGATGCTGTAAAATCTCCATTCCCTCCCCACTCCAGGGGAAGGTTACTGCAAGATCCCCATTTCCCATTTCAGCTGGAACTCGGGAAGCGGAGGATAGATGGGGGCAGGGGAAGCCAGAGGTGGTATTTACCGATTCTCCAAACTATTCAAAATTTCTGCTACCGGTTCTCTAGAACTGGTGGAACCTGCTGAATACCATCTCTGCCCCTTGCTAACTGAAGGGCTAAATATATTTATCCCCTTCCTTAAAACCCAACGTAAAGGAGGGAGTAAAAAAAACAACCAACCCTCTCCCACTTTTCCTCTCTGTATATTTAATGTAAGACAGCCTTGCCTTTCCCTGTCCTGATATCTAGGGAAATGCTCTTCTAACAGTTTGCCCATGCAATAGGATAGTAAACTGTGGAAAGGAATTTTCAAAATTATCATTTCCCCGCTTAACCTGACTTTAAAAAAAAAATCATATACCAGCATTAAAGATTTAATGAATATGATGATATCAATCTACTATATAGCTACATGCAAATGTTATAATCAATTATAACATTGCAGATTTCCTTGCTCTAGATAGTTTTAGGCATTTGTACATAAATTACTAAATGTAAAAAAAAAAAGCGTCCAATCACCTAGGTTTTATAAAAGTTCAGTTTGGTAATTATTTTCTTGGCTTTTAAAGTCGTGAAATTACAATAATTCCATGTTTGTTCAGCTTTATATTAATATATTTGGACGTAACAGAAAAATAAAGGCAGCAATGGGATAAATAGAGCCCACCACACAGCAATCAAAACAGCCAAATCATCTAGAATGTAACAAAGCACTCTCTCTGTGAAAATGTAAAAATTACCAGATTAAAATATAAAATCATGAATCTAAAATCCAAAATGTTGAGAGGAAAGAATCAAACTTGAATGTACTTTACAATTCTCTTGAAAACTGTTCATTAAATGCAGGATAAATTGCCAAGAATTACTGACAATTTTTCCGATTGCAGACTCTATGAAACTATAAATTCTGTTCATACTCATTATTTATTGTATATTCAGCATGGTCTCCATACTACAAGCCTATTTTCCAGTTAAGAGTTCCTACTGTTACTGATGTTTTCAAATTTGATTTAAAATTGTCTGTGAAAGTATCAGTGAGTAACTGTGAAGACAGTGATAAAAGTGATTGAACAGGATCCCCTACAAGCAGCAGGGAAAAATTATTTTAGCTCAGTGGTTCCCAAACTTATTCTAGCTCAGTGGTTCCCAAGCTCTGCTGGCTGGAGAATTCTGGGAGTTGAAGTCCACAAGTCTTAAAGTTGCCAAGTTTGGGAACCACTGTATCTAGCTGGAAGGAAAGCAGAAAACTAAACTAAGCAAGACATCTGGGGGTTTTGCTCTTCTTCTTCCTCCTCACTGCAAAGAGCACAGGTGGTATGGAGCCAACTAAAGTGAGCCAGGCTGCAAATGCACTGGCAATAATTGGCACTGGCACTCGTCACTTATAAATCCCTTCATGGTATTGGACCTGGGTACTTGAGGGACCGCCTACTGCCAATTACCTCCACTAGACTGATTAGATCCCACAGATTAGGCCTCCTCCGAATTCCATCAGCTGGCCAGTGTCGACTGGCGACTACCCGGAGGAGAGCCTTTTCTGTTGCAGCTCCGACCCTCTGGAACGAACTCCCCGTGGAGATTCGAACCCTCACCACCCTCCAGACCTTCCGCAAAGCCCTTAAAACCTGGCTATTCCGACAGGCCTGGGGCTAAAAAGCTTCTACCCCCTTCTCGAATGGTATGACTCTTGTGTGTTTTAAATTATGTATTGTTGCGTGTCATTTTAATTTTTGTCTGCATCCCTCTCCCTTGGTTGAGTTGTGAGCCGCCCTGAGTCCCCTTCGGGGGAAAAGGGCGGCATATAAATAAAATAAACATTCAACATACATTCAATATGCAGCCAAACCCTTGAAGAAATTAGCGCAAACTATCCAAGTGCTCAGCTTAATCTCTACACAGTCTGCCTGATGCACCAAGCTGGAGAAAGAGAACATGAACCTTGGCTACGCTTTGCAATCTAGAAAGAGATGTTAACTTTCTAGCTTTCATTCTCTTTTCCCCACACCTTTCCCAGTCACAGCCTGTGCTTGTACAACACCACCAATCATTACATTCTGTGCTGCCTCCTAGGAGAAGCTGGGGGAGCCAAAATAATGAGCAAAAAAAGCCAAGAACTCAAAAGAGCCAAAGCTGACTATTCACAACTCTTAAAAGACTAACTCCCACTCTCTTGCTACATTGTATGAAAATAATTTTGCCTCTGCTACCATTTTCACCTTCCCGTGTAAATGCACACCTCAAAGCTTCTCAAATATCCAATAACTACACACTAAAACAATTTGTCTAAACAAATTCATTACAGTACCTTAAATATGTCATTGATAAAGCACATGGGTGGAATTTCTTTGATCAGTTTTCTAGCCATTCAATCAAAAATAAAACCCTTTGGATTTAATTTGTCAAACATCTTGTGTAAGAATGTGGCTGGATGTCAGGAACTTTTCTGTTTGTTGATACAGCAGAATAGAATAGAATAGAATAGAATAGAATAGAGTCAATTGGGATTAAATACACAAGGAAGGTGTCTCCAGTACAGAAGCTTTCAATGTACATGCGAATCATCATCATCATCATCACCACCACCACCACCACCACCAAAAACAACGTAACAGCTCTTAGACCCTTGGTTAGGAACTGTTAAGTTTTTACCAGTCCTAAACTATGAATCAGATTGAAGTTTAACTAATAATAAAAATCATAATAATTCACCAAAAAATGAAAAATAGCGTACAACTGGAAAAATTGTTTTGATTCAGAAAGATGCAGAAGAGGGAAATAAGCCTGAAAATTACAGGCTAATCACTTTCCTGCCAACAACATACAAATTATTTACAGGCATTATTAAAAAACCAAATTTATGGATATCTAGAAAACAAGGATTTGCTACCTCTAGAACAGAAAGGGTACTGCAAAATTCAAGAAGAACCAAAGACCACTGATAATTGATAAACTGGTTTTGAAGAATTCAAAGATGAACAAATTTGTTCATGGCCTGAATTGTTTATAAGCAAGCATTTGAAGCAGCTGGATTGAAAAATACTTAGACATTTTTGGATTCAGCAGCAACATCCAGAAATTCCTGAAGACTTCCATAAAGCTATGGCAAACTAAGTTGATGGCCTGTGGAGAAGAACTTGGTGAAGAGTAAATCAATTTATTGTCACCTCTGTTATTTATACTTTCGATGGCAGCACTAACAAGCATTTTGAACAAAACAAACTGTGGCTAAAAAAGAGTTGAAAAATTTCCCATTTGCTCTACATGGATGATTTAAAACTGTTTTGAAAAAGAAAAGCTGAATTGAACTCACTGCTGAAAAGCACCGAGGAGTTTAGCAGAGACGTTGAGATGCAATTTGACATTGACAAATGTGCATCAATTGCTGTTCAGGCAAGAAAAATTGTTGAAGATGATGGATTCAAAGTTGATAATAAAAAGTTGATAAAAGCAATAACACCAGAGGAAGGCTACAAAGTACTTAAGAGGTTTGGAAGCCTCTGACCTGTTGCACAACTAAGTCAAAGAAGCTACTTCAACAAAATTAAGCGACTCCATAAAATTTGAGATCAAAGTTAAGTGGAGGAAATATCATAAAGGCAGTTAACACCTGGGCAGTGCTTCTTATAAGATACTCAGCTGGAACTTGATAACTTGGATTGAAAGACAAGAAAACTAATGACAATGCACCATGATCTGCACCCGAAAAGTTATATGGATCAATTGTACTTGCCTAGATCTCAGGGTGGAAGGGAACTCTTACAGGTGAAACAAACTGTGGAAGAGGAAAAACATGGCTTAATTAACTACATAAAAAAGAGTCGCTGCTGAAAACAAGAAGATTGAAAGCAGACTATCGAAAGGAAACAATTGAACATTGAGTTTCTAACTGGAAAATGAAGCCTATGCACAGTCAATACCTGAAGAACATGGAAGGAAAGGTAGGTAAAAAGCTAACATAGAGATGGTTGAGATCAGGGGTGCTGAAGAAAGAAACTGAAGGCTTCATTTTGGCTGCCCAAGAACAAGCCCTGCAGACCAATTCCATGAAAGCAAAAATTCAACATGACAGTAACAACAGCAAAGGCTGCTTATGCAACAAGAAAGATGAAACAGTCGATCACTTTATCAGTGCAGCAAAATCTCACAAACTGATCATCTACAATATCATGACTGAGTTGCCAAAATCATACATTGGGAGCTCTGCCAGAAGCTTGGGTTTGAATGCAGAAAATATTACTGGAATACCAAATTGACAAAAGTTCTTGAAAATGAACAGGTCAAGATCTTGTGGGACTTTCAAATTCAAACAGAGGGACATCTGGCCCACAACGTGCCTGACATCACTATAGTGGAAAAGAAAAAAACATCTGGTTCATTCATATTGCAATATCAGATGATGCCTGAATTGAAGAGAAACTACCATATTTTTCTGAAAATAAGACCAGGTCTTATCTTCTTTTGACACACACCCCCAAATAGCAATTGGCCTTATTTTTGGGGAGGTCTTATTATTTTTGAGGTGCAAGAGGTGACGAGTGTGATCACCACATGGCTGCTGCTGTGTTGCAGTATTTTGGGGGAGGGCTTATTTTCAGGGGAGGGCTTATTTTAGCGCATGCACTCAAAAACCCAAGTGGGCTTATTATCCTTATTATCTTATTTTGGGGGAAACAGGGTAGAAAAAATAATGAAATACCACAATCTGCAATTTGAAATTGAGCAATTGTGGAGGGAAAAAATCAATGGTTGTACCAATAGTAATAGGAGCCCTTGGAGCAATACCCAAAGGGTTGCCTAGATACATGAAAATTTTGAGCTTATCGGACCTAAATATTTTGACTTTGCAAAAAACCACCTTACTCGGTGGTTGATGATGGATGATGATGACGACCGAGGGACTAATTCTGGCTGCACAAGACCAAGCCTTAAGGACAAGTGCATACAAAGCCACAATTGAGAAGACAGCAACAGGCAGAAAGTGCCACCTATGCAAAGAAGCTGAAGAAACAGTAGACCGCCTGGTCAGCTGCTCCAAGAAGACTGCACAGACTGGCTACAAGCAGCAGAAAGACAAAGTAACAACAATGGTGCATTGGAAGATCTGCAAGAAATATCAGTTGCCTACAAGCAAGAACTGGTGGGGCCATAACATAGAGAAAGTCATAGAAAATGAAGACGTTAAATTGCTCTGGGCCTTTAGGATTCAAACAGACAGGCACCTGCCACATAACCCCCTGGACTTAACTATTGATAAGACAGACAAAAAAAAGTATGAAGAGTGGACGTGGCAGTGTCTGGAGACAGTAAAATAGAAAAGAAAGAACTGGAGAAGATAAGAAAATACAAAAATCTACAAATAGAAATAGAACGGTGGCAAAAGTAACTACGGGTAGTAGCAATAGCAGTAAGTGCCTTGGGTGCAATCCCAAAATAACTGGAGCAGCACTTGGACACCATTGGCATTGACAAATTCGCCATCAGTCAATTGCAGAAGGTGGCTTTACTCAGAACAGCTTCCATCCTGCAACAATATTTGTTAACACTGTCAAATATCTACATCTGCCTATCCCAGATCCTTGGTAAGGACTCAATAGGTAGACAAAAATTCCAAACCTAGTCTAAACGTGATGATGATGATGATGATGATGATGATGATGATGACGACAATAATAATAATAATACCAATAAGAGGAGATAATAAAGATGATAATAAGGACAATAATACTACAGTCATATTACATTGGTGTGTGTGTGTGTGTGTGTGTGTGTGTGTGTGTGTGTAGTACTGTAAGAATTAGGTGTTCAGCAGAATGATAGCACAAGTGAAATAAACAACTATCTCTGTGTCTAGTTGTTTTGGCATCCCAAAAGAAGGAGTTGAAACAGTTTAACAGCTAAAACAGGATGTGGGGGTTCTGTAGATATTTTCCCAGCCCTGCTTCTTACCTGTGCAATACACAGGTCTTCTATGGAAGGTAAGCTGATTGCAATTGCTCTTTCTACAGTCCTAACTATATATTGGACCTGTTTGGTTGCTGTACGAAACAAGATAGTTATAGAAGTATAAACGATAGACTCAATAATTCCTCTGTAGAAATGTATCAACAGCTGTTGGAGCAGTCTGAACTTTCTCCCTTGACTCAGGAAGAACTTACAAGAAATACAACTACAAGAAATACAACAAATTCTGGAATATTATAAAATGGAGCTTAGAAATACCCAATTACATCAATAAAAAGATGAAGTTAAACATTGATATGGTGATTAAATAAGAAAAATGCAAGACTATCAGCAATCTCTATTATTTATTATTACTTTCCTTAGTCTTAGTAGGTAGGTAGGTAGATGATAGATAGATAGATAGATAGATAGATAGATAGATAGATAGATAGATAGATAGATAGATAGATAGATAGATAGAAAGATAGATAGATAGATAGACAGACAGACAGACAGACAGACAGACAGACAGACAGACAGACAGACATAGATCAAGTAAGCAAGCAAATGTAGTTCAGAAAGTGCTAAAGCATGCTAGCTGAAATGGAGGAAGTACTCCAAGTGATCTGATACAGTAGGGAAAAGTATATTTTGGAGGAACAACAAAGACATTCATTAAGATTGCTTAGAAAGTCATTAATATAGAGTAATGTCCACTTCTGCCATCCAGAACCAGAATGCGGCCTCTTCTGATGATAAAGGAACCAAGTAAGGGGAATAAGTCCTTAGTTGTGGTACAACTGTTGTCGAGTTATACAAAGATCTAAGCAAGAGGGAGAACTGCCAAGCCTAAGAGTATTAACTTTCCTCCCTTCTTTCAAGTGTTGAAACCGTTTCCTTTCTAAATTGTTTGCTCCACAGCTTCTGTTAATCCTTCTCCTTCCTGCCTCACTCCCACACCGACCCGGCACACCCGTGTTAACAGCAGGTGCACAAAAGCAGAGGTGGGGCTGTTATTAACATATGATCCATTGCCATTAGACTCAGATGCTCCAAAAGTCAAACAGGCAGCCCGGTGGTGGGCACCTGTTCTCTGCCCTAATGACTGGCTGGGTGAGCGTGGCTGCAGCTCATGTGACTGAGTGGGCATGGCCAACTCTACATCATTGTGTGGGTGGTGCCTGTATGGGAGAGGGAGGGGTGGGAAGGGAATCCAGGGATCTCCAGTGGGGGAGTGGAAGGAAGGAAAGATCTGATAAGCTGTTTTGGGGTGTTTTGGGGTCGTTTTGGGGCTGTTTTCAAGCTGCTTTTGGCCAGAAAAACAGCCTAAAAATGGCCTGAAAACAGACTGGAAAATGGCCTGCTTCTTGGTCGTTTGGGGGCTTTTTCAGGCTAATTTTGACCAGACCAATGGCCCCCAAATGGCCTGAAAATGGTCCAGAAAATGGCCTGGAAAAATGAGTGGGGGCAGGGCCAGCCGGTCATCCAATTTGCCGGTTCTCCGAACCCTGAAGAAGAATTGGAACAACCGGTTCAGGCGAACTGGTGCGAACTACCAGCAGCCCACCTCTGAGGCAGCCCACTGCATGATTGACAGGTACCTGTTTCAGATGCCATCTTCCTATGGTAGTTCTTTCTATCAGTCTACTGCGTAAATCAATATTTTTAAACGTTCCAAAATACAATGCCAAACTTATTTAATCCAGCTAAGAAACAGCTTAAGTTTCTCCTTTAGTCTGCAAGACAATATAGTCATATTAATTTATATTAAAGGAATCCACTCAAAAAATACAATTTCTTGCTCCAACATTGTAGTACATGGGGGAATGACAAAAGTCATTCTAATCACAGTGCTAAATTTCAACGTATTGAGAAGAAATAGACGCTGGTGATTTAAAAGTAATTTTCCCCATGGCTCTTGCATGATTTGAATAGTGCAATCAAGAAAAGACAAGAAAGTTTAAAAAAAAATATTGAAAAATGACACAGACCAAATACATTTCTCTGAACTTCATTTTGATGTGTCAGGTTTAGCAGGCATTTTACAACAAGCATTGTGACATGGGTTCATTGTCTTTGGCAGATTAGAATTGTAAGTGAACTTCCGAGACAACCAGTATCCGACTGTGATCTTTAATCCATTAAATGTAATCGTTAGCCTGATTAATCTTCTTGCTGGTATTATGGTTCTTGCCATTAAACACATTCACATTTTTCATTTACTTCTAGTGTTGATAAGGGGGTAAAGACCACATGTAAATATAATTCATTCATGGATATAATACTACTACAATGTAGGCTGCAGCTCATACAAATCTTGAGGGAGAAGAAAGAGGAGGGGACGGAAGGGAGCATGCTCAGGCAGACCAGTAAGACCACGAGTGGGCCAGCGAGTCTCATGGATGGTCACTGGGCAGCCTAGGCAGTGTTGCTGGAAAGCATGCTACTACGCATGAGCAATAGCAATAGCAATAGCAGTTAGACTTATATACAGCTTCATAGGGCTTTCAGCCCTCTCTAAGCGGTTTACAGAGTCAGCATATCGCCCCCAACAACAATCCGGGTCCTCATTTTACCCACCTCGGAAGGATGGAAGGCTGAGTCAACCTTGAGCCGGTGAGATTAGAACAGCCGAACTGCAGAACTGCAGTCAGTTGAAGTAGCCTGCAGTGCTGCACCCTAACCACTGCGCCACCTCGGCTCAGAGAGCAGAGAGAGTGCTATGGGCTATCAGAGAATGGGACATTCTGGGGTCATATGATCACATTTTGTGATCTTCGGACAAGCAAAGTCAATGGAAAAACCAGATTCACTTAAGAACCGTGTAAGTAATTTAACAACTGTAGTGATTCACTTAACAACTGTGGCAACAAGGATAATAAAATGGAGCAAAATTCACTTAACAAAAATGTCTCAGCAACAAAAATGCTGGTCTCAACTGTGGTTGTAAATTGAAGACTGCCTGTACTTCCAAAACTAATATCTTTTCGGGGATAATGACAAAGCAAGCTATAAAGCCCACCACTGCCATTTATTGAAAATATATGAATTCAGCTTCACCATAAATTGCAAATCCCACAGCCTGATATAGCAATAGCAATAGCAGTAGACTTATATACCGCTTCATAGGCCTTTCAGGCCTCTCTAAGCGGTTTACAGAGAGTCAGCATATTGCCCCCAACAATCTGGGTCCTCATTTTACCCACCTCGGAAGGATGGAAGGCTGAGTCAACCCTGAGCCGGTGAGATTTGAACCGCTGACCTGCTGATCTAGCAGTAGCCTGCAGTGCTGCATTTAACCACTGCGCCACCTTGGCTCCACAAGAGTTCAAAGCACTTTAATCTTTCAAATCACTATGTCATTGAGCACCATTCTTAAAGGAATTTCCACCGTCCACCTTCTAGTTAAAGATACAATGGGAGATTGTCTGGAAAGTATAGAAAGTTCCTAGTGTAATGAGGAAACCTTAACACATTCCAAAATTAAGAGATTTTATGTTAATTATGTTAAGGGCACTCACCTCTCCAAACATCATCAATACTGTAAACATTTCCAGTACCCAGAAAAAATATTCAAAGGTTTCGGTTTAAGATTTTAAACGCAAAAGTGACGCCTTTCTTGTCTCCCATTCATAAGCAATATGAATGCAATTCATAAGCAATATTGGCAGTATCCAAATCCTTGCAGAAAAGAAAACTGCTTTTTTATAAGGAAGCTCATATGCCTGTCCTAGTGACTCTAAATCACAAAGAGCTCTTTCCTGAATGGGAACTACACATAGCTAGCCACCTTTCAGAGGCATCGCATTTTCCACAATCTGTATAAATACTGCAAGGCATTCTCCTTTATTCCCCACATACCAGTGGTGGGATTCAAAAATTTTCACTATCGGTTCGGTGGGTGTGGTGAGGTGGGGGAGGGGCATGTGGTGAGTGGGTGTGGCCAATATGACATCACTCATGCTCATGCCCACTCAGTCACATGTAGCCACACCACCTAGCCACGCCCACAGGAAAAGGTAGGAAAATGTTTAAGATTTCCCCCCGCTTCCTCCCACCCACCACCATCACAATAGGTTCATCAAACTGGGAAAAATGCATGCCACCGGTTCGAGTGAACCATTACGAACCGTCTGAATACCACCTCTGCCACATACCTCTATTACCATACCATAACAATGGTAATAAAGGGTCCCCAAGCCATTGGCAGAACTGTCATTGGGATAGTATCCATCTATATGCCAGGGAAGCCAATATATCTGCTTAACAGTCACTTTCCATTACAATTTGTTTAAGACTGAAATATTCTCTGATATTTCAAAGGGCTATCAGAGGATATTTCAGCGTTGTAAATTACAATTGTAAACAAATTGTAATGTATATTTCAAAGGAGTATCAGAGAAAGAAAAGAGTTCCGAGAACCAGTGAAAATATTTTATCATACAAAAGCAGGTCATACTTCTGATAAACTTATTTATCAAGAACACATAAATATGAAAGTGTAAAAAGGTTTATATAAAAAGAAAATGAAATGAACACTGTATTGTTCAGTTTAGACAAACTAACAAGAAATATGATTTTAAAAGAGACTATGGTGCATCTATTTATTTTTATATTAAAACAAAGTCTAACACCCTATAACTAATACAAATAACATTTTTGCATATGAGAAATATCTTCTAAAGCCTTATAAACAACTAAATATTTAATTATTGAATGTTAAAAAAATGGAAAAGATATTTAGAAAACATTATGTTACTCTTCGCACAACTAAGTTGGTTAAACCAGGTCCCCTCGGAAGTCACTTACATACTAAGAAAAGAGCAGCTGTTTCAACTTGTAAAAGTAATGAGGTTTTGGTCTGTGGCAAAATGTTCTAAAAGGAAAAAGCACTTAATGCATCAGTTTCAACAACAAAATTAAAAAAGTTAAGCTCTTTTGTTAATTTAATGCAATGTTCTTGTAGAAATAAGAAACAGGGGGTGGCGGGGAGGAGAAAGGAATAGAAAAGAAAAGAAATGGTGGATAATCAAAGCAATGGTATAGTAAGTGTAGGGTATTGTCATTTTGTCCTCTGGAAATCTAACTATTTTATTACAGAATCCATTTTATTTATTTCCCCAGGTCTAACTTTGTTGGCTGTAATAGTCAAGGACACTGTAGCTGCTTGGAGCTACTTTAGTGATTGTGGTGGTGTATAAATAAATAAATAAGGCATAAGCAACAGTCACACTTTTGCTAAATAACTTTGTCCACCTACAGGACTGATTAAGGAAGATGATCTGTATCAGAGGAGGGTTGCTGCCAATTTGGCCCAGATCGGCCAAACCAGTAGTAGCAGCTGCAGGAGGCTCCGCCCACCTGCTCAGAAGCTTCTGCGCATGTGCCTGTGCAAGCGCGCCCAAACTGGTAGTAAAAAATTTAGCAACCCACCTCTGATCTGTATGTGTACTTACAATTCATAATATTGGTAAGTGAATGGGAAGATCCTATAACAGCCCAATTTTACATTGGGAACTAACTTGCCTTTAAATATTATATCCCTCAAAATTTTGGTTTTCCTCTATACGAAATATAAAAGAGTTTTCTATCATTGTATGTTTTTAAACAATCTTCAGTATTACTTTATCTATCTATCTATCTTATCTATCCATCCATCCATCCCATCCCATCCATCCTTCCCTCCCTCCTTCCCTCCCCATCCATCCATCCATCCATCCATCAAATTATATGGCCAACTATCTCATGAAAATGATTTTCTGGATGTTATATGATGACTAAAAAGATTAATATATAAATGGCAATTATTATTTTAATAACATATGGCTGATGAAAAAACACAAAGTTAAGAGAGAACAGTAGATGTTAAGACAATGGAGCCACTATATATCACAGTAATATGCCTCAGTAATATACTTCAGTATATCACCAATCACAGGAGCTCCCAGGCCTGATGGCATAATCAGGCTTTGAGGGATTTACAGAAACTCCACAGGATGGGGCCAACTTTTCTTTGGTGTTTGTGTGTGTGTGTGTGTGTGTGTGTGTGTAAGGATGTTCTGAAAAGGAGGAAACCATGGCAGGGAAGGGTGGCCTCCTGGGACCTGCCAATTATAGCTCTCTGGCTGACAGGTCCCGAAGGAAGCCTTTTCTGTTAGATCTGATGGGACAGGCACATATAATCAGAGAAAGGCAGTCCTTCAAATAACCAGGTCCCAAGCCATGTGGAGCTTTAAAGTCAAATAATTTCATCCCATGTCTTAACACATTTATTCTGGTATAACATACAATTTGTATTAGTCATAGTGATACCCAGGTATTCCACTTTTGTCTTAATCTGGTACAAAAGATGGACCCTATGGCACTGTTACTTGCTCAAATGGCCCTTCCAATCCCTATATTTTCACACTAGGCTAATTTCAGGACCCTGGTATAATAACTACCCTGCTGATTTCCCAGTAGTTTTTGTTTTGAAAACTAAAATAATTGTTCAACAACATAACTCCATCCAAGGAACTCCCTAAAAGTATGTGTGGAGGGGAGTTTTGATGTGTGTTTGTTTACTTGTTTATTGAAGGTATGAGTTACCTCTTCTATAGACTTATCTTCCTATATATCATTACATAGGGATTGTACATCAAAAAGAAGGTGTTGTGGAGAAGAAGGATCAACGTCACGATGTTACAACATGCAGTCTCGATACTCTGAGACCACCGTTGATACTTTTGCCGCTGGGGGGGTCCATTGAGACCTAAATTGTCCCATAGAGACAGTGATCAGGAAGACAAAGCCTTGCTGGTCTCAGGGATATCGCAAAATCCCTGATAGACCCAAGGGAAGTGCTTCAAGCCTGCGGTAAACAGGCATGAAGAGCCAAGGTGGCGCAGTGGTTAAATGCAGCACTGCAGGCTACTGCTAGATCAGCAGGTCAGCGGTTCAAATCTCACCGGCTCAGGGTTGACTCAGCCTTCCATCCTTCCGAGGTGGGTAAAATGAGGACCCAGATTGTTGGGGGCAATATGCTGACTCTCTGTAAACCGCTTAGAGAGGCCTGAAAGGCCTATGAAGCGGTATATAAGTCTACTGCTATTGCTATCCCCTAGGCTGATGAAATCGGGATGCTCCGGAAGGAAGGAAGTGAAAAGAGAAAGTGAGTCCATCTGGTGAGGTATTTTTTCTATTTTGCTAAAGACTGCCCAAAGAAATGTTTCTTTAAAGCCAAATTAGATCCGTAAACAAAATAACTGAGCGGCAAAAATAATCCTATTGGGATTGCTGTGGAAAGTTTTTTTTTTTCCTTTGTCTTTCTAACTATTTTTTGTGGATTGAAATGCTGGTAACATTCTTCATCTTCATCTTCATTCTTCATCTCTCCTCTTAAAGTGAACGGATTGATTTTTTTTCTTTTGCTTCTTGTTGCTTTATTTTTTGACTTCTGGATTAAAACCTTCCTTTTTATTTTAACAATTCTTCCTACTACTTGTTATTAAACCACACTAAAAGAAATCTAAAGAAATTTGTTTCCTACAGAAGGTGAAAATTAACTGCAACTCGGAGGTTTTTTTTTAAACAACATATCTCTCTTCTTACTTGACTTCACTAACTTTGCAGCTGAAGGGTTTGCAACTTGTTTACAGAAACTGATAAAGAACCAAGGGCACGAACTGTTTTCACAGGTGCCTCTGAGAATTATTTTGGCTGGGAAAGAAAGAAAGAAAGAAAGAAAGAAAGAAAGAAAGAAAGAAAGAAAGAAAGAAAGAAAGAAAGAAAGAAAGAGGGGAACAGAACCCTTCCCCTTTGAAGAGTATAAAAGAACTTGTGTTCAAGTCAATTTAAAATAAAAGTAAGAGAGGCCTGGAAGACTAGAGTGGCAGTCATTATTAGGTTTTTTCTTTCTTTCTCTCTTCTGTTTTGGAAACATGGGTCAATACTTAGAGGGGGAAATCTTAAAATTCCAAAATATCTGGACCTCACATCCCAAAACGGCTCTGAGAGGGGGGAAAGCCTCCCATTGAAAAGAGCGCTGAGTAGGGTGTGGGATCCTTCATTCTCCTTCTCTTAGCAATCTTTTGCAAAGAGAGGCTTCCAAAACAATGATCTTTTGCGAAGGGTGGGTTTTCCTCCTCTCAGCGATCTTTTGCGAAAGGAGACTTCTCAAAATGGGGTGCCCCCTTTTCTTTGCTTCCCTCAATCCGTCTTCAGGAAAGCCTCCAGAGGGTGAAAAATGGCCAAAAATGATCGCCAAAATCAGCTGGCCAGCGCGCGCATGCGCACTGGAGCTGACAGGGGCAACGGTTCACGTGCCCTGAGAATGGCTTCGCGTGCCACCTGTCGCACACGTGCCATAGGTTCGCCATCACGAACACCTGTATGCTTTTGGATTGAAAAGGTTATTCTTTCATGATTTTACAAGAGTTGTGTAATTTATACCATGCAGGGTTTTTTTTTATTAAAGGATCTATAGTCTAAACTTTAACATGTTTTCCACATGTAAAAACCCTTAAAAAGTCTTTTTAAACTGACAAGTGTTCCAGGTAGAATCTGGGAGTTTCTGTGTTTTCCTATTGGAAAACATTTGGATGAAAATTGTCACCCTTTGACAGGATCCGCTTCCATTTCTCTTTGTGCTACTGCTTGATTAAGTTTTATGCAAGCTGAATTAAAATTTGCACATGGATGAAAATAGGGTTTCTGCAAAGAAGCCAAGTGTTTTGTATAACACTACTAGATTCAACAATCCATGATTCCAGAAAGCACTGTTGCGTATTGCCATCTGTTCTTTATTTCCTTTCCACTAAATTACGAAATAAGAGTTTTAACAAAAGCTAGACTAGCAAACTGTAATATTGTGCCCTCAGCTAAATGATTACTAAATATTATGATAACCTATATCAGCTATGGCATGCAAATTTGTTATTTCTAATCTAAACAAAAAGAGCTGAAGATAGTAGTAAATTGATGATAGGTGGGAAAATGCATTACATGGAACTAAATTGCTTCAAATAATTTCTCCCATTTGCATACAGGAATCTTGTCAGCCAGCAGAGAAACAACAGGTTGGATTAGATAGGACTTTCTTATCCACATAGTTTTACAGTATATTCTCAAAATATTTATTAAAATAATCCGCTTAAATTTCTAATCCAAAATCCTAGTTAAATAATAAACTCAGTTTGTTTTTCTGATGAAAGACCATGTGAGAGACCGAGAGAGGCAGAGAAAGATCTTTGATAACCTGAAACAGAAAAGAATGGGTTCCACTTTGACTGGCATGTCAAAGTTACCTTTTTAACGCCTGCAAAGTTCCATTCAATTTTTTATGTCTTAAAAAAAAAGATTATTTTAATTAAAACCTTTGCTTGCTGCAAAGGAAAACTAATTACATTTATTTATTCATTCATTATGCTTATATCCTACCTTTCTTTTTTGAAAAATCCCATTGGACCGCAAATACATCTATAGAATATGTATGTATGTACGATGTGTATTTACTTGTCTTTGTGTCTGAAATGTAAATGTAGCCCATTTCTCGCCAAGAAAATTAACAAAACTAAGTAAATAGAGAGAAGTACCCTGCGAAGAGAGTGCAAAGTAATAAGAAAGTAGTATCCCTGCAATTAATTATGTGCCTTTTTGTAAAATACTGATGAGGCGAACGATGAACAGCGTTTATTAACGAAGAGCAGGGAAACTCAACTAGATACAAAATCAGCGCCAGGCCCTTCTTCACAGCTATTTATACTGGAGCGTTCAAGGAGGGCAGCCAATAGGAAATAGGAGAAAAGCTTCCAGCCAGGCGCGCCTCAGCCAATAGGCAGAAGCCTTTGTTTGCCGGGCTGTCAGTCGTATGTCGAGGACTTGCGGTCAGTCGTAAATCGAGGACCAACAGCCGGTGGCAAGTCAAGGGCATAACACTTTTGGCAGCCATCTTGTTAACAGGCAATCTCCACCAGCAGTTCTTCTGTGAAAATTTCTACAATATTTACAATTCTAAATAGGTTCAATGAGCCCCAGAAGGTTGGAGATTCATGATACCAATACAAACTGATTACATGAAACTGCACTAATAAACATAATTTATTCTGATTTTTCATTCTATTATCCTGAAAAAAATTCTGGTGCAGTTAAATGAGCATAAGTATTAACAAATTTGATAGCTATGTTAATGGAAAAAATAAAGGTAAAATGAATGATTTAGAAAAGGATGTTTCATTGGATCTATAAAACGAATTGACTGAGGCTTTAAATTTTAAAGGGGAAATACAAATGACAAACCAAGAGAGAGACCAGGTTAATTTTTTCCTACTTCCCCCTCTTTACAAAAAGCCTCTTTTCTTAAGGCCTTGAAAGACCCTGTGCATTGGGACAAAGAAGAGACAAATAGAAATCAAATCCTACAATAATATCCGAATGAACTAAAGATTAAGCCTGTTGGAAGTAAAAGGAAAAATATAAAGCTGGTAGTTTGATCAAAGTTTTATATTGTTAATTCTGGCCATCATTTTGGAACTTTCTTCTCACACCGGGACTAAAAAGATAATGTTTTAGGGATTTATTTTTAGATAAGAGATGGGGATGGGATAAGAGGGAAATGAACGTTTATAGAGTTTGGGGAGTTATTAAATTTGTTTATATTTGTTGTTATGAAGGTAGAAATCATTTCTTTAGTTTTACTTTTTCATTTTCCTCTCTTTTTTCTTTTCCTTTGCCTTGCATTTTTAGTGCTTTTCTTTTCTACTTTTAGGTTTAGTTTGCATTGCATTTTATTATTACAATTCTTAATAAAATGTATATACAAAAAAGAGGGAAAAGCAAACTTTTGATTGAACTGTTGTATACAGTTTTTGTTGCTGCTTTAATCCAATGGAAGTGGCATGTAAATAAGGAGTTAAGTGACCTGGAACTGAACCTGTGAGAATTAGAAACTTCAGCAAGACCAAATAACTAGAGTGAAAAAAGAAGTCTTTTTTTATGCAAAGCTTTCTTGCTAAGCTGTTAATTAAAATGAATGGATATCAAACTCAAAGAAAGCGAGTAAACAAATACTCTGCAACTTGCACACCAAAATATGTTCAATGGGGGATATAATGCCCACGCTGCTCATTAGTCAACTTGTTTATACAATATGCTCTTTTCTCAGCCATTCTTATTTAGCAACAAAACTATGGATAGCAACTTGTGTTACCTCTGCTGAAATAGAATGACCCATTGTTATCCATTTAAGAAATAGCTGAGAAAGCATAGAAAGAAAAGGTATGAAGACTAGACTGAAACATTCTAGATTGCAAAAATCCAGGCAAGCATAAGGAGGCAACAAAGAGATTATAAAATGTTCACCACATGAAAAAGATTTAAGCTAGTTTCAGACTCTAAGAAGAAGGAACACAACTCTCCCACACCTACTATTGAAACAATCTTCTACTTTTGCATTTATCAACACATTTTTTTCTTTATGGATGGAAAATACTATAATTGTAGAGCCATGGTAGCGCAGTGTACAGGTAGCACTGTAACCTTCCCACCAAAGGTGGTTCCTATTTCTCTACTTGCATTTTTACATGCTTTCGAATTGCTAGGCTGGCAGAAGCTGGGATAAGTAACGGGAATTCTAGGGATTCGAACCGCCGAACTTCTCATCCTTCTGATCAACAAGCTCAGCATCTCAGCCACCGATCCCATGAAAGCATGTAAATGCTAGTAGATAATAAGTACCAATTCGGTGGGCACACTAACAGGGACATGAAAGGAACACATAACTGTGAATTGCCTGGGCAATGGTGACGTCACTGGTTAATCTTTTCAAACCAGAAGAGCCTTGATGCTTCTAACATGAGTGTGATATGAGTTCTTTTCCAGTCCCCTCTGGCACTTCAGAGCTTCAGGAGCTCTGAAAGATCCCTGGGATATAAGTCATCTGATCCTGGCAAATTGAACTCATCTAAAGTAGAAAAGTGTTCTCAGTGGTGAGATTCAAAAAAATTACTACCAGTTCTGTGGGCGTGGCTTGGTGAGCATGGCAGGGGAAGGATACTGCAAAATCCCCATTTCCTCCTGATCAGCTGAGACTCAGGAGGCAGAGAGTAGATGGGGACGGGGGCCAGTCAGAGGTGGTATTTACCAATTCTCCGAACTACTCAAAATTTCTGCTACCAGTTCTCCAGAACTGGTCAGAACCTGCTGAATGCCACCTATGGGTATTCTTTTACTAATTATTTGCCTATTTTGACCCGATTCCCTGTTCTGTCACCCACGGTGACAGTTTCACCTACTCCCTGCTGTCCATCACCATCTTGTTATCTTTTCCCGTTAGTGGTCCTATCTACTAATTAGCTTGACTATTTTCTTATTCCTTACATTTTGAAAGAAATGCTTTTTAATATTTTTGGCAATTTGTTGCACGTCTTAGTTCATTCTAAGTGTTTCCTTTCCTCTTGCAGATTTGGGCTATTTGCTGATATTCTGTTCTAGTTATGAAACCCTCTTTCCATTCTTTATACTTGTCCTTATTGGTCCCCTGGTTTGTCATAGCGCTCTCTGTGCAGTCATGCTAGTTTTGTCTGGGGTCTCTCTATTTTTCTCTCTATGTGGTATTGTGTTTGATTGGACTTTAACCTCGTTTTTCAGAATTTCCCAAGCATCTTCAGTTGTTTTTACCTTTAGGATTTCCATTCATGGGATCCTTCCTAATATCTCTTAGTTTTGAAATCAGCTCTCTTGAAGTCTAGAATATTTGTTTGACTTTGTTTAATTGCTTGTGCCTACATTATGTTGAATTCTAGTATGGCACAGTCATTTAAATTTCCTACACCTTTCCCCCTTCTATCATTTCATCCCTATTAGTAAGAATCAAGTCCAGTATAGCTAATCTTCTAGTCTAGTTCCTTCCTCTACTTTTTGGATAGCAAAGTTTGTCAGGAACCCATTTGATCTTCCTCTTGCTGAAGTTTTTCTTTCCCAGTTTATGTCAGTCATTTATGTCAGAGGCCCCCTTGGCCCATGTCCCACTAGCGGGCCATGGCCCATTCGAAACCTGGCTGCGCAAGTGATGGGCACACATGCAGCTCCAATTTTGCAAGCTGAGGGCACTTGTGATTGCGTGGAAAGCTCCATTCGTGCAATCAGAGGATGTAAATGCCCACCACTTGTGCAAATAGAACTGCATGTGCTTGTGTGGCTCATGCACCTGCCACTCACACAGAAACCATCCCTTTCCCCCTCCCCCGGGCTGCCAAACCAGAAAGTTTGGACACTGCTGATTTAGGTAATTAAATTTCCCTATTACTACAGTAGTGTGTTTCCTGCACACCTCATTGAATTGATTGGAAAGAGGGGAGGAAGGTGTGGGTTGGAAGATCCTTCAGAACCTGCTTCAGACTGTTATTCAGGAGTTCTGCAGGATGCATCCACTCCTGGTCACCATTTTCAATATTTGGACTGATTGTCATACTTGTCAACATAGATAAGAGGCTGATAAATTTCACTAGCAAAGAATGCCCAATTCATATTGGTTGTGGATGTTTATGGCCCCAGGAACAAGTTGAAGAAGGCAACATCTAAAGAGAGAGAGAGAGAGAAGCAGTTATAGTATATGAGGCTGTGTCTTTGAGTCTTATTAGCAAAACCGGGGAAGAGTTGGATTGTTTGAATATTCACAGTGATGCTGAATTGTATTGCTCCAATAAGGAACCCTTTCCTGCTGTTGGGTGAAAGGAAGGGAGCCCAAGTGGACCTCTCCATCCTTGTCATTTTGACAGCTATTTGACATGTTTTCATGACATCCAGCAGCTATACTGATATTGACTTCTTAACAAAAGCGGTAATGCCAGGCACTTCATAGAAGAGAGGAGGGGAGATCCTATTAGGAAAGCCCTGGGAATCAGCTTCTTGAACTCAAGACCAACAACTATGCTAGCACAAGAATAACTACATACCATTGAACGACTGGGTTCTAATAAAATATTGTGAAGTACAGATTTAACCCTAAGAAATTAATAGGAATTTAATGAACATCTAATGAAGTTAGAGATGCCAAAGCATGTCAAACATACTCAAAACAATATGAGTTTTCCTTGTATTGACATCAAAGTTCATTTTAGTCATATCAAATAATGGTTTTTATATTGGTCAGTATTGCCCTCATAAGTACATTTTTTTGTGGGTTCCATGGGATAGTTTGATAAGAAACTTCTGTATCAACACTGATTAATGGTAAATCTTCCTCCATCTCTAACCAGCCTCAAAATTGCCTGATGGTTTAAAAAGATCAAAGAAAGAACAATAAAGCACTTGGTGTGGTAAAAAGCATTAATGTATTTATCACTTCTAGTTGTATTAGTTTAGAAGAAATGGAATTTGAAGATGAGCAACCATTTAATATCAGTATTGGAAAACAATACCTCATTTTCACTCCCCTATTTGAATCATCGCTCTTCTAAAACAAAATCTGACTGGGCGTAATTATACATTTAGTATGGAATTTTCAAGTGCAATTCTTTCAGATTTACTCAAACATTCATTAATCCCAGATAAATGGGTAAATACCTGTAACCTTAATGCAAGTTAATTAACGTTTTACTATGCAATACTATAAATAAAATGGAATCTTATTACAATTTCCATATGTGGTCTGCTTTTGAACTGAAAAACTTATTAAGGCCTGTCAATGATAAACACAAAGAAATGGGTAAATTTAATCTCAGTTACCTTGACTAAATATTGAGAAAGAAAAAAAAGGAAGAAGAAAAATATGGGCAATTGAAATTCAAAAGTCATTTGTGGAAAAACAATTAATTCCGAAGTCTGTTCTGACCCAGTGGTGTAGCATTCACATAAATCCTTGTCTATCAGCCATCAACACCTAAGGCAGCGGAATACTGAAATGACTCCTTAGTCTAGCTGAAGCAACGCTCAAAAGATTAGGTATGCATGAGGTAATATCAGGAACCCCTTGAAGTCTGAAACTAATAACTATTCAGCTCTTGCTCCTTAAATCCGATCCTCTTAGCAATGTTTTGAAATGCTTAATTATTATATTCAGACTAATCGCTTTTTACAGTGTTTTCCACCCTCCATGGTTTTGTTACATTATTAAGCAACTACTTAACCTCTTTTTGTTTATGCATATTGATTGTAAAAAATGTACTTTGGGATGCTTTGGAATAAATAATGCTTTCCGATGTGGTACTTTAACTCTTTTCTGTGGAAAGGAAAAAGGTTTTGAGCACAAGCCTTCCTCTGCTGTGAAGTAGATAGACTGTCTCAGATTCAGGTTCATCAAATCAGTGAGAACTTATTTTGAGAAAGCTTTTTACAGAAGCAAGAATCGATGCAACACTTGCTTCCACAGTGCATTACAAATGCATAAGGTAAAATACAAAAGTATGAAAGAAATAAAACTTTTAGAGCAAGTCAGCAAGAACTTTAAATTTCTCTGCTGTGCAATATTTCACGAAAAAGACAGCAGAATTCATGTTATCTTGAATGCTTGTACAGCATGCATGGTTATCCAGATATGGCTTAAAGATACAGTAATTTTACGACAATTTCAAATTATCCAATGCCTATATTCTTTTCTGTGAATTCAGGCCAATTTTTCAATTTTTTATGGAAACAACATTAAACAAAATAAAATTGAAAACTTGCCTCTAGAACCAACCTTTGAATTAATTTTAGGAAGGTAATGCCTCTTAATCAATTGAAAAAGCTCAACTTATGACCATTTATTTAGCGATTGTATGTTAGCTCAAAAAACCTGAGGCACCATTACTGTAGTTGGTTATATTAGCATATGAAGCTGCCACAATGATCACATGGAAGTGACCACATCAAGCTTTACATTGCAAGTAAAATTATGATTTCTCGGTATACTAAAGCAAAACCTTACACACAAAATAACAATGTGCAAAACTGCAAAGTACAATTACTGCAATTGAGGCAGCCATTGTTTTAGCTCTGCAAATTCCTTTTCTTAAGTTATATGGAAATGCAAAGCAAGTACATTTCAACTATGCTTCACCTGCCTTAATTCTGATGTAATAAGTGAAAAAAATGTTGGCTTTGAAAGATCAAAATAAATAACATTGCTGTTAACAAATACAGATTTCAAATGGGAACAAGTGAAACTAAGCAGCTTCAGAAGATGTTTTTAAAAAAATCAGAGTTACTTCTGTACCTGAACAACACACTTTTTGCTTCTGTTTAATGACTAAAACCTTGTTAATGCTGCATGGCTCACGGAGAACTATTCAGTAATAATAGTGATTCCAAATACTTCTCAAAAGCACACCAAGGAGACATAACTTTGCTCTATTAAATTGGGTGGAAGGTAACTAGAACTTGATTTCAAACCTCGGCTTCAAATGTCGCTGTTATACGTACACACATCTACTATGTGTAAATACAATTAGGCGTCTCCCCTCCTGTTTTCCAAAGTGAAGTGCCACTTTTAAATATTTCCACTTTACTTGCTTTGAATTGCCGGAGATCAAATGAGTCAATTAAACGCTGTGTCTTTTTTGTTCAGAGGAAAGATGAAAGTAATTTGCAGCTCAGTGCATCTGTTTTCTCATCAGGACAGTGAGGACAGGGCTAATTATTGCAGGAAAACAATATGCTCATATACTCCAGATAGGCCAGCTTGCTTGCTATTCTGATTTAAGAACAGGGAAATGAGGGTCCCAAGTCTTCTTTCCCTTTCCGTTTACTGAAGATGGAGAACTCCAAACATTCAAATGATCATCTGCTGCTTTTAAGCATTAAACTTCATAAAGATTCTCCCAAAATTGGATCATTTATTTGTTGCCCCTTTGATCAATGTAGGCTTCTGGTGTCAATATGTTAAATTAAAATGAACAGGTTCATGCATATAAGAAGCCAATGAATCAGTAGATGACATTCTGTACAATTAGAAGATTACAGTACTCCTTACTGAGTATAGATAATGCACAAATACACCTGGTGTAAGGTCTCCTGCTTGGGCAAAGGGTTGGACTAGTTGACCTACAAGGTCTCTTCCAACTTGGTTAATCTGTGAATAATTTTTTTTACCTGTAATTATGAGACCTTACACCATTTCTGACAAAAAGTAGTTCACTCTCTTCTTGAAATCCTCCAGTGATAAAGCTTCCACAACTTCCAAAGGCAAGCTATTCCATTGGTTGATGGTTCTGTCAGACAATTTCGCCTTATTTCTAGGTTGAATCTCTCCTTGATCAGTTTCCATCCTTGTCTAGCCTCTGGGTGCCTTGGAAAATAGCTTGACCCCCTCCACTCTGTGGCAGCCCCTCAAATATGGGAACACTGCTATCATGACTCCCCTGGTCCTTCTCTTCACTTGACTAGCCATGCCCAGTTCCTGTAACCGTGCTTCATATGTTTTAGTCTCCAGTATCATAACCCAATAGCATTTCAGCCAAATGGCTGTCCAATATCTGCTTAAAAGCCTCAAGTGATGCAGCACCCACAATTTCTGGAGGCAAGTTGTTCCACTGATTAGTTGTTCTAACTCTCAGGAAATTTCTCCTTAGTTCAAGATAGGTTCTCTCCTTGATTAGTTTCCACCCATTGCTTCTTGTCCTATCTTTAGTGATAGATCCTGGATTTTTACATATGTTCTTTAATAAGTCAATTTGGGGTACTTTGATTCAAAAATTGTTGCCCTGTGATGATCTATCTATCTATCTATCTATCTATCTATCTATCTATCTATCTATCTATCTATCTATCTATCTATCTATCTATCTATCATATTTCTAAACTGCCCATTTCTCTCAAATATTCACTTTCTTTAATCGAAGCTGGCTGTGAAATTCATAAATGGCCATTGCAGGAATGCAGGACACTGCAACAGTCATACAAGCACATTGATTGCCAAGCCCTCAAATCAAAATCACATGGCTGCAGGGATCCTGCAATGGCTGCAAATCTGAAGACCAATTGTAAATCTCATTTTTCAGCACCATTATAACTTTGAATGGTCACTGAACAAATTAGTCAGCAAGTGAAGACTACTGTATTCTATCTCATATTTTCAGACTAAAAAGCCAATCGAATAAATGGGCATTTTAAAAAAAAGCTGTTGGTTTTCAGTCTACACTAAGACAGGAAGATAGCTTACATCTTTCTCTTCCATCATGGGGAAATCAAAATAGCTGCTGCTTTTACATCTGCAGGTTATAGAATTTTAAAAATGGACACAAGGGCTCCCTAGAGGATATCTAACAACAACTCTTTGAAATGTATATCAGTTATTTGGGAAACACAAACCATTTCAGTTTTTCCTGAAAACCACACAGGAAAGAAAAAACTCTCGATAAAAGAATACTTGCTATCATGGTCAATATTGCACAGTATACTATACTTTATTTCATTTAAGAGGATGCTGACTGACTGGCATGTGAATAAAGATGCTGTAGCCTAGTGTTTATTGCAGCTCAGCTTTATTTCTGACTTCCAAATAAAATGACTCCATAGAAAAGAAAAACTTTCCTCTTGTTAGCAGAGGTGGAATTTACTTTAAAAAGGAATTGATGACTATAAAATATTAGCAGCTGTAAAACCAGAGATTGTACAAATGATAGGACATGGAAAACAGGTCTGCATTTTATGTTCTTTATACTCAGTGGTTGCAAATTGAGATGGGCATTTTCCATCATCAGTATAAAGACCACCTTTTTAATTATGTGCATAAAGGAAGGTCTTAAAATATATTGTAACAGTTGTAGTTTTGCTACTTGAAGCATTAATACACTGATTAATATATTTTATTTCCAAGAAAAAGTTTCTTGCTATAATTGTTATAATTCTTTAGATTTCACATAAAGCCCTTGCTTTCCACAAGTCATTTTCTAACGAATGGTTCCAGAAATTCTGCTAAAAGACTGCTTGGGCGTATTTTCCTTGGCCACAAGAAGCAAAGTCAGAGCCTCATTTATATGTGATGCAGACCATGAGAAAAGTATGTAAGTGTTCCCTTCATTTTTAAATGCACTCGTTATACAGAGCAGTTCTTATGCATATATCATTAGCATTCATGTTTTGCTGCTTGGAAGCATTTCTTTAATAATCTGACATTAGCATTCAAGCAGTTTGCTGCCAAAGTAGATCATGTGTTTTTCCATTAGCTTGTCACATGGCCAATGTCAAGGTTTGGGGTTATGCAGTAATTTGGAATGAATCTGAATAAACTGGACAGTACTTACCTAAGCTAAGGAAAACAGCTCAATATGTTGTATACATTGGATATTGGACTATGTCACTTTTTAAAAATGTTTGTGAAACTTTGAATCCGGTGTTTCTTTTCAGAGTTCTGCTCGCCCACAAAAAAAGATATCAAGCTGCACAGTGGTGAGATTCAATTTTTTCCCCTACTGGTTCTGTGGCCTGGTGGGTGTGGCTTGGTGGGTCATGTGACTGAGTGGGTATGGCCAACTCTACATCACTCATGGCAACCCACCAAGCCATGCCCACCAAGCCACGTCCAGAAAACCGGTGCTCTGCTGCCCGCAGCGTTTTCTGGACTAGGAGGACCCAAAGCAGCAACTCCTTGCTGTGCACTTTCCCAGAGCCCTGAGGGCCACCCTTATGGGTGCCACCGCCGCCTGGAGTTCACCTGCCGCCCACCAGCACCACTCCACGGCTCACCACCACTAGGAGCTCACCTTTCACCTGTTGCTGCCTTCCCTTCCCAGCCGCCGCAGCTTGGATCTCGCCTGCTGCCCCCTCCCCCATTCTGCTTGCCACTTCTTGGCGCTCGCCCACCACCACCATCCCACCTGCTGCTGCTTGAAGCTGACCTTTCTCCCACTGCCGCCACCCCCTCCCACCCACCACTTCTTGGAGGTCGCCTGCCGCCCACCGCAAACAAAAAGGAATAAATATAAAATGGAAAGAGGGACGCATAACTAAGGCAGAACACTAGCAGATAACCCACATCTGCATAGAGGAAGTCAGGAAAGCCGAGGTTCAGAATGAGCTAAGATTTGCAACAAATGTCAAAGATAATTTTAAAAAAGTTTCAAGAACAAGAAAAAAGTCAAGGAAACAGTTGGTCCACTAAAAAGAGAAGATGGCAAGGAAGTAACAGGCAGTAGAGAGAAAGCAGAGCTGCTTAACTCATTCTTTGCATCGGTCTTCACGTAAAAAGGACTATAGCCCAACCTACCAAAAACCTACCCATAAAAGACAGAGTCTAAATAAAAATTGAAATAAGCAAGGAAATGGTAAAGAGTCGGTCTGATCTTGACAAGTTTAAATCTTCGGGACCTGATGGATTACATTCCAGGATTCTGAAGGAGCTGGCAGATGTCATCTCAGAACCCCTGTACCACATCTTTCAAAGATCCTGGAGCACCAGGGAATAACCCAAGGACTGGAAAAGAGCTAATATGGCTCTCATCTTCAAAAAAAAGTGGGAGGGGGGACCCAGGAAACCACAGGGCAATCAGCCTAACATCAATACCTGGGAAGATCCTGGAAAAGATGATCAAAAAACAGATCTGCAAACATGTAGAAACAAATAGTTATAACTGAAAGCCAGCATGGATTTGTTAAAAACAGATCATGCCAAACCAAATGTACTTCATTCTTCAAGACGAAGTGTACTTCAGATGAATGAATAGTGGACTTTTCTTTTACCTCCAAAAAGCCATATGTAAATAAACATAATATATGGACAGATCATTCTAGAGAAATAATGTTCTCAAATGTTCAAGTAGTCCTGAACTTATGACCATTTATTTAGCGATTGTATGTTAGCTCAAAAAACCTGAGACACCATTACTGTAGTTGGTTATATTAGCATATGAAGCTGCCACAATGATCACATGGAAGTGACCATATCAAGCTTTACATTGCAGGGAAGAAACGTTAAGTCCGAGAAGGCAGTTACAGGGGCTTTTTAAAATATTTATCTCAAGAGTGCCAAGATCTAACTAGATTAATGTCCATTGGGCATTGGAGGATGTTGTGGGTGGGACTCATGCGCTCATTAACTCAGGTTGAATCCATGTTTATGCAAATCTCTATGTCTTTTATTATGAATATGCAGTGCCGTTCAATACTTGTGATTTAATAATTTATTTAAAATGTAATGAATTCCTTGCTAATTGCACAATATCAATAAGAAATTAAATACAATCAGAAATGTATTTTTAATGTAAAAAGTAACTATTTTTTCCACACTAGAGCATGAATAACTACATTAACTGTCATTTAGAAAGCTTACAAGAAGATATAGAATCATTAAAATGTCCTACAACATTGCAGCTGGGCAAAAGGTAGGAGACCATTCAAGGCACCTTTAACTTTTCTATTTAATCAACTCTTCATATATCCAGAATATTTTTATTTCTTCTCAGACAGAGGATCTTTATCTTTTGAAACTCTCACACAAATATTTATACACAGTAACTAGCCTTATAGTGTTATGTTTGATTTGACCAACATATAGGTAAACCTCATTAAAAATAATTGTTCCTGTAAACATTATTCTGATAGGGAAGTAGGGATAGATATGCAAATGTTCATAGAACTCTCTCTCTCTCTCTCTTGGAAGATACTGCAGAGGCCCCCAGGCTCACATTCCTTTGCAGTAAAATAGCTGTTACAATAAAGAGGAAAAAGATCCACATTTGGTTTCATATCTAAAGTTTGATTTTGTCACTTTGCATTGTCTTATGGGATGGAAGGGAGAGTTTGTCTTCTTTTCTAAGTATTGAAAATTCATCCCTTTGAACATTTTCATAGGCTGTCATAGAGTTGTGTCACGTTTGCTTAAAAAAAGAAAAACTATAGAACAGTGTTTCTCAACCTTGACAACTTGAAGTCCTCTGGACTTCAAGTTGCCAAGGTTGAGAAACACTGCTATAAAATAAGCTTTATATCAATATTACAATGCTTGGCCATCATTACCTCTTGGAGTTGTGGGTTCACCCGTGTTGTGTATGGCAGTTTCCTGGTTCCACTAGGGGGTGCCATACTCAGTTCTCGTCGGTTCCTGCTGGACAGCCGGCATATATAAAGAGCTGTCAAGCAGGATCTCAGCGTTGCCATTATCTGAGACATGTCTGTAGTGAAATGCCACGTTAGCAAACTGTTACCAATGAACTGTTAGCATTAAGAGATCTGGCTTACACTACAATACAATAGCAGAGTGGGAAGGTACCTTGGAGGTCTTCTAGTCCAACCTCCTGCCTAGGCAGGAAACCCTATACCGTTTCAGACAAATGGCTATCCAATATCTTCTTAAAGACTTCCAGTGTTGGAGCAACCACAACTTCTGGAGGCAAATTCTGTTCCACTGATTCATTGTTCTAACTATCAGGAAATTCCTCCTCCGTTCTAAGTTGCTTCTCTCCTTGATTAGTTTCCACCCATTGCTTCTTGTCCTGCCCTCGGGTGCTTTAGAGAATAGTTTGATTCCCTCTTCTTTGGGGCAACTCCTGAGATATTGGAACACTGCTATCATGTCTCCCCTGGTGCTTCTTTTCATCAAATAGACATACCCAGTTCCTGCAACCGTTCTTCATATGTTTTAATCTCAAGTCCCCAATCATCTTTGTTGCTCTTCTCTGCACTTTCTAGAGTCTCCCCATCTTTTCTACATCGTGGTGACCAAAACTGAATGCAGAATTCCAAGTATGGCCTTACCAAGTCCTTATAACATGGTATTAACACGTGATCTTGATTCTCTCCCCCTGTTTATGTAGCCTAGAACTGTGTTGGCTTTTTTGGCAGCTGCTGCACACTGCTGGCTCATATTTAAATGCTTGTCCACTAGGACTCCAACATCCCTCTCACAGTTACTACTGTTGAGCAAGGTACCACCTATACTGTACCTGTGCATTTTGTTTTTATTGCCTAAATGTAGAACCTTACTCTTTTCACCATTGAATTTCATTTTATTAGATAGTGCCCAATGTTCAAGTCTGTCAAGATCCTTCTGTATCTTAAGCCTGTCTTCTGGAGTGTCGGCTATTCCTGCCAGCTTGGTGTCATCTGCAAATTTGATGAGTTCCCCATTTATTCCCTCATCCAAATCATTGATGAAGATGTTGAAGAGTACTGGGCCTAAAACAGAGCCTTGGGGTCCTCCACTGCATGCTTCCCTCCATGAAGATGCAGTTCCATTGAGGACCCCTTGCCTAAGTCCTTCCCTCCACCCGAGTTATTCCAGATAAAACAACCATCACTGAAGCTTTTCAAGAATAGACTGGACAACTATTTGACTAGGATGGTATAAGGTCTCCCAGCTTGAGCAGAGGGTTGGACTAGAAGACCTCCAAGGTTCCTTCCAGCCCTATGATTCTATGTTCTATTGTTGATTATATATATACATCTATATTAGTCCAATGTAATAGGTATGTTTCAGACCAGCAGTCAAATTTTGGTGGTCTGCAGTGCACTCGGGTGGAGGAGCTGTTCTGGGGTGACCAATGGGCCAGTCCTGTGACTAGAGCTCTGGAATATGGGACTGGCCAGGCAGCTTGTGGTGGGGCTGGAAATCTGGTACGTGCAACATGCAACTTTGCAGGTGGTGCAATGTTCAAGAAGTAGCACAGCCCTCACCAGCCGGAACTAGGTAATTGTGCTGTTGCAGCAAGGGGGGGAGGCAGTGCAGGCAGGCCGAAGCAATGGGTGTCAGCAACCCGCGGCTCTTTTGTCCCCCTGCTGTGGCTCCCTGTTGTCTGAACCCACCAGTGGCTGGCCCCACCCATCGCCCTCCCTTCCCAGTCACTCCTTGCCTGGCCTGAGAAGGTAAGGGTGGGGGATGGGGACTCAAAGCAGGAGTGAAACGCCCCTATAACTGCTTCATCTCTTGCTGGGTCTCATGGGCGCTTCTTCTGGCCCTTTTGGTGCTGCATGCACCTCGGTCGTTTGGGGAGGCACACAACTTCCCAGCCATTTCTCTCTGCTGTTGCTGTTGGCGCCTCCATGGCCTGCCTGCTGCTGTCACAGCACCTTGAGCAGCACAGATAAATTTGGTGTGCTTCACAAAGGGGAGATGATGTCCCCTCCTCCTCCTGGAGCCCATTACAATGCAGAGCATTGGCCAAAGCCAGGTTAGGCGAGTGGCTGAGGTGTGTCCAGCACCAACAAAGATCAAATAAGTGCCCATAAGACCTAGAGAACACTGGAGGCTCAGAATGAGAGAGGGAGAGGGAGGGGGATGAGAGACAGACAGACAGACAGGTAAAGAAACACACAGAGAGAAAGATATATGAGAGAAAAAGAGAGAGATGAGAGGGAGAGGGAGAGACAGAGAGAGAAAAGAGATGAGAGAGAGAGAGAGAGACAGAGGAAGAAGCGAAGGGCTAGAGGGGAGAGAGAGATGAGAGAGAGCGTAATGAGAAGTATTTTCTTTGCCAGTAATTAAACATTGTGGATCTTTAGTCTGATCATTGTTCTAAAATCTGAATGAAAATATATATTTTATGAATCCATCCAAAGACATCTTATTATTTAATAATCCATCAGAGACATTTTAAAGGCCAAGAAAGCTATTATGACAGAGACTATTGTGAACTGATCTCTAATTCCATTATGCCCTTTCTGGCAAACATTCTTACTATCAAAAGATAAATGTATAATGTGTAATTTGCATGTTTAAGCTTTTTTATTGATTTTTTCTTTCCTTGATTTTGTGACATTTCCATTTCGCTCATAAGATACTATTCCACAATGAACCATAAAATTAAGTGAAGTTCCACAAAAGCTCACTTTTTATATTAAAATGTAATTAATGACAAATATACTTACTTCTATTTATACAAAAGAACACTCTTACAGAGATAAGGTAATTTGCTAATGAAACATTATCAAATATTGTCAAAATATAAATGCATAAGAATGTAACAATGTTGCTGTATAGAAAAAACACCACCAATACTTGCAGAGGCTGAACAAACCTCAGTTTAGAGTAAGGTGCCAGACGTCCCGCTTTTGGCGGGACTGTCACAATTTTTCAAAATTTGTCCCGTGTCCCGCGGAATGTTCAAAAAGTCCCGATTTTCCAAAAGAAAGAAAATCATCAATTTTAAAAAGGACGCCGTTAAAAAAAAAGTTTTTATTTCTCTGAAGTGTCGTTCCCGATGTGGCCTTTAGAGGGCAATGGTTTCCCTCCCTCCGCTCTGCTTGTGCGCAGCGCCCGACGAGTGGTGAGGCTCCCTCCCCTCCTGCGCGTGCGCATGCTGACATGCGATGTTTTTGCGACAACCGTACGGCCGCCTCAGGCGGGGGGGCTTTCTGGCGGTGGCAGCACAGTGAGGAGGAGGCTGAAGGATGAACAAACCATCTATTTTGAAAAAATAGAGATTATTAAAGTTTAAAAAATAAACTATCTACTACGCAGATAATCCTTGATTTATGACCATTGTTCAATGATCAAAATAGCAAGTTGATGTTGCAACAATGCTGAACAATGTTTTGCAAGTGGTGCTCATCAAAGTTACAGCCATTGCAATTCTCCCTGGAATGCTGGAATGCTCCAATGGAAACCTTTTATGGACTTTTTGCTGAAAATTGTACAAGAGAGACTGGCTGAGGTAGGGAGAGGAGTCAAATGGAGAATTTGTCTGGAATCCCGATGTGAGCACAAGAGGGTAAAATCCAACCTTCTTGAATCCCACTGAATTTTATCCAGTCTCTCTCGGGTGCAAACCATCAATCTGAGAAGATTCAAGTCTGTGCCTGACAAAATGAGAATTAATGAAATACTGATTTCTAGGTTAAATAATTGAGAAGTATTGAATAAGGGGCTGTAGAGATTTTTGTAATATCAAAGAAGGGGGGATTAATCATGAATTTATTTAGAAATGGGTGGGCAAGGATAGTTGATGCGCAAAATATACATTGCAACGCTTATTGCAAAGCCTCTCAACTATCAAACGACAACCCGGCCTTCACGTGGTGCCCCCCGTTCCCACCAATCGGGCTCTGTCGACCCTTGGGACTGGCGTCCCCTTGGGTATATCCAGCCGAAACAGCTTCCATGGATCGCCGTATCCATTAACAGTGGCGTCAAATTTCCATGGAAGTCGCCTATACCCACGATGGGTGAAGAGGCGTCAAGTACAAGTATTTAGAACTGCTGAAAACAAGTTGGAAGATTTCTTTTTTCTGGTTGCTTCTTTAATTATCCTTTTTTTATTTTTCTGTACTTTTTAAAGTTCTTTTTTCTTTATTTTTCTTCATTCTTTTTTCTTCTTTATATATTTTCATATGTTATCTTTGTAAAAAATCTCTTAATAAAAGTTATATCTAAAAATAATGAAATTCACTGAACACTCTCTATACACATTGCTTTGAAATCAACATCTCAACAATGCCTCAGTCATGCAAACTATTCAGACTTGCATTCAGATTAACCATATAAAACAGGGGTGTCAAACTCAAGGCCCAGGGTCCGGATCTGGGGCCCACAGGGATGCCCTGGAAACAGCACAGCCCCTGGTGCCTCTGCCAGAGCAAACAGAGTTCAGGAAGGCCATGGGGGACCCTCATGCGCTCCCTTTTCACTGGCAGAGGATTGCAGGAGGCCGTCACAGCCCAAAAGCTGAGTTCAGGAGCCCGTTTTCTCTGGCAGAGCATTTGGGCCACCACAGACACCCCCAACACGAGGGATGTAAAGCTGCCCATATCCACCCTGGCCACACCCCCGTGCCCCCTGAGGTCAAACACAGCCGTGATATGGCCCTCAGTGAGATCAAATTTGACAACCCTGGTCTACGATTGCCTAGTTGCTTGTGACAATGAAAAATAATTTACTGGCAATCAGAAAAGGCTGGTTCTTCATCGATTTCCTTCAGCTTACAAAGGACCTGTATCCTTGTGCAGGTGCTCAAACTCTGTTTCTGAATCCTACCATTTCAGACTGCAGATAGAGTTTATTTAACTAGGCATATTTTCCATAGAAGATACAGCACTGGGTCCAGCTATTTTCTCTCAAAAATACTTTCAATGATATTTTGTGTCATTTGGGTTTCCTGCTATGGTTTTCATATATATTCCACTTCAGATTTATTTATTTTTTTTTAAAAAAAGCGTACTATTGTACCAATCGTCCGTACTTGGGATCAGACGTAGTTCTGGAGAATTTAAAAAAGATAGTTGGGACCATATAAAATTCTGCTGCTTTAGACTGCTCATTCTAGTGGCAGAGTATAATGATGGTTATTCTACTGATATAAAACTTCAAACTTATATTAAAAATGCTACTAATTCATTAAGTAACAGTTACCTATCTTTAGAACTGTCTGGGTAATGGAAAATTGTTCATAGGGCTAAATGCTTTAAAGTCAACTCTACACAGAATATCACCCCTAAAATAATTAATAATGATTACAGCTGTTGCTTTGGATTAACATCTTTTTGCCTCAGCAACTGATTATTTGAACTTGCAATTAAAATTACTTTGAGACTAGAATATTTTCATTAATTTCCCTTTTCTTTGTTATCTGGTCATATCTGTATCAGAGCTCATTGATTAACCACTTGATACTTTTATAAGTCTACCTTATAGCATTTGATTATAAACCATTACATCAGCTACACAACTCCTTCTTACTTCTACATTTCATTACTGTGAAAGAGACAGGCAATCCAGCTGTATTCACATGTAGAATAGTCAACGTAAGAAAAATATACACTGGAGAATAAAATCCATTTTAGGTGTTAAACAGCATGCAGTTTGAAATATATTGAAAAGGGAGTTTATAATGGATAATGAATCAGGCAATATTTGGACTGTGTCACATTGTTCTAAATTTGTTTGGTTTTCCTCACAATGGAAAAAATAAAAAATCCTCCCACTGAGCATCCTGCTTCAGCATTAATTAAGCATTAATTAATAATTAATTGGAGAATATGACATTGATTTGCGGCATGGAGAAAACAAAACTGTCCTTAATGAGAATGGCATCAATTAATACCACCTTTGGCTTCAATAGCAACGTTTTCTACATTCGAAGGTGATGACGCCAACGACGACCATGTACCATCCTACTCTCAGAAAGTTCACGAATGATGGCCATTACATTGAACTTAGCCCAATAAATACACTACCTGTAATAATCCATGATTAATATGATGATACATTTAGGTGCCTTGAAACAGAGCTCTCTAAATATATTATTTAACATGAATATTAAACAAATTGTATCTGTGTTTTGCCAAATGTTTTGTCCAACACTTCTGTGATGAGTTCAAAATGCTGGTTTAAAGCTTGATGGCTTGCTGTTGAAATAGTTTTAACGCTTCTTGGATATCATGATTCTCCATCTTTCTTTACTTTCAACTTTAGAAACCATTTTAAGCACTTTTTGTAGTTTGAGCAGTTTTTCAAGGAAAACCCAGAATAGCATTATTATTTTTTTCTATTAAACTAAATAATTACACAAAATAAATCAACAGTATGCCTGATGACAGACTTTAAGTGCATGTCAAATTACGCTAAATTACAATGAACCTGTGTTATAGAATCATGGGGCTGGAGATCTTTTTCTCTCTCTCCCCTGTCAAGGAGGGAGTCTTTATAACATCCCAGACAAACGACTGTTCAATCTTTTCTTGAAAACCTCCAGTGATGGGAGCACACAAAACTCTGGGATGCAAGCGCTTCCATTGATTAATTGTACTCATTGTCAGGAAATTCCTCCTGAGTTCCAGGTAGGATCTCCCTTTGATGAGCTTCCTCCCACTACTTCTTGTCTTACACTCAAGTGCTATGGAAAATAAATCAACCTCCTCTTCCCTGTAACAGCCTTTCAAGTATTGGAAGGTGGTATCGTGTCACCCCAACCCTTCTTTTTGTTAGACGAAGCATACCAAGTTACCTTAGTTCCTAATAGTATGATTTAGATCATGGGTTGTCAACCTGGTCCCTACCGCCCACTAGTGGGCGTTTTGGTATTCCAGGTGGGCGGTAGGGACTTCGGAGGTTAAAACCTCCTTTTGAGCGAGTGGGCAAGCGCGAGCGCACACATCAATAAACCAACGTGCGCGTGCACGCAAACAAGCAAACACGTGGGAAGAGGAAGGGGAGGAGTGGAAACTGATAGCAGGGACAGGCAGATAAGTTTTGTTATCTTATAAAATAAAGAGGAGCAGAGCAGTTGCAAAATAGGAGAAAGAAAAGTTATAGGCAGGAGAGAATTGTTGTTGGCCTAATAATAATAAGTGGGCTAACTAGCTCAGCCTTACTTTTGTACATTGCCCTAAGGAAGGTAAAAAAAAGGAGATAAAAAGGAAAAGAATAACATAAAATAATAGTGTTGAAAGGAACCTTGGACATCTTCTCATCCAACCCCGTGCTCAAGCAGAAGACTCTATACACCATTTCAGATAAATAGTTGTCTAGTCTCTTTAAAAGCCTCTGGCGATGGAGACCCCACAACTTCTGAAGGCCAGCTATTCTACTGGTTGGTTGCTCTCACTGTTAGGGAATTTCTCCTGAGTTCTAAATTGTTTCTCTCCTTGCTTTCAATTAACTTGTCTTCAAATGCAAATTAAACAATTTCCTCAATATTAGTCAGAAGGAAGAAAGAGTGATTTCTATTTGAAAAACTAAAGCAGCAAATGATAATAGCTTTGTGCATGAGTTTCTGTGATTCTTACATTCAATCAGTTTACCAGAGAACTTGTCAGTCTTTTATTCAGAGTCTTAATCATTGTCCTGTTAAAGGCACTGAAAAATGGATAAATGTTACACAGGCTTGAAATCAGCGGTGGGATTCATACCTTCCCTACCGGTTCGCAAATGTGAGCATGCCTGCTTTGTTCGCAGGCGCCACCTTCTGTCCATGCGCACTGTCTATTGCGCATGCACAAGTTGCACATGACATGGGGGCAGGTGGGCGGAGCCTCCCGTAGCCGCCGCGACTGGTTCGCCCGAATCGGAAAGAACTGGCTGAATACCACAACTGCTCGAAACTAATCTGACTTTCTGAACTTTTAACCATATACTTGAATCAAAGAAACATAAACAGTATCACTTGGTCAACATGGGAAGTTGCCTACTGTTCAGATACTCTCTTTATACCCTCAACTCTTACGAAATAGATAAATACATTTTACACATGACAACAACTATGCTTAAGTTTTAAAATAGAGTGTAGAAGCAGACAAAACATACACCAAGAGTAATCTACACACCCAGCCTCTAAAAATAAATTGAAGGGCTACGTTTAAATGTAACTCGATGCTAAAGCAATATGACAGCTGGCATTTGTCTTTCTCAGGAAAAGCTACTGACAGAGTTTACTCACTGTGACCCAATGGATACTGCGGCAAATGCTAAGCTATTATTGGAATATTTCTAGCTATTCGTAAACGAAAGTCCCTAAAACAGGCTTCTAAGAATCGAATATATGCAGAGTTCATTCCACTGTGCACATTTTAAGGCATATGATTCAGGAACCTTAATTCAAGCCTATATAATTTTTTTTATTTATTTATTTATTTATTTATTCACCTGAATTATTTTTATCAATAATTCAAGTGGCAAACATGTTTATTATACCTTCCTCTTATTTCCCCTACAACAACCCTGTGAGGTAGGTTGGGCTGAGACAGAGAGAGACTGGCCCAAAACCTCCCAGCCAATCTTCATGCTTAAGTCTCTTGGTTTCTAGCCCTTTCCCCTCCCTAAGTAGGACTTTATTTGGGTGGAGAGAGAAAAATCAACTGGGGCTTCTCTTTGTCTATGTAATTTGACAAATGTCCTCTTTCTCTTTGAAAGGTGCCAGAAGCAAATGACTCAGAGTATGACAGTTTCAGATAACAGAAGTTTGCAACCTAGCAAAATTGGGAGGGAAGGGGTCAGGGTCAGGGTTCGGGACTGCTACTTCAGTCAATCTGTAAGTGTATGTTAGAAGTCACAGCTCCAGTCCTGTATCTGATCGTTGCACTCCACTGAACTGTCACACCTCTTTCAGGAGGGACAGATTTTCCCAAAGTTTTTGAACTGTAGATCAGAGGATTTTGCATTTTTCTTATATTCTATCATCTGTACTGAATAATACAGTTAGCAGGTAAATAAAATTAGAAATTAGAACTGTACAAAATATAGTACAATTAAAGATATGCAGCATAAAAATAGATTCACCAAGATTATTCTAGGTTTGTTCTCCCCACCCCCATTATATGTGAGTAGGTTTCACCAGCGTGACAAATGTAAAAGGAATGTGTTGGTTAAATATTATTCCATATGTCAGGCTAGAGAACATACTGTAGAGCAAAACATTTTATTTCATTTCATTGAAATGGTACCCCTGATCGAGTTCTGTGCAAATCTATAAAAACTAATCAATACATTAAACCTTTATATCTGGAAAACATAAGCAAATAGATGGTATCATATATAGAAATGACACATCATAAATGCTGTATGTAAGATCACATGATGTATTATGTCCATTTTATTATGATTGTTCAAAACTGTGGAAATAATGTAAATAAATCCCTGTTACATTTTGCTTCCATGTCTTCCTAGATATTCTAGAATTCTTGCAGAATTTCTCTTCAAATTTGGAACTGATTCATATATTCTTTATTTCATTTCTAACCCAGCAACATAGCCACCAAAAGGACTGAAGCAAATAAATGGTAAGACTGCTATGTGTTGAGCACCTATACTAAAGGGACCGGCCGTGCACTACGATGGCACAATGCGTTCATCATTTTGACAAAAGTTCTGAATTGGAGGGTTCATGTTTACATGTTATATCTTTGAAAAATGTTACACTTGAGTTAATCGTGATGATAAAATGTGGTTTTGGAATTGACTTTCTGATCTATCATGTAGGAATGCTGTGTAAGTAAAAATGTCCCCAAATCTATGCACTTAAGTCTATAACTCTTGATTAATAGAAACAACCAAGGTCTCGCTACTCCAGTGGTTCCCAAACTTGGCAACTTTAAGACTTGTGGACTTCAACTCGCAGAGCTGGCTGGAGAATTCTGGGAGTTGAAGTCCACAAGTCTTAAAGTTGCCAAGTTTGGGAACCACTGCTCTACTCTACCGTGTTTCCCCAACAATAAGACAGGGTCTTATGTTCTTTTGCCCCTCTAAATAAGCACTTGGCTTTATTTTGGGGGCGGTCTTATTATTTTTGAGGTGCAGGAGGCAGCGAGCGTGGTCACCTCATGGCTGATGCTGTGTTGCAATATTTTTGGGAAGGTCTTATTTTCAGGGGAGCATGCGTTCAAAAGCCCAATTGGGCTTATTATCCAGGGAGGTCTTATTTTCAGGGAAACAGGGTATTACCTGCCTTGCAATAAACCTTTGCATTATGGTTTCTCTATTGTTGACCAAAGGACCCTGAAAGAATGTGAGAACTATGCAGTTACATCATTGTGACTGTTTCCCTCCTGGCTGTGAGCCATAAACAGTTGGACTGTGCAAATTCTTTGACAGATGTACTGCCAAGTAATTGTAGGTATAGAGAATGGACAGTTCCCAGAATTTTCAGGTAGAATGACAACCAGCTATTAAAACAAGGGGGACAAATGACAAAAGCACAATGGCATAGATGTGATACATTGGGCTGCTCTTTAACATGAGCTTTCTTATGTCATACACCTGTATGAATAGGATTATGGAGCAATACTGCTATTTTGACCAACAGATTTTATAGATTTTACTTTATGCCTCTGAAACCAGGCATCTTCCAGATGTGTTGAGAGTCACAAATCCTTCAACTCCCAATAACTGTCAAATAAGTATAAAATTTAATCCGTTGTGTTTGAGAGAGGAGGGGTACAGAATGTTTTACAGATGGTATCAATTCTGATCGTAATTG
This sequence comes from Thamnophis elegans, assembly GCF_009769535.1. Lineage (NCBI taxonomy): Eukaryota > Metazoa > Chordata > Lepidosauria > Squamata > Natricidae > Thamnophis > Thamnophis elegans. Next base: position 1,591,093 of record NC_045541.1, on the reverse strand, counting down.
CCAAAATAGACAAATCTTATAGTAATAAATGCTAGAAATACCAAAAAGAAAAAAGGGAGAAGGAACATTCTATCATATGTGATGGTCATGCAAAAAAAAAATAATGAAAAGAAATGCATATCATCAATCAGAGAATCTTAAGGATCAAATTTGAAACAAAATCACAATTAATCAAAATTAATTCCAGGACATATCAATAAACTATTGTGATTTATTAAAATACAAACCTACAGCTGCCAGGAGAAATTTTGCACAACACGGTAAAAAGACATATCTGATTGGGGATTTACATTTGCACAGAATGTGGGTTTTAAATCCTGCAGTTTGCTGGCACTTAGAACAGCCAGAGCCAATTTGAAAAGCACCATAAAAACAGCAAAAGCAAGGCCACTGTCAGAAGGTTCAAAAGTTTTTTCAAGACACTAGGACCACCAGGTGTATGTGGCAAGGCCTCCAGGTCATTACAGACTATAAAGGGTCTCCATCGTGTTATAAAGGCAACACAGACTTTTTAAATGAGCTGAAGACATTTTTGGGAAGATTTGAGCATCCAATAGCACCCCTGCAAGGAAACTCTCCCCACCCTATCCTGTCCTTAACTTTGATGTTACCTCTGTCCAGAAGTCATCACGGAACGTCAACATTCAAAAAGTAGCAGGCCCAGATAACATCCCTGGGTGTGTTCTTAAGGAACGTGCAGACAGTTGCCTTGTGTTCTTACAGATGTTTTCAATCTTTCATTGCAGCAAGCAGTGGTCCCATCATGTTTTAAGACAGCCATTATTTTGCCAGTGCCAAAAAAAAGTCTACAATTATGGGTCTTGATGTTTACCATTCTGTTGCACTTACATGCATAATTATGAAATGTTTTGAAAGGCTGATAAAGGACATTATTGTATCCAGCTTCCCTCCAGCATTTGACTCACTCCAGTTTGCTTACCGTCCAAATCGCTTTACAGGGGATACGATTTCTTCTGTTTTCTATCTGAGCTTTGGGAGCCCGCTTGCAAGGGAGCAGCTACCCAGCAACCCCAAAACAATAAGCCCTCCCTGATAATAAGCCCAAGGCCATATTTCATGGGGCAAAAGAAAATAAGACCCTATCATATTCCTTTCTGTATGTCTTTGTGCAGGCCATTCATTGGAGCAAGACGGTCAGTGGGTGACTTCAACACACAAAAGGACAGTTATCTTCCTTTTCTATTATTTTGTGTGCTGCTTTCATCCTAATGCAGTGCATGCAATTAAAGTCTTCCTCTCTGTGTCTCTCTGTGCAGGCCATTCATTGGAGCAAGCGTGATCAGTGATACAGAAGACCGGCAAGGACAGTCATCTTCCTTCTGTAAGTAGCTGTCTTCATTGTTTTGTGTGCTGGTTTCATCCTAATGCAGTGCATGCAATGAAAGAATTCGTTTCTGTGTCTCTTCTTTGTGCAGGCCATTCATTGGAGTCAGTGATATGGAAGACCGGCAAGGACAGTCACCTTCCTTCTGTAAGTAGCTCTTTTATTGTTTTGTGTACTTATTTAATCTTATTTAAGTAGTAAGTACACAAAATAATAATTTCCCTTTTTTATATCTTTTGTACATCATCCATTGGGGCAAAAAATTCTGTGACATTGTCTTGGACACTCCCACCCGGTCACATGGCTGGAAAGCCACTCCCACTCAGTCACATGACTGTCAAGCCACTCCCACCTGGTCACATGGCAAGCCACTCCCACAAAGCAGGCCACACCTACAGAAGAGGTTCTAAAAAAATTTAAAACCCACCACTGATCCATAGTACAAATTCTATAGAAATTCTTTACAATATGGCCCAGAGAAGTAGTAAGCATGTATTGGATTTTCAAGTTTTATTCGAGCATTAATATTTGCTTCCTTTCTGTAATGTAATGCTAGATGGCAAGTCAAAAGGCATTAAATACAATGCTGCCCAAACAAAGGGAATTCTTTGTTGAAAGTTAGTAAAATTTCAACACTTTGAGTTTAAAAGAAAACAAAAGCACAACTTTTTGTGCTTTTGCCACCAATTGTGATTTAAATGTAACTATCTACTATAAAGTATTCCATTAGAACAGTCATTTTCAATTTTTTATCTTAGAAAACCATTGCTATCTTTAGTGCAAAAACTTTAGCATATGCCTCCTATATATCTATGCTGACAAGCATGAGTTGCAACTAAAAGATGGCATGCCATTCCTGAAACACATTCAAAGCAAACAGACAAACAAACAAAATCATTCTCCAGTGGCCAAACTCCACAGGAATTATTATTTTCCCACGTGAGCTGAACAAGTATCCATGAACACACCTGGTATTTCTCTGCACCTACATATTTTAGAAAGACTGGCAAAAATAACATTTGTGGACGCATTTCTCTCATTGGAGATATTTTCAACCTTGATATTTTTTAATTTCTTAAATTTATACAGTGTCTTTTGGGGGGGGGGAATCATAGGAACGGAGCTAGCAAAACTTTGAGTGAGTTACTCCCTCCCAGCCCAAGATGTTGGTAGACATCTATCTATCTTCTGAGAGTAGATCTGTGTAGTAGATTATGGGCCATAAGCCTCAAGGAAGAGACATTCATTCTACAGTTGATTTATGCTGATAATAATAATTGGTAACACAACGATGTGCATACAAATATTTATACTGTAGATCAATTTGTTGTAAATTAATAAAGTTGTGACTCTGATAGGTCCAACTTAGTATGTCTCATTTCTTTCTCAATGTACTTACAATAATTAATTCAAAGTTAATTAAGGGGTTTATACATAAATGCAAATTCATTTATTGTTCAGCACAACCAAATTCAATTATATGTCTATTTTCCATTATAAAATCAGTAAACTTTTTAACCTCCCAAACTGAGAATAAAACAAAGGTTAAGAAAATTAAAAATTTAAATCCTTAGCAAATTCTTTTAAATAAATTTCTGCTGCAAAATTTGTACCTTTTGTATCTATAGTTATATCTGAATAATTACTACTATGGATTCTTCTAAGGGTTTGAAAATGAAGTATTTTGAGTATAGACAAGTTACAACTGCTGATACAGGTTTTATTTTAGATTTATATTGTATGTATGGAAACACTTGAGAGAATAATTATGATCAGCATTTAATAGCTGTAATGTAAATTGTAATAAAAACTATATTCAAGAATAAAATAGTAGATAGTTTTGAAAAGTATCTCATTCACTACAGAAACCATTTGGATGTGGCTTTGTCATCAAATTAACAAAACCTAATTTTTAAGTGTGTTTTTGATTAATCCATTAATTCTTCCTTGGGAAAAAAGCTCAATACTATTTTAGCATTCGTTTAAAATTGTGCTTTGAATATTCTGAAACTATGTTAAGTTTAACTATAATTCTTGATATCATCATATCAGCCCCTATATGACAGTTGTGAAAAGAGCAAAATTATTTCTATCTATATCCTGATCTTGCCAAATTCAGCTACCACTAGAAACAGCATTCGCTCTGGGTTTTGTCAATTAAATTAAAAATAACCATAAGATTGTTGGGGTGGATACCCCACTGATTGTATATGCTGATAGTACAGTTACCCTTTTACAAATTCCACTAAAACTTAGATGAGCACTTTTTTTACCCATTTTTTTCTGAGAGGACTTACTGGTAATTGACCAGAAAAACAAAGTGGTGTTTTTTTTGCCAAGAAACCCAAAAGATTTAAAGGGATCATCGAAGAGAAGGAAATTGTGCAGATTAAAAGTGTCAGGTACTATACTTGAAGATAGTACTCCAATCTACAGATGACTGGAAAATATACCTGGATCATGGTGGTTCACAAGCACAAGGTGGGACAAATATCTGTAGTCCATGGTGCCCAGTTGTGATGATACCCTCGCTACAAATCATTTTGGCTATGCAAATTTTGCAAAAGCTTTTTCAATTGTTTATATATGTAATGTGATGCTTAGAAGGGAAGCAAATGAAAAAAATGGAAGTGAGAGCAAGGCTGTTAACGCTCACAGTATTGACTCAAATGCCATTTTTTCCCATCCCATTTTTTCAGAGGGACCAATTTCCATTCTTGGCAACAAGCAATCCTTGGGAAACCTACCTGTTGTGGCTTGTCGCTTAAGCAAGTGCTGCTTTCTTTGGGATACGTTCAAGCTAAAATAATGATGAGAGAAAGGATCCTAGACCAAGAATTCCAGAATGAGGTCAACCATAAAGCCCATGCTACAGTTTGTACAATTAATTTATGGGAAATAGTTCACAAATTTTGCAGTTAATCCAAATCATGGCGTAGGTATGGCAGAAGCCACTTTGAAATATACTTTAAGACAGTGTTTCTCAACCTTGGCAACTTGAAGATGTCTGGACTTCAACTCCCAGAATTCCCCAGCCAGCGAAGGCTGGCTGGGGAATTCTGGGAGTTGAAGTCCGGACATCTTCAAGTTGCCAAGGTTGAGAAACACTGCTTTAAGATAATGTTGAGATTTAGCAGAAATGACATTGATTAAAGGTCAAAATCATCCTACTGCTGATATTCCTAATAGCCATCCATCCATATCTTCATTGCAGTATTGATTAGGTAGAATACAACATTCAGCAGCAGATGAAATGAAGTAAAACAGTTTGTGATTATTTCGTTGATGTTGTCAGTATATTTCTACTTTTGCAAGCAGTATAATAAAATTTGACTACATTTATTGATAGAATCATACCACTGATGATATCAATTATACATGGGATAACTTACAACTATTTTCCAGGCAGATACTTAATTTCTTTAGCTTTCCTTGCACAGTCGAAAACAAAGCTTAATGTTTTACCTTCTACTCAATGGGAGATTTACCGAAAGGGAAATTTATCAAATTCCCTATGCAGCACAAATGCTATTAAGATTATCACACATGTGCTTTTACTCTGTACCATTAACAAAATAATTGAGAAACTTTCATTCTTTATTGACCCATATCATACTTAATGATGCATACATATCATACACATATCATACTGAAAGTTTTCTTCTTGATTTCCCCCCCACTCACCCCATTATTTGAAATGTATCTAGATTTTGTCTGGCAGCAATTAAAATCCACAATTACATAATTAAGAGTAGTAAGTAATCCAGTATTAACCATTAGACATAGATAAACTTATTAAAATTCTTTTTTTTAATCTTTCTATGGTTTTACATCCTTTTTATAGTCTTCAGAGCCCTCCTCCCCCCCCCATTTAGTTCAATCTCAGTATTGCTATTAAGAATTTTTATAGAGATATCTTAGTTTATAGTATTGCATTAGTAACTCTAGGTTTTAGTTACTTTTAACAAGTTTCAGTGTGGCTATTGAAAAAGATGTAATTTTATATCGGTCTATGAGTGAAATAAAGTTTTGTTGTTGGTGGTATAATTTTAAATGAAAAAAAGTTGTTATTCCAATAAATTAGAAATGTTTCTTCAAACTCACGAGATTCCTGCCTGATACCAACTGCATGAAGTACAATGTTTTCTTCAGGCATTTGATTTTCTTTAGACATTTGACTTTCACACTACCCAGGAGAGCACCGGTTGATAGATGGTCATAACCATTTAATGAATAGATAGAGTGAATATCTAGGTGTAAAGCATTTGACTCCTGAAGCTCTAAATAACAGTTTGCCACACTTTCCCCCACCACCCAGCTGAAGAGCAGGTAACAGATGGCTGTTTTCCTATTAGCAACTGCAGCAGGGAACCAGGAACCACGCCAGGCTCCTGCTGCAAATCACTGGTTTTTCCGTTGTCACTAGCAGCAGAACTGCTGAGAGAACAGGGACAGCTATTTCCCACCTTTCATTTGTGTGTTGGTCTGGATGAACAACATATACAGGTAATCTTTGACTTACAACATTAATGGAGCTTGCCCGTTCATGTCAGAAGTCGGGGACTACATCATCTAATGACCTCCTTGTCCTTGCTTTCCCCAATGCATTAATTAAATGAACGTGCGTCATTAGGTGGAGCATGGAGTGACTCAGGGATGGGAGAAGCTGAGGGTCTAGTGCAGGCGCAGGCACTCCCAGGAGGCTCCCCCCACCCTCTAAGGCAGTGTTTCTCAACCTTGGCGACTTTAAGTCCTGTGGACTTCAACTCTCAGAATCCCCCAGCCAGCTGTGAAAGAAACACTGCTCTAAGGCATCCCATGCGCTGACTCCTGGCCCTGGGTTTCCCCAGAGCCCTATGGGTTCTTCCATACCCGCCCCGTCACCATTCCCTTGCTTACATTGAGAAAGTCGGGCTAGAGAATGGTGAGCCACATGGCACAATCAAGAACAAGAAATCCAGTAATGTTTGTTTCCGTTGCAATCTTTTCCTCTCCAACCTGAGAGGAGTTCGTCAAAAAGTAAGCGAGTGAATGGTAACGTGGGATGGTTGTAAGGGCGAATGACCGCAGGGGGACTGCAAAATTAGTAACTTTGAAATGGACTCATATTTAGCATTCTGGGTGTGTGTTGTAACTTCAAACATTCATTGAATGGCCTGCCATACGTCAAGGATTACCTGTACGTCTGTAATCATTGTTAAATCTCATTTTACCCCAGAGTTTATTGAAGTCACTCTCTCTCTCTCAGCCAAACCTACTTTAGACTTCCAAATAAGAGGCCTTAATCTTGCAGAGAAAAAAGCACAATATAAATATAACAAATAATGTGTAGCTCTAGTACACATTAGTGTTCTAATATATTCAGATCATACAGGGCAACAGTGGGAAACATATATGATTTAGAAGGCTTAGCACATTAAGCCTTCTAAAGGATCTATGTTGCCCACCCTCAATCGCCTGGAATGTATTCTTTCCTCCCACATAAAAATTGCTCAGTTTTATGTTATTACCAAATAACTATTAAAGACTAGGCAAAGGATCAATAAGAAATTCTCAATAGGAACTAAGATTTTTGCTTTCTGATGCTTTTTGAGATTTGTTCCCCCTCAGGAACGTTCTGCATTAAACCTACAATATAAGATCCAAAGTCAGAGACTTCAAAAAGCAAAACATAGGTTGGCACCTGTTTGGGCCCTGTTGTTTATGGCCTCTGCCAACCTTGTTTCTACAATGGCAGATGCCCCCCGTAACATATTTGAAAATATAAGCAGGGTATAACTAAGGATGTCTCCTACTTCCATTCTCTTAGGAAAAGTCCATAAATTTTCTTGAAACATTTAGAAATATGTACAAGTTTATTTGGGGTGAGTAGGTGAGAGTCACTTTGGGATCCATGGATAATCTTTTCAGCTGTATTATATCACAGTTGCAGTGAGCGTAATATATCTAGACTGCAAAAATCCAGATGACCAGTGGAAGACAGTGTATTTATTGATCTATTGATCATCAGAGCAGGTGAGACATAATTTAGATAATGAGAGGCCAGATTCTGGCAGAGCACCAAGAACATACTAGCAGCTAGCTGTGATGGGCCAAGCAAAATCCAACAGTTTATCTCCTTAGCAATAGCAATAGCAGTTAGACTTATATACCGCTTCATAGGGCTTTCAGCCCTCTCTAAGTGGTTCACAGAGTCAGCATATTGCCCCCACAGTCTGGGTCCTCATTTTACCCACCTCGGAAGGATGGAAGGCTAGTCAACCTTGAGCCGGTGAGATTTGAACCGCTGAACTAAAGATAACAGTCAGCTGAAGTGGCCTGCAGTACTGCACCCTAACCAGCTCCTTGAGAGGAGAAGGTAGCAATGTCTCTAATCAAACCATACCAGCATTTCAGGATAAATCAGACTTCACATGTTCCCCTCTGCTCTAAACCAGTGGTCTCCAACCTTGGCAACTTTAGGACTTGTGGACTTCAACTCCCAGAGTTCCTCAGTCCACAGGTCTTAAAGTTGCCAAGGTTGGAGACCACTGCTCTAAACAACTCAAACTTGATATTTGGATTGGATTGTGAAATTCTCTGGCTCATAAATTATCTGGTACTGCTGTTAAAGACAACTCTTGTGTCTCTGCCATTCTCCTGGTGGCAAATTGCTATGGTTCAAGTTACAATGCAAGTTACATGCTCTTTGAACTTTCTAAAATTAAAGTAGTCTCTGGCTAATTGCTCACACAATTCCTGGTTTTCATCAGAGAGTTTACAACATGGCATTAAGATATTAAATATTGTTTTTGCATATATTTCTCTCTCATATTAGTTGGCACAAGGCACTCTACAGCTAATATATCAGGAAAGAAAAGGTTGGGGACTCGGTGATAAGTTTTTCCAAAATTGTCAGGTCCACAAATGGATTCTTGAAGAGAAGATCACCATCATCTCTTTCAAGGCTGGTGAGAACATTCCCTTTCTTGATTGTTACCTGGATCCAACCTGTCACATTTTCTTGGCTCCCTGAAGGATCTGATAACAAGACATTGCTCTAGGAACCACATCAGATTTTGCTTTGAAAGTCAAGATTCTAGCAAATCAGAGCAAGTTTATCAGCAAAATGTTGCACTAATTGGCACAGCTAGATAATGGTTCCTGTTGATGACTTCCTATTCAATGTTCAAGAGCAATGATGTTGAGTGTTGAACAATGGATGTCAACACACTGGCCCAGTAAAAGTAGATAAGTAAACTTGTTTCGCTATTCTTATTGCATAGTGTAGGATCTTATATGAGCTCATACCATGCTTGATCAGATTCACTTTACCCTTCTCAACTTGCATTAGGTGCTTCTTCATCACTTCATTTCCGGAGATCCTACTAATCAAAAGGGCTCCCTGACTAATAACAAGGGAATAGTCAACTTGGAAAAGGTGTTGGGTGGTGCTTAATTGGGTTGTTGTGTAACTCCAAGTAAGGCTAGTTCTGTTTGGGAATTAAAACTAACTCTTGCAGGGTTAACATAACAAACCAATTCATTTCATTTAGAAGTATATGAACAATTCTACCCCCCTCCCCTTACCCACACCAATTCAATTTGAATGTATTGTGCAAATAGCCTGAAAAATGTTTAAGATGTTGAGAAAAATGATTAAAAATGCTTTGATGATTTAACTAAAGCTAGGTTTCCTTCCAACAAAACTTCAGAGAGCTGAAAGGTCAAGCAGAAAAAAATAGTTCATTTGTAAAGACCAATAATAAGTGTTATCAATCCTGGCCAGAGATGTTTATGAGACTTCCATCACAGAATGTCATTCCTCTATCAAAATTGTGCAGCTTACAGAGAACTTTAAAATAAATATGAACCAAGTATTTAGAAGACTGCTTCCTTCTAAGAGCTTACGGGTCTCAGAAAGCATGGTGATTTTATTATTACATGTGCCTATAAATCAGTGTTAGCATTCTAACACTATTATTGTTGTTAGTTCTCGTTAACTATTTCAGATTTGCAAAATGTTGCCAAAATTCCTCCCATGGATATTTCATGTGCATTTGCTAAACAAAATAAATCTGCATCTATCATTCTGTTTGTACAGTATCAATTCCTCTTGCTCATGGTGTGCTAATTCAGGCAACAATTATGAAATAAATGCATATGTCAAGAAGTTAAGCAATCATATATATTATATTGTCATTCCATGCAGGATGTGCAACAACATCTTCCATATTTTATTAATAACATACCATCAACCAACCAACAATTTGTGTTTCAGAATTAATGGCAATATGTTGTTAGCACACTGTGCATTAGAAAAGCTAACAGTTAATGGAAAAATATTCTCAATAAGAAAAGATTACCAACTAGATATACACACTCATACCAAATCTCTAATCCAAAATAATACAGCCTTTATCTCTGAAACATTTTTAAAACAAATCTTTGGATTTAAATGACAATCAGAAAAAGTGGGCATTAAAGATATAATAAAATATGTATCTGCATTCTATTGGGACCTGTAACAAGGTTACAAGGAAGCAGATTTAATGTCCAGATTTTGGTTGGGAAAAATTCCTAGCAATAAAAGCTGTTTAAGAATGGAGTCGATTGCTTTGGAAGGTAATGAATGCTTCTTTGCTGGAAACAAAAGTTTGATGCCTATCTGTTGGGGATGCTATACCAGTGGTCTTTCATCATGTGGCATGCTGAGTTAGATTATTTCCACAAACTCTTTCAACCACTCTACTTTATGATTCTGGATTCCAGAAAGCAACCATATAACTACTACTGCACACAGAGAGGAGAGCAAGTGGCTGTGGTGGAGGAGCAAGCAAGGATAGAGCAAGTAGAAAAATAATGAATCTACTTGCGGACAGTGTTGTTGTTTTTTAAAACTGCATTGAGTTTAACATAATATTAATGCTTGAATATGCCCAGGAAGTACAGAAGTTATTATTCACCAATATTTACAGTTAAAGGCTCAATGCCAAAGATCAGTGGAGATACCCATCTGCTGAGTGCATATGGAAGCAAAAAGCTTTGTATAACCATTTTAAATCCTGCCCAACAAGCAGCTGGCTACACTTTAAGGTTTGTTAATATTTTAAATCTTACAAACAGTACCTATATTTCAATTTTTAAACAAAGTAGATTAAGCATGCAGAACATGACTTCTGGAATTCCTCCCCAAACTCTTTATCCCCAGTGACCATATACTTGCAGGAAGGAAGCAGGGTGTATGTGTATATTCAGGGGTGGGGTGGCCAGCATCGCGGTGAGACGATGTTCTCCTCCAGGGGCTCCTGAGGGATCATTGATATCACATCCGTCAGGGGGTCTTTTTTTGACTGAAATCATCCGGTAGGGACGGTGAACAAGTTAGGCACAGAATGGTGAGCGCAGGGAAATCACGGATTCCCTGGTTTGGCTGGAAGAAGCCTCTCAACCGGACGACTGGGAGAACGGCCATTGCGAGCTGTTAAGAAGCTGGGGCAGCCACAACAGAACAGCTGAAGTAAACAAAGTGTGAATCATCTGGGTGAGTGCCTTGCTTTACTTTTAAAAAAAGAGATTTTTCTTTTCTAATCTCCTTGGACTAAGTCAGTGGTTCCCAAACTTGGCAACTTTAAGACTTGTGGACTTCAACTCCCAGCAGAGCTGGCTGGAGAATTCTGAGAGTTGAAGTCCACAAGTCTTAAAGTTGCCAAGTTTGGGAACCACTGGACTAAGTAAAAGAGGAGAAAGAGGCACAAAGAGAGGAGGTAGGAGTGGGTGGGTGGGTGGGTGCCGCTCCACCTCTGATACTATAGTGGCGAAAAAAGTGGGCGAGCCCAGTGGAAGAAGAAAGAATGGAAAGAAAAATTGATTTGGAAATAAAAAGACAAGGATTGGAAGTTTAATTAAGTACTTTTAAATTACTATGTTTGCTATTTTGAATAAGTTGAATCAAATTAAATCAAGATGATAAAGGTGATTAAATGAACAATTTTACAACATTTATTTTTCCCATTTGAGAGCTAATTATAGTGCCATCTAGAGGCACAAGTGGGACTGACAATGAACAAGAGCCGAGGTGGCGTAGTGGTTAGAGTGCAGCACTGCAGGCTATTTCAGCTGACTGCAGTTCTGCAGTTCGGCTGTTCAAATCTCATCGGCTCAAGGTTGACTCAGCCTTCCATCCTTCCGAGGTGGGTGAAATGAGGACCCAGACTGTGTGGGCAATATGCTGACTCTGTAAACCGCTTAGAGAGGGCTGAAAGCCCCATGAAGTGGTATATAAGTCTAACTGCTATTGCTACTGCTATTAAATGAACTAAATGAATTAAATAAATAAGGACAGTATTGAGGAAAATAAGATTAATGACATTGGAGGGACATGATTTACAACTAGGTTGGCATGCATTTTTATGGTATGGGAAAATAAGATACATAGTTATTTTCAAAAACATGTAAGAAATGCTTTATTATTAGTAGCATGGGAGAATGTTAGAGGAAAACATTATTTGAAAATACCAATGTGGCTTTCGACAATGGAAGCATTAGTACATCCAAACCTTATTAAGATGGAAAATATTATTAGGTATAAAGATATTCTATCAGAAAAGGGAGTATTGAAACAGATGGTGTTACAGATATTGTCACAGGATTGAGGCTGTTCCCAGTAAAGCTGCCTTTGGCAATTGATTGGTGGTGAATTTGTCAATGCCAATGGTGCAACATTTGTTGTGGGATTACACCCAAGGCACCTATTACTATTGGTACTACCCTTAGTTGCCTTTGTCATAGTCTTTCTATTTCTATTTCTATAACTTTATATTTTGTTATCTTCTCCAGTTCTTTCTCTTCTATTCTGCTGTCACCGGGCACTGCCACGTCCACTATCCAGACTTTTTTGCCTTTCTTACCTACAATTGTTCAGTCTGGGATCTTATCTGGCAGGTGCCTATCTGTTTGAATTCCCAGAGCAGTTTACCTTCTTCATTTTCTATTACCATCTCTATTTTATAGCCCCACCAGTTCTTGCTTGTAGGCAAATGATATTTTTACAGATCTTCCAATGCACCATTGTTGCTATTTTGTCATGCTGCTGCTTGTAGCCAATCTGTGCAATCTTCTTGCAACAACTTAACAGGTGGTCCACTGTTTCTTCAGCTTCTTTGCATAGACAGCATTTGCTGTCTTCTCAATTCTGGCTTTGTATGAATTTGTCCTTAAGGTTTGATCTTATGCAGCCATGATTAGTCTCTTGGTCTCTTTCTTCAACTTTCCTGCTCTTAATCATTGCCGGGTCTTGTTATTATCTGTTTTATCTTGCTTGCATCTGACCTCAATTTGCTGATCTTATTTTCCAGTCTAATCTTCCATTTCTGTGGTACATTGTTCGGGGTTTTTTTCTTTGTTGATTTTGGATCCCAGGTATTCAGTTATAACTGCAACTATGCTGTACATTAGTTGGTTTGTTTCTTGCAGTGAGTTGGTGCTTATACTTGATGTTACAGTATTTGCATCTTTTAATGCTTGTGCTAGATGATTCTTTAGAATATGTTGCATTCCAAGCATCCTTATTCTGATGTTTCTGTGCTGTTCTAGATGTTCAGTTATTCTTTGTTTTAATTCTTTTACTTCCTTAGTTAAAGGGGTTTGTTCTTCAGGAGGCTGAGGAGAGAGTGCCTGGTTTCCAAATGAAAACAGTTTTATATCTCTGTGGGATTCCTCTACTGCCAACTTCCCCTGGTTTGCCTCTATATTCCGAGTTACTTCTGGCAAGGCTTTGATTTCATTGCCCTGGGTAAATCTTTGCAGTTTTTCAATTCTGCTTCCATGAATATTTTATTTCATATTATAAATCAACGTTTATCTGCTAGTCTCTGTTCTGTTATTTCTGATTCTGCATGTTCTTCTTTCTGGAACCGGTGCATCCATTTCACATATTGTCTTTCTCTTGGACTTGATCTGTAATAACAGGTTATTTCTGTGTTTCAATGGCTATATATTTGCTACAAGTAAACACCTTTTGTTCCAGTACTTCTGCAGCTGCTGGCCCTGGTTGCTCAGCCAAAAGATCTGAGTATCACCAGATATTCAGGAACTCAAACATCTAGCATGGACCTTGTTAACCCAGTAACATCCAAGCCAGTATGGCTTTCTGATAACCACTGTCCAGAACCATTACAAAAATCAAAATCACCGCTAAGTTCTTCTATTCTTTGATTAGAGTTAGTTTTAAAAATTTTAGGCAGTCCGTTTTTTTTTTTAACAATAAAAGTTTCTCACCAGCTTAACACTTAACACTTCTCCATATTGCCCTGACTTTGTCAGTCTTGAAGGACTGGAATTTTTACCGCTAGCAGAAGACTTTAAACCTGCTTCTCTCAGAGATTTTGCGATATCCCCGAGATCAGCAAGATGTAATCTTCCTGTTCACCATCTCTTCAGGATGATTTAGGTCCGTTAGAACCCCCCAGCAATAAAAGTATCGAGTGCGATCACAGAGCTTTGAGATCGCATGTCGTCTCATCACGGCATCCAGGCTCCGCCCCGCCAGTATGGTTTTCTGAAATTTATATCTCACCATATTTTTTATGAGAGCAATACTGTTTTTGTCTGACTCCTCTGATGAAACCTGTCCTGTATGGCCGAATCTTTGGCATAGCTCTCACCTTCCTCAGAGCATAAGTCCCACAACTACGTCAAGGCAGTGTCTTACTGAGGGTTTATTGTTGTTGTTATATAAGATTTAATCTTCAGTTCAATTCATACAGTCTGGGACTAGTTAAACTTAATACTTAAAGTCCTTAAACAAGGACCTAAGAGCTGTTCGGATAACTATGTAAATAGTTCCAAATCAGGTGGTTTTTTGGAAAAAAAAATGTGTTCAAATGGTGCTCCACTTGTTTTAGAATTGCACCCAAGGTACATATTACTATTGGTACTACCTTGGCTTGCCTTTGCCACACACATTCTGTTTCTTCTATTTGTAGGTCTTTGTATTTTGTTATCTTCTCCAGTGCTTTCTATTCTATTCTGCTGTCTCCAGGCACTGCCACATCCACTCTCCAGACTTGTTTGTCTTTCTTATCGACAACTGCTAAGTCCAGGGTATTATGTGCCAGGTGCCTGTCTGTCTGAATTCTAAAATCCCAGAGCAATTTAATATCTTCATTTTTTATGACTTTCTCTATGTTATGATCCTAACATTCTTGTTTGCAGTCAAATGACATTAGTGGTGGTGGTGGTGGTGGTGGTGGTGGTGGTGGTGGTGGTATTTACTTTATTCATTAAACATGAAACTCAGCCAACTGAACATTCAAAAATGCATTGCAAATACCAGTGACTGGTGCTAATGGTTGATACAGTTTGCTACCAGCATCCTAGGTATCAATCAAGGACCTTCTTAAAATATAAGATGTTCTGAGTAGCATAGTTTTTTGCAGTTCCACTGGTGTCATTGCAGGAAGCTGCAATTTGTGGATGTATCTTGTAAAATGCTAGGAGATGGTGCCAAGTGCCCCAATGACAATGGGTATCACTGTTACATGCTTCATCCATAGCCATGTAGTTTCGATGGCCAGGTCACGATATTTCATTATTTTTTCTAGTTCTTTTTCTTTGACTCTGGCATCTCCAGGAACAGCGATATCAATAAACTGTACACTTGGGCCCTCTACAACTGTGATATCTGGGGTGTTGTGCTCCAAATGACGATCCGTTTGTATTCAAAAGTCCCACAAGATCTTCACCTTCTCATTTTTGATAACTTTTTCCAACCCGGCTCAGAGTTGACTCAGCCTTCCATCCTTCGGAGGTGGGTAAAATGAGGCCACGGATTGTTGTTGGGGGCGATATGCTGACTCTGTAAACCGCTTAGAGAGGGCTGAAAGCCCTATGAAGCGGTGTATATAAGTCTAACTGCTATTGCTATTGCTATTATGTTCCCCTGATGGATACAGGTAAATCAATTTTTTTACATAATGACCAGTGGATTAATTTAGCAACTCGGTCATGTCTAACTTTGTAATCAGTTTGTGTGATTTTGCTGCATTCACATATTAAATGTGAAACAGTTTCAACTTTGTTATTGCAAAGTCAGCAGTTTGGATTGTCAGTGGATTTTTGTATTTTTGCTTTCATGGCATTAGTTTGTAGTGCTTGTTCTTGAGCATTCAGTATTAAATCTTCCATTTCTTTCTTGATAATTCCCATCTTATTATTTGTGGTTAATCTTTGGTGAGATTCACAGCCTTTGGGGCTGGTTGGTAGCTCAACAGCTCAAGTCCTAACCAAGGACCAAGGAACTGTTAAGGTAACGTCGGAGGATATAAGCTGTTCCAAGTAGGGTGGTTTTTTGTAGAGTCAGAATATTCAAGTCTGATAAATTTTAAATTTCCAAATAGTGAGGTAGCCCTTTAGGTATTGCTCCAAGGACTCCAATTATAATCAGGACAACACACGATTTCTTTTTCCATAGTCGCTCAACTTCAATTTGCAAGTCCCGGTATTTTGTGATTTTTTTCTTGCTGTTTATCTTCAATTCGTGCATCTCCAGGTATTGCAATGTCAATGAACCATACTTTTTTCTTTTCAACTATTGTTATGTCAGGTGTGTTGTGGGCCAAGTGCCTGTCAGTCTGGGATTCTGAAGTCCCACAAGATCTTGACTTTCTCATTCTCTAAAACCTTCTGAACCTGATTGTTCCCAGTGGTTTTTGCTGTATTATTATTGTCGTTATTATTGTACAATTGTATCACAGCGGCCAGTTGTTTCACCGGATTTGGCATTGGTTACTAGTCGGCCACACCCAGGGGCCTAGGACGTCGTAACGTATTTTCATAATATGCATGCAGATCCAAGCAGTGCAACTTTTTGCATTTGACTGATGGTGATTTTGTCAATTTTTAACTGTTTTAAATGTAATTCCAGTGCTTTTGGAATAGCACCCAGTGTGCCAATTACCACTGGAATTACCACTGCTGGTTTGTTCCATAATCGTTGAATTTAGATTTTTAAGTCCTGGTATTTCGCAATTTTTTCATATTCCTTCTCGTCGACCCTGCTATCACCTGGTATTGCGATGTCTATGATTGTAACCTTGTTTTTCTCAACCAGTGTGATGTCTGGTGTATTATGCACCAGTATTTTGTCCGTTTGTATGCGAAAATCCCACAAGATCTTGACCATCTGATTTTCGGTGACTTTTTCAGGCTTATGTTCCCACCAGTTTGTTGCTGTTTTAATATTATAATTTTTGCACAAATTCCAATGGATCATTTGTGCTACTGAATTTATTATTATTATAATTATTATTGTTTGTTCACATTAGGTAAGTTAAGGCTTAAATGTAATAAAATTAGGACATGAAAAGCTATTGTGAGTTTATTGCTTTCAGGTCTTCTGAATTTAGACCTGTACTGACCGATGTAAATTAGCTAAAACATTTTTTATTCCTAAAACATGACACAAAAAGCAGAAATTCCCTTGAAACAATTCATCACTGTCGACAGGCAAACAAGCTCCCTAAAATCTCTATCATCTGATTTTACATAAAATGGATTGTTAATTTTTATTATTGTAGATTACCTTTACATCAACCTAACCTGCAATTGTTTCAAGATCTCCAAACCATAAGAGTTTGCATTATCTGTTACCCAATGCTAAATCTGTATCCATTACAAATGTCCCCACTCCTGTTGGCTTCAAATTCCAGCTCGGGATGACATTATGACTACTTGCCAAGCCTGAATGCAGCTACATAAGAGCAAATTTCAAGGGGATTTACTTCTTAGTAAGCATTCAGAGGACTGGAGCACACGGCTTTCAAGGGTCACAATCCAACCATTTCAACACAGGGGATTTAAATGTATCTCTCCCTTTGCCCCAATGAATTAATCTTTATAAACTAAGTTGTTTCTTATTATCATTTAATAATGTATTTATGTTCAACACCCAAGGTGTATTTTAAATACTCTCTCAGTTATGTCATTCATATTAAAATTCTTAACCTCTTGAATTCAAATTCTTACTGTCAGTTGCAACACTCTTTACAAGTCAGTAATCTAAGTTAAGAAGTAATGGCATTTCTGTCTGAATAAAACAAATATAAGTAGGCTGGTTCAAAACTTGTTCATAATTAACAAACTAAACAATTAACTCTTCATCAGAAAGCAGTGAAGTTGTCTTCAGTTATTAGATAGCAAACTCTTTTTATACATTTTCCATATGCAAGAAATAATGTTTGTGAGGTAGTGAAATAGCCAGAAAATGTTCTCCCGAGAACATTTCCTGCAACCTATGGTATTTCTATATAATTTGTGTACAGTATTACTTATAGTATTCTTAAATAAATAGCATTACTGTACAATATTGGGCTTAAAAGTTGAATTCTGCATTCTGCTCAAAATTTCCAAGTTGTCTTTGTTTTTGCATAAAATGCTATTAGATGAAAGGTTTACTGTATATCTGAAATGGCTGCAGAGTTTCCTTATTGTGGCTGTTTTCAGCTATCTTGGTTAAGAGCCATGCATGAAAAAATGGTGTTATATTTGTATGGATTTTTTTAAAAAAATAATTTATTTTTTTATTTTTGGAGAGATTCATGTGCTTATATTTATGTTTAGTTTCTTTTTTTAAGGTAAACATAAACTACATAGTTTTGTTAAGCTATTTTGAGTTTATCAAAAAGATTGTGTTACAGGAGGAACAATATACAATGCCCAGATTTAAAGAACAAAATAATAGCCATTTTCTTCCTTTGTCGGGGAGGGGAAGAGCCAAGAATTGAATGCTGTTAGCCCTGGGACACTAAATGAAAAAAAATATTAACTAGGTCAGTGATTTCAATGTATTCTGTTCAATTTCTGTCTCAGAATACTAGGAAAAAGTTGCTGTTATTATTACATATTCATGGATAAGAATGACTGTTTATTAGATGTACAGCCCGCCTTTCTTTCATGAGTTCAGTGAAGGATGCCTAGCAATCCTCTTCTAATTACTTGTTTAAAATAGCATCTCTGTGAGGCAGAAGTAGTAACTATTTCAAAGTCACTCAGTGAGTTTCCACAGCTATATTTGGCCATAAACCTGTATCTTCCAATCCATAAACAAGGCCGCCTTCAAAACCTACTAAGAAACATACATGGTGGTTTCCAGAAACTCCAAGTGCAAATCAAAAAGAAATCATTTACTGAACTATTTTTCGAAAGAAAGTCACTGGTTATCAAGTTAGGAATCTTTTTGACAACTGATAAGTTGTATTTATTTTTTGTTTATCTCAAACCTATTCTAAATCAGTTTAAGACAGTGGTTCCCAAACTTGGCAACTTTAAGACTTGTGGACTTCAACTCCCAGAATTCTCCAGCCAGCAGAGCTGAAGTCCACAAGTCTTAAAGTTGCCAAGTTTGGGAACCACTGGTTTAAGACACTGTTTTTCTTTTTCACTGCACACTGCCTTGAAATACAAGTAGGATGAAATAAATATGTGTTTTCAATCATAAGAAAGCAAAACCTACACAGAATTTAGGTAATAGGTTCAACAGCACCCATAAGGAAAGAAATGTATAGAAATATTTATAAAATCTATCTTCTAAGCACAAAAAAATGATCAAGAATCAGTTAGCTTCTATGGTAACTAATAAAAGAAATTTCTGTCAATAATTCCGTAGACTTAAAAGTATTTCTGCATTCACATTGATTATCAAATTAGTTGCTATCTCTGTGAGGAGAGTCACAGTGTTCCTTAATTACCTTTCTCTGAAATTGTAACTTTTTACATTATACATTTACCTTCTCTGGGTAGGTTTCACTCCTGTCCGGGAGAGAAATGCAAAAAGAGCTTAAAGCAGAAATCTACAATTTGAAGCTCCAGCAGGGCCATACGCTGTACACCCAAATACTAGATATGGTCTGTAAGACCGATGAAAACTTGCCAGAATTCGTCATATTAAATGCAACAAATAATAGCATTAATTGTATTTATTTAATTAATTCAATTAAAATTTTATTGAAATTCAGCCCTAGATACACACCCAAAAGTTAAATGTGGCCTTCATTTCAGATTTGTATCTTAATTAATAGGTCTTTTAAAATAGATTATTAGCTGAGTCTGTAACTGAAAAGCTGAATATGGAATAACTGTGGTCTCCTCATATTACTCACACCTATATTGAATAAAATTCATTATTAAATGAATTAAATAAAGAATACCTGAACAGGTTGGAACTCCAGCAAACAGCACTTTTAGTTGCAAGCCAATTTATACTTTGGAAAACCAATCTATCTCCGATAACGAACAAAATAGCAGCCTTTGTTTTGGTTTTAAATTTTGTTTAACATTACAGTGCAAAATATGAGTCAAAAAAGTGGGGGGAAAAGACTCAAACCACTGTTTCATTATCTCTAGCATTTTTCTCTGAAAACCTAAACTTTGAATAGCAATAGCAATAGCAGTTAGACTTATATACCGCTTCATAGGGCTTTCAGCCCTCTCTAAGCGGTTTACAGAGTCAGCATATCGCCCCCACAGTCTGGGTCCTCATTTCACCCACCTCGGAAGGATGGAAGGCTGAGTCAACCTTGAGCCGGTGAGATTAGAACCGCTGAACTGCAGATAACAGTCAGCTGAAGTGGCCTGCAGTACTGCACTCTAACCACTGCGCCACCTCGGCTCTTCATTGAATTCTAAACTATCTGTTCTGATGCCAAGCTATACTGCATAAAGTCCAATGGCAGAGTACTGTGTTCAATTCTCGCTTGTTTCAATGAGACTTAAGTATTATATACTAAAATTCTCAATAGTTCAATCGGTTATTTGCCCAATTAATAATATGATAAGAAAGCTCGGTTGATATAAAAGATCATATCTTGAACAATAAACCATTATCCCATTTAATATTCCATCTCAAAATCAATGAGGTTTTTTTTTTAAGAACTTAAAAATAAATGCCACTGCTTGGTATCAACAATGTCTATCTTTGATCTATCCTTGATAGAATGCAATTGCTCACTAACAATTAAAAAATAAGTCTTTATATTTTATAAAGGAGAATTCAGAATACAATCATCTTTTGAATATTGCTGTTTGAGGACTTCGACCTGAAACTCTTTATGAAATCAATACAAAGGCATTTGAGATCCAGTTTTAAACTGAACCAAGTAAGAAACATTAGCCTGACCCAAAAAAGATTCTCAGTTTGAAACATAAGAAATCACATATGATTTAAAAAGAAGCAGGCTAATAACATATCAGATTAAATGCACCCATTGTTATGTATGAAAAGAGATACGTTTTAATTATGTTCAGTTTGACAAAGAATGGATACTTTGAAAACCAAGAGATTTGATTTTGCTTTAATTATATAACAGTTCTACAGTAGTTCTGTTTAAAATGATAAGGCTCAGTCAAAGCAGTGTATAGGGTACATTTTTATTTGTTTGTTTTGCCAATAACTGTAAAAATCCTGCTTTTCTGCTTTTAAAGAAAGAAGTGGATTTAAGAAAAAGGGCAGATACAAGCCAAATGACAACCAAGACCAAATTCATCTTGTATCAGAAGACTCCTCATGAAGGCCATTGAAGGGTCTCTGACTACCATATGAAGCCAAATGTGGCATAAGCAGGAACTGGCCAAGTGTCATCAAAATACTTAGATAGTTGAATTACTTACACGCAATATAAATAGGTAAATAATGATGGAATTACTTATTACTTGCAAAAGTGTTTCATTCCATGATATGAAACCACTTAAAATATTTTAGAGGAAGACTGGCTAAGGAATCAGTCCTTTCTCTCACTTTTTTCCATGCATTATCAAAGTTGCAACGAGTAAGGCATCCCACGGAAACAGCCCAAACGAAATACGAATGTGACACAACTGAATTTTTCTGTTCCCTGTCCTCCAGGATCCTGGGAAGCAAATTAAAAGGTTATCTTAATAAGCTTAAATTAATATTAAAATACTATAAAACAGTGGGAAACCATGCTATTAATTCTCAATACTTAACTGTCAGTTTTTAGTAACATTGTCTTTTTTTTTTCACGTTTTGGAAAAAAATAGAGGGGGCCCTGCCCTCAGCACAATTAAGCTTTTTAATAACTAGACAAATGTTCACTCGGGGGGGGGGGCAGTGTTGTCTTTTTGTGAAAGAAACAGGGACTTCTCTTTACTATAACATCTGAACATTTTATTAAGTGGTAAAAAGTTAGACTATTTTCATGAAATAGATTAATCATTCATTTCCAGGCAAGAATTGAACAGGTTTTTACATATAATGCAAAACTACAATTAAAAACTACAACTTATACAGACTAAAAAAATTCCCAAATTTTATTCCAAGGCTTTTATTTCATCTTACTATATTTTAACTTAACTAGAAGTTAAATAAGAACAGGATTTCTACTTAAAGTTATGAGGTAAATAACTAGTATTTTTTTCATGAAGTGTAGAACAGGGACATGTACAATTTGTCATAGTCTTAAATTCATGTAGATTTTTCCCCTCCGTATGCAGGATGTGCATGGCTGGGTGAATTAATAAAATACTATAGGGAAATCATTACTGAGCTTGCATTAAAATTCTTTATTTTTTCAAGGTTGCATCAATGCACAAATGGACTATTATTTACCATTATATCTTGTAAAACACCAGATAAAAAGAAACAACATATGCTTTCAAATTAAATTTGCTTCACGATGCTTCCTGCAATCATACTGCACCAAAGAAATCTTGATTCAATCATGCATAAAACAAATCAAAATTTTATGCATGACTTCATCATTGTATCACATGGATAGGTAATATAAACGAAGAGTGAGGCACAAAGGAATTGAGATCTGCGGAAAATTGTATGGATGCATGGCTATGCTCAAATTTGGTAATAAATAAAAGAATAAAGTATTACTAATCCATTTGTTCCATTGTGGAAACAACTCCAGATGGTTTAGAATTTAACAATTTGGGAAGAAATTCAGATGAGGAAAATTTCTGAACCAGTCTTACATATACATGAGTTCCTTTTCTCGCTGAGCTTCAGGAGCAGAATAATGCAATTAAATGTCCTTGATAGGTACAAAGACAGTCCAGAGTTTTCTCATACAGGCTAGTCATTCCTGAAATGCTTTCTTCAAAACTAAACAAAGGCTGCATACCCCCCTCCCATGCCTTTGGGAGATTTATTTAGTACTGCCAACTTTTCAAGTGGTCACCATTGCAGCTGATTTTAGGAACTGCTGGATGTGCAAAGGGAAAGTACTTAGCACTGCAATCTGAAAAAGCTTCAAGCTGCAGCTAGAGATATAGGATATGAGCAAACTTGGGCATTTTTTTCAAATTAATGTAACAATCCCGCCCAATATTCATAGGCCTTTTTGCCCAACATATTTAAATAAGTCACAGAAAGGGAGTAAACATCGTGTAAACTCCAAAACTGAAGTAATTAAGCCTGACAATTAATCCAAAGGAATTTAAAATTAACCTGAAATAAGTCTTGAGTCCAAACTATTACTTTCTGGTCAACTGGCAATCTACTTATCTTACTGGAAGTTTAATTATCCATTCTGTAATGAAGATAAACCCATACAGAGGCGTCAGCAAAATAGGATGTGGGTGTCCTCAACGTACAACCATTTGTTCAGCAACTGTTCAAAGTTACAATGGTGCTGAACGAAGGGACTTAGGACCCATGCCTGAAATTACAGCCATTGCAGTTCCCCACACAGTCATGTGATCAAAATGCAGGTACTTAGCATCCTACCCACATTTAAGATGCAGAGGCCCTGCAACTCCCTCCCCCCCCCCATCTATCCTCTTTTGGCCCCTGCTGCCCTCCTTTCATTGCCCCAACTCACTTTTGCTCTCTTCTGATCCTGAGGCTATGATCTAGCTTTTTATTCCACAATGCACGCCCTGCTTCACCGTTAAGCAGAGTTGGGCTTAACTTTGCGCTGCAGAAAGGAGGAAAAGGCTGAAAGCAGCCTTCTCTCCCCTCCCCGCTTTTAACAGTGCAAATCCAGCCCCATTTCTGCCTCGGAACTTTTTGCAAAGAATTGCCCTTTGGGCAGGAGGAGGCTGGCTTTGCGCCATGAAAAATGAATAAAAATGCCAAAAGCAGCCATTCCCCCCATTTATTCACAGTGCAAAGGCAGCGTCTACAGAGGAACCAAGACAATGGAAATGCGGATGTAGAGTGTAGGGCAGCCGTCATCTCCGAATGCAGGATGACAAGGTATCTGGGTCTGGACTGGGGCAACTGTAACTTCCGGAGTGATGGCAAGAAGCCCCAGATCCACACAGTTCCAGAGCTGCTTTCCACCCCATAAAGGCAGAGTAGAGAGGGTGGCCAAAGGGCGGAGCTGGGGGGGAGGAGAGATAGGTGGGTGGAAGGACTTGGAGGCAGTCACTTACCTTACTGAAGCTCAGGACTGGGTAGGACCAAGTCTGGAATGGCTTGATTGGCCTGAGTCTTCAACTAACCAACATTTACTTAACTATGTCAATTAGAGTGCTGAGATTGTGTTTGCTACACAATGAAATCTGGTGATGTCTTGCTTTATGATTGCATTACTTAGTGGCCAAAATTCTGGTCCCAAATATGATCAGAAATAATCTAGGTAATGCATAGTCACTAGTTACTCTGGTTTCTCAAGACTTTTGACTTTGTATGCTTTCCCACGGCAATGAGGGAGGTGGGGGGAGTAAAAAATGGACAGGAATAAATGGGAATGTGTACAACCTCTGCCAATATTGAAGAGGCAGAAGGTGAACAAGTGAGATGGATATTATGGCAAGTGAAATAATAGCTTCCCAACCTCCTTTGCAGAGGCTAGGAAGTCTAAAATGCAACTGCTAGATGATTGATCTGGCCATTTGACATTGTGCGCAGCAAGTGAATCAATTAATTGGAAGAGGGGATGGCCATGTCCTACACACACACACAGCTCTCAACAAAAGTTCTATTAATTTCTCCCATTCAAGTACTAATCAGGCCTGACTCTGATTAGCTTCCAAGGTCAGACAAGATTGGGCATTTTCAGGGTAGTATGACCGTAGACAAAACTTGTATTAATTTCTTTTTATACATATAAATTTTTATGTTTATTACACAGACAACACATACAGACAACAATTAAAAAACCAAAAGAAGCATCATCACCTACAGCATGTCGTTTGGTTACAGGTGTTTTAACATCCATATTCTCGAATAACATTTACCATCACAGATTTTTCATCTAGTATAGCTAAATACCTCACTTTCATTGTACAGTATATGTTCAGTTATGATTAGTGAGCAATGAGTCAAATGTAAAGGTTCCTTTAACATAGTCTTATAACTGTCCGTTCATTATGGATAAACAGCAATTTGTTACTGAATTCATTCATTCATTCATGCCAGATTCCACTCATCAGAGTACTGTAAGTAAGTGGCTAATAATTGTGATTATCCTTATTAACAAGACAGACTTACTGATTTTTAATTTGGAGCTCCTTGGATTTTGGATCCGAAACAAATATCTAACTCAACAGATACTGGCCCCGTTACACTAGGTGGCCCATATATTGATTTCTCTTAAATGTGTTAAGAGACAGGCATATGCAATCTCAATCCATGTGGTGGTTTGAGCTGGAGGCTCTCAACCACCCACTTGGGAGCACTTTACTAAACTCTCATTGAAATATATGAAGCTGCCTTAGAAGCCCTACAGAGCAACGCGTGGTGTAGATCGCAGCATAATACACTGAACTCTTCAGGGAATACATCCATCATGAGATAATAAGTAAACAATGGACCAGTAGCTGTAAACAATTAAAACAATTCTTGTTTTACTCTTCCATTAGAGAGAGCTGCTTTCTTCCTTCCCCACTGAAGAGAGATTGTAAGAGATGGTACCCGAGGGAGGCATAAGCATCCCTTTAAGGACCAATTCAGCCTTGGGAGTCAATGTTTTAAAAGAGCAGCTGACCTTGGATCAATGCCATGTTATTTTCTTTCAGGAATAAATCTGGGTGGTGGAATAGTGATTGTCCATTCAGCTAGCTCTGTCACACAGGGCTGAATAGAAAGTGGCTCAGGAAGTAATCCACACAGTCAAGTTAAACTGAAAGGCTTCGGTGTGAAATGATATGGTCAGTGGGACTGGTGCTATGAAACTAAGGCATTCAGACATCAGTAGATCCTAGTGAGTCACCCCTATTTGTTTTTTTCAAAATTATTCCTTAGAATCTTTTCAAATTGTAAACGTCTAGCACAGTAACATTACACCTTGACTCTGAAATTATGACATACAAATGACTTCTAAATAAACAGGACAGCACTATTTAAGTGCAAGTGCTCTATTTCAATGAGCTACGGATCGAGGTGATTAACTAACCACACAATAAAAACAATGGTAAGTAACAAAGTAATAATGGGGGGGGGGAATGTGGCAGGAAAAGGGAAAGGAAAAAAGTAATAGAAGAGCCAAGAAATGTAGAGTGTCAATAAGGAGGAGAAGGGGAAGGGAGGCTAGCTGGCAAGGAGAGAACAAAGGGGAAAAAATCCCAGACAGAATAAGAAATGATATTTCAGCCATGGCTACCAGAGAAGAAAGGATTGCGTAAAAATAAGTAGAATTATTAATATCCTGGAACTACCAATAGAAAACCATAACAGAAGGCAATACAAAGAAAACAGCAGTTTAAAAATAGACAAGGGACCAAAATACAATTTATGAAACAGAAAGCAAACAGCCAATATCATTTTCAAAAGGAAAATAGTACAAGCCTAAAAGATATTCCCTAAAACAATTGTTGTAAGAATATAAAATATCAATTTTTAAAAACTTATATTTGCTAAACTTTTTAACATCACTGTCTATGAGAGTATTTTCAAATCCACACATTTATCTTTAATTAAATCAGGTTTAAAATCTTATTTGATCATTTTGGGAAATATAATAGTACCGGTAATCATATTTTTTTCTATGCAATGGACCAATACAATCCAAGATCTTGAGAACTACAAATATATGTAAATATAACATGGAAAATGTTTTAAATGTGGGATCTGATCAACTTGTCAGTTTGTTGGCAGCTGCTTTACATGTAAATAGAGTTTTAGTAAGTCTATTTTTTTTTGTTCTCAGCTGCAACATCATTACGTGGCTCACATGCACTCAGATTCCCAGTTTTATCTGCTTCCTCAACAATGTTTGGTGGCATCTTAAAAACGAAAGGGGGACAAGTGGCCTGCCTGAATGCTCAATAGAGATCCAAATTAAACAACGCAATGCAATATGCATGGATTTGAATGCTCGGTCAAATCTAAGCCACGTCCAACTACACATTTTGAAAGAGGTTTGTTTTGTATGTGGTAAGTCACGATGGTATTAATATAAAAGGATGGTGCTATGGAGAAGAATCAAGTAATGGGAATTTTAGGTATAAACAAGATCTATTTTCTTAACGTTTATCCTCAATTTAATCAGACAAAAAAATATTATGTAGGATTTGCCTATACATTTACCAGGCTGTAACAAGGTATTTCCATTAAATCAGAAGAAATTATGTTTTTCACTGGATTCATGAAACCTGATTTTGCAGTAAGCAAGATTCTGCCACCAGCCATTTCTGGCCCAATATAACACATTTTCTGTCTTCGGTTATTTATTTATCAAATTTCCTGGAGCAAATATGTAAACAATTATTCATATTTAAATAATCCATGCAACTGCTTTCTTGAACCAGACTGACAATAACAAAACGTCTCAAGATTCCTTCTGAATAAAATTTTAAAGAGTCTGAGTTGTCCACACATAAATCAAGCAATAAAGGGAAGAAACAATTATATAAATATTTTCTGCTTTCTTTGTACAAAGAACAAAAATTGTTTCCTTGATTGTTTTTCCTACTGTACCAGAACAAAAAAATGGATTGTTCTTCTATACAATTGACATAGAGCAGTAAATAAGGTGCATTCTCCCATTTCTCCAGAAATTTACATTTCAAAAATATGCAACTTTTCCCTCCCCGCCAACTGTAAGCTGTGTCTAATAATGCAAGAAGCAGATTGTCTTCCCTCATTTCCTTAATTTGTATCATCTAAAAGCAATTCATTCAACATCTTGTCGCCCTCTGGCAGCTCAGTTTACTTATCCACACTTAATTTCTCATTTGGACCAAAACAAACTCTTCCAAACTGCCACTGGCTGAAGGGAAGCGGTGGGGAGAGAGAGAAAGATAAATTCTTTGCATAGATCTGTCACAAGATTAGTCCTTCACAGGCAGCCCAACTGAAACAGGCAGTTGGTTGTTATGTGAGTTCTGGTTATGAAGTGCTCAATCCACGGTGAAAGTTTTTTGTTAAGGAGCAACTGAAAGGAAAGGAAAACGTAAAAGGACTTCTCATTTCAGTGGGGCATATACAAGAGAACTTATGAAATATGTAAGTGATGTTGGTTTTCATTTGTTCTGCTCATAGCACAAGTACACAAACGCCAACAATTTGTTTTTGCTTGTTTCATTTAGTACAATGAGAATTTGATGCAGCCTATGTGTACAATGCACATCTTCATAGCTACGTATCTCCTCCTCCTCACACATTCTCATTATCACACACAGAAATAACTTTTCTTTCAGAGGTGTCCACATATTTTAGTGTTTAATCCCAGAGTCACCTCTTTGTCTAAAATATAAGCCAACTGATCACCATAATGTATGTCAGCGCCATAAAATCATGGGGCTGTACACTTTTGAGCAAAAATGTCAATAAATAAGTGCTCCAATTTTATTTAGACAAGGCAAGCCCTGCTGACTTCAGAAAGTTTAAGTGAATTCTAGGATTGCTTTGGCCAAAATGCATAACATGTCTAAGCTGTCTCTGAAAGGCCCATTCACTGTTGCCTCCAGAGGGGCAGAGAGGAGCCAGCCATCCTTCTGGCACTGAAAACAGGGAGAAGACAATTAAAAGTGGCAAAGACAAAGCTAAGATGGAAACGGGGGGACGGGATAGCACCCTGTATTCCTTTTGAGACACAAGTAATCGGCCAACAAGTTGGGACACACAACAGGGAAGAGTCTCTTTGACCACAAGAACACTCAGGCCAAGAATGGAGAAAACTCTCTGGCCGCTGGCTTTGCACGCATGCTGTACACACGATATCTGAAGCCCTGGATTCCTGCGGGGTCCGTTGAGGCAATCGGTTAAAACCGCCTTAAGGGGACGGAGACCGCAGTGAAATCCGCCCGACCCATTTACTTATACGAGAGCCCGATTAAGATCAGCCTGGGAAGGAAACGTCCCGACCGGGCTACTCAGCCTAGTCCCAGCGAGGGAATGCAAAACCTTCGGCCCCCCGGGATTCTGGCCAAACCACATCTAAGCGCTCCTGGCCCCTCGCACCGGCGCTCGGGACACGCTTGGCCAGCCAAGCTTCCCAGCTGGCCCTCGAGGAGTCCAGGAGAGAAGGAGCCGGCAAGGAGCGGCCCCTCCGAAGGGGAGCAGGCAGATTTATTCAGCCCCGAGGGAAGAAGGGAAGGAGCCACGCTCGGTCTTCCTCGCCCATTCAGCCCAGGCGGAGAAAGGCAGCCCAGTTGGCAGAGGCGGAGGGGGGGGAGAAGGGGGGGAGAAACCCCAGCGCTTGTCTTCAACGGCGGGACTTGAAGGTCTCCGCTTGTCAGGTGGAGGAGGAGGAGGAGAGGTGGGCCCGATCCTTAAAGTGAAGCCCTGCAATGGCCGCTGCTCCGTTGGGAGAAGAAGGTTGAGGCAGATCCCCAAGTTTCCCCGCAAGCGGCGAAGTTGGGCTGGCGCCCTCCGGCCTCCCTTCCCCTCCCTTCCCCACACCTGTCATCCCACCCCAGCTGGCCTTCCCCGGCTCCTCCGCGCTCAGGCAACCGCTCGGGCGCCGCACGCCCGGTTCGGGCTCCGGCTACAGGTGCCGAAGGGACGGGAGGCCAGAGGCCGCCTCCGCCGCCGCCGCCAAACGCCCCTCGCCAGACTGGCGCCAGCGGAGCCCCGCAGAAGGACCGGAGCGCCCGGACTCTTCCCTTCCCGCCTTCACGAACGCCGACAACTCCTGGGCGCCTCACGCAGCCCAAAGGCGAGCCCGGCGCCAGAGGGCAACTGAGGGCGCGCAGCTGCCTCTCGCCCCGTCCGAGGGTCTTTTTCCCTCAGAATCAACAGGGCTCCTGGAGGCGGAGGAATCTGGGGAACCGCCACCACCTTTCCCAGCACGGGAGGGAGGGAGGAGGGAGGGGGGAAGGGGGGTCGCACCTGACTGAGAAGCGCTGAGGCAGACGGTCCGGCTGAGGGCCAGCAGGCTCACCCAGGAAAGGAGGCTCCGCACCGGCTTCATGCTTGTTCCGCGTACAACCCGGCTCTCTCTCTCTCCCGCTTTGCGTCAGGCGTTCTCCGGCTGCGGCTGCGGCGCAGCAGAAGCCCCCGAAGGACGCGGACGGCTCCTCCTCAGCTCCGGGGTGGCGGCGCCCGCATGGCCTCCGCGACTTGGCTCTCCTCGCCGGGACGACGCCAGCCGGCCCTTCGCTCCCTTCGCTCCCGAGGTGTGAAGAGGCGGGTCTGGCTCCGGCGCGCGGCCCCGAGCTCCGAGGGGGCGCCGAGGAAGTTTCTCCCGAGCCGGAATCCGAGGGCGCCCAAAAGTTACTTCCCCGATCAAAACCCGCCGCTGCGCCCGCAATTCCCCTCCGGAGCCGGCTGGCTTTTATCCCCGCCTTCCCTCTCCGTGTTCCCCGGTCTCTCGGGCGAAGGGGGGGGGGACGGAGGGCTCCGTGCGGGGGCGTCAGTTGACGTTCCCGGCTCCCCCTGGCCTTCCGCTCCCTTCGCTCGCCCGCAGCAGCCGCCGAGAGAGCGGAACCGCCGGCTCCATCCACTCCCGGAGCTCCGGCGGCTTCGCCGATTAGCAAACCCCGCTGCCCCCCCCCGCCCCCCCGACACAAAGGGGGGGAGGAGGAGACGATAGGCTGGACCAACTCAGCCCAGCCCCGCCCCCTCTCCGCCGCTTAACCAGGGAAGCCACGCCCCCTGCCCGCCCCCTGCCCCGCCTTCTGGGCCCCGTCGTCCTCCCCCCCTCCCTCCCCCCCTCCCTCGCGCCATCCGAAGACCCGGGAAGCACCTGTCACTGGGCCGGGCGCGTGCATTCGTCCGCAGGTTCCCATGGAGCGATGCAAAGGCAGCCGCCGCCAGCCAGCGCAACAATGCGCCTTTTCAGAGCAAGCGGGGCCCGGGAAGGATTGGGCGTCTTGTGCGCGCTCGGGTCCTCGCTTCACGCTTCCTGCAGATTTATTCGTTCCGTCGAAGTTCCGAATCCAGGGGGGGATTCTCTCTGTTACGACCGTCCCTTTCCTTCCCAATCCCCGTCCCTGGCGTTAGGCGCAACCCTATCCTATCCACAGTCGTTCGGAAGAAAATTCCTCTAGATAGACGGTAGGATGGCGTTTCCGGCGTTTTGCGAACTGGGAAAAAGAGAGAGAACGCGGCGCGAGGCTGACTCCCGCCTTCATCCCGCAATTTTCTTCTCTACGGGAGGCGCGATTTCTTCCACGGCTTGGATTTGTCCCGAAGAGCGGAGGCAAACAGCGCAGCAAAAGCCTGGGAAGTTTGAAAAGTTCCGTTTCGCCGGCAGAAAAGAGAGAAGCGGCCAAGAGATTCAGGCTTTTCTGAAAGAGCGTCGCTCCTCGGACACAGCACCAACACAGTTGCGGAAGGGGCAATTGGCAACTGTCTCTCTTTCCACACACATAGACACGCACACCGGCTGCCTTTTTTCCGCGGCGACCGATGGTAGAAACCCGACATTCCCAAAGATTCGAAGCTGCAATTTGCCGGGCGGCGATTTTTCCAGAAACTTTCCCTTTACACGCAAAACATTCGGCCTGGTTTACGGAGATCCTCCAGAACGCCTAAAAGCTCCGGATAGGGGAAAGGCTTCCTTGCAGGGCGCATCTTTTGGGAAATGGGGGGAGCGCGCAAGATTCGAAGGAAGGTGGAAAGGTTCGTGTGCTTCATACATCCGTGGGAATGATTAAGAATTAAAACCATGCTGTCGTTTATTTTTTATTATTAATAATACACATTAAACAAACGGTGCATAGGCTTTGAAATTCTCCTGACGTTTGCTAGTTTTCCTTTTAAATCTTTTAGACCATCTCCCTGTTATGTATGATATAAATAATGAAATGCTGTGGATCTTTTAAGACTGGTTCCACTTTGTGTCCACTTTGGTGCTTGAAATGGACGGACAGGCCATAGCACCAAAATGGTTGTCCGGTGTGCAGCACCTGCTTGCATCCCGCTACACCTACATATTGGTCTCACATAATAGCTATACTTCAAATATAACATTTGCTCTCTTTTATTTACTCCCCTTCTGTCCTTATCTTTGCACTTTCCCTCTGCTTTTCCTGAAGATAGAAGTGGACTTTGATGAAACATCATCGCCTGTATGGGGAACATTAGAAGATTTTGAGTACATTCTGAGCACAAGCTTGAGACCACAACTGTAGACATGCCAAGGTTCCATTGTGCACTGAATTTCCTTGAATCCAAAGAACTAGAATTAAATTAAAACTGCACACACTTGGGCAGGTGTTTTAATGAAGCTTTTATTTCAGAGAATAAAAGAACAGGTTGTGTTTTTCATTACAGATGCATCCAGCTCTATCATATTTGGTCAGTCTAATGGGTTTCCCACTTGTCTTAATGAAAAAAAACCACAAATTCACACTGCAGTATAGTAATCTATTATACCTATTGTAGCTGGTGTAATTCTTCAATTTCCTTCTATGTTGTTTCCCTTGTCTCTTTTCCAAGATTGTAAATTCCTTTTATAAATAAAAGTAAATATGCTTGATAATAATATGGAAATGCAGGATTCAATAAACATCCGCAATCACATAGATGTGTAAAATTGGAAACACTTGTCTTGATGCATCCTGAAATTGATTCAGATTCATTTCCATTTTTCCTGATCTGCAGGAACTCTTAAAAATATAGAAGGGTCTCTTGTCTATTGAACAGGTAGCCAGGGGTTGAATGAGAGGCAAATTATCAGTCATGCACTCAAATGTTTTGCTGAACCATGATAGTCACTAGCTAATCAAAGGCCTCTCATTCTCTTTCCACATCTTCACCTCATAGGATTATTATAATAATTAAAGTAAAATTATGGCCATATCTGCTTTTGGAAAGGAAAGAATCAGCGCAATATGGATGCACTTGATGTAAAAAAAAATCAAACTCTATGAATAAAGCCATTTTTGTTAAGCATTCCCCCATATTAATCTGCAGTTACATATTTAAGTTATTAGACAATTTATCCAGTTTCCACAAGTTTCAATACACAGGTGCACCATCCTAAATGATGTGAATTCCCACATTTGCTCTGCCAAGAGCACAAATAAGCACCTAGTGACCTCCATATGTTTTAGACTATAAATGTCACACCACGTACGTAGAGCACACACACAATACTACCTTCTATGTTCAAACTATTTGGAAAGGGGACAGTTGCTTACTCTTCACATATTGGGAGCCTACTTGCACCTATGTTGGATCTGAGATAGAATGGAGAATTTTAGTGGCTACTGCAGCAATTTGGTAAATAATAGGAATTGGATTCATGAATCATGATGAAAGACGGAATGGAGACCATGGCCTTTATTGCACAGTTCGTGATCTCTCTACCGTCTCAGAGGGTCATTGATTAATGCCTCAGGAGATATTACGATGACCCAGATGATAAATACAAGATATTTCCCAAGAATGTTTGAAGGCTGGACTGTTCAAACCAGCACCCATATCTAGCCTGGAAGTTCTGACACAAGCTTATTGCAATAGCATACGTCCTGAAATCATTTGAATCCTGTTAAGTGGGGTTTTTTAAAAAATTTCTTTTTAGGAATAAAAGATGCTATTTGCATCTGTTATATAAATGAATGCAGCATATGAACACAAATTAGGTATATCAATTTATTTTTCATCAGCTGCTTTACTTTTCTTTGCTTTATCCTGGATAGAATGGAAAATTAGGAATTTATTGGCAAGAAATTTTATAGTAACAGAAGAAAATGTATGGGTACGTTAAAGGGATTAATGGTGGATGGAAAAGAGAACTTGGTTGGAAATAATTGAAGAATGGACAGGGAACTCAGAAATGTCAATTCTGGAAACATTAAATATGAAAATGGGTTTACCTAGAATATCACAAAAAATAAGTTGAACACTTAAGAATCCTTCACATTTTTAATGATTTTCATCTATCAGATATAATTTCAGTTCAGAATATGATTAATACATTTTATGGACATATTCTATACTGTACCTAAGATTGTGGCAAGAACAAAGGGACACTTTTCTCTGCATTGAAGCCTCTTAAAATATCTAATAATGTGAAGATCTGAAATAAATCTGTTCGAGTAATGCAGTACATTACACTAATTCTGTTTGAGCAGTTCACTGTGTCAAAATCTGTCTGGTTTCTTTACATCTTTTCTAGGGAACAAGGCTTTTCTTGCCTGTAATTGTTCACTACTGAAAGTTATCCGAGACAAAATATAAATGCAAACAAGCCAATCTGAGCCTTCCCTGAATTCAGTTTTATTGCAAACTAATTCACACTATACTTAGTACATAGATGCATGAGAACAATGCGGACAATCCAGAGACTTACAAAGAAAGGAAGACAAGAGCCACTACAGATGCTTACTGAAGGAAGCTGACTATTTTCTGAGAAGTGTATCCTAAGCAACCCCAGGAATGGAGCAAAGGGAACTGCAACCTGCTGCAGAGGCCTGCTCTGTAATGTGGCTTATTAGGACAGCTGTCCAACAAACCAGAGAGCCTGTAACATGCTTACAAGGAATCAGTACAGTAATGTCTGCAACATCAAGCATGATAACTATTTAACACAATCACTCCATGTGTTCTTTATCAGTGTTATGGCAAATATATTCATTGTGAAACTGTCTTTTTAAGTCTCAAGTCTGCTCTTGATATATTTTACTCAGACTTCAGACTTACAGTGGGGTTCCCGTGTCTTGGGCCCATTGTTCTTCAACGTCTTCCTAAATGATCTAGATGAGGGGGTGAAATGGGAGTTTTATTAAATTTGCAGATGACACTAAGCTTGGCGCAATTGCTAACATTTTTGTAGATAGACTCAAAATTCAGAAGGATCTCGACAGACTTGAACATTGGGCCGTAGTCAACATGATGCAGTTCATTACTGAGAAATGCAAAGTCCTGCACCGAAGGCAGGAAAAACCGAACACACACATACAGATAGCAGTACTGGCTCAACAGTAGTAGCTTATATTTAAGTGGTGTCCTAGTGAACCACCACTTAAGTATAAGCCAGCTGTGTTCTGCAGCTGCCAAAAAAGGCAATGCAGTCCTGGTCTGCATCAACAGAGGGATAGCATCAACACTCCAAGAAGTACCCACTCTATAGTGCCTTAATGAGTCTACATTTGGAATACAGCATCCAGTTCTGATATCTATAATACAGACAAAATGCTGAAACTCTAGAAAGAGTGCAGAGAAGAGCAACTAAGATGGTAAGGAATCTGGAAGCTAAAATATGTGATGAACGATTGAGGGAGTTCAATATGTCTAGCCTATTGAAGAGGAAGATTAGAGGTGACATGATAGCTGTCACAGAGAACAGCGGGTTGACTTGTTCTCCAAAGCACATGAGGCAGGACAAGAAACTCATTATAGGTTGGACTAGAAGACTTCCAAGGTCCCTTCCAGGCTTATGAGTCTTATGTTTCAATGTATGAAAGTTTGTTCTCCATCTTCCTCCTGAACTGTTTTGGTAATATTGATGAGATTATAAATCTTTCTATAAGGTAAGGAGATAGTGTGATTCAAAAACCGCCAGTTTGCCATTCTCCAATATCCTAGGAATATCCCTAAAAAGTGGGACAAAAAGCTAATGAGAGTTGCTCATGCATTGTGGCCAGAGATGGCCTTTCTCTCCGGACACCTTTTTCCACCCTTGACTCAATCCTCTGTGAAATCAGCAACTTTCATTATTGGGTGTTGGTTCTTACCTGATACTCCCGTTCTCCGGACGGTAGAGACAGCAGCCAGAATGGGTTGTCTCTGTCCAGTGATCAATCGGACTGAGTCTACAGTTGTGACATCACTGGTACCACTGGTGGCTTCTCCCAGCTTTAGCGAAGGTAGATCTGTAGACTGATGCCTGGTGTTAAGCACAAGAATCGATAACACACTCCCGCTCTCCTCCAGAATGCCCTGTTGCTAAGTCCAATTCAGGAAAAAGAGTCCCAGAAGGAGTCAGCTAAAGGGTGGGGCTGGATGCTGTCTCCACCGTCTGGAGAATGGGCGTATCAGGTAAGAACCAATGACCATTCTCCCCAGTTGGTGGAGACAGCAGCCAGAATGGGACATACCAAAGCTTGGCCATACATTTAAGGGTGGGAAGATGACTGTCCTGAGTACGATTGTTCAGAATTGTTGGAGTACCCTCCTGCCAAAAGCAGCATCAGCTGGTGCATATCTGTCTAGTCTGTAGTGGTTTACAAATAGAGATGGTGAAGACCACGTAGCCACCTTGCAGATTTCCTTGATGGAAGCTTGGGTAGACCACACTGTGAGTTGAATATGCTGTCACGTGTGGTGGGAGAGGTAGTCCAAGAGCTCCATAAGCCTTCAAGATGCAGGACCTGATCCAACATCTGACAGACCTGGAAGAGTCTTTGGCACCCATGTTAGTTTGATGAAAAGAAACAAACAAGGCTTCCAAATGCCAGAAGGAAGCAGTTCATGAGATGTAGATGTGGAGTGCGCACATCCAGCTTGTGCCATTTGCACTCAGGTCTGTGTGCAGGGGAAGGACAAAAGTTGAGGAGGACAATCTCCTGGGCCTTGTGAAATCTACTGTTGATCTGTGGGATGAAAGCCAGGTCAAGACGGAGCACCACTCTGTCCTCATGGAAAATACAAAGGTCTTGTCTAGTGGACAGGGCTACAATTTCAGAGATGTGGCGCGCAGAGGTAATTGACACCAAAAAGGAGACCTTGAGGGACAGGAACCTCATGCAGATTGTCCGGAGTGGCTCAAAGGGGAATTTAGTGAGAGCGTTCAGAACACTGCACAGATCCCAGGAGGGGAATCTGTGCACAGTGGGAGGACTGATGTTGGCCGCTCCCCTGAGAAATCGTGTTACTAGTGGATGGTGAGAGAGAGTCTCGAAATATGGTGATATGAGAACTGATGCTAGCGCAGCCACTTGCCTTTTTAGGGTGTTGTAGTTAACCTGTAGTAGTTGATATACAGGTTCAGAGTTTTTAGGTTGAGGATTGTCCTCCACCAACCCCACCCCGATGCTTTTGGGATGACAAAAAGTCGAGAGTAGAACACTTGGCGTACCTGATCCAGAGGGACCAGTTGAATTGCCTGGATCTCCATCAGGTGTTGGATGTCTTGTTCCATCAGGAGCCTGCGAGACAGTTCCCGAGGTGCAGGACAAGGGAGAAAAAGCATCGGGGGAGGGGGAGATAAATTCCAATGACAGACCGAATTGTATTGGATTTAGGACCCACTGGTCCAAAGTCATGGTTGTCCACCGATCGGCAAAGGCCAATAGGCAACACGCTATCAGGAGACTGCCTAGACAGTCACTTCTGACATCTGAATGGTCAGTTGGAAGAGCCCTTGAAGGGCTTCTTGGGTGGGAAATGTTGGTTTCCCTTCCCAAATCTGTCCTGAGGCTGGTAGGACTGCCTGAAACTAGATTGGCGCTGGGGACAAAGGGTATAGAAACCCACGTCCCCTCCCCGAAAGAGAGATCTTCAGTAGAAGGGAGTAGATTTAGTTTAAGGTTACAAAACAGAGAGGGTAGAACCTTGCATTTGTCGCGAGATTCCACCAGGAGAGATTCCAATGGAGCCCCCCAAAATTTTTCTCCCCCAAATGGAGCTGAAGCCAGCTTCCACTTGCCCTTGCGTTGGCTTGCCATTGTTTCAACCAGAGCAAGTGTCTGGTGGAAACAGAAGAAGCCATGGCTTTGGATGAGAATCTGACCAAATTAAGGGAAGCGTCAGCTGCAAATTCCATGGCAGCCTTAATTTTGTTAAGGTCCCTATGGGCCCTAGAATCAGAAGGGGGAAGCCGTTCCTGGACCTGTTTGATCCAGAGAATGGCAGCTCCACTGAAAAAAGAAGCAGAGGTAGATGATCTAGCTGCCCCAGCTGAAGCCTGGTGCCCTTTGACCAGCGTTTGCTCAAAACTCTTGTCTTCAGGCTTCAACACTTCCTCTGGGGACCACAAGTGGGTCTACAGATGGGGTGTCCAGAAACTTAGCAAGCTCTGGCCCCTCATTGTAGAGCCTCTTGTCCAGAGAATTGGGGAGGGGCCCCGAAATCATTTAGTCATTTAGATGACTTCCTTTTCCGCAGTGCGTTCCAGAAAGAGAGGATCCGCTGGTTCCCCCGCTCCTGAATCCGACACCTGGGGAGGGCTTAACCCTACCTTGGCAATCTTTTTGGCTTTAAGGAGAAGGGATTTAAAGAGAGCTGGTTTGAATAATCCTACAAAGACAAGTCAGAATCCCCAACTGCCTGTTCCTCTTCTGCCCCCACTGAGGCCTGATCTGAATGAGAGGGGACTGATTGGGTGGAACGGCTTTTGCCGGAGTGAGAAGGTCTAGGCGATGGCACACTGGAGGCAGGTAAAGGAGCCTGTGAAACAGCAGTTTGTTGTTGTTGTTGGAGACCAGCTGCAATCCCTTGCTTGATGACCTCAGCAATAATGGAGGCCACATCCAGCCCTACTGAAGGCAACGGGCCGTAGGGCAACAGAAAGGTAGGTTTTATCTCAGGAGAAGGCTGTGGAGCCGCAGGTGCAGGAGATGGTTCCATAGCCCCAGAACTGACCCGGTGAGGAGACTCCTGTGATTCTTCCTTACTGTGTGAGGATAGATCAGTGGGCCTCGGGATTTCCAGTGGCAATGGGCCGGGCAGAAATGGATGAGGGCTGGCAGGGCGCCCTGCAGAGTCTTGAGCATGAAGCTTGGCAGTCAAGTTCTGTGCTTTCACAAATTCCTTGTCCAGCTGGCGCTGGCGACAGTCTCCTGCCTTTTGGGCCACTTTGGAGATTTTAGGGTGAGATTCTGGGGCTGGTCTTTTCTTAGAAGTTGTAACCCCAGAAGGGCCTGCCACCGGGCTATCAGGAGATGAAATGCCTGGGCTAGCCTGGCTTTGATCTCCCTTTGGAGAAGCCATAATCATTGGTGCTTCAGTGACTCACCACACCGGGAGATGTACTTTTGTTCTGCAGAGGTTTGGATCACAGCAAAGGCTCGGTGCTGAGGAGAAGGTTTGGCACCAATTGTAACAGTCACAGCAGATTCAAAATGGCCACCGGAATTTGGCACGCTATAAAACGGCCACCGGAGCTTCGAAAAAGGGAAAAAACGTGCTCCAGAGGCTTTTCACAGCCAAAGCAAATCAGGGCGAGCTGCAGCGATGGGATAGCTGACGAGGTGGCCTCACGATGCGCAGAGGCCCTTGGGTTGCTGCCCACAGGTTTTCCCAATGCTTTGAAGTCATGGAGTGCACCGGAGTTGCCTCGTGGCACCTGCAATGACAGGAAGCCATTTGCAGTTCCCAATAGGAGAAGATTAGCAGATTCTATTCTATTCTATTCTATTCTATTCTATTCTTAAAAGTATAGTTAAGAAACTAGCATGCACCATTGCTTCATATAGAACATAATGTCATAATGTCTCTTGCAAGTTCTCCATCTTTGGTCTTCAAGGAAAATTTGTGTTTGGTTTCACTGGATTTGAAAAGGAAATCAAAACTGCTTTACTTTCTTAAAAGAGTGAATTCATTTAAATGCTAATCTTCCCTACTATCATCTTCTTTCAAGGAGTCTACAAAAAATCTTGTTCCACCATGGTAATCTTGACTAATACAATATTGAAGAAAAGGATTGCACTTGACTAGTATTAAACTATCATACCACCATGAAGTTCTAGAGCTGTTGGCTAATTTGGGAAATTGAAAAATAAATTAATTTAATCCCAGAAATCTGTATAGTTGTCAATACAAGAATATGGACATGCCATATATTCACCAAGTCAAAGTAAATGTACATTTTTTACTATCTTCCCCGGTCAATTGGAGAGAAAGTGATTAAAAGCATTGAAATTAATTTGTGTTATAGTTAAAGAGGTTTTTTTAAAAAAAATATTGGGTATTGGTTTAGGACATCAGAGAAATTGACTAAGACGATGGAGAAATACTGAAATGACCACAATGAAGGATTGGATTGTGAAAATGGCTGAATTCACAGAAATGGAAAAATTCATCTATTTGATCAGGGATAAAACAATAAGTACTTTCTGGAAAGACTAGAAACCTTTTATCAATTTTGCAGAAAATGGGGGAAAAATGAAATGGTGATTTTTGAATTTGATGAATATAGGATAGAAGGGAACTTTGTAGTGTACTTTTAGAAAGGGATAAATGGTTTATAAATGTTAGAAGATTGGAAGTCATTTAATTATCCTATTTTTTCATTTTAGATCTCTATTGCTTTCACACTTTTTCTTAAATTACTGCTGTACCTTCATGACTATTTTATAACTATAGCACACTTTCACTTATATACCAA
The DNA here is from genome assembly GCF_009769535.1 of Thamnophis elegans. Classification (NCBI taxonomy): domain Eukaryota; kingdom Metazoa; phylum Chordata; class Lepidosauria; order Squamata; family Natricidae; genus Thamnophis; species Thamnophis elegans. The sequence goes on along the minus strand of NC_045541.1, from coordinate 1,551,139 downwards.
TCCATGGCACTTTAAACACTCTCTGAGCTGTTTATAGAATCAGCATGTTGCTGTCAACAATCTGAGTCCTCATTTTACCAACCCTGGAATGATGAAAGGCTGAATCAATCTTGAGCTGGTCAGGATTGAACTCCAAGCTTCGTTCTAACCATTGCATCATTGCACCAATTTTTATTTCTGTAAAAGTCTTGTTTACTATCTTGTCTCCACCCCACAAATTTTCATCTTTATAGCATCAATTCTGATACAATTTAAACTCCCGCCAAAAGTACTGGATCGAACTTTCCCCTTGATTCTATCACTTTAGAGGAAGAAGCTACATTGTAGTAGCATCCTTCTCCTGCAGAAAAAAATTAGCATGCCCAAATGAGGAATTAAATCTAACTTGCAAATTCTCATTGGCGATCTAAAATGATAAATGCTCTGAATCTAGATCACCTCCCCTGCAAGAAAATAACAACATATTTGGAGTAATTTCATAAAGGCCTTGGGAATAATTGGGCAAAATTATAAAGACAAAGAAAATGTTAAGAAATCAAACTGTGGGACACTTTCTGAAGGGGTTAAAGATCAAATTCTTAAAAGAAAATGGAAGATACAAAGTGTGTTTATTTGACTAATATGTTTAAAATATATACGTTATTATTTCTAGTAGTTCTTAATGATTTTTCTTTACTAAGTTGGAATAATAGATTTTTTATAAATAAAAGATAAGATGGGAAAAAGAGATTTTTGTTGTATTTTTAGAGAAAGTGATAAGGAATATGAAACTGATTTGTTTGACTAAAGTTCAATATATACATTGTTATTTCTGGTAATTCTTAATGGATTTTTACTGATTAACACTGAATTATTATTTATAATTTGCTTATAGATAAGAGATGAAAAGCGTGACGAAGAAATCTTTGATAGGTGATAAATTATTTGTTGTTCTTCCCTTGATGAACGGGAAAGTCATTTCTTTCCCTTTTTTTCTTCATTTTTTACTTTTCTTTTTCTACAGACTTTTTTCTTTTTATATTTTCTATAATTTGTATTAATTTCATATATATTTGTATTTTTAAACTTTAATAAAATGTTATAGACATGATTATAAAAAACCTGATTGATTTTGTGCCATCAAGTTGATGTCCACTCTTAGTGATCATATGGAGTAGATAGATTTTTTTAATGACAATCTGTCCCTAACTGGACGTTCAGGTCTTCCAATGAGGCATCCATCATCACTATAACTGAGACCCTGTGGTCATCCTCCTCTTCTCTTTCCTTCTACCTTTCCCAGGATTAGAGCTACGTCTTCCCAAAATGTATCCACCATAGAATAATTTGAGATTGCTTCAAATGAGAATTTTTCATGGAATTTTTCAATAATCCATTTGTTTGTTTTCTTGGCTATCTGTGGCATTCTCAGGAGTTCAGAACCATCAATATTCTTCCTATCCTGCTTCTAGTGCTGGAAATGTTTCCACCATGTGTGCTTTTTTCACCTGCTGCTGGAACATTACCTTGTATTCTATGGCTGACTACTTCAACCCAGAACTAGTTACCCTGGTTTTACTGGTATGAAGATTTCCCTCATGGATAGCAGAACTCCCTGCTGCATCTTGACTAGTTAGAAAGAAGATTAGAAATAGTTTATCTATTTTTGAAATACAGGGAAGCCTCTGGAATTAGAGCAGTCCAGTGCTTTGTTTGCAAGTATATTTACTTACATTCCACTAACCAGTGAAATTTGCACAATGGTTTTGATAATCAAGTGAAAGTCTCTGTAACTAAGTAAACATTATAGCAGTCGTTGCCCTGCTTGTAATGGCATCTTTGCCAGTTACATTTTGTAATATTTTTGATAATTGTTCACACCTTTCGTTTTGCTTTAATAAATAGTTACTGTCTTTTTCATTCTTTGCTTCTTTTGGAAATCCTCCGGACAGCATTTGGATATAAGGCAACATAAAATGTTTAGTTAAAAGATTTAGGGGGGGGGGGTGTTCAAAAAATATAGGAGAGAGCCTCTTCTCCTCATTCTCACTAATGTCATTTTTCTGTAATTACAATGCACAATAAAGGCTCTATGAGCATCAGCTGCATTTGTTGGGCCTTGAAATGATATCATAACACAAGTGGCAGAACAGACTACAAGTGGATTGTGAAATAATCTATTCACCGATTAATTAATTTATGCCAATTTTTCTGGTGTCAACATTAGTTCCATTGTTATCTGTTGTTAGCCTCCTTGTTGATTCATTGTCTGTTGCAGAACAGAAACAACCACCAGAATTTTAATATGTGATGAGAAGGTTTATTATCCTGAAATGAGCTGGCAATTCAAAGAACAGTTTGTTCCGAACCTATATATGAAATTCCCTCCTGCAAACATGAAGGAAAATATACAGAGTCTCTTGAGTTGAGCTGATTTCTTGGTGCCTGTTTTTGGGCAGCATTACACAGAACACAGAATCATAGAGCTGGAAGGGACCTATGCAGGAGGGGGATCCTAGCGGTTTAACAGCCAGTTCACTGAGGGCTGAGTGGCAATTAGCAGTGATTGGTGGTGGCGGTGATCCCTGCTGCCTGGAATGGGCCAAAAATGGGATGCGCAGAGGTGGCGATCGGCGGTGGCAGTGATGGCGGCGACAGGCAATGGTGATCCTTGCAGCCTGGAACAGCTGATCGGTGGTGTTCTGTGAGGCTGATCCAACTGCCAATCAGCTGCTCATGCTAAACCAGGCTGTTGAAGCTGACCAGGCTGTTTGCTGCAAGGATACTAGCCAGATGAATACTGATGGATGCTGAGAGGCAAAGTCAAAGGGTTTTTTTCTTGTTTTCCTCCCCAAAAGCTAGATGCTTCTTTTTTTAAAAAAGTTTCATTGTTTTACTTAAACAAAAACACAAAAAAGAATCACCTTTCGTTACATCTTGTAGAAAGCATGTTGATTGGTTACAAATACATTTCGTGCGTTTCTTCCACAATCTTTACATATACTTCATTCAAATTGAATTGTACATTTTAAAATTTATGTATTTTACTATCACCGTACCACAATTCTCATTTGGTTATAATTATTTAAACATGCTTTTATCTAAAATCATTTGTATTTAAAGACACACCCACCTACTGGCATACATTCGCAATCTCAGTAAACCTCCAATGACTTTACACCTTTACAACATATTCTAAAACAAAGTCAATTGGTAGGATATCTAAGCATTCCCTCCCCCTTCCCCCCCCCAACTCACAGATTAAAGCGTATGTCCAATTTGCTTTTACTGGTATGACACACATGTATATATCATTAAACATTATCCATTAACATTTCCTTGTTATTATTGTAGTTAACTAAAAAATTAATTACTATTTATATCACCTCTCCTCAGGCCCAAAGGAGATTATACCTTTATAGCAAGCTCTAAACAAGAATTTATTAATAAAATTTATAGGTCTTTTCCCTAAGTCCCAAATGACAATTTATATCCAAGTTATTTTTACTAATTAAGGTTATAATTTCATTATTATTATCATTGTTAATTATGTTAACAAAATGAACATTTAATAAGAATCTAAAACAATCTATAAAATGCTAACATTCCTACTTATTAATCACCAAAATATCGATTAACATTTCCTTATTATAATTGTAGTTAACGAGAAAAAAATTATTTACTATTTATATCACATCTTCTCTCTTCAGACCCAAATTAATTATAACTTCATAACAAGATCTAAACAAAAATTTATTAATAAAATTTATAGGTCTTTTCACCAAATCCCAATTTACAATTTATGGCCAGGTTACTTATACTAATTAAGGTTATCATTTCATTATTATTGTCATAATTATATGTTAATGAATAACCATTCAATGATAATCTAAAACAGTCTACAAAATACTGAAATCCCTACTTATTAATCACCAAGAATTAGCTAACTTTTTATCGTCAACTTTCATTATCAACCTGTATCTTTCCAGTAGCAAAACAGTCTTATCTCTCTTGCCAGTTGTTGTATCAATTCTCTTTTCAGCTCCTTTCCAAAGTTTTTATGAACTTCTCTCCGGACTTTATTGCTTAGAAAATCTCTCAAATAGTCTTGTTGCCCTTGAATTGTTATTAACATTAGCTTATCTTTGGTTGTCAAACTTATTTCTGAATAGGTTTCTCTTCTTAATTCCATCCTTATCGCTTTTTTTTTCTCCTGTATCTTGAAATCTGGGATAAAGCTCCAAATTATCAAATTCACTTTTCCATCTTCCCTTCTTTCCACTTTCACCCATATTTGCTCCATTAATAAGTTTATCTATTGTCTTGTCTTTATCTTCTATATTTTCATTCTCTTCTTTAATTTTTGGGGCTCCAACCCCTTCATCTTTTGCTGTGATAAACAATAGTCTATCCAACTTCTTCTCAAATCTCCCAAATCCTTCTAAAATATTTTGAATTCCAACCAGGATGTTTTGAAATTTTAAGGTTTCCTCACTTATTTCCTCAAGAAATAGAAAAAAAAAGAAAAAAAGGAGTATAATAGCCACTGCCACTCTAGCCTTCCAAACTTCTTTGGTGAATATATCTATATTTATTTTAAGTCTTAAGCACAAGTTCTTTTGTACTCTTCAAAGTAGAAGGGTTCTTATCTTTTTCTTTCCTTTTCCTCCTCTTGCCAAAATATTTTCCAAGAGCACCTGCAAAAAGCAATTCGTGCCCTTGAGTCTTTATCAGATTTTGTAAACAAGTTGCAAACCCTTCAGTTACAAAGTCAGTGTGATCAAACAGGAGTGAACAAAGGATACATTGTTTCAAAGAAAAAAAAACTTCAGACTCAGGCTTCCGAATGGCAGATTCCACTTTTTTATACTTTTCAAAATTTTATGGAAAACAAAAAACTTTAAATGTCTTTGGTGTAATTTTATAACAAATAGAAGGGAGAATTTGTTAAAATAAAAAAAGAGTTTTTATTTAAGCCACAAAATAAGGTGGTAAAAAATAGAGGGGGAAAAAAACAGTCCATTCACTTCAAGCGGAGAAACAGGAAACGTTACAATCACTTCAATCCACAAAACATCATTGCAGGCAAGAACAAAAACTTTCTAAGCCAGTCCAATAAGGATTAGATTCGCCACTTTATTCTTTACTTAGAGGACTAATTTATCTTTTAAAAAAGGTTTCTTTGGGCAATGTTTCTCAAAGTAAAAAAAAACCCTCACCCATTGGACTCATTTTCACTTCCTTCCTTCCGGAGCCATCTCCGACTTTGACTGCCAACTGCCTGTTTGCCGTCGGTTTGAAGCGCTTCCCTTGGGTCAATCAGGGACTTTGTGATGTCCCTGAGACCAGCAAGGCTTTCTCTTCCTGGTCACCGTCTCTCCGGGACGGTTTAGGTCCTACTGGACTGTCCAGAGGCAAAAGTGTCAATGGCGGTCTCAAACAGTCAAGACCGCATGTTGTGTTGTCGCAACATTGGCTCCTCCTCTAGGTGCTTCTTATAGTCCGAAGCGTCTTATAGTGCAAAAAATATGTACTGAAAGCACTAGAAAGAGCAAATTTCAGAAGTATATTGTACATGAGATGATGAAAGATTATAGTGCATTGTGTTACAAAATATAATGAATGATTCCTGCATAAAACATGCATATTATATTCATATAGGAACAATGGCTGATATGAAAAGAGGCCCTTAAATTGTATTTTGTACAATGCACAACTATATTTAGAAGAGAAACTAAAGCTGAACTCAGTAACCAAAGGCTCAGTAAACATGATTGCCTGACAAATTGTAAATGTGATGGAATATAATTAATAGTTGTCTTATTTTGGTTTTACAAGTTGTGCTGAACAGGGTCAGTCACCAAATCTTTAGTCTGTCTGGAACTCCTTTCAGATCCTATTCAATCACATCGACCAACTTTTTTCAACTGGTAAAATATGGAATATATCAAGAACTGCTATAGTCAACCATCTGTTGTGATCTACATTTTTGTGGGAAACTCACTACCAGTGAGTTACTTATGAGTAACTTATGAGAGCCAATTGGTTGCTCTTCACATCTTCCCTTCTATTAGTTAGAAGAAGAAATAAAAAAGAATTAGGGAACTTTATCTGACCCTCCAATTTCTTGAAAAATGAATACATGATAAGCATAAGAACTAGACTTTAGGAAGAAGGCCATATATAGTGACTCTCTTGGATTTTAGTACATCTAGTAGATTTGGACAATCCTGCCTGGCAGAAAAATCTAAGAAATTTCAAAAAGAAATATACAAACTACAGATTACCTGGTTCTAACTATATGTAGTTTCACATGGTTTCAGCTAATTAATCATTATTACAGAATCAATGAATTTTGAAGTCCATTATGCAGCCTGTGTACTTGCCCTCCAGGCGTAGCTAAACTGTACAGAGTTCAAGAGAGTAAAGGAGCAATAGAAGTGAAGGTTTTTAGACACATCTGATCTTGCTCCAAATTCAAATAAAACAGGGATTCTTAATGGCATTCAAGGTTCCGTAGCAATATAAGGTTTCTTCCTACGTTTCTTTAAATATAAATATATGATAAGTATAAATATATTTATATTTTCCATTTTATTTATATAGCAATAGCAGTAGCAGTTAGACTTATATACCGCTTCATAGGGCTTTCAGCCCTCTCTAAGCGGTTTACAGAGTCAGCATATCGCCCCCCACAGTCTGGGTCCTCATTTCACCCACCTCGGAAGGATGGAAGGCTGAGTCAACCTTGAGCCGGTGAGATTTGAACAGCCGAACTGCAGAACTGCAGTCAGCTGAAGTAGCCTGCAGTGCTGCATTTAACCACTGCGCCACCTCGGCTCTGGTATAGATAATACATATATGAATAAATTGAAACATGTATGAGACTGCCATTTGTTTTAACTTGTAGCACTTTCTTTAAAAACCAAAACAATTATTGACACCATCATTATTTTCAAGGTCACTTCAATATAAATACTACTGTATTTTAGGTGGAAGCCTTGTGTTATAGTTCCATTTTTAAGAAGTCCTGCCACTGGCTTTGCCTCTTTACAGCTCATTCAATCTTCTCCTTTTCACATTAGCCAAATGGGAGGGGAAGTTATTTTGAATGAATATTCTGAAATGAGTATCTGACCTCTGAGAAATGAACTATTCCCCAAATAAACTCCATTGCCTTGCTTAGTGGGTATCAACCTAGAATTCACCTTTTATTTGCCTCCCATTTGATATAATTTAAGAAAACTAAACACAATATTCATCACTAACAATGAAAGATAGACAATGAAAATAGAACCTAGAAGGAAAAACAAGTTGTTGTACTTTTGTCAGTGACAAAATATCACTGGATATATAAGTGTAGGTTGTGCATGTAGCCAAAGGACAGGGTTTGCACGGTGATGCTGCTTAGATTGTTTTGCTCCCCCCCTCCCCACAACTATTGTAAATGGCTTAGCTGCTGTTGTGATGAGGAAATGTATCCTGCATACCCTTCTCTGGAATTTTGTAAAACTCAATTTTTGGTATTTTTAGTGGGCCTAGAAATGACATGGTCAGGAGAACTCTCTTTAGACTAGTTCCCAGAAGTCAATGCAGTGGATGGAGCCCCTACTATTTGGGCTGAATCAATTATACATCACCAGTTAAAGAACCATTATTCTTTCTCCCCTCCCCTCCATCTCACCCTCCTTACATTCCCCTCTCACTCCCTCTCTACTCCTCCCTCTTCTTTCCCTCTACTCCTCAAGAACCATTATTCTGTTGTACTTCCTTTACTTCCAGTGCATCGTGGATATGTCCCCAGGATAAGCTTCTTTGAAGCCATGCTTTGCTTGGAGAAGAAGATACAGGAAGTGAGTGTGCCCTCAATAATGATAGCAGAGATTTGAGGAAAAGATAGAGTACAATATATGCAGATTCAGTAGAATCTCCATGATGTGTTTAAACATGTTGTTTTTCTTATAAGGTAAAGTCCCAGGTTCTAGTGGAATCCTTCATTATGTGTATAAGAAGTATGGTTCTTTGGCTTTGAAGCAGAGGATGTTGACACCAATGTGGATGAAAGTATAGAAACAGACAAGAGACAAAATTGGGGTAGGCAACATTGCCTGAGCTGAAGCAAAGATACTAAAAGTGTCCAAGCAACCTTAATCCATACCAATATCCTTACTATGGGGGGGTCTCTGATGCTCTCTGGGCTTTGTTGTTTTCTTAGACATTTCACTACCCAATTAGATAACTTCATCAGTGCATTATATCTTCATTTCAAAGACAGAGCTCATAAGAACCTCTTTCTATAGTGAAGGATGTAATGACAGAGGTTTGGTTCCTGCATACTAGTTTAATAACATTTTGACGAGGATCCATAAAATGTTCGTGCCCAAGAGCTAAACAAATTATAAACTTTTTTTTAAAAAAAATCAAAATACTCCATATAAAAACATGCTAAAATAAGTTACTTGAATTTGGTAAGATTGCAAAGCCTCCATAAATATTGGTCAAGGGGTGATTTTTAAGCATTATTATTTTTAAGTAAAATTTCATAGATAAGAAATATAACTTGTGCCTCTCTGCCTTACTCTTATTTAGAAATTATGTAATTTCTAAATAAGAGTGATGTTAGTTAATTAAACAAATAATCAGTGGAACGACTTGCCTCCAGATGTTGAGGATGCTCCAACACTCGAGGTTTTTAAAAGGTTGGACAATCATTTGTCTGAAATAGTATAGAGTTCCCTGCTTGGGGTTGAATTAGACAACCTTCAAGATCCCTTTCAAATCTGTTATTGTGTTCTGTTCAAATGGAAAGAAATGTTTTAAAACCACCATTTTAATTCTGTTAATTTGTTTGCTCAACATAACCAAGAACTAAAAACTAAAAAGGCTTCACGGCTTAAATAAGGAATGATTCTCTAATGATTCTCATCTAATTTAATTCTTGCTGTGAATTGCTGAATTGTGCTCCCTTTATTTCCTATAGGACTTCTGTAGTACCATAGCTAAACCCATAAGCTGGAGGTTTTAAACTTCCTCCTCTGAATGAACAATCCCTAACTATACCACCTTCTTTGATGTATCAATACTTACTGGTATCGTAACAGGTGTATAAACTCAAACTATTTTTTTTAAAAAAGCAAAAAGGAGAATGTAAATATCCCATTTTATATTAATGTAGTAACATGCCAGTGTTCAGTTGCAAAAGAGATAAAATATGGGGTTATTAAAACCACAGGACATGACATATAAGGATTTCTCATTAAAAAAAATCAAAGAAATTATGCTGACCTAATTTCAAGTCAACTCTGCTATAAAAAGGTTTCAAGTTGCATGAAGGAGGAAATACCAAAAAAATCACATAGCAAACATACTCATAAATTATTTTACACAATATTTCTACTAAAGGGTTTTATGTATCTTTTCAAAAGTAACTTTTCCTTTCTCTCAATTAAATCCCAACTTCCCCTCAGATCCTTGAAGATTCCAGCAGTGAATTCTGAGGCTGTTGGAGGGATGGAATGAAACCCATTGCTTATTTCAGCCTTGGTCCCCAATTCCTGAATTTATCTGAGAAATGAGAGGGTTTGGACAAGGGCTAGAAAGAGCATCTCTCCTTTGGAGGTGTGAATTCAAGGTCTATGAACGTTTAACCAGAAATGATGGCACAGAAGCAGGCTGGCTTTTCACGACGACTTTTTAAAACAGGTTTTAAAATGTTCTAAAACAATAGTGGGATATTTTTTCTATAAGCTGGTACTTCTGTAAGTACCAATTAAAGTGGACAGCTACTCACTTAACTGGTTCTGAGGTCAAGGACAAAAAGTATTATTTAAGTTCTCAGTGTTACCTATTTCTGGAACAATTAAATGTCAAGTTTTAAGAACACTTTGGACATTCTGAATTTTGTTCCATTAAAACAAATAGTTAAATTTGTTTAAACTTAAATTCTGACAGAATTGAGCTATTTCTTTCTAAGCTCAAAACAACATATATAGCAATAGCAATAGCAGTTAGACATATAAACCGTTTCATAGGGCTTTCAGCCCTCTCTAAGCGGTTTACAGACTCAGCATATTTGCCCCCAACAACAATCCGGGTCCTCATTTTACCCACCTCGGAAGGATGGAAGGCTGAGTCAACCTTGAGCCGGTGAGATTTGAACAGCCGAACTGCAGAACTGCAGTGAGCTGAAGTAGCCTGCAGTGCTGCATTTAACCACTGCGCCACCTCGGCTCATATATTCATATATCTTGTTTCATCTGCACAAATTATCCATATTATCCATGAAGAGAGAAGAGAATATTCCTAGATATGCTAACCCTGCAGTGGTTAAAAAAATAACAGAGATAAGGACAGTGGGGGTGTTCCTTCTAGGCCTGCCAAAGCAGAAGAGTTCTATAAAGCGTGGTTATGCAGGTCCAATCATATATGCAGTGCTTTGAAAAATCCATGTAGCCCTCGACTTACAGCAATTTGTTTAATGACTATTTGAAGTTACAACAGCACTGAAAAATGTAATTTATGACTGTTTTTCACATGACCATTATAGCATCCCCATGATCAAAATTCAGGTGCTCTGCAACTATCATGCATCTATGATACTTGCAGTATTCTGGAGTCACGTGATCGCTTTTTGAGAGCTTCTGACAAGCAAAAGTCCAATGGGAAAGCCAAATTCACTTAACAACCGTATTGCTTACTTAACAACTGCAGTGATTCGCTTAACATTTGACAACTTTGGCAAGAAAGATCATAAGATGGGGCAAAACTCACTTAACAACATTGTCTTGCTCAGCAATGGAATTTTTGAGCTCAGTTGTGATCATCATTCAAGGACTACCTGTACAGACAAGTCTACAGAAAATTGTATTTGTTCAGTAGAGATTTTAGCAAATACATATACAGTTACATTTCTTTTTCAAAGCCATTGTGGCTATTAACATGTCCCTGAAATACAATGGATTTTCATGCATAGGCAGTTGCCATGGAGTCATACTTTGACCTATTTAATTTACTATTGTATGGTCTTTGAAGTCCCTCACTGACTGAGGCTGTCTACATGGGGCTGCCCCTGAAGAGTGTTCGAAGACTACAGCTGGTCCAGAATGCAGCCGTGCGAGCGATACTGGGTGTACCTAGATACACCCATGTCACACCTATTCTCCACAAATGCACTGGCTCCCCATTGGTCTCCGGACCCCCTTCAAGGTGCTAGTCATTACTTTTAAAGCCCTACATGGTTTAGGACCTGGCTACCTGAGAGACCGCCTCCTGCCACTTACCTCCCAACGACCAATAAGATCACACAGGTTGGGCCTCCTCCAGGTGCCGTCGACTGGACAATGCCGGCTGGCGGCCCCCCGGGGGAGGGCCTTCTCTGTAGCTGCGCCGGCCCCGTGGAACAATCTACCCGTAGAGATCCGGACCCTCATCACTCTCCCGGCCTTCCGTAAAGCCACCAAGACCTGGCTGTTCTGGCAGGCCTGGGGCTGTTGATTAATATCCAGCCCCACTTAGACAGAATGAATGGTGAGCTAATTTTAATATTTGTATCTCTTATCTTAATTTTTAAATGTTTTTATCTTGCCTGTGAGCCACCCAGAGTCCCAATGGGAGTGGGCGGCATACAAATTTTATTAAACTGAAACTGATGTTAGGAGAAGCCTCAGTCCACTCTTTTAACTACAGGTTGCACTTGGGCCTTCAGGCGTTATCTTTCTAAAGCATTTTGCCCTGCTTTATTTTATATACTATCGACTGGCACTATTGGATGTCATTGCTTTGGGCTGCTGTTAAAGGAGCTCCTGCGGGAGAGATAAGAATGCGTAAGATTAGGAGGTGTTGGTCTTCACTGCTGCTCTGAGGAGCGCTCCTTGTAAAGAGAAGAGCGGCCTCTTGCCTGGTTTCAAATTAGAGGACATAATGATTTCCCTTTATTTTGTTTTGATCAGAGAGTTGCAAACACCACATTTTAAGGAGGAGCCAGAATATCCAGCACAAGTTCAGAAAGGGCAACGGGAATGATCAGGGAACTAGAAACCAACACTTATGAAGGGAAAGAAGCAATTGAAAATGCTTAGCTTTCCATAGAAAAGACTCAAGGACAACGCCATTCCTCAAATACAGGAACTGATGGTCCACAATGAAAGAAGAAGAACCTTCTCTTCGTTGGACAGAACGCAGGACATGGAATATATTAAACCACATGAGTACTTTGAAATGACCATATTTATTCTGATAAATTCACAATAAATACTTGTGCTCAGGAATGCTTTAAATGAAGCATGTGAAGGAAATAACAAGCAATTTAATTGGAATTCATAGGTGAGCCTTCCCACAGCTCCAGAATTGCATTCAGAAAAGGTTTTGCTATATCTGAATCTCAATCAATATGTGTAACCTTATCTTTTATCTGGGCAAATACTGAAAGCAAAAAATAAAATTTGCAAGCCTTCATATAGAGGATTGCAGTACTCTTTTGTTAGCTGCTGCTTAAATTCTGTTTAAAGACTTCCATTGGAGTTAAGCAGTTGACTGATAGATGCACACGTGCATTTTCTCTTCTCTTGCACTAAAACATCTTGTAAATACTTTGCTTATTTATGATGAGTACAAAACCCCAGTGAATCCCTTGGCAGTATTAAAAAGAAATAGCACTGTCTTGGGCAATACACTTGATAAATTTGAACCATCTAAATTTTTATTGCTGTAATCTTTAAAATAAAAGGTCTACTATATCCTTTCTTTTTTTAATAATGCACAAAAATTATAATAAACAATTTAATCTGAACTACAGATAGAATGAAAGGCCATTTAGATGTACCGACTCAATAGATTGGGGGAAATGACTACATGCCTGAACAGCTCTGGCTTGGCAATAAATCTTTCTCTCTCTTTTTAATAGCAGAATCATTGTAGAGCTTTCGTGGAAAGTGGAATTCCGTCTGTATTGAGTGAGACAGAAATATTTATGAACTTTAAAGAAATATAACTAATGAGGCTTTAACTTTCTTTTTTTTGAAAAAAAGTAACCTAAATTATGTGCATCGTGGAAATTTCTCTTTCTCTAGAATTCCCTCTTTTGGTTTTTATTGTGAATCGGCTGATTCTGAAGGGAAAAAATAAAGTGTTCCATATACAATCAAGGATGCAAACCAATTTTTGAGGGGCTGAAATTGGATCCTCTCTTGTTCCACAAATAGTAGCTCTTTCCTCTTTAGTGCTGTATAAGCAAAAAAGCAGTTTGTGATCTGGGATGGAGATCATGATTTCCCTTTGATAGAAAGATTAGATTTGTAGAATCTAAGCCTAATATGTTAAACTGTTTCTGAAAATATGCATGTCAAGGCTGGACTTGTAGCCTCTTTCTCTCTTTAAAAATTCATTACAAAATGTTGTAAATATATTTATGATTGTGTGCATATATATAGCTCAAAATAATAAAAAATAGTTTCGACTAAAAAAATTGAAACAACGAAACATTAACTGCTACAGGCTTCCTTTAAGAAATCAGTTCTGGCTCCTTTGGAATGTCTCTGAATCTTAAGGCATGATCTGAAAATCACCCAATCGGTGGTTGGAATTTCTAGTTTAATAAAGAGATTTAAATGAATCAGTTTCATATCATCAAATTGAAGCCTAATTTAACTGAAGTTAATAATAAGCAACTATATGCTTCTCCAGCAAAAGTTCAAATTATAACCTGAGAAATGCAATTAATGCAATGTTTCTCTAAATTTAGTTTCTGTTTTCAGATTACAATTGTGTACCTTATGTATGCTAATTTTATTTTTCATTTATTTTTTGTTATAATTAGGAGACAAATATTTGAATGTAAAACTTACAAGACCCTTGGAAATTAATATATATTTGTTGAAATTTTAATGAAAATGGAGTTTCAGTGAGTCATTCCAGTAAATTTATTGACCCAAAACTCTCAGGAAATCTTCCATTTGTATTTGTCTCTTACTAATAGGTACTAATTCATCTTAATTTAGTACTTGCTAATATCGAGATACAAATTATATAATATGATAGAAAGTATTAACACATCTTATATCCAGCATCATTTGTACTGATAACAGTCTCTGGGAAAAGGTGTAGACATGTTTAGGGTTTAAAATAATCTGTCATTTTGATGACAACCTCAATTGCATCCTTGATTTTATCACTCGGACTTGTCTGCTATTCAGGGAAAATTATGTCATTTGTGTTCCATTTTACTCTCTCCAGGGAAACGTATTTTGGGAGCTCAGAACTACAATGGGCACAAATTATTTAATTAATTGAAATATTATTAGACCACCCGTCCTATACTAGGTAATCTAGAAGAAAAATTGCAATACAGTACACAATGAAAACAATCCAAATCATAAAAATAAAAGAGAAATAAAGTCTGCTTAATATATGCCAATTTTAAATGCCTGGGAATACATATGTATTTATTCTTAACTTGCTTATATGCGCCAATCAAAAAACCTTCAAGCAGCTTATATTCCCTTTAGCAGTAGAAAATGTTAAGACACAACCCGCCAATCACAACCCGGAAAAGCCATCCTGCAATCAGTTATTAATAAATCTTTTCACCAGAGAAATAATCAAATGCAAAATATGTTCCCAAAATAGAAGAGAATCAATTTATAATGGCTACACACATACCCCCCCAAAATCCATAATGGAAGGCAGCCTGACCTTGGTAGAGTGGGGGAGGGAGGGGAATACAGTATTGTCCCATAAAAGAGATCATGATTTCCCTTTGATAGAAAGATTAGATTTGTAGAATCTAAGCCTAATATGTTAAACTGTTTCTGAAAATATGCATGTCAAGGCTGGACTTGTAGCCTCTTTCTCTCTTTAAAAATTCATTACAAAATGTTGTAAATATATTTATGATTGTGTGCATATATATAGCTCAAAATAATAAAAAATAGTTTCGACTAAAAAAATTGAAACAACGAAACATTAACTGCTACAGGCTTCCTTTAAGAAATCAGTTCTGGCTCCTTTGGAATGTCTCTGAATCTTAAGGCATGATCTGAAAATCACCCAATCGGTGGTTGGAATTTCTAGTTTAATAAAGAGATTTAAATGAATCAGTTTCATATCATCAAATTGAAGCCTAATTTAACTGAAGTTAATAATAAGCAACTATATGCTTCTCCAGCAAAAGTTCAAATTATAACCTGAGAAATGCAATTAATGCAATGTTTCTCTAAATTTAGTTTCTGTTTTCAGATTACAATTGTGTACCTTATGTATGCTAATTTTATTTTTCATTTATTTTTTGTTATAATTAGGAGACAAATATTTGAATGTAAAACTTACAAGACCCTTGGAAATTAATATATATTTGTTGAAATTTTAATGAAAATGGAGTTTCAGTGAGTCATTCCAGTAAATTTATTGACCCAAAACTCTCAGGAAATCTTCCATTTGTATTTGTCTCTTACTAATAGGTACTAATTCATCTTAATTTAGTACTTGCTAATATCGAGATACAAATTATATAATATGATAGAAAGTATTAACACATCTTATATCCAGCATCATTTGTACTGATAACAGTCTCTGGGAAAAGGTGTAGACATGTTTAGGGTTTAAAATAATCTGTCATTTTGATGACAACCTCAATTGCATCCTTGATTTTATCACTCGGACTTGTCTGCTATTCAGGGAAAATTATGTCATTTGTGTTCCATTTTACTCTCTCCAGGGAAACGTATTTTGGGAGCTCAGAACTACAATGGGCACAAATTATTTAATTAATTGAAATATTATTAGACCACCCGTCCTATACTAGGTAATCTAGAAGAAAAATTGCAATACAGTACACAATGAAAACAATCCAAATCATAAAAATAAAAGAGAAATAAAGTCTGCTTAATATATGCCAATTTTAAATGCCTGGGAATACATATGTATTTATTCTTAACTTGCTTATATGCGCCAATCAAAAAACCTTCAAGCAGCTTATATTCCCTTTAGCAGTAGAAAATGTTAAGACACAACCCGCCAATCACAACCCGGAAAAGCCATCCTGCAATCAGTTATTAATAAATCTTTTCACCAGAGAAATAATCAAATGCAAAATATGTTCCCAAAATAGAAGAGAATCAATTTATAATGGCTACACACATACCCCCCCAAAATCCATAATGGAAGGCAGCCTGACCTTGGTAGAGTGGGGGAGGGAGGGGAATACAGTATTGTCCCATAAAAGATGGACTATGACTTGTTCTTCTGAGAAGGGACCCAGAAGAAGTAACTGCTAACAACAACAACAACAACATTAAACCAATTGCTGGAGAGGGCATGAGTTGGTATTCAGTCAGAATCTAGAAAGTTCCCTGTTGGGAATGCCTGGAACTAGATCACAGTAATGATCAGAAGGTTGAAGATTATCGTCTGAACACAATCTTCCAATCCAGTTTCTATAATGTAATAGGAATTGCATTTCACAGGAAAGGTAGTCCATAAGATGAGAACCATGACCAAGTGCAAAGTCATACAGCCAGAACTTCTTTTGCATGTTCAACCAAGTGATTTAGGAAAAGCAAGAGAATCTTAATTTTATACAGGTGTTCAGGTTTGGTTCTTGTCAAATCAATAACTGAAGTTCCGCTGCTGTTCATTATTTCTGAGTGCTATTCCTCAGCTGTAGAGGATGTTTAAGTCTTTGTTAACAGAAATCCACAAGGTATGTGTGTGTGTGTGGGGGGGGGGGATAATAATAATAAATTCAGAGAAATAATATCCAAATGACAATATCCTTACTGGTAGCAAAAACAGAGAAAGAAATTTCCACATTAGCTAACTATTTAACACATAGTAATCTTTGCTTACTCGTAGGAACATCTAAATGAATTCTTGCTCAGCTAATTTTCAGTAAAGCTTTTATATGGAATGATCATCTCAAGATCAGTAACAGACTCTCCTGGGGAATAAAGAGAGGGAGAGTGAAGGAACTTTGCCAAAGCCCATCTCCCCAAACACTTAATCTTTGTATAATGAGATAGGTCACCATACATTGCCCTAGTTGTATTTACAAGTAGGAACACTAAGTTGTATACAACCAATTATCTACTCTTTTAAATATTTGCTCTTTCAAGTTTAAGATCAGCCTTCTTAAATTTTATTTAAACCATTATTCTTAAGAGGGAATTTAATATTAAAGTAGATAAAAAGAACCATCACAATTTTCATGCTATTTAATTCATTGCATTAAATCATATTCAATCGACTTCAGTTTTTCTCCTGTTTCTTACCATTTTAAAAAATCCTGATTCTGACTACATTTTGTAGAGTAGCTCTTGGTGTGCATTATCAGCCATAAAAAGATTGGATTCTGCTTCAACGTATTTATCTTAAAAACAAAACCCGGAAATCTGACCATGCTGAAATTTTTCATTTTTAAAATTACACTGAACTATAATGCTGTACTGTCACCTTGCACAAACATATCCTTTTTCTTTTTACATGACTTTGAAATAGAAACACACACCTGTGAGATAATTTATTTCAAGAGGACGTTTCTCTCTAGTTGCTAAGATCACTTATCATTTATAGTAAGAGGATTCCAGAGAACGCAGAGCAATTGAGAACTGCATCGAGACAGGTCGGTTTCATAAACTAGGAATGCACATTTAACAAAGATAACTTCAGAATATTCCCAGCCTACAACTAGAGAACCTGAAATGGTCAAGTTAACTCTACAGCCCCCTCCAGGCTCAATCCAGTGTAGGGTAAATGTAATTCTTACGCCAGTCACTATAATCACAAGTGAAATGTGCTGAGAGTAGCTCCATCAGCATTCCTTAATGGGAAATTACTACCTAAGATTTGGTAGTGAGGAGCCTTTTAAGACCTTGTTTCCTGGTGTATTTTCAATGGTCCACCATTTCTACCTATCCATCACCGTCCCCTTTCAGTTTTTTTTCCTTTAAAGATTGCAGACTCCATTCTCAGCTGCCTTCTAAGCCATATTGAGTAGTGATAATCCCAACTCTACTCCTGCAGGAAGCCCTTGTTCTTAAATTAAACTATACGATGTATATACAATATTTTTCTAAACACTTGTTCATTTAGCTCAGACTATCACTTCTACTGTTTAGTTCTTCTCTTTCGGTCCCTTATAATTCTGCAATGAGGCAGAAACCAATGCTACAACTGGGAGTTTATAAGCCAGTGAAGAAATTCAGTAGTTGACATCCTTCCCTTTACGGTCCAATCCAAGTCTCCTTTAACGATTCTCCGAGAATTGTTTGTTCTCATTCTAAGTGGGACTGGAAAGTAGGGAGGTTGGATAAGTTGGTTTGGTTCCCTCTGGGGAAAGGACTGGGAGAAAGGGATCACCAAAAGGAGAGAATGGGAAGAGAATATCTATGTAATCAATAGAATACTAATGTTTTGACTGTTCATTATAGTATCAGGTTGTGTATCCTCTGTACTTCCACTGGCATGTCTTCACACAGTTGACTGACAGATTAAAGACTACTTTGAATTAACTAATGAATACTCCCCCCCCACTTTCATTGTTACAATTCTTGTTACTGCTAGACAGATAGTAATTTCCTTAAAAAGAAACCTTTTAACTTTCATTCTTAAGCTCTTGGTGTGTCTGTCACTAAATGTTTTCTGGTGACAGTGGAATATACAGCAGTTATTCCTCACTGTACTTACTTTACTTACTGTAAAAATAACAAGACAATTTAAGATAATTTGTGTGAAACATTCATTGGTGAATGTTTTCAATTAAAAAGAGACAGCAGCAGCAATTCTGCTTTGTTTCTTACAAAGGACTTTGCATTAGGGGAAGCCGAGAGGAATTGATTTCTTGCTGAAACAGCCCAGTTCCTAACGTAATACACCAGTGGCCTCTAGTGGGTTATGCAGTAAACATCATAATCAACATTGAAAGGTTTCCTTTTGCTATCTCAAGCAGATGCATATTTTACAAGGGAAATAATGAAACTTAGCAAAACCACAGCTAAAAAAAGATTGCAGCTCGATAACTAATATTGACAAGATGCAGTCACCGAAACACGGACAGAAACAGTGAACACACTGGATTTGCCTGTTAAATAAATGGACATACATAATAAAAGCCAGTGAAAAATCAGGCACCATTTCCCTGAAATGCGTGAGCGATTGGTTTAATAATGCCTCCCAGATTTATTCCCCTTTTTATTTCTCTAGCACTTTACTTGCCAATCCTGTTTTTGAGATGGTAGCCAAAAGGATTTTATTTTCTGTACACCTAAATTCCTTGTATTAGTTAAATTGCCATTGGGATTCGATGTTGTAAGAAAATCAGGATGACATTTTTGCAATGCCTCTGTGAATACTGAATTATCATATTTGTTTAAAAAATGGAGAAGAAAGACTGTAAGATGAGATGAAGTCATCTCTCAAAGGCAAGGTTTGTTCTTCCTACCCAAATGCCGTTGGGTTTTTAGGATGATCAACTGTTGTGATGAGAAGGGTTAAACAATAACCAACCCTTTATTCCATAGGATTCCTATGTCCTCCCTGTATACCTTTTTATTTTCACCTAGAAATTCAGCTCCTAAATCTTTATGGGCAAGAAAAGATCATAATTTAAGGCTCCTGCCTTGAG
This sequence comes from Thamnophis elegans, assembly GCF_009769535.1. Taxonomy (NCBI): domain Eukaryota; kingdom Metazoa; phylum Chordata; class Lepidosauria; order Squamata; family Natricidae; genus Thamnophis; species Thamnophis elegans. The sequence goes on along the minus strand of NC_045541.1, from coordinate 1,531,548 downwards.
CAGGGAGCTGGGCCATAAGACTTCGGAGGTCCCTTCCAGTCCTATGATTTTCTCAGCCTCAGTTAGCTGCTACTAGACGTTTTGTGTGAAATGTAGTATTTAACATGCTGAGTCTTGTGTATTAATTCCTAAAAATATTGTTCATCACATGACCGATAACACATTGGACACATTCCATCCATGTCCTTTTCACAGCAGACCTTCTTGGATAAAAAATTGGCTTAAAATAAACTTCAGATTTATTAAATCAAGGGAAGAGGTTAAAATAAATGGCTATAGCAGTGTTTCTCAACCTTGGCAACTTGAAGATGTCCGGACTTCAACTCCCAGAATTCCCCAGCCAGCATTCGCTGGCTGGGGAATTCTGGAAGTTGAAGTCCGGACATCTTCAAGTTGCCAAGGTTGAGAAACACTGGGCTATAGTCTATGTTAATTATGGTTGCAGTGAAATTGGAGGTATTCTACACTACTCTACTAAGCATAATAATTTGGCTATAACCACACACACAACTAGACAAGAAAGTCATATTCTCATTTTCATCTCATGGAGGATCTTGCATGACGGGATTGGGCGGCATATAAATTTATTAAATTACAATTACAATTACCTATTTGTTTAGGATCAGGCAATGAAGGAGATACAGACATTCAGAAAAAGCATTATATTAAAGCAGAAACAGATGGGATTAAACTAGACTAGGTTAACTAGCCTTCCATGGTAACACCCATATTATTCTGAAGAAAGGTTAAGAAAGACTACCTGATCCCACCCTGCCAGTGGCATCATTCCTCAACAGGAATTCTTATTGTACATAAATATAATAAAAAGACAACATTTGCTTGATGTAATTCAAAACAGTATTAAAATCAGGCATTACCTATAATTTTACAGTCGATTTATATCTATTGACTTGCAATGTTTGCACAATTTTTACACAGATATCTGTGTAAAGTAAGTTGAACCAAGAAATCATGATTCTCTCAATCATATAGTGAGGTCCATGGTCAAACAGAGGTGTGAATCTTATTTTCCAACTTAGTTACTTAGTTACTATATCACACAATCTGTTTGCTCTCCATCAAGAGTAAAGGTTGTTAAGTTGGCATAACATAAGCGTACCCTTCTCATCTTTCCTAGTACCTATTCTTATTGGTATCTTATGACTATCACTGTGTTGGTTGTATCTTATGATTTATGATTTATCATTTTGTTGCTTGTATGTACACTGAGAGTTTATGCATCAGAAACCAATTCCTTGTGGGTTCAATCACACTTGGTCAATTCTATGCTGGGCTGTTCTGTTTTATTCCACTGAATAGGATCATGCTTTAAGTATTACAATGGGTCAGATTCAATGCTCCTAGCCAAAAAGAAGATACATGATTCTTTGCTAGTAATCTAACAATTCTCTACTTCAGGTGTACCTTACAATACTCATAAGTAAGGTAACAGAGGCCTAATCTTATGGACTATCACTCAGAGATAACAACCCATGTAACTCATCTATTTAATATTTAGAACAGAATAACAGAGTTGGAGGAGACTGGAGATTTTCTAGTCGAACACCCTGCTCAAGCAGGAGGGACCTTATATCATTCCAGACAAATAGTTGTCCAATCTCTTTTTGAAAACCTCCAGGAATGGAGCACCCACAATTTTTGGAGGCAAGCCATGATTAATTCTTCTCACTGTCAGGAAATTTCTCCTTAGTCCCAGCCTGGATCTCTCTTTAATAATCTTTTGTCCATTGCTTCTTGTCCTGCCCTCAGGTGCCTTAGAGAATAAATCAATCCTCTCTTCTCTGGGATAGCCACTCAATTACTAGAAGACAGGTATCCTATATCTCCTAATCCTTCTCTTTGATAGTCTAGACATACCTAGCTCCCTCAACCGTTCATTGTATGATTTAGCTTAGTACCTGGATAAGAAACTACCAGGGAAAATCTGTAGGTTAAACTGAGTAGTAAAAACATCCAAGTTGCATATCAACTTCATATTGCTGCAAAGGATACTACATGGATATATTTTTAAATCATCGTGAGTACAGTCAGACTTCAAAGGAAATTTTATTGTTACTACCGAGTTGCAATTAGGTGGCCAAAAATGATTGATTGGAACAGCTTATTGGTACTAATTTGGGAACTTGGAAGACCATGCAGATTCCCAGAATATTCCTTTGCGGATATTCTTGGGTACTATCATCATAAACCCTGGAAGGGAAATGAACGGTAAGGAACCCTTTCCATCTATCATTATTAGGATCTGTAAGACAACTTAATGCTTATGCATATAAGAGAAGACTTTGCAATCCACCTATTAGCCATAGTGGTGGTTTGCATCAGTTATTATCTCCAGTCTTTAAATATAAACCACCCCAAATTATTAATATCATTTGTGTAATTCCTTGATACTCATCTGCTTTAATTACAAAGTGATCATAGACAAAAGCTTGTGACAGCCCTGAAGATGACCTGACTGAAGCCATTTTTGAGGCTTCAGGGCTGCCACAGCTGGAAGTAAGGGACAGGGAGGGGGAGGAGAGATAGCTGGGGTCAAAACAAAATACTTTCTCTTGGGAATCATCCCAGCAGGTGCTTGGAAGGAGGTCACCTAGCAACTGGACTGTATCATGATTGGACTGATTTTTTTGAGAAAGTGAAAAACTTCTACTTTTAATTAGGTGAAAACTGTTGGAACATTTAGAGTCGGTTTTTACCAGCCTCTGCAAATGTGGCATATCTAGAACTATTCTTTGAGGAATCTACTTGCCTCAGAGTTTTGTTTGCTGTGGGTATGTTACCTGATATTAAACCGACTCTACTAAATTCCATGCTCCAAGTGGAGCTGCTATCTGGGGTCCTGAGCTGCTTACCCTGTGTACCTGGGCAGCAGGAAGACTCGGGGAAGATGGAGAAGACCTAAGAGGCCACATACACCAAGTCCGTACTGAATGACTGGCCACCCAGGAGGCGGAGGAAGACTTCGGCTGCCGGGCTGCATTCCATGCGCCAGTGAGGGAATGGCCAATCACCTCAACAAGGGAGGCAAGAACAATGATCCTCAAGTGGAAGTCGATGTGCCTACTGGACCTCAGTGAATCCGGGGATTGGAGGTACCAAACCACGGCCCACAGCCAAGCCCTGGGAAGCCTATTGGAGAGATTCAGCCAACATGGGGCACTCGCATCAACCTGAACAAGTGAGAGTGGTCCGGAGCCAGCCATTTTCGATGTCCTCCCCCCCGAGGGACTGATCTACCCAGCCTGTGACTCCTCCACTGTTCCCATTAGCACAATCCAGCCCACAACTGAGTCTTCCCAGGTGGGACCAGTCAACCATCACCACCACCCATGGTGTCAGCCCTCCGCTGCCACCTTCAGTTAAATAGAGCCCCAGACAGCAGCAGAGAGTGCCTACACATTGGAGACCAGCTAGCCCACTAGGACTACCTCAACTGTTGCCAGTATGGCAGGTGCCACCTGGTTGGGCAAGGCTGGGTACAAGCCCAGTGGACACCTGCCCTGGCTCCAGCATCGCCCTCTCTAATACACCAGAATTAAAGTCTGATGACCACTTTAGGTTAATTGGGTCTTGAAGCATTTGCAACATCAGCCCTGCATAGACTGCATTAGAATCATCCAAACAGGAGACTATAAAAGTGAAGAAATGTTACAACCTATTTCACTCACAGTTGATGACAAAAGGCCAATCGGTGAAGGTATTTGATCCCATAGTGGTCCATATCTTTTGGAGGGAGTGAGAAGGGGTGCAGTACATCAGCTGCCTTTAAGCCTCTTAGAAGCATCTATTCCAGGGGTATCAATCTGTGGCTTGAGGGCTGCATGTGTTACACACCGACCATGCCCACCCCAGCCCTGCAAATGGGGAAAACACTGCAGAACATCACATGACGGTGACTATAGCAAAAAGTAATCAAGATGGTAGGACATTGTTTTTCTTCTCTAGAAAGCTATCATTAAAGGCTATCATAAGACAAAACAAATCTCTGGTAGAAAATACCCTTCGGGGGAAAAGGGCGGCATACAAATGAAATAAACATTCAAACATTCAAATGAAGCCCCAAGTTTTCTTTAATGTTCTTGGTTGAATTGGGAAATGCTTAATTTTTTTCTATACTTGTGATCATGGAATAGTTAACTATCTACCAAGCACTTGCCTGGACTTGCAGGAGCAGCAGTTGTATCAGTTGTTATTATCTTTAGTGTCAAAGGAACACACTTTCTTACTAAGCTTTTCTCATATTAAAATCCAGTTAAATAAGTGGACATTCATCTAAAGGAAAACTCCATGCACTGCAAATGCTGTATTTAATAGCAGTCAAATAAGGCTTAATGACACCTCTTCTCTTATTAGCCACCACAGCTACTTAATAACCAGGTCAGATTATATATATATATAAAAGAATGAGGGAAATTCAGTCTCCCTAAATTTCTTTTTCTTTAAAGTTTTATTGGATTTTGATTTTTAAATATACATCACTCTCAATACATGAACAGTGTGGCCCCTGGGTATAGTTCATTTGGATACAAAGAGTCATCATGATGATGATGATGGTAATGATGATGATAATTATTATTGTTACCTTAGTCAAACCTATGTAATCCTAGTATTGATATACATGATAGTTTTAAAGTAGTTATTCAATATTTCAATGTTCCATTTTAATGCCAATGATATTATTAAGCATACATAGTAATGCTATATTTCAACCTCTAATCTTTCCATCTAATTATTATTAATATTCTATTATATGAAAATTATATCTGCTAATATCCCCCCTACTCCTTATTTCTACCTCTATTCTAGCTTCAATTCAGGCCACCATTACTAACCATAGTGTTAATACACATGTTTATATTAAAACATAGTCCTTCATTATTTGGTTGATCAAAGTCACAATATACCATTCAAGTACCATTACTTATTATTTAAACATACCCAATAATACTATTTTTCAACCTCCAATCTTTCTGTCTAACTATTGCTTTATATAAAGGTGTGTGTTCTTATTTCTATCTCTATTTCAGTTTTTAATCAGGCATCATTATATTAGAAAAAAAGAAATAATAATAATAATAATCTTCTCTTCATCATCGCAATGATCCCACTATCAGTAATCTTAAAAAAAATGAAATTAGGCTACCAAACAGCCAAAGAAGCTGAAAAAATTTCGCATTTACTATATATGGATGTTTTAAAAGGTCTTTAGCTCCCCCCCCCTTAGTTCCTTTCTTTCGGGTCTAGAATTTTTCTCTCTATGGTTGTTCACCACTTTAAGAAATAGTTCTAAGACTCTCTTTTCCCGGATTTCCATCTTTCTTTTTTTCTTTTAAAGTTAGGGTCTAAATAAAAAAGGAATCTTCTCACCAAGGTCCAGTCACTGTTCATTTATACTGCTCCTGCACATTTCTTTATTGCCTCGGCTGTCCCAGTTTCATGGCAGCCATGATGGCTGCCTCTTCTCCTCATTGTGGATGAGAGGGAAGAAGCCCTGGGTCAAGCAGGAGAGTTAATAATCTCTGCAAACTGCAGGGCATCCCTCTTTCCTTCACCACCCCTATAGGTGACTTCAGCTCCTTTTGGAGCCCACCAACAGGGAGAACTTGGCATGGGAGTGTGGAATCCTGCTCCTCACCTCCAATCTTGCCACAATATCAGCTGGAAGTCCAATTTCTCTAAATTTCTGAGAAGGCCTGAAAGTGAAATATTCCAGGCTTCTTTTTGAGTTCCTGCCCAGGTTGATCATCAGACTCTGTTAGACAGGAAGGAAGGCTTTCCATTTATGACTATTTCTGATCCGTTTCTGTGTTTTCCATATGTTGAAAATTTCTTCAGTGGCTCCTGGATTGCTTCCAACATCTAGTCATCCTTCATCCTTAACAAACAGCTCAAGGCACTGTAAACTACTTCTAGTTTTGTGATATATCCTGCGACTCCATGGTCTCAAAGTAAAATCATCTTCCTTATAAAAAGCATTGCCTCGCTTTAGACATTCTGTGAACAGCTTCATATAAAATATGTAAAATCTATTTTAAAGTTTAGAATATAAGGAAAGGGTTAAGAGTTACTCATTTCTACTCATTTCCCATTACTATGTGGCATTTTTAACATATTTCCGAAATGAATCTTCAAGCTGCCAACCTTGTTCAATTTGGATCTCCTTCCACGTGGTTTCCAATGCTTCACAAGGACATTCCCTATTCCATGCCTGAGAACCCCCAAGACAATAGAAAAGGCATAAATAAACACTATGTAATATAATGACAAAAATCTGGCATGCTTTAATACATTTTTCTAAGCATTGCAGATTATATTTATTTTGATCTATTTTAAGCAGTAGGTGTCACTGTTCTCCTTAAATTTGTTTCTAACAGATTTTCTTGTTTTTCCTCCTCTACTATATGATGAATTATGAATGCTGGTCTCTTTGATACATTTATTTCATCATTTCATCATATTTCCATCATAAAGGATGATATTTGCCCTGGTCACATTAAATGGTCCTTTCAGTTTGAGTTAAAATTACTAAATTTTCAGAGACAACTAACCGACCCCCTGTAGCAATTGTAAGAGATGCTACTGATGATGCCGTTTTGAATGATTATGCTAAACTGATCCTCCTCCAAACCACAGTAACTGTCTCATACTTTCATATTATTAAGAGGTTTATAGGTTTCAAGCCTGTTTCAATTACAATTGTCAAGAATCCAAGAGAGGTGTGAATCAAAGTTAAGACTATGTAAAGAAAATTATACTTCTTACCAGATTATATGATTTATGGCATTATAAATAGCAATGTGAATTAATTAGCATCTCTTCTATCTTCTTTATTTACATCCATAGACTATACTCCCAAGATTCTATTAGAATTCCCATCCCAGAGTCACCTTATCAGGGAGATGGATACACCATAAAAACCTTACTTAGGGATGTTTTTTCAAGCTACAGGAACCTGAAATGCCCATAAGCACAACACATCCAAAGGCACACAGATCAGCTTCAGTATTACAAGCCTTCTACTTCGATTAAGGCATACAGTTCATTCCTGATACTAAGTTAGCTACTGCTAAGGCTCGCATCCAGGTATTGAATGGGATTCAATTAGTGTCATATAGCAAGTTGGTAACATTAAAGAAAATCCAGTTCAAATTCTTGAGAAACATTTTTCAGAGTCCTCACAACATAAAATGCCACTCAACAACCAGAAATCACTAGACTTGAAGCTGGATTTTGATTATCTTTGACTGAAATTATTACATAGTTGAGAGGGATTAGCCCCTTTAACATTTTTGACTCCATGTGGAAATGTTATTACTTTTCTTCAGATGGCCTTTTGAAGTTAATTGGAGGAAGTCAACTCAATTTTGAAGCAAAGAAATTTAGGTGTAAAAGGCAATTAGATTAAGGAGCTGTACCCCAGGATGTCTTCACTATCAGTTTCCAATTCAAACCAGACAATTATATGGACAAGACCACCCTCTGAAATTCAGAAAAACTTTATCCTTGGCTCATTCCAAGACTCTCCCCACAGCAACAAAGGGAGGGAGATGCATAAACCCTTTTTGCTAAACAATGGTGCCCTACGAGGCAGATGCAATAGAAACTATAGCCAGTTTTGTTCTCCTGTCAGTTCTACAGGGATCCTCTTTTGCTACTGTTCTCCTCTCATCTCCAAATCCCCAGGAAGGCTGACTTATTTTACTGATATGGCCTATTTTGTTTCTTGAAACACTGTCAGTCCTTGTCCTACAGTCCTGTGTGTTAACACCACTCCACCTGCCATAAGATGAGGATGTTTATATTAAAAGCATGTAAAGGAGCTTGGGCAATACAACAGATTTCATTAACCAGATTAATGTAATGTTGTAAATTATAGTCATGTGGTTTTATGCAGTTAAATCATTAACTGCATAAAACCACATGATTATACAAAATCATGCTTATACAAAGATATCTTGTAGATGTATCTTCTTTAACAGAAATTAATTTAAAAATGTGATAGAGAAAATAGCGTTACAGGATCAAAGCAATATTCTTTTGAACGAACACACTTTGCAGAATTAGTTCTAAATGTCCTACTTGATTTCCAGTTGTCTATGAGGGACCTCCATACCTGTCACTAGTCCAGACACAGAGAATCTGGGACTTTTTCATAATCCTTTGCAATGACTAGGCTGGTTGGGATCTGATTGCTTCAAGAGAGATGAACTAAATCCATAAAGCATCTTCCATTCATCTCCATTTGAACTTTTGCCATTTTTGCTACTGACGGCACCTAGATTTTCAGGAAAGAAGTTCAAGTGTGAATGCAGAAAATAAATCTTCAATGACGGGATGTACCTCATGATCTTGTATGCTATAAGAATTTTGTCAACTAGCTGAATGTAGTTTGCTGTGTAATTGCTCTGTAATTACTAAGAAAATTCTCAATTAGATCCTTGAATAATTTCCAGGTGATTTTCTCTGGCCCAGTAGCAGATTTTCAAATCATTTGTCATATCTGATCTGTGAACCAACAAAAATACCTTCCTTACTCTTGGCATTCTTGGAAACATCTGTCTCAAAAAATGAAAGTCCTTAACTTCCTTTTCATCACTTCTTTTTTTAAAAAAAATCATCAATCTGAGTTGTATGTGAAGCAGAGACAAAAATATCTTTGTTGGGTCAACAGGTGGTTCGTACGCCATTTTTTAATGTCCTGGAACAAAGTTCTTTTAAAGAAGCGGCTATTTCTTTTTAATGCAATGCAATTCTCTTGCACAGCTGTCGTGTTTGCATTTGTAACAACAGTACTTGGTATATTCGAGCTGCATTCCAGGCAGCAAAGTGACTACTTTTAGATCTCCATGGATATTCAGTTGTACCTCATGTACTGGATGTGCTTCAACAACAGTTCCATGTTTTCATATAGCAGTTAGACTTATATAGCAGTTAGACTTATATACCGCTTCATAGGGCTTTCAGCCCTCTCTAAGCGGTTTACAGAGTCAGCATATCACCCCCACAGTCTGGGTCCTCATTTCACCCACCTCGGAAGGATGGAAGGCTGAGTCAACCTTGAGCCGGTGAGATTTGAACAGCCGAACTGCCGAACTAGCAGTCAGCTGAAGTAGCCTGCAGTTCTGTACTCTAACCACTGCGCCACTTCGGCTCTAATGTGTTCCTTTAATTTATGCAGCATAACCAACAGGTACCGAAGAGTGTACATTATCAGTGTATTAAAAACAAGATTTCTATAAAATGATATGTGATGTTAAATTGCAGGTTATTTTTGTGATTAGCACCCAAAAATCTAAAAGATTAACCTGGAAGAACCTGTCCAGGAAACAAAAACTTTGTTGTCCTGTGAAATCTATAAACTCACACAAACAAAGAGAAAAGAAAAAATTTGGTATCTCCAGCTACCCTAATCCAAAGATTGTGCATTCCTGTTTTAACTGTATAAAAAAGCAAGCAATGGGGCAAAGACCCAAAGAGTAAAAATGTCTTCTAAAAAAACCTGAAAATCAAGCATAAGAAAATTGAAAAGAGGGGGAAGTAGTTAATATCTAAACGATAAAGATTTTTGGTTGGTGTTTCAATTTCTGTATGCATCCCTTGTGTACATTGGTAACTGGTGTCAAAGGGATGAGAAATGACATCCACAACCTCTTCTAAAGTCCCAGCTCCAATATTCATTTCAGATATTCTCTCTGGTGCAGTATGGATAAAGGAAAATGTAGCTGAAGTCTAATGGTACACAAAACTACAATAGGATGCACAAGAGGGAAGAATTTCTTCAGTTCTAATCCTATTAATTCTTCAACCCTCATAGCCTAACGTTGGTGAATTTTATTTATATTTTGTTTAGAATATTCCAATGTTTCTTCTATCTTTGATTTCAAATAGCATATGTTACTTCTAAGTGCTGCTACAAGTGCTGGAAGAGACGTGGTGATGCAGTGGTTCGAATGCAGTATTGCAGGCTAATTCTGCCAACTGCCAAGAGTTCAATTCTCACCAGCTCAAGGTTGACTCAGCCTTCCATCCTTCCAAGGTTGGGAAAATGAGGACCCAGATTGTTAGGGGCAATAGGCTGACTCTGTAAACCGCTTAGAGGGGGCTGTAAAGCATTGTGAAGTGGTATATAAGTCTAAGTGCTATTGCTGTAAGGGTACAAGGGAAGGAGAGAGGCTAAAGAGATAGATTCCTGCAAATAGAACTGAAAATATTTTAGAACTTTTTGAGAGAGAGATTTGAGAGATTATCTAAAAAAAATTGACATTAGAGCCAATGACAATGTAAATTTTAACACTGGGTACATTTGATAGCTTGCAAACCAGGAAATAAATCATGTTGTTAAATAGCAAATATAATTTTCCCTATATTACATAATTAATACTTTTTGCCATAAGAGGGAGCAACTGTCATATTATTGACATGTGGATTTCAAGGAGCTTTTCTTTTGAAGTACTATTTTTTAAGAAGCATTAGCTGATAATTCATGTCTACTATTGAATTCTTTTTGCATCTAAATAAATTCAGTCAAAATGTCATCCCTCTGCTCATTTATCCAGCCTTAACCACAAAAACGTAACCACAAAAACACTTGCAAGAATGTTTACGAAGGGGAAAGATAGGATGAGTGCCTGCCCTTCACCTGTGGGGTTGAATGTGACATGTATTTTCTTCTCAACAGAGTCCAATCCTGAATGTGTTATAAGGAACATGTCATGAATGGATGGGCCTTTGCACGCCTGCAGGCTCTCTATTTGAAGTGAACATCTGTGTATAGACACAGTATGAGTTTATCATCAAGGGGTAGAATCTGGCAGATCTTGTCTGTCGAAAGGGGTTTCAATAGGAGGCCCTTGGAGAATACCAAGGCTATAACCTACTTTACATTTTAAAAAAAGCAGAAGATAATACATTTATAGTTATGGATCAAAAAAGAAAAAGGATATTTCATGGAATTGAGGTATATAAATAATACATAGTATGAATAAAGGTAAAGGTAAAGGTTCTTCTTGCACATATGTGCTAGTCGTTCCCGACTCTAAGGGGCGGTGCTCATCTCCGTTTCAAAGCCAAAAAGCCAGCGCTGTCCGAAGACGTCTCCATGGTCATGTGGCCAGCATGACCTAACTCCGAAGGCGCACAGAATGCTGTTCCCTTCCCACCAAAGGTGGTCCCTGTTTTAGTACTTGCATTTTTTAACGTGCTTTCAAACGGCTAGGTTGGCAGAAGCTGGGACAAGTAATGGGTGCTCATTCCGTTCATCTGAGTCACCACGTCCCAACTCAAAGTATGAGTAGAGTATCTCAAATGAAACTAGCATGGCATTCATTTCCCCATATCTGGCAGTTAATAAAACAATACAATTAATTTGTACAGAAAAAGGTATATGACTTGAACTTTATATATTCTCTCTAAGAAATGCTTTAGGCAAACTTACGCAGCTAAATACTCCTGCCAGAAATACTAAGTATTCCTTTTTCCACTACAATCCAATATCAAAGTAGTTCTTTTACTGTAGTACCAGATAATAGTATGAAACATTTTCAGAATCATTTCTGTTTTAGACAACAGAAGAGATGCAGTCATGAAGCTATCCTACCGATCTATATTGGATAAGGTGGCATATCATCTTGTAAAGAGAGTCATAATTAGACTTTTTAAATATTTTTAGTTTAGTATATTTCAACTAATTAAAAGAAAAGTTATACTAGATATATATGTAATGCAGGAGTGTGCAGTGATCTGGATTCCAAGGGGAGAAGATGATTCAGTGTGTACAAGGGTGTGTGCACTGCACCTGTGAACAATTCCTCAAAGTTGCTGTATCTTTTCTTTGGCACATTTGATTTAAGTAGATGTTGACAGGTGTATAGTATTCACCCACTCACACCCTGAATCACCTTCTCCCTTTTGAACCTGGATTGCAATACAGTTCCGGGTCACCTCAACTGATCTCAGAAGCTAGTGGGTATTTGCAAGCCTCAGAATTCCGGAGCTTTTAGGCTCAATGAAGAAGTTGAAAAAATTTCTTAGAAAAAAACATTGCATGGATGCAGCTACAAGGAGTCAAGCTTAAAGGCACCTTTTTAAAGGTACATTCAAAACAAGGCTGGTGGATGGGTCTCCTTAAACAAAACCAAAAGTTGGACCTTGTCACTAGGAAATATTAATAACTGATTGTACAAAAATATATAAACCCAAAACAAATAAAAGAGCCTTAAATTCAAATACTGGCAAACAAGACCGATCAACAAACAGATCAGGTATGGATTTCTCTTTCCCTTAGTTGTATAACACTCGTGTTCAAGCCTCAGAATTGTTGGCATCTTCCAAATGCAATCGAGATCTATGAACCAAGAGAAACACTTTTATTGGTATCTGTCTTTTCCACACATATTTTCTTGACCAAGCAACCTCAATTCTTTTTAACTTGCCACAAGAGAATCAACCTCAGATCTCTGCACTTTTTTCTGCACTTAGACTTCAATTCCCCTACAAGTCAGCCAACTGCTCATTTCTCTCTAGCTTTCCTCAAAGGGTATTTTACATCAGGTTTCCTGCCAATAGGTTAATGTGGTGCTTTGGGATCCTCTGAATAGTAACATTCCAGCTATGATACAGACATCCAGATAAGAAATACTTTATTTTCATGGATAGAAGATTTTCAAAAATCCTTGAAAAGCCACATGTTGGCACATGTAAACGTCACTTTTGATTCTTTCTTAGACTGTTATGTTACATCCAATCTGAACATTCCATTTCCATGTTCTGTCTAATATCTACACCTTGGAATATACTGATAAAAGGGGAATGCTGGATTCTAACACTTATCAGCAGATCATTATTTTCTCTCTTAAGGCACCTGTATATTATCTACCGACACAAAGACAGCACAGTTCTTCCTCTGGAAACAAACCTTTCTTCAGCCTAAATTTCTAAATTTCAACATCAAAAATGGGTTGTGATTAATAACAAAGATTAGAATGTCATAATGAAACAAATGTTATTTCTGAGCAAGTCTTCCAAATCCTAAAATGATACTAAGATGACCAGATGCAAATGATACTAAGCTGGCAGGAATAGCCGATGCCCTAGAAGATAAGCTCAAGACCCAGATGGGTCTTGACCAGAGGTGGGTTCCTACCAGTTTGCACCTATTCGGTAGAACCGGTTGGTCAAATCTACCGAACCGGTTAGAAGAGGTTCCACCAGTGGACCCGGAAAGCAGGCCACACTTACAGAAGAGGCTCCAAATGTTTTTGAAACCCACCACTGGTCCTTGGATGTGATTATTCTACACTATCATGCTCCTATTTATAAAACTCAGTGCCTCTGTGAAAGGTAAGGATGATTGCTGCGTTTGTGGTGCAATCAGAACATGGCGTGTCTTGAAGTTGTTTTAACGCAAACCAAAGATGCCTTTTAATAGCAGTAGACTTATATACCGCTTCATAGGCCTTTCAGCCCTCTCTAAGCGGTTTACAGAGAGTCAGCATATTGCCCCCAACAATCCGGGTCCTCATTTCACCCACCTCGGAAGGATGGAAGGCTGAGTCAACCTTGAGCCGGTGAGATTTGAACCGCTGAACTGCTGATCTAGCAGTAGCCTGCAGTGCTGCATTTAACCACTGCGCCACCTCGGCTCATTTAAAAACAGTTTAAAAAACAAGTTGACATCATATTCTTATGCATGCCAGTGCTGTGTGTGAGGTAATTTAAGGTGGTTCTGACAAGTGTCGTCGGCATCTTCATATCCGGTCACATGGGCGGCAAGCCACTCCCATCCGGTCACATGGGCGGCAAGCCACTCCCACAAAGGAGGCCACACCCACAGAGTAGGTTCGAACAATTTTTGAAACCCACCACTGGTCTTGACAGACTTGAACACTGGGCCCTATCTAACAAAATAGCAATAGCAACATAGAGAAAAGTAAAGTCCTACACTTAGGTAAGAAATACCAAAAGTATACATATAAACTGGGTGAAAACAGGCTTAACAGCAGTGACTGTGAGAGAGATCTGGGAGCCTTAGTGGACAACCAGCTAAATAGGAGCCTTGCTTTGGTGAGAACTGAGTGAGATAATGGCTTAGATGGGCTGTTTGCTGAATGGGGCACGAAGTGTGTCTGGTGTCCCATTGCTGAAGCTACTGCACTGATTCTTGACTGGCTACCAAGCCACAATCAGGGGTTTACCTATGATATTTAATGAGCTGGGACTGGGACGCCCAGTAGATAATGAACGTTCTATATATGTGCTTGGAATATTGACTTGTGATTTGCTGTATGAGAGGCCTTCTAGGAATGGTGCCTTTTCTCTAGAACGCAACAGATGAGTTCATTGGTTTTTGCTCCCCCTAGATTTATTTTTCATTTTCTCTTAAATGTTTTTATTGTTTTGAATTTATGTGTGCCTATTCAATCAACTAATTATCCTTTGAAAGAAAGCACTGTGCAAGGCTTACTGGTTAACACTGCCAAGATGCACTGTTGCCAGGATCAAAGATCCCTGAAAATGTCTGCCTCAGAGTGGAGGCCATATTTGGCAGCAGATGGGGAAGCATCTATTTATGCATCTATTCCACTAATATCTAAAAAAGGGAAGGAGTACAATTTAGAATGAAATGTGTTCAAGGGAACATTCTGCCTTTTCGTTTACTTCCATCTGTCATGTCACTTTTCTCCTGAGCCCAAATGACTTTTTGCCCTGGAGTTAGGATTGAATGAAAGAGTGCCAAGCAAGAGAATGAAGAACAGGAAGGATAGAATCAGATGCCTCTTGTGGAAACCGCAGTGGCATCAGATGGGCCCTGATACCACTTTTCCTCCTCCTGCCACAATTCCATGCCTCAAGTGTGGTGCCATGTAAGAGGAGGTGAAAAGAGGAACCATGAGAACAAGAGGCAAGATGGGCATGTGACTTTGTGGGAGATTATGATTGGCCTATGGGAATTTTTGCCTGAATTTTGGAGAAGCATCATCTCATGGAGAGATGCATCAGGCATATACTCCTCAGGGGCAGCTATATCAACTGAATAAAGAACCTGCATCTGTTGAATGTCTGCCTGGGCACGTCCATCCTCGGCCCAAAATATAAGTATAATCTTTATTGTCATTGTACTTAAATACAACGAAATTGGTTGTTGGCTGACCTAAAAGAATATATACCAAGACTTCGAAGACCCTTATGAAATATGAAATTGAGTGTGTGAGGAAGGGATAATAATGAACAAACTGGAAATAGGAAACATAATGTGAGCATAAACCATCTTATTTTTGATTAAAGAAGCAAATAAAAATAAGTAAAAGAAATATTAAGTTAGGAAACTAAATAAGGAACGAAAGAAAAGTGGGGAGAAGAAATGGAAATAATCGGAACCTTAGAAGAAATGACCCAAAGAGTGAAGAGATTCTTGATTTTAAGGGAAACTAAAACTTAATAAAGTGAAACATGTATCTTAGACTTTAAAACAGAACAGGCTAATAAAATCAGAGCAATGATCAGAAGAGATCCAGAAGGCAGAAGAAACCGAAAGAACCCAAGATGGATGGAGTTCCTGGGAGAATCTTGGACTTTAAAGGGCTTTTTTTGCCATTTCAGCTGATGTTTTTTTATACCTACGCATTGCTCTCAAACCCTTTCCCTCCATAACATACAAATGAAATGTCATATTTAAATTTTACATCCGAAGGAAATAGGCAATTTGTTCAATTCATTGAAATGAAGAAAAGTGAGCTTTCATTGCATATCAACTTTATTTCACTGACGTTTCCTCATCATGAAAAATATAGGCACCATTTTGTGTAACTGATACATAAATGTGTAACTGAAATCTATATGCATTTCAAATATATACTTAAGAATAGATATTATCAAACAATAATTATATTGGAAAAGATGTTAAAATATCTGAGTTACTAGAATAACGTTAAATCCTTTAAAGCTAAAAAATAACTTGTACTGTTATTCTCTATTTGTTATCAGTAAATCAGTTTAATATGGAGATGTTAAGAAATGTATCAAAATAAATTAAGATAAACCTAGACAATGTGAGCATGTTTTAAGTTCTATAGCAAGAGTGTCAATAGGCCTCAAATTACATCTTATGCAACAAAAATAGCTAGACTTCTTGGCATGATGTGGCTCACATTCAGACCCCAAGACAAGTTCATGCCTTCTATTGGAGGCGACCTCTTTCCCTCATTTCTGGCCTTCCTGAAGCTTCTCTATGACATCTGGGGATTTCAACTGGTGGATTAGCATGTTCTCCTTATATATACGTAGGTCTTTTAAGCTTCCCTTCTGCTTTTAATCCTGATTTCTCTTTTTATACATAACAAAGGGGATTTAGTCACCTTGGAATCTTTAAGGAAAATATGGGCATACATATTTCAAATAAATAGAAGTGATTCTGTTAGTTCTTTATTTACTCTATTTTATAAAACTTTATCTTGTTTTGTCAGTTGCACACAAGGATTGTCTAGCAAGTTTCACTGTAATCATCAACACTGAACATGCTCATGGCTATTGAACTGGAGAAAGAAGGAAACAGAACTCTATTTAGCCTAAAAAAGAAGCAGTGGTATCAAGCCCTCAAGGTATTTTCTATTAATCATACTGAAAATATGATGAAGTGTTTATGATTTGAAAGGAATACCTGGAATGGAAATGCCTGTGGGTGGGTATTTGGATCAGAAAAGAAGGTATTTGTTACTTGCAGGACTTTCCCATCCTTTCCCACCTGCTTAGTCAAAAGCCACTCCTATCAATGAAGCTGAGTTATTTAAGGGGTCTTGGGTGGGGTAGTAAGTAAGGAATACAGTTTTCAATTGTTGGTTGTTTCCCACTTTTAACAGCTTTTCCCTTGACTGCAGATCAAAGCTTGTAAAATTTCCAGAAAGCAAACAGACCAGTTGAACTTGTTCAGTGAAATATATTTCATGTAGATATGATTACGGGACATGTCAGATCAGTGTAGCAGTCCTTACTGAAAGACTCACTCAATTAAATGGATCTGACTTCCTGTTCTATGTACTAGGGACTAGAAAACAAGTGAGCAAGAATGACGTTCTTCTACCTGGACAGAATGATGTTCTGCTCATCGAAGGAAGGAAGCAGTGGGGTATCCCAAGGTTCCGTTTTAGGCCCAATACTGTTCAGTATCTCCATAAATGATTTAGATGAGGGAATAGAAGGGGAACGCATCAAATTTGTGGACAACATTAAACTGGTGCTCCAGAAGATAGGCTCAAGATCCTGATGGATCTTGACAGACTTGAACACTGGGCCCTACCTAACAATATGAAATTCAATGGGGGGGGGGAGTAAGGATTTATGCCTAGGCAAAAAATAATAATAATCAATACAGATTAGGTGAAACCTGGCTCAGTAGCAGTAACTGCGAGAGGGATCTTGGAATCCTAGTGAATAATCCCTTAAGTATGAGCCAGCAGTGTTCGTCAGCAATCAAAAAAGCCAGCATAATCCTAGGTTGCATTAACAGAGGGATAGAATCAAGTTACGTGAAGTATTAGTACCACTTTATAAAGTCTTAGTAAGATCACACTTAGAATATTATGTCCAGTTTTAGTCACCATATTATAAAAAAGATGTAGAGACTCTGGAAAGAGAGCAGAAAAGAGCAACAAAGTTGAGTAGAAGACTGGAGGCTAACACATATGAAGAACGGTTGCAGGAATTAGGTATTTATTTATTTATTTATTTATTTATTTATTTATTTATTTATTTATTTGTCTTGTATGCCGCCCACTCCCGGAGGAGTGTATGTCTAGTGAAAGAAGGAGTAAGGGTGACATGATAGCAGTGTGCCACAAAGAAGAGGGGGAAGTCATCCTATTTTCCAAAGGACCAGAAGGTAAGATAAGGAATGAAAACTAATCAAAGAGAAAAGCAACCTATTACTAAAGATAAATTTCCTAATATTGAGAACAATTAACTAGTGGAATGGCTTCCTTACAGAAATTGTGGGTATTCCATCACTGGAGGCTCTTAAGAAGAGATTGGACAGCCACTTATCTGGAATGGTATATCGTCTCCTGCTTGGGCAGAATGTTGGACTAGAAGACCTTCAAGGGTTCTTTCTAACTCTGTTATTCTTTTATTCTTTTACTTCTTGCAGGAGTATGAATGTTGGGTGAAAACTCATACTTTGTCAAATGCCTTACAGAAATAAAATGTATCCACAGCTTTTCCCAATCCACTAATTTGGTCACTTGGACAACGAAGGCAATTTTTTTGTCATGATCTGTTTTTGACAAACCCATGTTGGCTCCTGGTTATAATTTTGCTTGTTTGCAGATCTGTTGCTTGATTATCTTTTCCAGAATCTTCCTAGATATTAATGTCAGATTGATTGGTCTGTAGTTTCCTGGATCCATCCCCCCCTTTTTTAAATGGACTGATATGAACTCTTTTCTAGTCCTCTGGTAGCTCACCCATTCTGCAGGATCTTTGAAAGATATAGTTCAGCTGTTCAGAGATCGTGTCTGCCACCTCCTTCAGAATCCGGGGATGCAATCCATCTAGTTCTGTTGATTTGAACTTGTATCAACCCAAACTTTGCTTTCATTTGGAAAAGACTTAACTTTTTCCTCAGGTGTTTGGGTCCATTTGTATGGGTCTCCCTTTGGTTGTTTAATTATCCCATTGGTCATCATGTTGCATTTTACTCATAGATTGTACTTTTTAAGTGTTATATGGTTATTATTTCTTCCTGTTGTACACCGCCTGGAATCACTTTGTTTGAATTGGGTGGTCCAATAGACCAATGAAATAAATGAACGAATAAATAAAATATTATTTTATAAAATTAATGTCCATATGTCTCAAGAAGTCCTATGAAGTTCTGTGAAATCCACAGGAACTGTCCACAGTACTGAAGCTCATTATATTTTTCAAATTAAATTACAAAATTCTTCTTGGGCATCTGTAGAAATGGAAAAGGAAATTTGAGTTAATACCTCTTATTCCTACATCATCATCATCGTTGTTGTTGTTGTTTTTGTTTTTGTTATTCGCAACAACAGAATTGTATCACAGCGGCCAGTTGTTTCGCCGGATTTGGCATTGGTTACTAGTCGGGCCCCGCCCAGGGGCCTAGGACGTCGTAACATATTTTCGTAATATGCTTTTTGCATTTGACTGATGGTGATTTTGTCAATTTTTAACTGTTTTAAATGTAATTCCAGTGCTTTTGGAATAGCACCCAGTGTGCCAATTACCACTGGAATTACCACTGCTGGTTTGTGCCATAGTCATTGATTTTTTATTTTTAAGTCCTGGTATTTCACAATTTTTTCATGTTCCTTCTCGTCGACCCTGCTATCACCTGGTATTGCGATGTCTATGATTGTAACCTTATTTTTCTCAACCAATGTGATATCTGGTGTATTATGCGCCAGTATTTTGTCTGTTTGTATATGAAAATCCCATAAAATCTTAACCATCTGATTTTCGGTGACTTTTTCAGGCTGATGTTCCCACCAGTTTGTTGCTGTTTTAATATTATAATTTTTGCACAAATTCCAATGGATCATTTGTGCTACTGAATTGTGCCGCAATTTATAATCAGTCTGCGTGATTTTTTTACAGCAGCTGAGTATGTGATCAACAGTTTCATCAACTTCTTTGCAAAGTCTGCATTTGGCATCATCAGAGGATTTTTCGATTTTGGCCTTAATGGCATTTGTGCGGATAGCTTGTTGTTGTGCAGCCAGGATTAGTGACTCTGTTTCTTTCTTTAATATACTGTTGTTAACCATAACCAAGTTTTTTCACTTTCTATTTTATCTTTTATTTTTTCCAGAAATTGGCCATGCAGTGCTTTGTTCTGCCAACTCTCCATTCTTGATTTTATCACATCTTTTCTGTATTCTTGTTTCGTCTATTGGGCCTTCAGTAGATTTTTGTTCTTTACCTGATTTTTGGGGCAGGTATAATCTATCAGTATCACCATGTGGATGTAAATTGTAGTGCATTGTCATTAGTTTCCTGGTTTTTCGGTCCAAAATGTCCAAATCAGCTTGTGTCCAGTTAACTATACCAGCTGTGTATCTTATAACTGGTATTGCCCAGGTATTTATGGCCTTGATTGTATTTCCACCATTCAATTTAGATTTCAAAATTTTCCTAACTCTGTTGGTGTACTCTCGCCTGACAATAGTTTTTACTTCTCCATGCTTGATATTATCCAACTGCAGAATGCCTAAATATTTGTAGGCTTCATTTTTGTTGCATTTAATTAGTTGGTCATTGGGCATTTCAATTCCCTCACATGCAGTGATTTTGCCTCTTTTTATGGATACAGTGGCGCATTTTTCCATGCCAAACTGCATTGAAATATCAGTGCTGAATACTCGGACTGTGTTTGTCAGTGATTGGATTTCTTCTTCTGACTTTCCATAGAGTTTCAAATCATCCATATAATAAATGAGAATTTTTTTCAGCTTCTTTGGCTGTTTGATAGCCTAATTTCATTTTTTAAAGATTATTGATAGTGGGATCATCGCGATAATGAACAGAAGAGGTGAAAGTGAATCACTCTGGAAAATTCCTCGCTTGATATTAACCATTCCATAGTTCTCATTCCCTACTGCCAACTCAGTTCTCCACTGTTTCATCGCCTTTTCAGTAAAGTATGTAATATTTTTGCTAATGCCAGTTGTTTCTAAGCATTTTATGATCCAACTATGTGGCAATAAGTCGAATGCCTTTTTGTAATCAATCCAGACCATATTCAAGTTCGTTTTTCTGTTCTTACAATTTTCTAATATCATTTTATCAATTAGGAGCTGGTCTTTGGTGTCCCTGCTCCTTCTTTTGTTGCCTTTTTGCTCTACTGGCAAGATGTCATTTGTTTCCAAATAATCCATCATGTTATCTGCAATAATGCAGTAATTTGAAGGTTGTTGGCAAGCATGTTATTGGTCTGTAGTTTTCAGGTATTGTTCCTTTAGCATAGCTGGCTGGGGAATTCTGGGAGTTGAAGTCCACAGGACTTAAAAGTCACCAAGATTGAGAAACACTGCTCTATGAGGTCAATCACTGTGGAATAGGATATTTCTCACCTGCGTGTAGCTCAGCAGAGACAGAAGGAAAGAAAATGAGTCAGCAAGAAGAAATACACCCAACTGGCTTGTATAAATATATTTATGGTTATAAATATAGTTACATCTCAAATACAACACCACCTGCTAACCTTAGAGATAAATTATTCTTTTACAACTTACACTCATTACTAAAATATCCGCCCGTATTCAGATTTCATTTGAGAAAAACACAAAAGATAATCTTCCACCATTTCTCCCAGGTGTTTGGGGGGGGGGGGCAAAAATCAAGAGAAAACTAAATTTTACAAACAAGTTCATGGCTGGATTATTGCTTTCTTGCACTTACTGTACTTAAAAGTTGTGTATTGTATGTGGGAGAGGGAAAGATTCCCATCCTTCAGTATTACAGTTTTCTTTCTATTGGTCTCTAGTTTCTGATATTCCAAATAAATTTCAAAAGAAGGCATCATGTGGGAACCCTAATTCTACTCAGAAGAGTGCTAAACCCATATTGAAAACTTGCTCTAAAAACAACTGAGAAATTGGTGGCACAACATGAAGTGGAAAGGACCTCTTATAATGAAGAAAGCCCCCACCCCAACACTTATCCACTTTTCTTAAACTTATAATTAAACAGGTTAATTTAATGCTGCACTTTTTGTATTTAAAAGTAGTCTTTAAAACAAACTGAGAAGGCATGAGAGTGGGGAAGTGTAGGCTAGGACATGAAAAGAGAAAAAGTAATTTGGAGGCAAAGAATCCTCACTTTCTCTCGGGAAATGAAATAACCCTGCAGGCGGTTGCCAGAGTTGAAAAGTGTAGGTGTAATGTAGAAAAGGATTAATTTGGTGGTGGTTGTGTTTACCTGTCAACAATATAACCCTTGTCATCATTTATTGTCAAAAACCCACTTCTAAATCTTTCTAAATCCAGCTGTTAAAGAGTAGGGCCTGCCCACCTTTTAAAAAAACATAGTAGAGGGAACACAACTGGATGTTTCAGAAGTAGCTTTATTAGATTATTTTCCCCCTAAAGCTGTTTTTTTTTCTTGGCGCTAGGTTGAGTCTACTATATGGCGGCTGTAGAACAAGCATGAAGGAAATGCGGATGGTTCTTTGTAACAACCCAAAGGTACCACACACAAGCAAAGATCCCACAACATGAGGAAAAAAGTAAAAAGCAAGCATTTCCTTGACAACGCAGATATCCTTCGCTTCAGGCAAGAAGTTCTCTGATGGAGATGCCACCTCTGGCAATCCTGAAATCCTAGGCCGGGATAGAATCAAGATCATGTGAAGCATTAATACCACTTTATGAAGCTTTAGTAAGACCATACTCAGAATACTACGTCCAGTTTTGGTCACCATTTTATAGAAAAGACATAGACACTGCAAATAATGTAGAAAAGAGCTAAAAATATAAATGCTAAAACATATGAAGATTGTAGGCTCTTGAACAACACCTACATTCCCTCTTGACTCAGGGAATGTGCCCAAATGCATATCAAATACATATGTTATGGTTAAAAGTTTTTGTTAAAAAATATTAGGCTTATAAACAGACACACATAGAAATTGATATGGACTATTTTGTTTGTTTGTGGATATATTGTATTATATGCTCAGACGTAACACAAGACTATTTCTACCTTACAGACTGAATGGTTCAACTGAATTATTCTCATTATATCACTGTGCTAAGGGAAAAAAGACAAACTAGCAGAAAGAAAATTAGTTGTCTGAAAGGATTCTATTCTCATTACAGGCCATAGATAAAATTACAAACAAAATGGGCACAATTCAGCTAATCTGGTTGTTTTCAACAGGTAGCTTTAATTTTTGCATTACCAATAATAGGCCTTCATAATGTGAACTTTGGCTGGATGGCCTTAAAACTAGAAAAACACAATTCATTGATATCCAAAATGGAGATAAGATGAGCTTGGCTGTCACAGGATGTGGTTTTAGGCACAACAAAATTAGTTGACAAATGGAATTAATTGCCCCCAAACTGTGAGGCTGTTCTAGAGAATCCTTAATCATTGGTCAGAAATATTTATTTGTAGGTAAGATTCTTTATATTGTAAGGCTATCGACACTACCTTTTAAAAATCCTGAATTTCTGGTCAACTTTGCATGTCTATAATTATTTTGCATTACAAATTTCCATCTTCAATTAACCAAAGGAAACTTATACTCAGTAATGGCAGCAAAAATTTTAAAACATACCTCCATTGAGAAAAAGCATGAAACAGTCCTATTACAATACTGAGTATTAGCTCAGATATAAAATGATACTTTGGAGAATTCAGATCAACACATTTCTATTTCTGATTGTTGCAGGTTACTTGGACAAGAATGTACATGTCATACATTTGTTCCACATATTTCTGTTTCATCAACTTACACATTTCGGAAACCTTTAAAATGTTGTTCAAGACTCAAGACATTTGTAGAGTTTATAAAATGGATGTTGAGATGAAAGTGTATTTTCAACTTAGTCAACTGAATGTACACAAATAAGATTATTCACAGAATTATTTTTAGCTAATTTGCAGCTATGATCACAGTCATAAAATTTAAATTGTCAATAGAAATAGTACTGTTAACAGTGAATGGATTAAAGTTTTAAAAATCATTTGTTAAAGAAGAAGATTCAATTAAAACACTATGAAGTGAACATCTGATTATTTCCACACTCCTACAAGAATATATCACAGAATCCAGGAGAGTGGGTGGGTGGGATGAGATTTCTGTAGCTGCCAGCAGAGTCAGAGAAGACTCCTCCTTGTGCTCTCTTCCTCTCTATTAGCTGGCTAACAGCCCATGAAAGTTGGATTGGAGATTCACGATTAATTTCTATACTAAATATAGTCCCATCATGTCTGTATTAATGTCTGTGACATATTATGTAAATTAAGACATCCGAGAAATCACATCAAATGACAGCATTTAACTGACTTTAGCTGGCTTGAGAAAAGTTTAACTTAGTTGGACCTGATTAATAGTTGGATAGAAAACAACCAGAACATTCAGGACTAGAGACTAAATTAGGAATCTGTAGGAATCTAATTTAGGAATCTGGAGTCTAGTCTATGTAGAATACAATTCAAGGTAATCTTACCTTTTATACTGTATCTACTTTGATATTAACCAAAAAGGGACAATTGTCTATGCTCGTTTTTCTGATACAATAGTAGTTAATTAAATGATGGTCCATTTATAAAGAAAAGCTTTCTCAAGAAAGCATCATCATTTTCCAATTCCATAGATTTTATTCATTTGAGAAATTTCAAGAATGCTTAGTCACTTCTTCTTTTCATGAGATCTTGCCAGAACAAGTTTGCAAAATACTTGTTTATCAACTATCTGGAGAAATCACAATTGAACAAAAAGAAGACTTCCAGCTTCCTATAATATTTTATAGCAATTTCATTCAGTCTTGACCCATTTTAATGTTTTTCCACCCAACAACTAGTTAATTTTCACCCATAAATTATTCTTTTTAATTGTAGTTTTGAATAGTATTACGGTATGATAAAATGCTATTCAAAACTACAACTAAGAAGAACAATTAATATGTAAATATTAAACAAATGTTGAGCAATATATTTTGGAATATTAAAATTTTGAGAAGAGTTACAACAAAAGATATTGCAGAGAGTTTTGGTAAGGGAAGGTAGAGAAGGTGAAAATAGCATGAAGGCTTTCAGACCTGAATTGAAATAAATTCTAGTTTACCTTTTCTGTTTGCTGAGAAACTATTAACAATCTTACATAGTTATCATGTTTTGGTATTACAATAAAGGTATTTTTGTTCATTTTCATCTCTTTGAGAAGCCAACCATCTCTCTCTTGCCTTCAGGACATTAAACACCATAATCAATATTTGAGCTAAGCCTAGAAATAGAGTAACAGGAAATATAGAAGTAGTGTCATCACATTATTTTAGTGGCTAATTTGATAGTAATTTGCAGCTATTGGAAGTTGCCATATCTAGACCATCATGAACTACTTCTTATTTTGGAAGATTTGCTGCTAGAAAACCACAGGACTGTTCCCTGTAATTTCTGAATTAATGTAGTTCAGAAGAAAAATGTATTGTTACTGTGTTTTATGGAATATTTTATATGGATGTGCAACAATTGCTTAAGGCCCTAGACCAGTGTTTCTCAACCTTGGCGACTTTAAGCCCTGTGGACTTCAACTCCCAGAATCCCCCAGCCAGCTATGCTATGAGAAACACTGCCCTAGACACATTCTCAGAAAACAAAGTGATAAGCAACTGTCATCACTTCAAGGAAGCCTCATCAAGATAGAAATACTTCCAAGTACTATTGTGCTTGTAGGGTACAATATCAGAATCCTGAAACCCTGACAAAATTCCCTTCTGTCCCTCATACTAAAGCAGTGTTTCCCAACGTGGGACCCATGCCCCACAGGGGGCCAATTTGATTTTTAAATGGGGACAATTTGAACTTTGTTTAAACCACGTTAATGGCCTTTTAGGCTTCCTCCACATGAGTAGAGTTCACTTTTTGAGTAAAGTAAGAATTATATGTCACAGGGGAGGCATAAGGAGCTTAAAGATGCTTAGGTGGGGCATGGCCAAAAATAGCAATAGCAGTTAGACTTATATACCGCTTCATAGGGCTTTCAGCCCTCTCTAAGCAGTTTACAGAGTCGGCATATCGCCCCCACAATCTGGGTCCTCATTTTACCCACCTCGGAAGGATGGAAAGCTGAGTCAACTTTGAGCTGTTGAGATTTGAACCACCGAGCTGCAGAACTAGCAGTCAGCTGAAGTGGCTGCAGTACTGCACCCTAACCACTGTGCCACCTCGGCCCAAAAGGTTGGGAATTACTGTACTAAGGAGAATCATACCTTCCCATGACTGAATGGAAATTTACCAAGCGTCCTTGCATTCCTTTTTTCAAGGGTAGCTTCCTTCTCCTTTATGCTGACTGCAATTCAATGCTTTGTTTGATTTCTGCCACATTTGTGTTTTTAATATTGCTTTTCCTTCTGGTGTATTGGTCACTCCCTCCTGGAAATCATTTCCTGAAAGTGCATAACATGCTTTCAAAATGCTAAATATGTTGACTGATCCAAAAAGGTCCAGGAGCTCTTTTTTTCTAATACATGGATAAAAAAGGGAGAAAGAGCTGTGTTTGATACATTCAGATGAGAGGTTACCAGAGCATATATAGAAAGCCTGTATTCTTAAAAAACTATATGGACATTTACTAGAAGTTAAGCTAGAAGAAGAACAAGTTAAAGAACCTATGATAGCTTCGGGGAAAAAAATTGGAGGTGGGATTGAATTAGAGAAATGGGAGAAATTGTGGTCCCAAAATTATAAAATGACAATGTCAACAGCTTATAAGGAAAATTTGTATAAGATGTTTTACAGGTGGCATCTACCCCTGACAAGAATAGCAAAAATATTCAAAAACAAATCGGAAAAGTGTTGGAAATGTCATCAGACACCGGGATCATACTACCACGTGTGGTGGACTTGCACAGAAGCTAAAGGGTATTGGACTAAAATCCAAAATGACACAGAAACGTATAGACTTTAAACCAGGGACTCTTTTATTGGGTATTATACCAGATACATATAATAAAGACTTGGAATACTTGATTGGAAATATTTTAACGGCAGCCAGAATTGTATTTGCAAAAAATTGGAAAAATGAGAAAATACCAATGCAGGAGGAAGTTATTCGAAAAACAATGGAATGTGCTGAAATGAGTAAATTGACATTTGAAATCAGAGAACAAGAGGATGAACAATTTTTTTAAGATTTGTTTTATCAATGGATACAATTACCACAATCTTGAATTGTAATAATAGAATGTGATAGGAGATATTATATAGACTTTATAGATTTATAACAATGTAATGGAATATTGGTATATATATATATGTTATATTTGTGCTGATAAATAAATAAAGGGAGACTAGTATAGATCTATTTCAAGCTATTTAGCTCTCATCAGCTAGCCATACCCTTGCTGGGAATCGAACCTGTGCTCTATTGCCTCTTAGGCAGATGTGTTAACCATTGAGCTACAGAGCTCGACTCCTTATCAGCCAGGCCAGGGTGAAAGGTATATATTTAAAGTCACTGCCTAAGAGGCAATATATATATATGAATTGAATATTTAGAATATCTTGTTTAAAATGAAGAAATAATAATTGTAGTTGATTATATGAGATACAATGATAAATATGTATTTATATATATCTGATAGATATTTTATGATTTTACAATATAATTGAAAGTAATGATATACAAATATTTGTTTTTTTTCTATATACTGCAAGAAATATTAAAATAAGATTGATTATACCATAAAGATATGTTATTACTTAATAGATTTACAATGATGTAACCTATAGTTAGCATATATATGAATTTAATCTTTAGAACACATGTTTAAAAGGAAGAAATTATAGGAGTAAATTGAATATATGATTTACAATGATAATCAATGTATTAACTTATAGTGGGTTGATAACTACTAATTCTATATACAATTGAAAGCGGTGATGCACAAATGTTTGTGACCAAACGACATGCTAAATAGATATGTAATTGATGATATATTTTTTTAATGTATGTTTTTGTTTGTTTTAAAATAAAAAAAATAAATAAAAAAAAGAAACTTGGTGTTTTAGCCTAAACTGATACGTTTTAACTAATCTACTGACAGTAATACATCCAGGAACCAAATTAGCAACTTGATCTTTCAAAGCCAGAGAAAGACCTTCCAGAATAGCTTCGATATCACAAAGGTTCAACATAGGACCTCATCCAATTAAAGAACCACACATTCGTTCAAGATATCTAATGTTTTACCTAGATTAGAAGAAGAAGAAGAAAAACACAAACTGCATATTAATGACATCAGTTCTCATCCCAAAATGATCCGCTCCATAGTTTCATAAATATGAAGGATAACATTCAGTTCAGTTCAGTTGTGTTTATTTATAGGCCGCCCTTTTCCCTGAGGGGACTCAGGGCGGCTAACAACTCATATAGGAGGGGAAGACATACAATAACAAAAAACACAATGTGTAATAAAAACAAGCAACATTCACTCAACATTCGGGTGGGGGCAGGTTATGCTCTTTACCCCCAGGCCTGGCGGGATAGCCAGATCTTGATGGCTGTGCGGAAGGTCTGAAGGGTGGTGAGAGTACGAATCCCCATGGGGAGATCGTTCCAGAGGGTCGGAGCTGCTACTGAAAAGGCTCTCCTCCGCGTAGTTGCCAGCCAGCACTGGCTGGCAGATGGCACTCGGAGGAGGCCTAATCTGTGAGATCTTATGGGTCGAGAGGAGGTGATTGGCAGGAGGCGGTCTCCCAAGTACGCAGATCCACTACCATGAAGGGCTTTGTAGGTAGTAAGAAGCACCTTGAAGCGCACACGGAGATCAACAGGTAGCCAGTGCAGCTCGCGGAGGATAGGTGTTATGTGGGTGAACCGAGGTGCACCCACAATCACTCGCGCGGCCGCATTCTGGACTAGCTGAAGCCGCCGGATGCTCTTCAAGGGCAGCCCCATGTAGAGCACATTGCAGTATTCCAGCCTAGAGGTCACGAGGGCGCGAGTGACTGTTGTGAGAGCCTCCCGATTCAGGTAGGGTCGCAACTGGCGCACCAGGCGAACCTGGGCAAATGCCCCCCTGGTCACAGCCGACAGGTGGTAATCAAAGGTCAGCTGTGAATCCAGGAGGACTCCCAAGTTGCGAACCCTGTCTGAGTGGTGTAAAATTTGGCCCCCCAGCCTGAGCGATGGAACACTAACCAAATTTTTGGGAGGGAAACACAACAGCCACTTGGTCTTTTCTGGGTTGAGTACAAGCTTGTTAGCCCTCATCCAGTCCCTAATGGCCTCAAGACCCCGGTTCATCACGTCCACCGCTTCATTGAGTTGGCACGGGGCGGACAGATACAGCTGCGTATCGTCCGCATATTGATGGTATCTTATCCCGTGCCTCCGAATGATCTCACCCAGCGGTTTCATGTAGATATTAAATAGTACGGGGGACAGGACCGACCCCTGCGGCACCCCATATGTTAGAGGCCTAGGGGTCGATCTCTGCCCCCCCACTAACACCGACTGTGACCTGTCCGAGAGGTAGGAGGAGAACCACTGCAAAACAGTGCCTCCCACCCCCACCTCCCGCAGTCGTCGCAGAAGGATACCATGGTCGATGGTATCGAAAGCCGCCGAGAGGTCAAGAAGAACCAAGATGGAGGCGTGGCCTCCATCCCTGGCTCTCCAGAGATCATCATTGAGCTCTGAGCTTAAATATGCCTTTGTACATTCACATTTTTGGTACAGAAAAATGTTTTATTTTTAATATTAAACAATTCAAATTCCAAGAGAAGCAACAGAATTGAATTCATCAATCTTGAGCCACAAATCACGGGGGTAATTACATTTCTGCCACAAGCATAAACTTAAAACAGGATTGAAATGGATCTGGAAGATTAACTTCATCTCAAATTGCTTGGAATTTGAGGAAAGAGGAAAACGTTAGTAATGGCTTAGATCACCATGGCTAGATTCTGAATGGGATAACGGTATGATTATTATTTCTTTCATAAAGGCTGGTAGATGCCCTTTGTTGACTAAACTAGAGCCGGGGTGGCGCAGTGCTTAAATGCAGCACTGCAGGCTACTTCAGCTGACTGCAGTTCTGCAGTTCGGCTGTTCAAATCTCACTGGCTCAGGGTTAACTCAGCCTTCCATCCTTCCGAGGTGGGTAAAATGAGGACACGGATTGTTGTTGGGGGAGATATGCTGACTCTGTAAACCGCTTAGAGAGGGCTGAAAGCCCTATGAAGCGGTATATAAGTCTAACTGCTATTGCTATTGCTAAATCTAACCAGCCAAAATAGGTAAAAACTGAGGATACATGTGATTGATTGAACTTGTCCAATGACCTTATTTACCTCATTGAGTCTCAATAATTGAAATTTCTGCAAAACAACTAAAGATTGTCCTCAACTTATGACCGGAATGAATTCTTAAATTTTGGTTGTAAATTGCGATAGTTCGTAAAGACCATGTGGTTACATCCAATTTTACAACCTTTTTTGTAGCAGTCATTAAGTGAACATTGCAATCATAAAGCAAACAGAATGGTTGCTAAATGAACCTGCAGTCTTTAAGCAAACCCATTGTTCAATATGGAGCTCTTTTTGCTGGAAACTGTAAGTAGTTCATGGGCCCTGCAAACAACCATAAAGGTGGGATGGCTGCTGAGCATCCATTTGACTGTGGAGCTCCTAGACATCAGAAGATCCCGCTTGTAAATCCTTTTTGGGGGGTCCATCATAACTTTGAACACTTGCTTCAAGCAACCAATCATAAGTAAAGTTGCACCTGTATACAGACAAGATTTGGACACTTCTGCTAATATAATTGGATAAACTTTATCATAGCAAGCTGTCAAGCATGCAATTAATTCTGATAGGGTCATGACATAAGAAACCTAAAGCAGTTGAGCTGGACAACACAGAGAATATATGTCAGCCTCTGCTTCTCTTACTTGCTTTTGGCTGCCATAGGAATGGGGGGAGGGCTTGGTATTTGGGATGGGAATAATTGGTACAGGAGGATTAGTCCAAAGGGGAGTTTTGTTCTCACCATCTTCTGCGCATGCTGATGGCCGATGTTTGGACCTGGTCAAGGCCAACCGTCCTGCCTACCAACCTGATGATGCTTCTTGGAGATGCAACCCACAGGACACCTAAGGGAGTTGCAGATTGGGCAATGGGGTGGGGGTTGTTGGAGGGAGGGGGCTGGGCAAATGTTTGATATATATGATTTCGCGCTTTTCTGCCCTCAGGCCTTGCTTTACTTCGCTGCTATCTATTCATAACCTGTAAAAGTACTTTTAATTCCACAAACAATGGAGTAGAGAGGTTCCTTTCTTGGTTACTGAGGGAGGCACGCCTGACAATATAGTTGGGAAAAACCTTTTTGGTCACCATCCTCAATAGGCTCAATAATGAATTCCATTCAAGTCTTCTTTGCATTTTAGCCATTATTTTTCTGATTTCACTGCATTTAGCATAAAAAATGCCAAAAAGTTAATTTGTAGAGTTATGCAAAAGTTAGAAGCACTTTATGAGTGGAAGCACAAACAAATCACATCTTCTTGAAAAGTTAAAACTGCTGCAACCTTTGTAAACTTGCACAGCTGCTTTGAAGGCTGTCCATGGATGCATGATCCAGGAACAGCTGGCAAAGTAGCTGGGCAAGCTTTAAAATGGTTTAAACTTCCAGGACAGTTTCTTCACTTGAGCTCATATACTTTGTGAACTATCTTTCATGCTTTGTGCAGCCCAAATAATTTGGCTTCGTCAACAGGAAAATGGCATTTGGTAGCAATTATACCAGCTAGGTGAGTTCTCTATTCTGCAGGGTGACCAAGGTGTTGACAAGATTGACCATACTATCTGCAAATCCTCACCAAAACCTACTAGCTGGATGAAGATCGTCCTTGTAATTCTTTATCTTTGCAGAAGAAACAAACTACCAGAAGTACAAATCTCAGTAAACAGAAGTTATGCTGTGATAACCAAATACATCATCCCTATTCTTCTTTTGGATCAACATTTCATCTATCAACTATCCTTAACCCAAATCTTGATGGTCGGTGTCCCAGGCTACTTAAGGAAATTGCATTGATCCACTCGGTCACCATCTTGAAGACACTGAACATTTGCACGGTGTCTTCAGGCACTGTGTCAACACCTGCACTAACAGTCACTCTTGCACAGTGTGGCCAATTGGATCAGAACTAATGTGTGTAAAATTAATGTGTCAGTCAGACAACAGAGGCTCTTATACCCTTTCAGGGAGAAAATGGAAACTAGACGCTAACAGTATCATTTGCAATACAGAAGCAAAGTGAAGCATCGCTTTGATGTTCTATAGAAGTTTTTTCTCTTAAGAGTTTCCTGTTTTGTTACTATGAATCCCATTAACTCATAAACCTCTTATAAACATATAAAAGGTTACTATTAATATTACATTAATTATAGAATTAACTTTTAATGTTGAGAGATAGACAGCTTAAGGACATAAATTACAGCACTGTTGAGGCTGTCAGGTAATTACGGTAAGGTAAAACAATTCACACCCTGCTAATTACCAACCGGTTCACTTTTTATATGAATTCAGGGGATATGACTCATCCTTTAGTTTTTCAAGAAGATCTGCTTTTCACTGTTAT
The DNA here is from genome assembly GCF_009769535.1 of Thamnophis elegans. NCBI lineage: Eukaryota > Metazoa > Chordata > Lepidosauria > Squamata > Natricidae > Thamnophis > Thamnophis elegans. Next base: position 1,499,200 of record NC_045541.1, on the reverse strand, counting down.
TTAATGGCCCTATTCTGACTTTCAGAGCTATTGGCCTTAAGCGAGGGGAATGGCTCCATCAGTCAAGAGCCTCTTGACTCCAGAGGGAAAACTTTCTGTTCTGTAGTTTGCAGCAAAAGACCTTTCCTTCGTACACATCCTACTAACCTTTCATTATTTCAGCTTTCCTATTAAGGCATTCTATTATTGTACATAAATAGTATGTGTATTTGTAGTTACTGCATTTCAGACTGGATAAAAAGTTTGGGTTTGTTGTGCTATACAAAGAAAATCCATATATAAAGGGATAGAAAGTCACAAATCAGAGCAAGGAAATCCTGTTGAGAGTGTTTGGGTAAGGATAAGAAAACCAATATCATTCTAGGAGTTTATTATTGATTGCTTGGAAGAAATGGATAGGGCCATTCCAGCTGAACACATTATGCAAAGAAGCTGGCAATAATGACAATAGGAAATTTCAACTAACTCTATGAAATATCAGAGGATACAAGTTCCTGTTGTCTCTTGCTGACAACTTCATTGGTCGAAAGGTAGAAGAAGGAGCCAGGGAGCCAGCTATCAGAGATTGATTGAGGAAATGAAGGCAACAGCACCTTAAAAAAACAATCACACTATCCTTGACTTAGGCTATCAAAGGGAGGAGGAAGAAAGAAGAGTCAGATGTACCTCGTGGGATTCACAAGAACAGATTTCAATGAATTCAGTAGAAGATCAGTCAGATCCAAAGGCTTGAAATTCTGAAGGAGAAAAGGATCAGGGAAAGATGAGAGATCCTGGGAAACGCGGTGCTGAAAGTGTTACTCCTAACAAATTCTATTGAAAAGAAAAATGGAGGAAATCAAAAGAAACCAACATGGATGTATGCAGAGGTCTCTAAATTGTTGAAGAGAAAATAAACCATGTATCAAAGGGAAACAAAGCCAAAGAAGAAGGCGTAGTTGGAACTCAGTCAGAAAGGCTAAATTCAGAATGAGCTGAGTCTAAGGGGATGATTAAAACACCAACCAACACTTTACACACACACACAGAGAGAGAGAGAGAGAGAGAGAGAGAGAGAGAGAGAGAAAGAGAGAGAGAGAGAGAGAGCGAGAGAGAGAGAGAGAGAGAGAGAGAGAGAGAGAGATGAATTACATCCTAGCATATAGAAGATGTCCAATCATAATGTAGCCTTTCCTTAACAGTTTAAATCACCCTGCAGTTGTTAAGTGAGGGACACATGTGTTTGCCCCACTCAACATCTGTTATCCTGGCCCTCACAGGTGTGCTTTAAAAGTGACTGTTCAGGTAGTCAAATGGCCATAGTGAAAAAGCTCCTTGCTGAAAGGACGGCATGCAGCCCCCCGCTGTGGCCAGAGGAGAATTCCTGTGGGTCTGCAAGGCAACCAGCACGCTGGGCCAGAGAAAGGAAACTTGAATCCTGATGATCTGAGCTTCCCTTCGCCAACCCGGTGCCCCAGCTCCCCTCCCTGCCATGTGCTAGAAAGTCTAGCATAAGGTGGAAACAGGCACTGGCGTGCTGAGTTGGAGAAAGCCCAGTAGGCCAGATCCCCTCCCTGCCATGTGGCAAAAAGTTAGAAATGCTTTCTGACACATGGAGGAGAGTGAACTGGGCATTGTACTGAGAGACCTTCCTTCCTCCAGCATAGCACACCAGTTCCCCTCCCCTCCATGCGCTGGAAGGTCTATTTATTTAGCACAGGGGTAGTCAACCTTTTCATACCTACCGCCTACTTTTGTATCTCTGTTAGTAGTAACATTTTCTAACCGCCCCACCGGTTCCGCAGTAATGGTGATGTATAAAGTAGGGAAGTAACTTTACTTTATAAAGCAGAGTTACAGCAAACCCCTCCCGCCCACCATGAAAGCTGGAACGCCCACTAGTGGGCGGTAGGGAGCAGGTTGACTACCACTGATTTAGTGCATTGCTATACTATATAGACAGACTATAGACAGACATGCTACCCTGGAGAAAAGAAGTGAGACCTTCCCTGTTGATTTTCTGAAGACTCAAGCAAGTGTAGCAGGGGGGAGGGAATAAATGGAGAATTTGGGAGGAAGGGGAGGAGAAGGAAGAGTGGAAGGGGAGGAAGGAGGAACTTGCTGGGAAAAAGCATGGAGAGAGGAGGTGAGAGGAAGGGGGGCCAAGCCTGAGGGAATAAGGGAAGAGGCTAGCAGAGGCTTCTGTGGGCCAAGCCTGAGGGAGAGAAGAGTTTGAGTGAGGCAAGCAGAGAAAACAACGGAGGAGCAGAGGCTTCTGTGGAAGGAGAGCCCGGCAGGCAGTTCAGAGAAAGCGAAGATAGAGGAAGAGGACGAAGCTCCAACCAGCCACCTGAATACCACCCTATCCGTGACCTGCCTGCTGGGAGGAGGCTGACCACCATCCCATCACGGGACCCTGGCAAGTAGAAGTGCATCAGAGAGGGGCAGCCATACGAAGAGGGCCAGGAGAACCCAGACTCCAGCGGCCCTTGCGAGGGTAGCGCTACACAAGGAAGATTTCAAACGGCAATCATGTGATCACTGAGGGCTTGGCAACGTATCCTAAGTGTGGGTTGCCAAGAGCCCAGATTGCAATCCTGTGACCATGGGGGTGCTGCGATGGTAATAACTTTGAGTACCAGTCATTAGCCCCTTCATTCAGTGCTCTTTTAATTTCACAAAGTTGCTCAACGAATTGTCATGAATCAACAACAGCCTGCAACAAACATGATTAGAGAGCTGCTGCCTGTAATCTGTCACAATTCCTGGAGATATGTGCCAGAAAAGGAACAGAGCAAATATTCCATCATTAAAAAGAAAAAGAAGGATCTTGGAAATTATGTCACCTAAACATCTATACTGCTCAAGGTGTCCTCACAGATGATTAAACAGCATGTCTCCAAATATTTGAATTGAAACACAACAATTAGCATGAGCCACTATGGGTAGTCATACCAGACTAAAATTATTACATTAAAAACATACTTAGTAGGAAATGCCATGAAGGTAGCATCTCTTAACTTCAGCAAAGCATTTGATAAAGTCTCTTGTGACTCATCATAAAAAATAATAAAATACAGATTAAATGATAAGCCATTAAAAGAATTTATAGTTGGTTGAATGACCAAAATAATGCTGAAAAGGGCTCCAGAATAGCTTAGAGAATCATACTGAGTTCAGCACCAAAGGATGCTACTGTGGATCATATAAAATTTGATATTTTTTTAATGACCTGGATGAAAGACTCGTTTATCTAACTAGAAAACCTATGACAAAAAATTGAAGATTAAAAACTATCAGGATATGCCAATCAAACTTGAAAGTTGACCTTAACCAGCCATGGTATTCCCAGTGTTTATTGGGACACTGGGTGCCATACCAAAAAAAAACTTGGACAGCACTTAGAAAATCTGGGCATTGACAAAATTTCCAACTGTCAATTGCAAATGGCCACAATGCTTGGATCTGTACATATACTATGCTGATAATCACAACATCCTGGATATTTAGAAAGAATTCCATATGTATGAAGGCGAACACCAACTAAAAAAATTAGCAACTGTAATTTCATATGAACAGATATTGTGAACAGTTATTATTATTGTCATTGTTGTCATTGTTGTTAATCTTCAATTCAATTTACACTCTAAGACTGGTAAAAACTTAGCAGTTCAAGTCCTAACCAAGGACCTAAGAGCTGTTAAGGTAACATCTGAATATATAGGCAGTTGTGAGTAAGGAGGCTTTTTGCAGAGTTAGAAGGTCTAGTAAGTTCAAAAAATTCCAGTGAAACACTACCCAGCTGGAATCATCAACTGGACTTTGGCTGAACTGGAAAACTTGGATTGAAAAATATGCAAACTTTTGAGTATGTGCCATGCTTTACATCCACAAACTGACATCGACAGGTTGAGCCTGCCAAGAAGAATAGGAGGCAGAGGGCTATTGCAAATCCATCAAACTGCAGAAGAAGAAAAATGAAGTTTGAATGTCTATGTGAATCAAAGAGAAAAATTGCTGCAGGTTGTGAAAATGGAGAACATTATTAAAACAACAAAATCAAAGGCAGAATATAAGGAAAAACAGCTGGATGACAGATTAAATCGATGGAAACCCAAAGCTTTGCATGGACAGCACTTGAAAAACATTGAAGGAAAATGTGATGACAACTTGACATGGACATAGTTTAAGATGGGAACCATCAAGAAAGAAACGGAAGGTTTAATCCTGGCTGCTCAAGAACAAGCACTGCAAACTAAGGCCATGAAAGCAAAGATACAAAAATCCACTGAAAATCCAAACTGCCAAGTGCAGCAAAATCACGCAAACTGATTACAAAGTTAGAGATGACCGAGTTGCTAAATTAATCCACTGGTCATTATGTAAAAAATATGACTGACCTGTATCATGGGAACATAAAGTGGAAAAAGTTGTCAAAAATGAGAAGGTGAAGATCTTGTGGACTTTTGAATACAGACAGATCGTCATTTGGAACACAACACAGTTGTCGAAAACCGAAGTATACAATTTATTGATATCGCTCTACCAGGAGACTCCAGAGTCAAAAAAAAAAGGACCTGGAAAAAAATCACAAAATATTGCAACCTGGCCATCAAAACTACAAGTTATGCAGAGGTGGGTTCCTACCAGTTTGCACCAGTTCGTCAAATCTACCGAACCGGTTAGAAGAGGTTCGACCAGTGGACCCGGAAAGCAGGCCACACCTACAGAAGAGGTTCCAAAAGTTTTTGAAACCCACCACTCACACCACTCACACACACACACACACACACACACACACACACACAGACTCACACAGAGCGAGAATGAGAAAGAGAAAGGAAGGAAGGAAGGAAGAAAGAAAGAAAGAAAGAAAGAAAGAAAGAAAGAAAGAAAAAAAGAAAGAAAAAGTGAGAGAGAGAGGAAAGAAAAAAGGAAAAAGGGACAGAGACACAAAAGGAAGGAAAGAGAGAGAGAGAGAAAACACATGGCTGGCAAGCCACTCCCACAAAGGAGGCCACACCCACAGAGTAGGTTCAAAAAAAAATTGAAACCCACCACCGAAGTTATGGATGAAACATGCAACAGTGGTGCCCATTGTCATCGGGGCACTTGGTACCATGTCCAAGAATTTTACAAAACACATCAAGAAATTGCAACTTCTTGCAATAACACCAGTGAAACTAAAATGAAAGATTTTTTTTTCTTCTCTCTCTCTTCAGTTAATAGCTCCGGGCAGACAGTCAACAGCCATTTAACAGGCGAATACTTAGTTGTGATAATAAAACTGCAGCAATGCAGTCAGCACAGAAACAATAGAAATTTACAGATCATACAGATTAACAGAGTTGGAAGGGACCTTGTAGGTCATCTAGTCCAATCCCCCACCCAAGTAGGAGACCCTACACCATTTCTGACAAATGGCAGTCCAATCGCTTCGTAAAAGCCTCCAGTGACGAAGCTCACGCAACTTCCGAAGGCAACTTCTGTTCCATTGATTGATTGTTCTCACTGTCAGAAAATTTATCCTTATTTCCAGGTTGAATCTCTCCTTGTTCTTGACAGGATTAGTCCAGGGAAGAAGTTTTAAAAATGTTAATGCAGAGCAGGAGTTTCTTGTCTTTTTAAATACATCTTCTCATTAGCAGAATTGATTTTATTTATTTGGAACAGAGTTGCAATGCTGTTTCTATGTTTATGTATTTTGATCCTGCATTTTCAGCATTTAAGAGTTAGCTTACAGTATTAGACTGTAAAGAATTCAAATTATCTTGTAACTGTGTGGCTTGTGTGAGATGGAGCACCCACAACTTCTGAAGGAAAGCTATTCCATTGTTTGATTGGTCTCACCCTTAGGAAATTTCTTCTTGGTCCTAGGTTGCTTCTCTCTTTGGTTAGTTTCCATCCATTGTTTCTTGTTCTGCCTTTGGGTGCTTTGGAAAATAGATTGACCCCTTCATTTTTGTAGGAGCCCCTCAAATTTCCTGACAGAACAATTACTCAGTGGAATAACTTGTCTCCAGAAGTTGTAAATACTCCAACACTGGGAGTTTTTAAGAAGAGATTGGATAAGCATTTGTCTAAAGTGGTGTAGGGTTTTCTGCCTAATCAGGGGATTGGACTAGAAGACCCCCAAGGTCCCTTCTAAGTCTGTTATTCCATTCTATTCCATTCTATTCCATTTTATCCTAAATATTGGAGCAGTGCTATTTTATTGTGAGTTGGACTAAGGAAAAATTTCCTAAAGGTGAGACCAATCAAGTTGGCCACACCCACTCAGTCACATGACCAATCAGCCAATCATTAAGGCAGAGAACTGTTAAATTATTTGAATCCCACCACTAAGAAGGGGTGACATGATAGCAGTGTTCCAAAATTTGTGGGGTTGCCACAAAGAAGAGCGAGTCAACCTGTTCGTAAAAGCAGTTGAAAGCGGGGCAACTAATCAAGGAGAGAACCAACGTAGAAGTAACAAGAAACTTCCTGACAGTGAGAACAATTAAACAGTGAAATGAATTGTCTCCAGAGCTTGTGGGTGCTCCAACAGTAGAAGTTTTTAAGAAGAGATTGGACAAGCAATTGTCTAAAATGTTCTAGGGAAGGGCTAGAAGACCTCCAAGGTCCCTTCCAACTCTGTTATTCTGTTAAGAAAATGGAACAGAAATTATAAGATTAAGAAATAGGTGTCATGGGATATACCATACTATAAATTTGAAAGCAATAAGGTTTTTTTTTTTGTAATAAAGCAACAGATGTTATTTCAAGGTGTACAAGTTGTTTGGAATCTGAGTCATCCCTGAATTCATGTTTATTGAACTGACGAATCTGAACTAAGTTAGTTTCCAGGGGGTATCAGGGTAAAGAACATACAGTATGCGTGTATTTTGGAAAACCTGGAGAGATAATTTTAAAAGGTTTTATCTGTCTTCTCTGATCAGTCCAAACCCAGCCAATGTGATGCCACTAGGATATTTTGGGAATGCTGATATTTTGGGGTTGGTCACTTTCCACCCTCAGGGCAAACAACCTTGAAGATGTTTGGTACAAGCCAGTTCCATGTTGCTCTGTTTTTATTCAGCTGTCATTCCCCCTCCTGAATTTTCACACAACATGCATATAGGTTTATTGCCCATTTGCCCCCACATCCCTCCCCCCAAGTCAAAGATGGTGGACCTGACATGCCATCCCTCTTAACAGGGATGTTAGTGTCAACTTGTAAAGTGTTTCCATGACTATTATCAAGTTGATATAGAAAAGAGAGAAAAGGGGAGGAGAATGCCATGCATATCTTTGGCCAGAGTCAGGTCTCATATTTCTACAGCTGGCGGGTGAAATGCGCAGGTTCACAGCCTGCCGCAGCACCTTATTAGTGGATGTGATTTATGACACAGACAGAAGGGAGGGGAGATACAGGGGTAAAGTTCAGATGCCATTAAGGGGCAATCAATTTCGGCTCTGCAGAAGAACATGTCAAAATGTTGATCCTAATAAATGAATGAATTTCTTTTGAACTTTGTCTTGAGGCTCATAAATTAATTAGGTCATCTTTTGGAAGCTTCACAGTCTTGCAGAGGAGATCAAAGGAGAGAGAAACAGTAAAGTACAGTTGGGAAGGGATTCGTTGGTTTGTCAGCATGTTGGTCGTTGAAACATTTTATGAGCTTGGCTGCTTTGTGTTTGGTGTCCACCCATTTGGCTTCGGAGGGAGGGAAGTCTTTCTGTGCAACCAAGTACTGGAGTTTCCCTTGGTATCAATGGGAGTTTAATGTGTGGATTGAGCAAGTTTTAGAGTTTATTCTACGTTAGCCAGACTGCATTTGGAGCCAGGTGGGGGTTCTGGACTCAATCTCATAAGAAGACAACTGACTAACTGGCGCATGTCCACAGAAGAGCAACTGAGATGGAGAGAACTCTGGAAGTGCAGTCCAATGAAAATGATTTGCAAAAGCTTGATAACCTGGGAAGTTAAGGGATAACATTAACCTAAATATGATAATAGTGTTTAAATATATAAAAAGCTTTCATGAAAATACACAACACGGAATAGTTGCCCAATATTGTGGAAAAGAGCAGAATAATATAGTATTCATTATTTTCTTGAGCACAAAACTTTTTCAGTTTTGTTTGAATGCAATTCTAACTGCAGTTGATACATGAATAATTACATATGCATTCCCCTTACTATAGGTTTCAGGAAAATTCCCAACAAAAATATTTCTAGTTTTAAATCAATATGCTGTTTTATATGTATATGTATGTTTGTTTGCCTCAAATCATGACAAACATTGCAGAAAATTTATTTCACTCTCTAAACTTCCACTCGCCTTTCCCTTCTGCAAAAACAGCAGGACTCTATTTGTTTCCCATTATCATATATAATCTCCCCCCTCAATATTGATATACAGTTACATGGAGGCAGCCTGTAGTTGTAGACAACAATAGATATCAACAGTTTGGAACACACTGGAACCAAAGAGCCACTCTTCCTAGATCAGTGATTAAATCTGATAAGGTGAGACAAACCCACCGTGTCCCATTCTAAGATGAATTGATGAGCATAGTCTGATTAAAGAATATTCCATCTCCTGGCTGGCTAAGAAAGTATTGTAATTTCTTCCTTGCAGGGAATTTAGCTTTTCCGTGTAAGTTTTTGAGCACCCACAAGGAACACATACAGCCTGGCATAGGAAGGAAAGCCCTTGCTTCTGCCCTGCTCTTCTAAAATCAACATAACAGTTAATTGCGAAAGCCAAGTGAGACTGCGGTACAGTTCCCACCCTACCCCCTACACACACACACCTTATTCAGCTTTCAACCAGGAAATAGGGCACAAATAAAATGGATACTGAAAATCCATTATATGCACAAAGAGCTTGGAATAGAACAAGCTTTTCCTTTGCTTCCGCCCCAAGAAAAATCCAACTCAACGCTAGTAAATATTTACCTAAGGAAGATTGCATTTGATAACAGAGTTGGAAGCTTTTTCAGGTTGACCACAAAGGTAGGATTAAGGTTGTCTGGGTGGGATTGGCTAAACATGCGACTGTTACCATGGAAAGCTGGAATCCTGTTCTACTGGTGTATTGGGCTGCCACACTGGAATCTTCTAATTGCAACAAAGGCTCATATCTTTGTAAATGTAATGAAACAAAATGTGAAAAGGAGGAGGGAGAAGACAGAAGGAACTATCTCTACCCCATCGCTCTGTGACAGAGAGCAAGCCTCGGAAACAATACATTCCGGATTTAACCCTTTGGGTTTCAAACATTGTTGAGGCTCCATGGAATGTAATAACAGGAGCTAGTAAGACCTGATTATAAAGAGTTTTCTTCAGGTTTAGATATCTCTTCCAGTTAAAAGAAAAGGTCTGTTATTTGTTCATTAGGTGGATTTAATCAAAATGACATATTTCCCTAACTTGGTTTAGATAGAAAGTTAAGAATTATTGAGCTTAATACTGCAGGAAATTATAATTACAAGTATCTATTCTATCCAAATGTTTATTAGATTCATTTTACATTGACACGGAGACTGGAAGCCAGGTGTGTTACTTTAATAAGCCATCCCTCTCACTAACAAAACACTGTAAATTCACTTTAAAAAAAATAGTTTAGTGCTATCTTATTTGTCTTATATTATTAATATGTATCTTCTTGTTGTTCAGCTGAGAAACTTTAATGAGTTTTAAGCTGAATTTCAGCTCCTGAGCTATTCTGTTCTTCTAATTGAAAATTTCATATCAAGATCTATGGATATGGAACAGGACTTTGTGAGCTCAGGTTTCATATTGCTCAAATGGATTCTAGCTTTTATGTGTATGAAAGGTTTATAAAAATGTTTGGAAGAGAAGATTTAATGGCTGTCCATAAGGAAGCCTTCCTTGACCTGATCCTGTGGTTTGGATTCCTCCTCCTTACACATGTTTCCCAAACATTATTTAGGAATTCTTAGAGTTCTGGGGCTTTCCTGATTCTGTGAAAACTCAAATTCTGGTTATTGAATAAGAAAATGCAGATTTGCATAGTATAAGTTAAACATTTACACAATTCCAACCAAATTTCTGGATGTCCTTATTACGAAACATGAGAAATGGGAAATGTGCAGAAATTTTAAAGGATACCGAGGTTATTACCTTTGCAGCTTTGCAGCTTTCAGCCTAATTTAAAAACTCTTTGCTAACAATCCAGTCAGACTTCTGGCAAAACTGACATGCCGTCCTCAGCCTGAAAGGGAGGTAGAAGCGGGGGGGCACCTATATTTGGCCTTTTTATCACTCATTACTCATGTCTAACTTGAACATCTACTGCAGTTCCCCAAAGATTATTCCTGGTCCCCAAGCGGAAACAAATTCTACGCTCCTACTTCAGGCTTTCAGTGGGATGGGCATAATTCCAAGTTGACATCTGGCTATACAAGTGACCAGTATTCAAAATCAACGAAATCAACAGTTACAATCACAGTTTAATAGAATCACTTCACTATTAAAACTGGGAAGAAAGTCTTGTGACATTATTTGCAGTAGGGAAAAGCATGGAGACCAGCTGCTTTCCTTCTGAGGGGATTCGGTTGTTTTGCGTTTAAGCCTGCTGAGTGACAGATTCGTACGAGGAAATGAACTCCACATTTTCTCAGCTCCACCTTGGATAGAGAAGAATATTTTGAGGGAGAGCACTTCCAGGGCTTAGTTTCTGAAAGAGAATATCAGTCAAAGACACCAAGCTCTGGTTCCTTTGTACCCTGCCTGAAACTACAAAACAAACAGCAGAGCAACCGGCTGGCGTTCATGCGCTCAGGTACCATCTTGTTTCAACTTGTGTTTTGTCTTCTCATTTTTGGAAAAAACAACAAAAGTCAAAGTCTATGCATATACACAACCAACTTGTTTTAGAATTGTTAACTTCTTCATTCAGGAGGAATAGCAATTGACAGATTTAGGATAATACTAGGAATTCCATTACCCCACATTTCCATTTCTATTAATCTTAGAAATAATCAGGGTTGGCTATAGTCCAAACCTTTGTTTGAAAATATGCCCATAAGTTTCAATTTTAAAAACCCTGATAAAATTGACCATTGGTCACTGGTTAGAACAGTAATTAGGTTTAGGTTTAGGTTTATTCAATTTATATGCCGCCCTTCTCCCAAGGACTCAGGGTGGCATACAACATTAAAAGAAACACATAATACAAAAGTTTTAAAAAAATTAAATAGAACATCCCAAACCCAATTAAAATTGACAATGACATTTTTTCCTAAAAAAAATTTGAATTAAAATTAACAGTGATCAATAATTTATTTTGTTTTGTTCAGGCCAGGCTGGCTTGTTGGAAAAGCCAACTTTTTAGGGTGCATCGGAAGGACTGGAGGTCGGGGATTATACAAAGCTCCGTGGGCAGCTCATTCCAGAGGGAAGGCGTTCCCACAGAGAAGGCTCTCCCCCTGGGGGTCACTAGCCGACACTAGTGACGGCACCCTGAGGAGGCCAACTCTGTGGGATCGCACTGGACGATGGGAGGCTACCGGTGGCAGTAGTTGAAGTCCAGACATCTTCAAGTTGCCAAGGTTGAGAAACACTGCTATAGAGTCAGATAATCTAAACATTTATAAATTCATTCATAATTTCTTCCCAGATCCAATGATGGAATGGCATAAAAGAACCAAAGTAAGTAAACTGACACCACACATTTTGGTGATGACAAGTATCCGAGAGTGTGAAAACAAGAAAGTCTCTTGCTTGTTTAAGGCAGGAACTCTTAAATAGGAGAGGCCCAGCAGTCATGGCAGGAGAATGGGACACATGACTGCCTTAATAAAATAGAAGGCAGGAAGGAAAAAAGACAGTCAGAGAAGTGGATAAGGAAGAGAATAGAAGACATTAATTCACTCTGAAACTACCAGAGACCCACCCATGAAGTATCAGGTTGGCATTTTTTCTGAAAGGATTAACTGGACCTCGCCCTTTTGGGAATTCTCAGCTCTGTTTTTGTTATCGTCACCCAATTAAGGTGTGGCGACAGAGGGTCACATGAAGGGTGAACAAGATGTTGACTGCTCCTGCTTGCCCCTAGCAAGGAGAGAGGGAACAGTCAAACGAGGTGAGAAGAGAACAGGACTGGGGAGATTCATCAGCAGAAATCACTAATCCATAAGAGACCTTCCCTTGGCAGATTTCTCTTGCTTACTCACCACCATTGTTCGGAACAATGCTCCAAGGTCTTCGCCCCTCCCCTCCCCCACCTCACCTTGGGTTTTTCCAACTCCCTCTATTCTCCTATGCTATGGCTTGATCTCCATGGTCTTTCTTCCAGGGATAAGTACCTTTAAACAGGCTGTGTAGAAAGCAAATTGGGGTTTGAATTAACTGAAAGGCTACACATATCCGTTTCAAGGGTTCCTTTCATCACCAAGGAAGACATGAGCTACAGAAGAGGTACTGTCCCCAGCCGTAGCAATTATAGGTGGTCCTGCTCCCTGCCGAAACATCAAGAATGAGATGTATTGGAGAAGCTACGGCAATAATACCCTGAGCTTCTTCAATACCTGGGTACAACCTGGGATACAGGAAAGCAGACCCTGAAGTTCCTGACTGAGCCAGCAGAGCTGTGAACAAGCCTCCAGCAACCCTGCTCAGCCCCTGGAGGAGCAGGAGGAGGAAGAGGAGAAGGGAGTGGCTGAACTCAATCAACTCCAGAGCCTTTTGCTCGCTGTTAAGAGTTTTACTGACAGGCGGGCAAAGCACCTTGGGCCCCTTTTCTTTTGCCGAGAGAAAACAAAACAAACTGGAAAACGGGGCCTCCAAGAAAGGGGTGGAGTAAGAACAGGACATTGAGCAGATTTTATACCATTCCGCCGACTGGCTTACTATTATTTTAAGCATTCCTTTGGTTTTACAAACTACAGAAATTTTCTTTGTTGGTCTGCTTTCTGCTGGAAGTTAGTTTCACTAATTTAAGAAGAGTTGGAAAGTTTTAATTGCACAATTGAAAATCTGGAATTGTGTTTCTTGTTGTATTTATCAGCTATAATGCTACAAAGTGAGCTGAACTGAAGAATTTTAAAGCATAGCTCTTGATATTCAGATCATACACATACGTGAGTCTTTGTTTCAAGGCCTGAAAGAGAGACTAAAGAATTATAAATACTGTTTCACAATTTATCAAATGAAATTTTCTTGATGTTTATTTTTATTTTTTACTTAAACTCTGGAGAATTCCTCTCTTTTTGTTACAGAGCACAGCAAAATCTAATTTTCTGAGTACAGCTGCATTTTAGAATATTTGTGTTTAAAACTTTCTCTTCAGGATTGATAGTTCTAGATTAATGCTAATATTAATACTTGGAATTATTTTATGATACATGATTTCAAGATTGCAACAGAAAGTTCACATGGCAGAAAGGTTTTTTTATACAAAAAAGAGGTAACATCCTTCACAGTTATAATCAATTTTCTTGTCCTTGGTTGGCATTTGGGGGGGGGGGGGGGGGGGCGTAAGTTAAACCAGTAGAGGTAAGACCTGTTACAAGGCAGGAGCTTATTTTGGAAGCTGTTTGTGTGTTCCCATCTTGGTGTGTGTGTGTGTGTGTGTGTATATTTCAGCTATTAAAATTATTGTTTGTATTCCACCCTTCTTATGCTGGTCTATGACTGTGATAAATTTGATTTGCGATTTACTTTGCTTTCTTACACCCATCTATTGCTCCCACCCCTCCATTAAATTCTTTTTTCTTAGATTTCTTAGCTTTTGATACACACTTTTTACTTTCTTTTATGCTTTTTACCCCACACTCTTTATGCTCATCTTTGATTGTAATAAAGGTTAGAATAGAATAGAATATACTTTATTTGTATGCCGCCCTTTTCCCTGAGGGGACTCAGGGCGGCTCACAACTCAGGGGGAGGGGAGGACAAACAAGTTATAAACATGAAAAACAATACATTGTTAAAAGAAAGCACAACAGTCATACCATTCGGGTGGGGTTAGGGTCTTTAGCCCCAGGCCTGCTGGGACAGCCAGATTTTAAGGGCAGTGCGCAAGGTCTGGAGGGTGGTGAGGGTACGAATCTCCACGGGGAGTTCGTTCCAGAGGGTCGGAGCAGGTTTGATTTGATTCAGTCAACTTGTATTAGTTTTGCTTCAGAGGCCTTAGAACTGTGTTTCTCAACCTTGGCCACTTGAAGATGTCCAGACTTCAACTCCCAGCGAATGCTGGCTGGGGAATTCTGGGAGTTGAAGTCCGGACATCTTCAAGTGGCCAAGGTTGAGAAACACTGCCTTAGAAACAACTGAAGGAAATTGCATCAACAACAGCACAGGAAGCAATACAAGTTGTTGCACAGCATAAACAAAACATGGGATTGCAAAGAAAAAAGCCATTCTCTTTAATGCGAAATACACATACTGGTTTGATCCTACCGCTCTGTTTTCAGACTAATATCCCACTCTTGTACGATCTCCACTTCAGTTCGTCCCAGTGCTAAGATTTTGCTTACAAGCTTCGTGTCCTGCCATAACAACCTTTGTGAGGCACCCAAGGCTGAGTGAAACTGTCCCCAGGTTTCCCTGGGAAAGCATGACTGAAAGTCGATTTGAGCCGGGTCTCCTCAGTCCCAATTCAAACTCATCGTGAGCAACAACCTCCAGTGTAATTCCTGCTTTGCATTTGCTGCTTTCAAGGAAAGCGTGCTGATTTTCTATGACCCAAAACCATCCAAAAGAAGTGAAGTTTAAATGGAGCAAATGTCCCTTCACCTGGTGCTTGAGCAAGGATGATTTGAACTGCTTCCTGGCCTTTTTGAGCGAATAGTTGTTTCTAACTAGTTTTTGAGTCTGAAGTGTAACCTTGTCCCAATATCCAGCAACCGCTGCCTTTTCCTTTTCTTGCCTTATTATTATTCCTCAGAGGGAGCTAACATTATAAAGTGATTAAGCCTGTTAACAAGGTACAAATTGGTGCATGGATTTTCAAGTTAGATAGTTTCTTAATTACCGTTTTCCCGCTAAGCTTCCTGTTTTGAAAATGGCCACGGTGCACTTTGTCATTTTCCAGTCCCCATTTCTCCCTTAGAACCAGAATGTAATCTTAGAAACCACAACAGTTCTCCTGGGTTTGGGGAAAATAGTTATTTGTTTATAAGGCAACTTGCCATTATAGTAAAGGTCATTCTAAAAGGAAGCTGTGACTGTAGTGAGCCCTGACTCAGGGAATGGGACATATTTGCCTCTGCAAACAAATCAAGGAGCCAACTTGCGACAACTTGAAGTGGACATTCCAAAATCTCAGGAGCTTTGAAGCAATATAACATGGACAAGGGTTCTTCAGTAATGGAGCAGAAAAATGCACCCCAAGGTTATTTTCTCATAGACATGGTAGATTCATAGAGGGTAATGTTACTCTGCAGGATCCAATCTGGATTGGTCACTGGAAGCAGTGGTTTAATCTTCTGAGCTTTCGGACTTGTGCTGGAGCCCAGATGTTGTTCTGCCCACCTATTCATTACTGCAAGGCAATTGTGATGGGGATAAGGCTCCAGTCAATCTCTGTCCTGCCTCAGTTCACCCCAAATCACTTTATTATCCACTAGAGCTCAGCCATAATCAGGTCAGTTGTGATGGGCATTAATATCCTGTTAAGATATTTAAAATTCAATAGCTGGAGCAGTTAAGGTTTCTTCACTGCAGTGAAGAGCACACAGTTATAGCTAATTGGTTGAAGAGAGCTGGCCGCTGCCTGAGCAACCTGAGCTGTGATTAGTTGCTGTAAGTGAAAAGGGGGAGTTTCCTTGTTTCCCACCTTTTTTTCTCTGTGCCAGGTGTGCTTTTTAATATACCTGACAATGCCCCTGTTTACCTATATTATTTACTTAAATATATTTATTTATATAAAACTGGTTCATGTCAGCATCTCAAAATAAACTCTGGATACCGGCTGCACAATTTCCTCACCTATTTCCTCTTGGCTTTTAGACAATCCATTATAACATGGCAATTGCACATCAAACCATGTGGCTGGAATGTGAGGAGTGTGACTAGCAAACCCAACAAAAGTAGACATTGTCAGGAACTTTATTGGAGACACCATTTCAGAACTGAAGAATCAAAACCAACTCTGGTTTTTCGCACACAATGCTTGTATAGTTAAACAATACTTTGTTTAACAGGCATTTGATAAGGTAGACCATAACCTACTACTAGATAAAGTAGAAGAATGTGGGTTAGACAGCATCACCACCAGATGGATTCGTAACTGGCTGACCAACCAACTCAACGTGTAGTCCTCAATGGAACAGCACCAAATGGAGGGAAGTATGCAGTGGGGGACCCCAAGGCTCTGTTTTAGGCCCAGTACTTTTCAACATCTTCATCAATGATTTGGATGAGGGAATAAATGGGGAACTCATCAAATTTGCAGATGATACCAAGCTGGCAGGAATAGCCAACACTCCAGAAGGCAGGCTCAAGATATAGAAGGATCTTGACCAACTTGAACATTGAGCACTATCTAATAAAATGAAATTCAATGGTGAAAAGAGTAAGGTTCTACATTTAGGCAATAAAAACAAAATGCACAGGTACAGTATAGGTGGTACCTTGCTCAACAGTAGTAACTGTGAGAGGGATGTTGGAGTCCTAGTGGACAAGCATTTAAATATGAGCCAGCAGTGTGCAGCAGCTGCCAAAAAAGCCAACACAGTTCTAGGCTACATAAACAGGGGGAGAGAATCAAGATCACGTGTTAATACCATGTTATAAGGACTTGGTAAGGCCATACTTGGAATTCTGCATTCAGTTTTGGTCACCACGATGTAGAAAATATGGGGAGACTCTAGAAAGTGCAGAGAAGAGCAACAAAGATGATTAGGGGACTGGAGGCTAAAACATATGAAGAACGGTTGCAGGAACTGGGTATGTCTAGTTTAATAAGAAGAAGGACTAGGAGAGGCATGATAGCAGTGTTCCAATATCTCAGGGGTTGCCACAAAGAAGAGGGAGTCAAACTATTCTCCAAGGCACCTGAGGGTAGTTAGTTAGTTAGTTTATTAGGCTTGTATGCCACCAGGGGGACTCAGGGCGGCTAACAAACTAAAGGGGATAGGGGTAGTACAAAAAGACAAACAAGACAAAAAGCAAAATACAAAAACAGATTAAAACACCACAACAGCCACAACAATTCGAGTGGGGTTGGGAACTCATCAGCCCCAGGCCTGCTGGAACAGCCAGGACTTGACGGCTTTGCGGAAAGCCTAAAGGGTGGTAAGGGTCCGAATCTCCACGGGGAGATCGTTCCAGAGGGCCGGAGCAGCCACAGAGAAGGCCCTCCCTCGGGTGGTCGACAGTCAACACTGGCTAGCTGATGGAACCCGGAGGAGGCCTAATCTGTGGGATCTAATTGGTCGCAGGGAGGTAATTGGCAGCAGGCGGTCTCTCAAGTACCCAGGTCCGATACCATGCAGGGCTTTAAAAGTAACGACTAGCACCTTGAAGTGCATCTGGAGTCCAATAGGAACCAGTGCAGCTCGCGGAGGATAGGTGTAACGTGGGTGTACCGGGGTGCACCCACAATCGCTTGCGCGGCTGCATTCTGGATAAGCTGAAGTCTCCGAATGCTCTTCAAGGGCTGCCCCATGTAGAGCATGTTACAGTACTCCAGTCTTGAGGTCACTAGGGCATGAGTGACTGTTCTGAGGGCCTCCCAATTCAGGTAGGGACGCAATTGGTGCACCAGGCGGACCTGGGCAAATGTCACCTTGGTCACAGCCGACAGATGGTGTTCTAAAGTCAGCTGTGGGTCCAGGAGGACTCCCAAATTGTGAACCCTGTCTGAAGGGCATATAATTTCACCCCCCAGCCTGAGAGATGGAATACAAGGCCAATTTTTGGGAGGGAAAAACACAAGCCACTCGGTCTTGTCGGGAGTGAGTGCAAGCTTGTTTACACCCATCCAGACCCTAACAGCTTCCAGGCACTGACACATCACGTCAACCGCTTCACTGAGTTGGCACGGGGCGGACAGATACAACTGTGTATCGTCCGCATATTGGTGGTATTTTATCCTGTGCCGCCGAAGGATCTCACCCAGTGGCTTCATGTAGATGTTAAATAGGAGGGGGCACAGGACCGAACCCTGCGGCACTCCATACTTAAGGGGCCTAGGTGTCGACCTCTGCCCTCCAACCAACACCGACTGCGACCTGGGTAGAACAAGAAGCAATGGGTGGAAACTAATCAAGGAGAGAAGCAACTTAGAACTGAGGAGAAACCTCCTGACAGTTAGGACAATGAATCAGTGGAACAGAAGTTGCCTCCAGAAGTTGTGAATGCCCCAACACTGGAAGTCTTTGAGAAGAGGTTGGATAGCCATCTGTCTGAAACGGTATAGGGTTTCCTGCCTAGGCAGGGGGTTGGACTAGAAGACTTCCAAGGTCCCTTCCAACTCTGCTATTGTATTGTATTTGGGAGAAACAATAATGAGGATGTAGAAGAAAAATCACTTCGTGATTATCCAGGAAAGAAACTACACGAATGATGGAGAACTTCAGACAAAGTGACTTGGGAGGGATGTGATTACAAGACAAAGTATCCAACAAAAATAATGCAAAAGATCTCTGGGTAAAAGAGGAAGATACTGCACTGTGTACACCCCACTTTCCTTTTCAGGATATCTTTCTTTCAACACCTAATGCACTAAATAGTAAGACAATGTTGTGAAATGTGAAACAAGCCTTAATTCAGTTCTCCCAGTGCAACTTCCTATGCCTACGGGCATCGACAGCAAATCAAGGCAATGCCCGATGCAGAGACAACATTATGAATTTGCATCCTGTCATCAGTACCTAAATCAGTGTTTCTCAACCTTGGAGACTTGAAGTCCTGTGGACTTCAACTCCCAGAATCCCCCAGCCAGCTGTGCTTCAAGTCTCCAAGGTTGAGAAACACTGACCTAAATCATAGCATTTGCACATTGACGTTGTCATGCACATTTCATCACTATTACTACTAATAATAATCTATTAAACATGCCATCTGACTCTCACAATCAAAGAAATTATAATATATATTTTTTTTAAAAGATAAAGGTAAAAATATGGCAAGTATAATAAAGAAACGGCTCTCCCTCATCGAAAGCTCGGCTAAACAACAACAGACTGGAGGACCATCTGGATCCTGGGGCAACTTTATTTCAGAGGGCAGTTTGTACATAATGTGATTTTTATATTGAAACACGAACACTAATTCATGTAAAAGAAAATATATTAACTACGTTAATTATTGTTTTGTTAAAATGTACTGAAAAAAAAGTTGGGAAGGCAAATGTTAAATAACCGTTTTGCATATTAGTTTGAAAAATGTGCAGAAAATTCTGCACATGAATCAAACGATTTCCTTCCCACTCATAATCAAGGCAGTTCAACAAAACTGTAACGATCATCTCCTTGTGTTGCTTCCTTGAGACTCAAAGGCTCTTTCCTGCAACTTGTTTCAGAATCAGACCACAAGGTCAACAGAAATAATCATATCGCTTGTCCCAATAGATCCCCAGTCATTGTAGAATTGGAGTAGCATTTAAACCCCAGCATACACAGGACATGCCCGTAGTGGGTTGCTGTGGCCCATTACAGCCATACTGGTAGTGGCCTGGAGCAGCTGAGAACATACCGGTATGGTGGCCCATTTGGCCCACTCGCCTGTCCATGCTATATAGTTGTATTATGCCATGTGCACAGTGTGTGGTGTCTGCACAAGCCCCAACAAGCAGCTGGTTGTCGTGGGGGCGGTGGATTGCACATCCGTGCACAGCGCACATCTGGCGCATGCCTGAACAGACCACGATTAGCATCCCGGTAGGGACAGTAAGAGCAACCCACCACTGGTCCATGCATATACACTGTCTAAAGATGGCATGTTGTGTTCATGAGTTTGCATTCCTAGCATTGCTTTGACCCTGATATTTATGTATCGGCCCTTGTGCTCTGAGCACTTAGAATTTTGGCTAGAATAAGTAGGTCAAAGTTGTACTATTCCTCTTTCTTGACCTGGATTAATTATGACTCTGAAAATGTACTCGTTCAGTTGGTACTTGTACTATCAAACCCACATATATAATCAAACTAGAACAGTGTTTCTCAACCTTGGCAACTTGAAGATGTCCGGACTTCAACTCCCAGAATTCCCCAGCCAGCATTCGCTGGCTGGGGAATTCTGGGAGTTGAAGTCCGGACATCTTCAAGTTGCCAAGGTTGAGAAACACTGAACTAGAATTTTTAAAAAATACCAACTCTCTTCATCAAGAAAATCCTAATGTAACCTGAGTTCATTTATCAGAGCATATCGGTGACCTGGGGACGATGGAAGTGAATGTGCGGTGCGCAGATGGAGTTTCCTTCGGTGGGTGTTTCAGTGGAGGTGAGTTGTACGTTTTGGCCTCATTTTAAACAGAAGCAGCTGAATCATTTCATGGGATCTAAAGGAGACGGAAAAAATCTAGAATTTCAGTTTGAAGCAGGGAACAGTCTGTTTAGTGGCCGTTTTAAGTTACAACAGTACTGAAAAAAGTGACGTGACCATTTTTCACACTTATGACCATATGGTGATGTGATTTACACTTGGATGCTTGGCAACTGGTTCATATTTGTGATGTTTGAAGGATACCGGGGTCACATCCTCCCCTTTTGCAACATTCTGAGAAGCAAAGTCAATGGGGAAGCCAGATTCACTCAACTGTGTGACTAACTTAACAACTGCAGTGATTCACTTGGCGAATGTGGCAAGAAAAGTCATAAAATTGGGCAAAAGTCACTTAACAAATTTCTCCGCAACATAAATTTTGGGCACAATTTTGAACGTAAATTGAGGACTTCCTGTAACTGATTTCTGTTGGGATTATTGAAAATGTTATATATATATATCTTAGAATTCAGGAATGCATATCTGATTCACTTCCTTTAACAGTAAAAAATGTTATTACACTGAAGCCAAAAAATGCACACAGAATTCACATTTAAAAAAACCTGGTTGATATAATATGATTAAGGTGAGCTTTGCAAATTTATTGATTGCATGTTCTTAAAAAGACAAACAGTGAGTTCTACACTTGTGTTTTACTCTGTTATGCACAGTCAATTATAGTACAAGTAGTCCTCTACTTATGACTGTTCATTTAACAATAGTCTGGAATTACTTTCATCCTTTGCAAAATGTTGCACCACCTCTCCTGTGGTCATCAGGATCACGCAACAGTTTGCCCAGCACCCGACAATCCTGTGATTGGCATTTACAACCTTCTCTCTCTGCCTGCTTGTCCAGAAAGTCAACGGAGGGAAGGTTGCACGGTGCTGCCAATTGCTGGGAAGATTCCTTTTTGACTCTATGGGGGCTGGCTGAAAGAGCTGCCTGCCAAAGGAAGCTGAGCTCCTTTCAAAAGGTGCAGAAATGGAACTGAGGTCTTGATTTCAATCCTGATCCTGCATCTTGCCAAAGGAGCTCCTCTCTGTGCATAGAAGGACAACGTTTGTCAGCCCTCCCCAGAGCTGAGAAGGGAATCCAAGCAGAAAGCAGAGAGACAGCACAGTAAAGAAAGGAGTGCAGGATGCCTCAGGTGGTTTGAGTGGAGGCCCTGGAAGGCTCAATGCAGACTATGTGCAAGTGTTTCTTCGCTCACCGGCTAAAAACCCTGCTTGCATATTGGCAGGGGGGATTTTCAGCCCCTGAGCAGAGCATAAGATGGTGTATCCCACTCCCTTGAGGCACCCTGCAATCCTCACCCGGGACTCCATCTGTTTAAAACCCATGAGGTTGCTCAACAGTCACAACCACGAGTGCTGGGATAGCTTCTAAGGGCCATCCAAGCCCACTTGAGATTCTGTGTGAGTCAAACGACTTGGGAAACTGGCAGGGTGGGTTCCGTACCGTCAAGTATGAGGGGTGGCTGGAGGTCTCCCATGATGTACTGTACAAAAGGCTGCTTCAAAGTTACCGAGGATGATTCAGTCGGACCCCATCGGTGGAATCCTTGTTTGGCTGCAGTCTGCCAAGAGGAGAAAGCTCAGATATCGTTCACTCCATGTTGTCTTATTTTTCTCTGGTATAAGTTGACCCTCCTTACGCTGAGATATAAATCAGCAGACATTCCCAGTTACAGATCTGCTATCAGGCAATTTCCATGGGTTTTGCCCTTCCCACCGAAGCCTTGAACTTTCCAACCTTGCTCTGTTAAGTAAGAGGCTGCCCCACCTGTCTGTATTTCTTTTACCCGTTTTCTGTGCTGAATGCCAAAGGGATAAATTGTCAAATGTTTCAGTCTTTCCTCTGGGGTTATGAAAAGTGAACGGGCAGGTTTCCCTCCTCTTTTAAATTAATGGCATAAGTTTGGAAGGTAAGAACAAAATACAAATGGTTCACATTCCTTCCTTACAGATTTGAACAGATAAGAGCAGTAAATGTTGCAAGGAGTCTTGCATAATCTTCAAATGATATGATCAAATTTTTGGCATCTTGTATTGGTATGTATACATGTGTCTGTATATACTGTGTATGTGTGTGTGTGTGTTTACATGTACAAACACATGCAGTGTATTACATAGCTATTAGAAACCAAAGATTAATTTGTATTATAACAGAAGAGAAATTTACTCACAAGCTTCCAATAGCAATTGCAGCACTTGGAATGCTTTTCTGCTGCATTTTAATTATTTAGAAAAGGAAATTGGAAAAAAATGCTTTCATCAATCACAATTTTTAGTATAATTATTATATATAATTCAATTCAAATGCAATTGATCAAAATTACAGATCAGTAAATATGTAATTCCATACCATGTATTATTTTTGGAATGATTTAACAGATTAACAGAGTTGGAAGGGACCTTGTAGGTCATCTAGTCCAACCCACCACCCAAGCAGGAGACCCTGCTACACCATTTCTGACAAATGGCAGTCAAGTCTCTTCTTGAAAGCCTCCAGTGATGAAGCTCCCACAACTTCCGAAGTCAACTTCTGTTCCATTTTTAATAGGCTTATTTTTGTTATGTTTTTGATTTGGTCAAGAACAGAAGTTTTCTAAAAAAAATTACAGAAGGCAATAAAAACAATATAAAGCTTTAAAATTGCATATATTTAAATCAATCAGGCACTCAAGTCCATAGCTGTTATAATACAGAAGAGAGTAGACCCAGAATGCTACTTGGGTCTCTGGGAAGTGTATTCAGTAGGGTTGAGAAACTCCTGTTTCTCAAAGTCTGAAAGGCTTGGAAAAGAAAATACTAAACTTCATGGACCAACAAGTCTAACCAGTTTAAAATAGATTCTTGGCTTCAAGGGATGAAAGGGATACAACCCTGAAATGGATGGTTAACATAGCAAAGATTGTGGAAAAACTTGGGATTCTACAGGTGTCCTGGCATATAATGATTGTTCACAGTTATACTAGTGAACAAGTAACTTGTATTTACAACCCTGACGAGCCTGTAAAACAAAGGAAAGCTGAAGTAAGTTTGGAAGCAAAATTGCATTTTCACTTTTTTCACTCTTGCTTAATGACCACATTGCCTGTCCTCATTGTAGTAACTAAACAATTAAACTGTGTGTACGCACAACTTCAGTTCTTCTTCCTCTTTCTGATCCAACTTGGTTTTTTTGTTCTTCCTGACTATTTATTTTCTTTTGGAATCATTGAATAGGATCCCTTAATGGCCCAATAAGAACTGTTATGGGATCAATTAGAAGATTGAGCAATGCCTGGTATGGGAATGAAGAGGACATGAGGTGGGGCCAAAAGAAAAATCCTTCTGCAATGGGAATTTCTGTGGCTCTTAATACCTTGCAGTTCTTTAGAGTTTCCTGTAAGAAAAGGCTTTTCTCTAAAATTCCTAGAAGAAGAACTGATTGGTGATTGAACTGGTTAATCGTTCTAGGTGTTAGGAAGTTTCTCCTTAATTCTCGTTTGCTTCTCTCCTTGAACACCGTTTGTCAATTGCAGAAGGCTGCTTTACTCACTTCCTATGACAATACCTTTAAACACCATGAAACAATATCTGCTATCTCAGAAGGACTTGATAGGTGGACAAAAATGCCAGTCTAAACTTTTGACTGACTGTGTAACCATATAATAAATAATACAATTAGAGATACCTGGTCCAGCTGTTTATTGCAAGGCTCTTTGCAAAAATAGCACTTAATTTGAGCATTCAAAATCAGTAAGGAAAAAGTGGTGAGAGGAAGTGGATTATGAAGACCAACCAGGACTGGAGAAGTGCAAAGCTGCTGATTGGATAGATATCCAAGGCTATCTAGCCTACTTTTTTTTTAACCTCATGGCCCTTTTCCTGTGTTTCAAGAGCTCCTGTGACAATGTGTTGCAAACGAAGGTAATGAATAGTTGAAAACTCCTTTACTTTCAGAGAGGTTTGTCTCATTGTGTCACTGAGGAACACCTAATAATCCTTAAACAGAATCCCATAATTCCCTGAAATACAAGCTGTGTAACATTAACAATAGATTAGAAGAAACTCCTAAATATGCATGGAATCATTTGATCTGCTTGAATAAAAGGAACATTATGAAACTGCAACATTAATGGCAGGATTTTTCTAAAGTAGCGGGACATGATCATTTATAATGTAATCCAATACTAATAGACAAACTTTACATTTCTTCAATGTTCATGGCCTGCCATTGGTGGGAAATTTGGGAGGTGCGCTGGGCAACAGTCATGTTGTTGATTGCTCCATCAGGATGCCTTGCAAATGTATCCAGCTCCCAAACCCTTGAAGTCCAAGCTTATTGAAAGTACATGGCCCCCTGCTTTTTACATCTTGTAAAAGGATGAAAGTGGAAGGCGTAGAGCAAACTGGACCCTCCTTTTCCAAAAATTGCAGCAATCTCCCCGGGCAACTGGATTGGAGAAAGACATGATGTTACCATGTTGATGCAGTTGGCATTTCTTTGGGAGCCAGAAAGAGAAGACTTTGTCTAGTTTTGTTTCTACTTGGAAATCATTTCAGGGCTTTGTGCTTGAAACTGAAAAAAAACCTAAAGCTTTGATTTTAGGTTTTGAAGTCTAAAATGACATTTTTATAGAAATGACTTGAAATGTTCAGGAAATGTAAAGTAAAAGGTTGAGGTTGTAACTTTTTTGTATTCTATTGCACTGAAAAAAGTTGAGGAAGTTGGAGGCCAGTGAGGATGGTCCAGGGAAGAGTAAAGGCGCTTGAGGAGACTGCAAAAGATCTCAGTGCGGGACAAATTGTTTTGTAGCAATGCTGCAGATATCGCCAAGTTGCAATGAATACAAGTCTAATGTTTTTATTTTTAATGGTTGAAAAGGAAGTGCATAGAGTTGCCACATGCCAGGTTCTGGGTGTCTTTATCTGCCCTGCATTTGGCTTAGCACAGCTTTGCTGCAGGCAATGCTATTAGTTCTTCTCTTTAATGAGCCAGATCTTTCTGCCAAGAATTAAACAGCATTTATACATGCAAAATATGAATCACAAACAAATTGAAAGCAATAAATAGATGATAGACGTCTTGTGCTCTACATAACCAGGCAATGTTCTTATGTCCTGGGACCGTGTGGATTATTAGTGTCTTGCTATCACTTGTGTTGTGGGAGAAAACTGCAGGTGCTTTTCTCATAGCTAAAAACAACACAGTGGCTACAATTAGCATCGGTTTCTAAGTGGGCCAATCATATATATTGAGGGCAAGGAATACCCTTCAAACTAATGACAAGTAAACATCAATAGCTTGACTTTGCACATGTGGGAGAAAGGGACCAAATTAAAAATAAATTAAAACAAAACAGAAAACATATTCTTATTCTTCTTATGTAAATTTATTCCACCAAGATGGTTCACCCCAGTTTAATTGGGGAGCCAAACTAGATGCAAAGCACACCTATGATTAGGATTTATCAGATTGGCTTGATTCAGTTCTTTCAATTATCAGTTCAAAGACGGCAGTTCTGAAGATTCTTCTGCATGTATCTAAGTCAGAGAAATGATGCAACAGGAACACAGAATGAATCAGACTACGGTTTATCTAGTAGTGAGTGAGTAGTGGTGAATGTTCCAGGTGTCAAACAGGAATCTTCCTAGCTCTACCTGAAATTACTTTGACATGGAAAGTATAAGCTATGTAGAAGAGACAGACATGATTTGTCTTTTGGATCAACTTTTAATACGAACTGATTTAAGTACTATCTTCTAAACCAACATAGACACTGGAATATGAGTACTGTATCTCTATTTTCTGAACTTATCAAACTTATTATACCACTATTTGCTAATCAGTTATTTAAATTTGGGTGCATAGGAAAATGATGTGCATATTACATTACACTGTTTATGGAAAACATGTATATTATGGAGAGAAATATTTTATGGACATAAAAGTGCAGATGGATTTTCATATAGATTTCCAAAATTAATGTGTAAATTTACATGGAGATGTCAACCTTTCCAGGTAGGCAAGATCAGGTGAACTAGTTTATTATAAGTCTATATTAACATAATCTTGTAAGTCTGAAATTTCCTGTTGTCTCTTTTTACAGCCTGATGAATGAAAAGAATCCTTTCCAGTTTTCCTCCTCTGCTTGCTACAGGCTCTCCCAACTTAACTGATGGTTCTCTAACCAGCATCTCTTCCCCACATCTCCCGAGATCTTGTCCATATACCATTACAGTGAATGATCTGAAACAAATGTATAAATGAAAAAAAGATGGGAAAGCACTTGTTCCTTATGCAAATTATGTCACATCCTTAAATATGTTAAACATTAAATATTTTACCCCAGTTTTGAAATGCTGTTTCTTTAATTTTAAAAGAATAGAATAGAATAGAATAGAATTTTATTATTTGTATGCCGCCCTTCTCCGGGAGGACTCAGGGCGGTGAACAATTCAAGGGGAAAAAGGGGAACATAAAAACAAAATACAAATAATAAAAGTAAACAACAGTCGCACAACCACAAGCTATCATAAGCCTCCCAGATGGGAGGCTTATTAATTGTTCTTTAAAGTGAACAATGTAGGAGATTCCTAATCACTTAATTTTCTTGCATGCAGCTTTGCCATCCTGTATAATGCCAGCCAAAAGGCTCTTGCTAATCTAGTTTATAACTGAATCAACAGTAGTGTTTTGAATCTACAGCACCATCATAATTTAAAGGTGATCAACTGATTTCATTTGACAACTAGTTCACTGGAGATAACAAGCTTTTTTAAAATAATTGGCTGTATTTACATATACTGTTGAAAATATAAATAAAATAGTAAAATTGAATGCTAGTATCAAATATATAATAATCATAAAGAGCCAGTACCAGAGAAAGGTAATAAAACCAATTTCACAGTTCACACTACAATAAATTACCCATCAGTCATGGAGAGTCCAGATTTTAAAACCCTGTTTTAAAAGACCAGACTGAATGTAAGCATTTTCAGATTGTGCTGAAAAACAATACTGGAAATGTCAAAAGTGCCTCTCAGGAGAGATGCCCCTGGAGGGGAGTCCCACCCGTGGAATAGGGCACTTTCTTAAGAAGCTGTCCACAGTCTCTTCGTAATTTGAGGGAAAGCATTTTGATGCAGGTAAGTCTTTCACATGACATCATGTCCTACACTTTACCATTCATCCAGCCCCATCCATCTAGTGGTATCTGTTTGAGCAAATAATTCTCATTGATACATGAAAAGAGTAGAAATTATTTGCTCATTAGGCAACATCCACACACAAACTTTGGAAAGAGCAGTTGGTTTGTCTTACTACTGAGCCCCAATCCCCAAGCAACAACAGTGCAACTTTGCAATGAGAGTTTGAGGAATACCCATATTGTGCTGGTGCTGCAGGCTTTCTTTTTCTAACATATCTCTATCCATACATTCTAATGCACAGCTATTTGGACCAACAATCAAGCACTTTGGTAGTTGTAAGGCAATGGATATTAATGTCAAGTTCCTTGCAACATGGTGCTACTCCCCTAATGCAAATGTGGGCAATTTGGGGCTGCTGTGTTTTCTTTCCTTAATCTAATACATTCCCTAAGACCAATCAGATTGGCAACTTGTTCCCACAGACTTCTGGTTGTGGAAGTTGGTGTTGAAGTTGCTTTATGAAGCAATGTGCCCTTCATGTGTTACCTGTTCGCAAGTCCTGATTCTGCCTTCTCCAGCATTTGAAAAAACAGAAGGGGCTTCTTCACATCCGCCTATCAGCTTTCAGGAATGCTGGAGCATATGATGGGACAATGCTTTCCTCCTCACCCAAGGCCTGTGCAAAAGGCAAATGATAGGGGAAGCACCCGTGGGAAGGTTTCAGGACAACTTGGGTCCTTTAGCAAAATCAATCCCTCAATGCAAAGAATGATGTCGCCTCTGTAGTGCAAAGCACTTCATCAAGATGACCCTTTTATAGGTTATTCTTAATGGTGACCTTACAAAATCTTGTGTGATTCAGAAGGAAATGAGACACGGATGCTGGTTATCCCTAGTTTTATTCATATTAGCACTAGAAGTTCTGAATAAGGACAGAAAAAAAAGCAGGAAGGGATAAGGATTTTAAATATAAAAAGGAGGTTGATAAATTAAGAACATTTGCTGACAATGTTATATTGATACTGGAGGATCCATTGAAAGGAGTAAAATTACTAATTTTAAAAAAATGGTGCCGTAGCTGAATTTAAGATTAAGAAACAAAAGACAAAGAATTTAATAAAAAACATAGGGCAAAATGACCAATTGGAATTGATAAATAAAACAGGTTGTAAGGTTGAGAAAAGGGTAACATATTTAAGAGTTACCCTGAAGAATATGGAGTGTATGTTTTACAAAAATAAGTGTCAAAACATGGAATGAAATTAAAAAAAATACATTTCAAGATGGGATCATCTACAACTGTCTTTGGTGGGGAAAATATCTGTAATAAAAATGAACTATGACTATTGTCTCTCACAGCAAAGGATGATGGGGTTGGAGCCCCAAAAATTAAAGAAGAGAATGAAAATATAGAAGATAAAGACAAGACAATAGATGAACTTATTAATGGAGCAAATATGGGTGAAAGTGGAAAGAAGGGAAGATGGAAAAGTGAATTTGACAATTTGGAGCTTTATTCCAGATTTCAAGATACAGGAGAAAAAAAAAGGGTGATAATGATGGAGTTAAGAAGAGAAACCTTTTCAGAAATAATTCTGACAACCAAAGACAAGCTAATTTCAATAACAATTCAAGGGCAACAAGATTATCTGAGAGATCTTCAAGCAATAAAGTGTGGAGGGAAGTTCATAAAAACTTTATAAAGGAGTTAAAGAGAGAATTGACACAACAACTGGCAAGAGAGATAAGACTGTTTTGCCACTGGAAAGATACAGGTTGATAATGAAAGTTGATGATAAAAAGTTAGTTAATTTTTGGTGATTAGTAAGTAAGAATTTTAGTATTTTGTAGATTGTTTCAGATTGTTATTAAATGCTTATTCATTAACATATAATTAACTATGATAAAAAATAATGAAATGATAACCTTAACTAGTAAAAGTAACTTGGATATAAATTGTAAATTGGGACTTGGGGAAAAGACCTATGAATTTTATTAATAAATTTTTGTTTAGATCTTGTTATAAAGGTGTAATTTCCTCTGGATCTGATGAGAGGAGATGTGATATAAATAGTAAATAATTTTTAGCTAACTACAACAATAACAAGGAAATGTTAATGGATAATGTTTAATGATATATACATGTGTTGTATTGGTAAAAGCAAATTGGATACCAGCTTTAAATAGTGAGTTGGGGGGGGGAAAGGGGGGAATGCTTAGATATCTTATTATTTGATTTTTTTTTTCAGAATATGTTATAAAGGTGTAATGTTATTGGAGGTTTATTGAAATTGCGAATGAATGCCAGTAGGTGGTTGTGTCTTTAAATACAAATGATTTCAGATAAAATAATTGTTGTTAAATGATAGTACATTGATAGTAAAATACATAAAGATTTTTGATTTAAAATGTACAATTCAATATGAATGAAGTATAAGTAATGATTGTGGAAGAAACGCACGAAATGCATCTTGTAACCAATCGACACGCTTTCTACAAGATGCAATGAAGGATGATTCTTTTTTTGTGTTCAATTAAAACAAGAAAAAAACTTTTTTTAAAAAAAATGAACATTGCTTCTATTTCAGCTGACGAGTGAAAAAACCAAGAGTTAACCATAAGATCTTGTGCAATGCTAGAGAGAGGGAAGGTTTGATTTGAAAGAGAATTTTGCAGCCTCTTGCCTTGTTTGGTTAAAAGAATGGGGATACAACGTGACTAGATCTAGGCGGCCAGGATTTGAGATGTGGATGGCCTGTGTACCTATGGCATGATCAAGTTAATCTTGATTTTAGAAATCATTTTATTAGAAGAGCTATTTTGAGAATTTGGAACAGATATAAAATGAAATTATGTCCCAAAATACCTTTACGGCTTTCCCCTCATAAAACAATTCAGCAGTGTTTCTCAACCTTAGCAACTTGAAGATGTCTGGACTTCAACTCCCAGAATTCCCCAGCCAGCATTCGCTGGCTGGGGAATTCTGGAAGTTGAAGTCCAGACATCTTCAAGTTGCCAAGGTTGAGAAACACTGCAATACAGTCTTCTTGCTAGCCAATAAATCCTTTTCAAAATGCTCAGAGATTAACTGCTAAATAGCCTGCTCAGAGTTTGCCAAGTATAGATGATTGGCTTTAGATCTCAACCTGTCCTGCCCTCCCTTCTCCCCTTTTGGAAGATGATAATGTTCAGGCATTCCTTCATGATTTCTAATATAACAGAAAAAGACTCTGCACCTTATGAGGTTCGGTGGACATTAAAACTTGCTTATGGTAGGCAGGGTCTTCAAAGCTATCTCTTTACTTGGGTTGGTGGTCTGTCCTGGTATCAATTGTTTGGCTTAGATCCATTTTCCCAGGTTTAAAGTTTATTAAGTATTAATACCAACCATCCCTGCTTCTCACACTTAGTGACCAAGAGTCTAATCAGTAATCAAACTTCACCAGCTAGATCCTCAAATCTAAATCCAGGATTTTTTATTCTAGAGTTAGAGTACTAAGTTAAAGCTGCAGATTGATAGCAAATATTACTGTAAACAAGGTGTTATTTCAAAGCTGCATCCGTTATTACAGTCAGGTGAAAAAAAATCAGAACATTCCATGTAAAGTTCTTTTCCTTTTTTTACGTATTGTACGTATCAATATTTTATCTTCATTCAAACTGCATAAAGATAAAGGTAAAGCAATTGAACAAATAAATTATGAAAAATTGACTTTGCAATAACTGAGTCAACAAAAAAATGAATATCGGTTGCTATACCACTTCTTTCAATGGAAAAAGTATGTTCTTGAGAGATACCTGGTATTGCCCCCATTGGCAGAAATAATTTCAAATGAGCATTTCTTATAAATGTATAATAGCCCGACTAGAAAGAATTCTTGACAGTAATAAAAAAAATTGATTTTTGACTAGAAGGAATTTTTCCCACTCCTCCAGACAGAATCCTCTCCCAAGTTGTGTAATATTTGAGGAGTTTCTTGCATGCACAACCCTTTTCAAAGCACCCTTTTGCATCAAGAGGGGGTTTAGATCTGAACTTTGACTTGGCCATTCCAGCATTCTCCATTTCTTTCTTTTTTCAGCCATTCTTTTGTTGATGTATTGGATGTTTATGGTTATTGTCATTTCTATATGTTGAAAAAAATCAAAAAAAATCAGTGAGGTGTACTTTTTCACATGACAGTATGTTTTTAAGTCAAGATACTTCAGTACAGTCTATGCCATTTTTCAGTATCAGTAGAGCTTCATAGCGCTCCTGAGTTTAAACAATATTGTGATCCTAAGATTATCTGCTCTGGTTACAGCTAATAGTCACCTGGGCTGTCAGTATGGCCAGATCTGCAGCCCTGAGAGTTTGAACACTCCCTTGTCACCCCTATTCTACAAATGCCTCCTTTGCACTCATAGACATTACCTTAAACACATGTCTGCTGAGATAATAACCTGAGGCATAAAACACTTAGGGTTGCTGTTCTGTGCTTAAATAGGGCTGGGATCCAAACAGCTTCTGACTACGTCTGAGGCCTCAGGTCTGCAACAGTGATCCATCTTCCTTTCAACAGGAGGCTTGAGTGCGATGACTTCCATTTGTTTCTGAAGCAATTTGCAATGCAGAATAATGAGAGGGAAGGAGCTGTAATTAAAGGCACATTATCTTCAAATCTTAGAACAATTAAGTCCTATTAAGAGCTGGTGAGGGAGTTGATACCAATGAACAGAAGACTTTGGTGAGGATAGGAATGGAAAAAATGATTTTCTACAAGTAGTGGGTGCGGCGTCACACTACCAACTTTTCATCATTTCATAGAGGAGGAGATACAAAAAGGATCTTAGGTTTTGGCAAGGGAGACTCCAGCTGACATAAGGAAAACTCCCCAGGGGAAGAAAGGTGGCCTCTCTTTTGCTGAATTCAAGAATTCCTTCAGGATAGACATTAATTAAGGATTCCTTAATTTGGATTTCTGCACCAAAGAGTGAGTTATAAGCGATGTTCTAAAATAGCTTTTTGTTCTAATTATTTGTGGGTGTTGGTACAAAACTTCAAATTTATCATATAAGGTTATAGCATAGGCATTTGGTGCAATCCCAATTTCACAATTAACAGAAGAAAATTACGGTATATCCTAAACAAAGAGCATGATGCAATATGAGCAAAGTTTTATTAATCTTAATTTTGAAATAAGGCCACAATGTATGTTGTGGGTTTATTTCAAAATAACTATGTATGTGTATATAGCTGTATGTGTATATTTACATATTAGCTGTATGTGTATATAGCATTCCAGACTTAATAAAAGTAATTTACAGGGAACAATACAAAAATAATTAGATCTAACCTAGTTTTTCAATTATTTTGTCACCAGTCAACCAGTGAGGGGTTTAAGTTTATTTTACTACCAGTTCCTCATGTGTGCGTTGGTGTGTTGCGTGATGCTTCTGTGCATGCGCAGAAGTGTCTGGGGGGAGGGCGGAGCCTCTCACCGCCGCCACTACTGGTTCATCCAATCCAGGGTGAACCGGCAGTAACCCACCTCTGCAATCAACCAAAGAGGGATAGCATTTCTTACCAAACTCCTGTGAGCAGGAGGGCTGCTCATCAGAGCTGCAAAAATATTATCAGCCACTACATGAGAGCAAAGAGAGATGCAGCCTGGAGTTTTGTAGCCCAGATCCAGTAGTCTTATCCTCACACTTAATGAGAAAGGGTGAAATTGTTGGTGCGCTGCGTGGATTTTAATACCAATGTTTTGTCCTGTAGTAAGTAAAATTTGTTTGTCCCTTTTTATTTTATTTATCTTATTTAAGAGATTCCTGCTCTCTTTTTTCTTGCAGAAAAAGTTGATGATCTACCGATAGGTAGTAATAAATCCAAAAAATTCAAAACCCAACCATCATTAAACAGAATTAAGTTATTTCCAAGATAAAATGCTTATTTAAAAAGAAATACTAGTGAAATGCAAGAGGATAATGATCTCCCTCTTGCAGCTGAGGGTTTTTGACACCCCCCTGCCAGGAGAAGAGATCTTCCAACATGTCATACAATGATCTCTCTCTTTCTCTTTCTCTTAATCCATCGAGAGCAGAGCAACCAATTTGCCCCCTTCCTCTATGTTGCCCTGCAACTGACATAGCAGACACACATCTCTGGTATGTATGTATGTATGTATGTATACATACATACATACATACATACATACATACAAACATACAGAAAATGCACCTTTGGTACATTTACATATATTTAACTATAGGTGCACCATATTTATTAAAGAGTAGTTCATCTTCAAAACCATTCACCCAAAAAGTACGAGATCCCTTATTGACGTGAAAAATTTCATAAAATGAACTCTTTCATTTGAGTAGTTTATTTTTATTGGTAAAATATTAAATAGTATACAGAATTAAAAACTGCACATACACATTTGAGAAATAGGTCTTGGACAAATTTTATGCTTGTTCCTGAGATTCCCTACATTTAATTCCAGTAGCTGTGCACAGTACAAACATCCATAATATAATTATTTTCACAAAGTATTACAAAGTTTCTGTAGCTCTGTCTTATATATAAGATGTGTGTGCATGTGTATATGTGTACACATACACACACCTACTCACTCTCTCATGCATTTTCATCATTCATATCCATATACCTTGCACACATACATATGATCCTCATTTGTATGTATGTAAGAAAGGGGGGGAAAGTCCAGTTCCAGCAAGTAGCTAATTAGAGATTGAAGACTTTGCTAGCAAACCAGGAATTCTTTGCTTTTGAATTTTACCATTCGGCTTTAAGTACAACACCACCATTTCAAATGCCCCTAGAATTAGTTTCAGATTCTAAAGTTCTGCAGTTGTGTATAACAGCATAAGCCAGATCTATAAACACATCGCTTCCATTCTTGAGAGTAAGATCATCTAGTTTGCCCATTTTCTACTTTGAATAAGAATCCTTTTGGCTAAATTATTAGCAGACACTCCTTTCCCAACAAGAGTGAGCAGAAAAGATTTCTCCCAACAATGTGGCAACAGGGCAATATTTGCCCCATCTAAGCAATAAGGCAGACAGCATTGAACATTGCAGTGTTTACCACAGAGACTATTCCAAGGGATTCTGATATAGATCTGCTCCAAAGCTCTTTCAAATGTGGTAGGAGTCACACTAATATATTTTTCACCTGGTCTCTTAACATTTGGGTTCTAAATCATATTCTCATTAACTGAAAGTTAGAATGAGTGACAAATAGATAGGAAGGGGTGTACTTTATTATAGTCATTACTAAATTCTGTCCATTACATCAAATTCAATCATAATGCAGCCAGACTGGAAATCTAAGGAGTACCGTTTCTTTATTATTTGTAAACATCCTAAATTGTTCATATTTTCCCCACCTTGCCTGCCAAGTCACATCAAACACCTTTAAATAAAGCAAAGAATATTTGGGATGAAAATAAATACAAATATAACTATTTTGTAAAGCGTGATTTATACCCAATCTCAAAATTTAAGTTGGAAGAAACAAATAATTACACAGTTTGAAAATGATCAGCAAGTGGCAAAAGTGAGGAAGATACTGAGAAATTAAAAACCACCATCCTAGAAGAGTATAACAGACATATTATGTCACTTAATCATGCTTGACATGTATCCAGGGGTGAAATGTTTTACTGGTTCAGACCAGCTCGCCCGAACCAGTAGTAAAAATAATGCTACCAGTTCAGGTGAACCAGTTTTTCCGATGATCAGCTGTGACATGCGATTTATATCCGCTAGAAATTTCCTGCTTTCTACCTAATCTAAATCGCGCGGTACAGCGGATTCCCCCCACTCGCTGTTCGCTTACCTTTGCAAGCACCTCTTGGTGGCAGGCTCCACTCGGATGTCATTTTGACACTCTGCGCATGCGTGGAGATGGCGCATGTGAGTGAAGCAAGCTCACATTGTTACCGAACTGAAAGCAAAGGTAAGTAGATTTCACCCTGCATGTATCCCTTCAAGTTCCAAGCAATCCAACTCTACACCATGACCTAAATATCAGTGAGATTCTTTTCATACAGCATAGCAGCACCCATCATCTAACAAGGTACCCACAAATCCTTTCTCCACTTTACCAAAATCAAGTGCTTCTGGGAAGCAAAACACCAGGGGGTCCATGGATTCCTTTTCCAGATCTCTCATTTGCACTAGATTTTGGAGAAGGAAGCAGCAGCAGCAGGGGCCTGTTCCAATTGATTCCAAGGATTCTGTTTCTCAGTCTCTCTATACAGAGAAAAGAATACCAAGCATGCCTACTCATAAGTAAGTATTTCACGGGGTTTGCTCCCTATTTACTTGGTAAATTGCTTGTGATTCTGTCTTAAATCCCACTGGTGTGCCAGTAAACTGAAGGGAATGAACTGGAAGAACTGTTGGTGGCCACAAATGTTGGCTTAGCTCAATGGTTCCCAAACTTGGCAACTTTAAGACTTGTGGACTTCAACTCCCAGAATTCTCCAGCTAGCTCTTCTGGCTGGAGAACTCTGGGAGTTGAAGTCCACAAGTCTTAAAGTTGCCAAGTTTGGGAACCACTGAGCTAGGCAATACTTATGGACCTTCCTCTAGAAACAGTGTAACAATGCCAATCTTGATGAAGTGCTTCACTTCTTTAAATAAAAACATTTATTAAACTCTTGTTTTCTTTTGGCAAGTGCTTGAAATCTAAGGTTATTTCCCCCTACACATTCCCCAACCCCCCAACCAGCAACCACCCAAAAGTGGTTTCTGGGTTCAGTAACAGCCTTCCCCACCAAATATTCACAAGGATTTTTATTCTGTATCTAAATACATATTTACAGCATAGCAGTCTTCACCTATTTGAGTAATAGGTATTAAAATATTCTAGATATATAAATAAAGCATGACATATAAAATAAGCCCTACCACAATAGATAAGGCAAGAAGAATTAAAAATAAGCTTTCCTGGTGAAAAAATTGCCTTCTTGTATGCTTCCTTGAAGACACCCCCCACCCCCCAAGACATAAATGCCTAGACTGAGAATTTGGGAGTCTGACCCAAGGTTTTCAATGCAAAGGACGTTTCCAGTGAGGATCAGCCCATTTGTGTTAAGTGCTTTACCCAATGGGGGAAAAAAAAGAGAATGAAACAAGAGGAAACAACAAATGCTTAGCTTTAGCAAGCAACCCACTAAGACCGCACCGATCAAAGGCACGTTATGGATAATAGCATTGAGAAGAAAGGGGTCATCTGTACCTATCAGTTACATCCCCACCACTGAACTGCTACATTTAGGTTTTGGGGCAGCCTTTGCCACTTGTCTATCAGCCCAATCCAACAGGTAGTCCAAGGGCAGCTTAGGCCCATTTGCTCCATCTCTCTGAGCTGTTCTTCTAGACAGAGCAAAAGCAGCAGCTAAAATAAGGTATTTGAGAGAACGGAGCCCCAGGGTTTCTGAAAGGCAGCTTTCCCTCCCCTGCAATGGGCCGCTTCCTCTGGGGTGTTCTTGGCCATGTTCCTCCTAGCGCCAGTGAGTCACTGATGAACACAGCTGCACCCCAAAAGAATTGACATGAGTACCATCAGGGGAGGCTCTGCAATGGGCCAGCAGTGGAAGTAACCAAGTGGATGGGGCTCCCTGAAGATTCAACTGTTAAAAAACCATGTAATAAAACGCTGGCCTTTGTCTGCGCAGCCGTTTGCTTCAAAATGTCATGTCATTATTCAAACAATGTTCAATGCACTATAAAACTTTCAGAGAGATTATTGCACATAAATGGAACAATCGAACTTTTCTCTCTTAAACTAAACAATCTGGATAGTAGCTCCAAACTTGTTAAAAGCACGTTCTAATATTAGGATGCAAAAATACAACATTTTGGGTACAGAAGTTTTTGCCTAGGAATAGAATAATCCCAAAACTTTTAAAGCATAGTCTTCCATTGGAAAAAAAAAATGACAGAGTTTTACAGTTTAACTTTTTCTAAACAAT
Organism: Thamnophis elegans; assembly: GCF_009769535.1. Taxonomy (NCBI): domain Eukaryota; kingdom Metazoa; phylum Chordata; class Lepidosauria; order Squamata; family Natricidae; genus Thamnophis; species Thamnophis elegans. Next base: position 1,461,649 of record NC_045541.1, on the reverse strand, counting down.
TATGCATTAAAAGTTTCCAATCTGTCAAAAAGTCATACATCTTAAGAAAAAGGAAGTACAACCAGAAAATGACATCAACATAAAGAAAGGCAACTTAGTATTACAGCTCCACAGCTTCTCTCGTCTCTAATGATTCTAAATTTAAAAGTGTTAAAAAGATTATTTAGCTATATTTACCAGATCTTTTTTCTTTTTTAATATAAAACTACACTCAAGTACAAAAATATGTAAACACACTGTACAACCAATGAACAGATAACACATTAATTTTTAAAAAAAAATCAACTTGCAGGCAACAAGAGCTATGAGAGAATAAAAATGAAAATAAGAAAAATGGGCAGGAAAAGAACAAAACAAAGCAGAATAAAATTCCTACAAGTGACACAAAAAGTAAATGTGATCAAGATTTGAGAGTGCTTGATAACAGGACAAATCTCCGATCACAGTTTCAAAATTTTAATTACCACAAAATAACTAAACCCACTCTCTGTTAAACATGCGTATCTACTGATACAGTATAAAGTTGAAACAAATCTGAATATCAAGGAACTGGATCCAGTGTTTGAATTTCATGGAAGAATTAAAAGATATATTTTAGTATCTTCCAGTAAAATTTAACAGGAATTTAAACAATTGTAAATTTGTTTAAATGTAAATGTCCCTATTTTTTTTTAACCTTAAACATCTGAATTTGGTGGAGAAGAATCCAGACTAAAAACTTCAATTTGAAAGGAGAGTTTTCTGGATTCTGCAGCCAAGCATTTCCCACAGAAGCCAACACAAATCTGTGTCTCGCAGCCTCAACCAATTCCCGTCTGGAGTTCCAGCTCTTGATATGGAACTGGAACCTGTTCTAGAAGCCTGTGGAAGGGGTACGAAAGGAACCCCCCCAAAGCCCTCTGCAGGGGCTTCAGGCCCAAATCCTTCCAGAATGTCTTGAGAAATTAAGGGTGAAGACATTGATTTCTCTTGAAAAATACAGTAGAGCTTTTGGCACCAAAATTCACTTCCACTTTTTTGTTTCATACTATCAATTATGAATTGGTGGCCTTGTAAATCAAAACTTATATATATATTAATATATAACCACATGAAGCAACCAATCACCACCCTTGCAGACTATTCATATGGATTCAAGGGTTGTATCTCAATCTAAGCAACAATCTCTTCTCAGACTATTTTGGGTCAAACAGCAACTTTTTAAGAGATGGCTTTGAAATCGTTCCACAGAAGAAACTGCAGAATTTGGTAAAAGCCGTCTTTAATCAATTAAATATTAGTAACCACAGACAAAATCCCGCAAAAAATAGGGTGGCTCCTACTCTGAGCTATAGTATATTGTATGCGTTTCAATTCCAAAAGGGCACCTGGAGGATACCATAAACCAGTGTTTCTCAACCTTGGCGACTTTAATTCCTATGGACTTCAACTCCCAGAATCCCCCAGCCAGCATAGCTGGCTGGGGAATTCTGGGAGTTGAAGTCCACAGGACTGAAAGTTGCCAAGGTTGAGAAACACTGCCATAAACTGTCTGGGCATCCCATAAACTGTGTGAGCCATGCAGATTTCTTTTGGCAGAGCCTCCACACAGAAAGAATTCTCTGAAGCCCAGAAGTCCCTACTTTGGGAACTACTATTAATTCCTACTCCTAAGCCCACGGATAACATAACTAGCCTAAAGTTACTATAGCAAAACATAGTTGACTCTCCTGGCATCTGTTTAAGAAATCCACACTCAGATTCAGGCTAATTAGAAGCTTCCATTCATGTGGCATTTGACTTCCTTGTTCATGGGGAAAGTCAAAGTCAAACTTTGGCGATTTCCTAGGCATATCCTGTAGTTTTCTGGGGAAGAATTTAGGAGCAGCTTCCTGACCCTCCTTCTAGGCTGTTTTCAGGTTCTTCTAATTCCCGAATGGTCTCCTGTGGAAGTCAGGATGAGGCCTGGCGAGGTTTGCAAGTGGAGCCCTGGCTCTTCTTTAATTGAAAACAGCCACGTTAAATTTTAATCAAACCAAATCAAATGTACTTTCCTTATTTTAAATTGTTGTTTTTTGTTTTACTGTTGGAACAAAAGTGTGGGTCCTATAAATTATTTATTATTTTATATATATTATTACAGAGTTATTTTATAGTGACAATCTTGACAAACTACTTTGAAATACTTTCCTTTCCACAATTAATCAGATTGCAAGTTGGGAAAATCCTATTTCTAAATACATTCGAGGTTTTTAAACTGAAAAGAAACTGCATAAGAATTGTTCATGATAAATCAAATTAAGAGTTCCTTTCCTGGTACCTCAACATTGATTATCTTTCATTTGTGAATTCCAATTAATTTTTTTCAGCAAATTCATGTCCTCCCTTTAAAATCCAATATTAGGTTTCATATGCAGCAAAATTTTAAATGTTAATCATGCCAAAATATATTTCAAAATTTTTATAAAACTGATGAATTCAAATATATCTCACCCTGTTCATTTTGATCACAGTTCTTAAAGTAATACTTAACATTCTTCTAATAAACATACTACACTGTTTTATAAGAAATATTAAATATCATTACAGCCCTTACTGTAGACAGTATAGCATAAAATACTTTGGGGGAGAGATTATGTCTTTTCCTTTTTGTGATGAATGCAAAATGAATCAGAAATTTCTGAACCTGAAACAGAAAAGGTAACGTATATAATAACTCCATTAACATTCTGTACACAGGTTAAATTTTATATATTTCCATAGGAAATAATAAAGGAAAGGATTATTATTTTATTGAAGATGGGCTTCCCAAATATCTTCTTTTTTGTGACGAGGCTACAAGAGACCACACTCTTTTAATAACGGTCTAGATATATATATATATATATATATATATATATATATATATATATATATATATATATATATATATATATATATATATATATAATTTTAACATGTAATAGATTACTGTGGCTTGTTTAACCTGTGTGTGAATTTATTTGTCATGGTAATAACTTTTGAATGGCTTTTTGTTGACTCCTGCTAGGCATAAAATATTTCAATATTTTTACAATTTTAGCTTTTTCTTAAAATTCCTCTTCCATTATGATTGATGCAGGAACATAAGAGGGACAATGAAAATAATCTTGAAAAGTATTGTATAGGATCAGAGTGAAATGTACTTGTGTGTGGGTTCATGAACTTTTTTGTTCCTAAAATTTCTTTTTAAATTATTTTAAAGACAAGTGACCTTTCTAATTCAAGATGTTCAAATTCAATCTGGACTAGTTCAAGTGCTCAGAAAAAGAACAGAATATTCGTTTGAAATGTATTCATTCATAATCTTCAAATGGTAACCACTTTAATCTCCACCAAAAATAGGTTCCGGTCATTAATCAGATTGACCAACTTGATAACCTAGGGTTCCTGATTTAGCTTTAGCTACACATTGTACAAGGGACCATGGAAATCATAAAATGTCAACGGGCACCATCCAACATCCAGAAGGGCCCCAAATCTCCAGATAAAGTTTTTGGGATTTATGGGGAATGGCAGAAGGAAGGGGAAACACTTCTGTTGGAGGACAAAACATAACCCACAATTTCTGGCAAGCAACTGTGAACAGAACTGTTTGCTCTGGCACTTCCTGCCATGAAATTCTTCACTGATATTAATACTAGCTGTGTAGTTTATAATTTTTGGCTTGCATTTATTTTAGACAAATTTGTTACTTAAATCTTTATTGCTGTTGCGAGAAGCAACAGTCTGGCTTCAGGAACCGTGTTTTGGACACAGAATGTACAAGCTAAACAAGCTTTCTGAAGGAAATATGAAAGTAAAATTATTTTAATTTCTATCATGTCCTGGGCTGCATAGGATGGTCGCCTGCCATTCCTATTTTGTACCGAAAGAGAATAACATACCTTTTAGTTTTTCAACTCCATTTTAGAAACCAATTCACTAACTCTCTTTATTCTTGAATGCGTGGAATGAAATATGTAAAGCTAAATACAGCGAATGGTTTGTTTCAAGAAGCAACCTGAGGCAGTAGTAACCTATGGCGCTGAAGATATTTTTAACTGCAACTCCTAGCAACCCCTTCCCTTTGCTGCACTGTTGTTCAGCAACATCTGCAGGGTCACAGAATCCTTTCCCCATAATCTTCCAGTCAGAAAAGATGGGGTTTTTAATCTATCCTAACTTTACAGCCAGATGTGCAAATATCTAAATATGTAGAAAAATGTGAGGTAGTCACTGATTTTATTAAAAAACCCAACTAACCAATATAGTTGAGGGGGGAAAGATTGATAAACTTAAATAGTATAAATCCAGATCATGTATTCAGAGCTATATAATCAAGAGACATTTAAACAGACTTAATATTTCTAACCTAGTAAATTCACTGTAGTCTTCATTTGCTAATATGATTAAGGGAGCAACTAACACCTGAAATTATTTTTCAGGCAAGTAATCAGCCTGTGCATAATCTAAGGCTCCTGGTTCGATTCAGCTTAATTTGGGGGGGAAAAAAGGTTCTTCTATTTAGTAAGAAATCATTATTTATGACTATGACTTTGGTGTGTGTGTATGTGTGTGTGTGTTTCTGCATGCTCCTTTTAAATATGTGCTGGGGGGGGAGATATTTTTGCACAAAATATATATATTTCTTTCCCTAGGTTTGTGTAGAAAAGGTGGTAATGGTGAAGTAGCTCTTACAGTGTCTGCATATCCTTATATAATTAGTTATCAATCTGTAGGCTGCCTCCGTCTTTAGGGCAGCTGTAGCCAGCTATTTCAGGATACAGATCTCCTGATTGAAGACCTTAGTTCAGTGTTTCTCAACCTTGGCGACTTTAAGTCCTGTGGACTTCAACTCCTAGAATCCCCCAGCCAGCTATGCTGGCTGGGGGATTCTGGGAGTTGAAGTCCACAGGACTTAAAGTCGCCAAGGTTGAGAAACACTGCCTTAGTTTATTCAGTTTCTTAATGTTTCATACCACCCCCCAAAAATGAAAAATATAAGTATTTCAGAGTTCAAATGCATTTGCAATGAGCGTATTTGAGACTCTAAAGCAGCAAAACCTGCTAGATAAATATTCATATCTGTATTTCTAAGCTAAGAATATTTACTAGGAAAGAAACTCCTTCTGAACGAAGTGAAGCTTACTTTTGAGTAAACATACCCAATTGTTAATCAACCAAACATCTTTAAAACACACACAGACCTATAGGGAGCTTGGAAATGAATGACATAAAAGCATCCTAGCAATTTGCTTTCTTTTTTAAAAGTGCATATCAGGATAAGTAAAATAACGTTTCATGTTTTCAGATTTCCTGAAGGCTGTCACATCCTGTGAACAATCAAATCTCAGTTACGTGATTTAGTATTTAGATATAAACAATTCATTTACATTCCAGACAACCAATACCTTAAAAGAAAGAACCTCACCTCAGGAAATAACTTCCAAGCAAACCTTGATATTTACTGGTGCTCCTAAATCTATAGAATATATTTAGTCTTAAGTGAAACCTCTCCCTGTCCCTAAGCATAATACCCCTTTTGCTAGAATAAGAATTTCATCTCTCATCCTGAACAAAACTTTAGCTACAGATTTAAAGGAGATTTATTCTTTTGAAATTATTATTTTCTCCCCAAATGGCAATTTGCTAAGACGTCAGAGCACCTTGCTGAGTTCAGCATGTGAAAAACTATATGGAAATTGTGACAGAAATGAACTCCCTTTCGCTTTCCACTAGGAAAGGGCAACACCCATTTTCATAGCAAAAATAAAAAGCCAAACTACTCTCTGGTCCCTCCTTCCCTTCCTTCTCACCTCACCACTGGTGGTGAGGTGAGACTGGATCCCCAAAACAGCAACAACACAAATAACAATAATTAAAAATAGCTGCAAGGAAGAGAACCAACGAGAAGAGCTGTGTCAACATCTGAGGAAAAGTGGGCTTGCAAGTGCAGTATTTCTTCATGTGCAGTATTTGTTTTTCTACTTCAGTGTCTCCTTTGGGAAAGAAGGCTTAGTGGAATGTATGTTCTCCTCGGACAATGTGGGAAGAGAACTCGTAACGGTCCTGACTCCGGTATCCACAAATGTTGCATTCTAGAGGGTCCCGGTAGCCATGACACCCCATATGGATGGTGTACATGACATGGTCTAGGAAAAGAATTCGACAGTGTTCACACTTAAATGCCCTTATCTGCTCTCCTTCTCCATTGAAGACCTTATAGATATCCTTTAGAGAGCTCTTTGATGCTTTACTGATCTCCAAAGCCTTGGAGTCGTCCTTCATGTAAGCTGGGCTTTGCTTTTGCTTGGGATTTAAGGCAAGGTTTCCTTGAAAGGACTGGTGGTCTTCGTGGCTGCTCTCCGAGTCAGAGGAATCGAGGCAGCTATTGCTAGGCGAAGCCTCTCTTTCTTGGGGGTGACTCTTTGGTCTGATGAGGGAGAGAGGGCCATCCATGTTATTGTCATTGCTGTCAGTGGTTCCTCTGCTTACTGGTCTTTCTATCCTGCTGGGATTGTAGACTTGAGCGTAAGCTGAATTTATGACAGGTGCCACATCAGCAATTGTGCTTGGAGTGTGATGCATCAATGGGTGAAGTCCCTCTGCCCCAAGGTAGGAGATTGCATTGTTGATTGCTTGGTCCATCATGTGAGTTTGCATCAGCTCAGCATCTCTCTCATATGGTAAGCTTGGATCAAAATGAATATCTGGATAACCATATCTCATGAGCTTCTCACCTACACGAGAACAACAATAAGAAGGAAAAAACGTCACTACTAAGACAAGAAATGATAGATCAATGATGCAAATTCACTGACAGAACCTGATACATAAAATTTCACCTTAAAAAAAAACATTGCAGGAATGTTTACTCAAAAAGAAACTATATTCCATGGAATTTACCAACCAGTAATTGTGCAAGAGACTTTTGGCAGAATCTGAAGTATTGCTAAATCAGCAACAATGGAATACAAATATAATAAAACCATTGTCTTTAATGACAACCATTTTTCATTTTAAAATTCTGTGATTTCTTTAACTTTTATATTTTGCAATCCATAGGAGCTCCACAAACTGGAAAATTCCAATAATTTGTGTCAATTCAATTCAATTCACTTTGATATATTCTCACTTCAGATTAGTGAATATTAGAATAAAATACATGCTACTTTCCAAATGTCAAATATATATATATACCTGCTGATTAACAATATTTCTAAACAGTGACATAATTGGATTGCTATTTTCAAATAATACAGTTTACATATTGAAAGAGATAAAATTAATGTATCTTTCTTTTAAAATATATTAGGTGAAAATTGATGTAAGTTATAGAGTCCTCCAAGCATTGAAGCAACTAAAATGAAGAAAAAATGAGACAGTCTACTATGGTTTCTAAAACCTGGGTTCAAATATAAAACAACATGGACATTTGGTATTCACAGATGACAAAATTTATTAGAACCACAAAAATATTATATATCGGAAATGAAAATTGTGTGGCTCACAAATCATACTTCTTCCCATGTTCAGTGCAGATTGTTCATCCAAGGTAACATCCTTACATTGCCAATTTCAGAACTGAGCTCAGTCATTTTGGATCATTTGAATTTGTCCTGGCTATCTGAGCAAATCAAGAAATCAAGGAAGAAAGGCAAGGGTGGAGTTTGAGGTTTAGGCCTTAAGAGGCCTTAAAGAAGGCAGTCAGAAGAGAGGAAAGAACGAGATAGAAAAAGGATTGCATCAACAGAGGAACCAGATGGTTATAATTTTCCCTTTATCCTATAGGTGACATTCTCCCAAGAAAGAGGGATGCGGACCTTCACTCTTATAATAATAGAATAACACTCAACCCTGATATGATCCTAATGAAGGAAACTGGATCAGATATGTATGACTGAAGGAGGAGCAAAATCTGATTCTGTACTAACCTGAAGAAATACTCAATGTAACTACAACATGGGTCTGAGAAGTAGGAGGACTTCAATCATAATTTTTTTTGAACAATGCAAAACATATACAATATGCATAAATGCACATATTTTATGGTAATAACTACAAGTTTTATATGGAATATAGAGATGTATTGCTTACTCATATCTTCATTTGTGATTGCAGAATCAATCTAGGATCGAACACGGTAAGGGATTAAACAGGGGATTTCAGTAACCTAACAAACTCTTTCAAGTCCAATTCAGGATATTATAATTATTCTGATAACTGGTTTGGGGGTTATTATGGACCGATGGAGAGGAGACCACTTATTTGTCACCGATGGATACTATATCTGGTAAGATATTACCTGGCAATGATTGCAATCACCTGCTTCCAAAGATTTAAAAATCCAAGGATTCTTGCTGGCCCTGGGTGATTTTCCAGGCAACTTAGCTGACAATCTCCTTAAGACCACGGTTACGTAATTGAATGGTGAGAGGAGAGGGGCCACTGATTAAAATTACCACTTCAGAGCACTACCTCTGATTCTAAATTCCATGCCGAATCCTACTTGTACAATGAAACATGACTATATTCAGATAAAATGGAGACAAAGTAAATGTTATACTTCTGGTTACAGTTACCTTCCTATGGTGGTGGTGGTAAAGGTATGAAGCTTGTTCAGGGCCATATTTAAGTGGTTAATAAAACACCATGCTATATATAGTTGGAGAGTTAAAATGTTCATCATGCCAATTTAGATGCCATAGTTATTACAGGATCTATAGAGATTATATCTGTCAGAATTTGTAACGGTCACCTACTGTAATTACCTATTTACACATCTTTGTATACCAGCCAGTTGTCAAGACTCTTCGTGAAATCTGTCAATTAGTTAAGTTGCCTGTAATAGTTAGAGTGATTACTTGTTCTATAATTTTTTGCTTATCATTACTGGCAATCCCTAGAAGGAAGACTCCAACTGGTGTGCCTGGAAAGGAATCAATGCCTTATAAGAGGGGGATGTGCTTCCAGTATGAAAGATGTAGTGGTGCAACCTCTCTTTAAGTAGTCCTGTATGGACACTAAGTCTTGAACAATGACAAGCTACTTGCAAATTCTGTTGTTGGTTGCTGTTGTTTGGACAATGTAATTAATTGGCTAGTTACAATGGAGGAAGTTTATTACCTACCCTGTTTCCCCAAAAATAAGACCTCCTTGGATGATAAGCCCCATTGGGCTTTTAAGCGCATGCGTTAAAATAAGTCCTCCCCTGAAAATAAGCCCTCCCCAAAAATATTGCAACACAGCATCAGCCATGAGGTGACCACGCTTACTGCCTCCTGCACCTCAAAAATAATAACACCTTCCCAAAAATAAGGCCAAGTGCTTATTTCAGGGGCCAAAAGAAAATAAGACCCAGTCTTATTTTTGGGGAAACACGGTAGGCAAATTTCATTGATCACTGCATCACTGATAACAGCCTTGGTTGCCCTAATATTCTTTGCTAAGTGAAAGATGGGAGGAATATTACTGAAAATCCAGTACCTTGCTAGACCAGTCCTGTGATTAAGGAACTGGAAGTGTGGTATTTCAGTAATTTGGTTTCTATTTAAAGGATTGCTACCAAAAGTGGTATTAGGAAACTTTTGTTCCAGATTCTCTTCTTCCTGTTGTTTAACTTCTACAGGAGAAGTTAGGGATTGCTTCTAACAAATAAAAAAGGAATGCTTTTCATGACCAACAAAATGATTAAAAAACTAATAAGATAAAAGAAGTTACTATAGGTTATCACTTGGAAATCTCAAGCTCACTGACATTGATTGATCGATTGATTCAATTTGTAAGGTTGCCTAGTTCTACAAGTAATCAAAAGAGCAACAAAAAGAAAGAAACCTGCTCTGTGGAAATTTTAAAAATTTAAAACATTATAGCATTTAACATAACATACATGTTGCTCTTGTTCAAGGTCTGCTAGAAAATCCACATTTTAACATCTTTCCTAAAGGGTTGGCTCCATGGGTGGATTGCTTTCCAGAGGGCAGGAATCACCATTCAGAATCAGAGAGAAGGCACCACTCCAGGGTCGCATACGATGACACTATTTTGTTTTTGGTTTTTTAAGGGACTCAGAGCATATAAACAATGCTAATATTACAGAATGGGGAGAAATAGTTAGAAACTTGTAACCCTATAAAACATTCAGCTATTCATAAATAGCTTTATAGGTGACAATGAACATCTTGAATTGCACCTAGAGGCCTTCCTGGAATCAATGCAGCTTGTGAAATAATGTTTGCTATTTTGTTTACTCTGTAATATTACATAGTTCTGTTTTCATAGGATTTCATAATCATACTCTGAAATTCTTAAATGTTGGGGGGGGGAGACATGAAACTTTTAATATATTTATACAATAATGACTACATTTGTAGTCAATCACACAACAAATTACAAGGACACTATTTTGCATATTTTCATATAAACTCAATTAAAGAGCACTTGAAATGTATTTGCCTGCTTACTTTTTCCAATTGTATACAATTCTACAAAGAATTATGGTGGTTTCATGAATTGGCACTTGCAAAATATTCAATGAATGAATGATTTATAGTCTTAGATTATAGATGACTGCTCATTTCATGATTATGAACTGACACTCCATTGATGTAAAGGAAAAACTGATTAATATTGTTTTGAATGGTCAAGTTTTAATTACATTCCACAAAAAAATCAATATCTGCTGTGTGATTATATATGTATGATATGCCTTACATATCTTATCCACCATATATTTTGTTTTGTTGTATGTACAAAAAATATTTCAGAAGATGTATAACAGTATCACTCTATTGATTTTTCTGTCATCTTATTTATTTATGACTACAAATTATATGCCCCTCCATTTTTGCAAAGACCTTTAGAAGTTTACAGCTTTTAATTGGAGTAGCTTGATCTCATATATCTCAAAATACCTTTCTAAAGAGCCATGTTTCTACAGCTCTATGGAAGTACAATAAGGACGGTGAGGTCTGGATATATTTTGGGGGACAGGTTGTTCCAAAGAGGATTTATCACTAAGAAATGTTGAATCTGAGATCTATGAAACCTTAGCAAACCCTGATCTTATTGGAGTGGCTGATTCAACATGGAGAAAATGATCATGGCGACACCCAAACCTTAAGCCATGCAGGGCTTGAATTGTATCCTGAGGCTTAATTGGCAGCCACTGCAATTCCTATAGTAATGCAATTAAAGAGGTGAAGCTCAGGACACCCACCCATAACTCCCTGAACTACTGCATAGTGCATTAATGAAGCTTTTGAATGGTCTTCAATGCAGCCCCATGTAGACTCTACGGCAGTAATTCAGCTGTGAAATGCCAAGGCCCTCAATGATTCAGGGAGGTCCACAATTACTACATATGATGTGTAACTGTCAAAGGTTCTGATAGCTAAAATCTCTACTTGCTGTTCAAACAGGATCCAGGAGTTCAGGACTCTCAAGCTGTGGGTCAAATATACCATCACTGGACACAAATCCCCATCCCTGGTAGGATTTAGTCTAACTCCGTTTCTCTCTATCAACACCTAAGGCACCAGGTCAGAACCTCCATCATACAGTATCTCTTGCCTATCCCAGCCTAGAGACAGATCATGTAAAACTAATTTATAATTAAAACCTGATAGATTCTCCATATCTCACTGGTATTTTGCTAAGAAATATGCTTATATAGCTAATTCTTCATCTGCCTTTAAATGTTTTAACTACAAAACATAAATATGAACAAAGCTATAGTTAATTTTAATATATGATCTGAAGAAATGTAAATAGTATTTATTCATTGGATGTGGTTACAGTAATTATTATGACATTAAATGAGGTTATTTTATTTTCTCAGATTCTAGAGGATTACATTTTGAATCTAAGGCAGAGCTGTCAAACTCCTGACCCACAGGCTGGATGCTCACACATTGGCCACCCTCCCCGCCCGGTTTAGTGAAAGGGGTGGTGGTGGCCAATGTGTCATGTGATGTCACCGTGACAACGTGAGTTTGACACCCCTGAATCAAGGTTTTATTTTTAATTTTGTTCAGCTTTTCTCTGAAGCATGACATTTTTATTCCCTTTCCTGAAAATTCAATTGTAAGAATACAATATTGTTTTAGTTTAATCTGAGATTAACCAAACATAGTTTTTCAGCTTTCTCTATACCGGAGTATAATCATTTTCTACCTTTACTGAGATAATTTGAGATTTTTGCTCAAATTATCATCCTAACCACACAGAATAGAATTAGCTTTCTTTACAGATGTTACACAATTTAACATGTGATTAGGCATACATCAAAAAGATAAATATATTCTTGCATAATTCTGAAAAGGAAACACATATTTTCATAATTATTGCATTGTGCAAATATTTTAACTATTGCAAATGAAGCAACTTTGTTCTGTTGTTATTTTTCCAGTATACATTTTTGTATTTTTTGTAAGAAATAATGATGGATTTTATCCTAATTTTTTCTATATTTCTGATCTTATTCTGCTGGCATAGGTGGGAATACCTGAAAGTTCTAACAAGACAATCTGAATCCAGAAAATACAACTCTAAACCATCATAATACAGGTGAAACTCAAAAAATTAGAATATCGTGCAAAAGTTCATTTATTTCAGTAATGCAACTTAAAAGCAATAGCAATAGCAGTTAGACTTATATACCGCTTCATAGGGCTTTCAGCCCTCTCTAAGCGGTTTACAGAGTCAGCATATCGCCCCCACAGTCTGGGTCCTCATTTCACCCAGATAGATAGATAGATGATAGATAGATAGATAGATAGATAGATAGATAGATAGATAGATAGATAGATAGATAGATAGAGATAGATATAGAGAGAGGGAGGGAGAGATAGATATAGATAGATAGATTAGATAGATAGATAGATAGATAGATAGATAGATAGATAGATAGCAATAGCAGTTAGACTTATATACCGCTTCATAGGGCTTTCAGCCCTCTCTAAGCGGTTTACAGAGTCAACATATTGCCGCCAACAACAATCCGGGAAAGGTGAAACTAATATATGAGATTGACTCATTACATGCAAAGCAAGATAGTTCAAGCTGTGATTTGTCATAATTATGATGATTATGGCGTACAGCTCATGAAAACCCCAAATCCACAATCTCAGAAAATTAGAATATTGTGAAAAGGTGCAATATTCTAGGTTCAAAGTGTCCCACTCTAATCAGCTAATTAAGTCATAACACCTGCAAATGGTTCCTGGGCCTTTAAATGGTCTCTCAGTCTGGTTCAGTAGGAATCACAATCATGGGAAAGACTGCTGACCTGATAGATGTGCAGAAAACCATCATTGACACCCTCCACAAGGAGGGAAAGCCTCAAAAGGTAATTGCAAAAGAAGTTGGATGTTCCCAAAGTGCTGTATCAAGACACATTAATAGAAAGTTATGTGGGAGGGAAAAGTATGGAAGAAAAAGGTGCACAAGCAGCAGGGATGACCACAGCCTGGAGAGGATTGTCAGGAAAAGGCCATTCAAAAGCGTTGGGGACTTTCACAAGAAGTGGACTGAGGCTGGAGTCAGTGCATCAAGAGCCACCACACACAGACGGATCCTGGACATGGGCTTCAAATGTCGTATTCCTCTTGTCAAGCCACTCCTGAACAACAAACAACGTCAGAAGCCTCTTACCTGGGCTAAAGAAAAACAGACCTGGTCTGTTGCTCAGTGGTCCAAAGTCCTCTTTTCTGATGAGAGCAACTTTTGCATCTCATTTGGAAACCAAGGACCCAGAGTATGGGGGAAGAATGGAGAGGCACACACTGCAAGATGCTTGAAGTCCAGTGTGAAGTTTCCACAGTCTGTGTTGATTTGGGGAGCCATGTCATATTCTGGTGTTGGTCCACTGTGCTTCATTAAGTCCAGGGTCAACGCAGTCATCTACCAGGAGATTTTGGAGCACTTCATGCTTCCTTCCACAGACAAGCTTTATGGGGATGCTGACTTCATTTTCCAGCAGGACTTGGCACCTGCCCACACTGCCAAAAGCACCAAAACCTGGTTCAATGACTGTGGGATTACTGTGCTTGATTGGCCAGCAAACTCGCCTGACCTGAACCCCATAGAGAATCTATGGGGCATTGCTAAGAGAAAGAAGAGAGACATGAGACCGAACGATGCAGAAGAGCTGAAGGCCGCTATTGAAGCATCCTGGTCTTCCATAACACCTCAGCAGTGCCACAGGCTGATAGCTTCCATGCCACGCCGCATTGAGGCAGTAATTGCTGCAAAAGGGGCCCAAACCAAGTACTGAGTACATATGCATGCTTATACTTTTCAGAGGTCCAATATTGTTCTTCTTTTATTGATTGCATGTAATATTCTAATTTTCTGAGATGGTGGATTTGGGGTTTTCATGAGCTGTACACCATAATCATCACAATTATGACAAATCACGGCTTGAACTATCTTGCTTTGCATATCTCATATATTAGTTTCACCTTTTAAGTTGCATTACTGAAATAAATGAACTTTTGCATGATATTCTAATTTTTCGAGTTTCACCTGTATTTTACTGGTCATCCAGGAGGTCTTTTGATCACTAGGGCCAATACAAAGACTTCAAGCGAATGCCAGGATTGTTTACAAGCTTCTAAAACTCCTTCCTTATCTTACTTATATCCAGGGTCTCAGGTGAGATGAGGGATCTTATAGCAAACCCAGGGCCCAAGGGGAGAAACTCCAAGCCCTAAAGCCCTGCTGGGTCCTTCAGTTACAGCAGCCTCAGAGGGCTCTTCATCTGAGCTCTAGAGAATTTTGGTTTGTTTTACTTCTTTTTTTTGTCCCTGAGAATTTAAAAATTCAGCTCTCCTGCCAGTTTTTCATTTATTTTCCAACCTGTGTGCAATTCATTCAGCTGGATTCCCTTCTTGTTCCCTGACTGCTTGAAACATCTCATAGGACATACAAGATGATGACTTGTACCTGATGTCCTATCCATGTATTCACTTCCCACACCCTGATTTTGTAAAAAAAGAGAAACCAACATTTATTGTATTGTATTGTATTGTATTGTATTTAATGGATTTATAGGCCGCCCAATCCCGGAGGACTCCGGGCAGCTTACAGAAAGGAAGTAAATCATAAAAATAAAGAGTTAAAAAACAAAAGAGACAGATTAAAACCTCCTCATGCACCCAATCTGGTCGGGGCTGGACCTCAGACATGAGATCAACAGCCCCAGGCCTGCCGGAATAGCCAGGTTTTGATAGCCTTACGGAAGGCCATGAGAGTGGGTAGGGTCCGGATCTCAGGGGGTAGTTCATTCCATAGTGTCGGAGCGGCTACAGAGAAGGCCCTCCTCCAGGGAGCCGCCAGCTGACATTGCCTGGCTGACGGCACCTGAAGGAGGCCCACCCTGTGTGATCTTATCGGCCGTTGGGAGGTATGCGGCAGTAGGCAGTCTCACAGGTATCCAGGTCCTAGGGCATGTAGGGCTTTAAAGGTAATGACCAGCACCTTGAATTGTGTTCGGAGACCAATAGGAAGCCAGTGCAGCTCGCGGAGGATAGGTGTAACGTGGGTGTATCTTCGTACACCCAGTATCGCTCGCGCGGCTGCGTTCTGGACTAATTGTAGTCTCCGAACACACTTCAGGGGCAGCCCCATGTAGAGTGTATTACAGTACTCAAGTCTTGAGGTGACGAGGGCATGAGTGACCGTTTGAAGTGCCTCCCGATCCAAATAGGGCCGATCCCATTTACAAGGGAAGCCCAAAAATACTTAGATTAAATATTTCTATTGTGGTTTAGGTAGACTAAAGAAAAATATTCAGTATGTCTGTTTTAAATAGCATGGTATAATATAGCGGAGGGTAGAGTAAGAGTATTAAATATTAATGCTAATTTAAAGAAATCCCTTCTAATATAATGTGAACAAATGTTCTACTCTGAACAATCTGTCATACTTTTTTTACCACCAGATTTTCACACTGGCACATACTCCTAGGATCTAAAACAATGCTTTTTCAATAAAAAGTGAATGATTGTTATTCACCAGTTCCTGGGGGCTGCAAATTATATTCCATGGTATTATTTTAAGTTTCTAGAGCAGTGTTTCTCAACCTTGGCCACTTGAAGATGTCTGGACTTCAACTCCCAGAATTCCCCAGCAAGCGAATGCCATCTGGGTAACTTTGGGCCAGTCGCTCTCTCTCCCAGCCCAACCCATTTCATAGAATTGCAATTGTATAGAACAGTGTTTCTCAACCTTGGCCACTTGAAGATGTCTGGACTTCAACTCCCAGAATTCCCCAGCCAGTGAATGCCATCTGGGTAACTTTGGGCCAGTTGCTCTCTCTCCCAGCCCAACCCATTTCATAGAATTGCAATTGTATAGAACAGTGTTTCTCAACCTTGGCCACTTGAAGATTTCTGGACTTCAACTCCCAGAATTCCCCAGCCAGCATTCGCTGGCTGGGGAATTCTGGGAGTTGAAGTCTGGACATCTTCAAGTGGCCAAGGTTGAGAAACACTGTTCTAGAGCTTCTTGGTTTACCTCCTCTCCCCCTTCCCCAGCTGATTTTGCCCATACTGAAACTGCTAATGGGGCCCTTCAAGAGTTTAGGATTAATCCCAGGCTGCCCTTTTTGCTACAAACAACAAGTGTGGTCATCTGAAGCTTACCCACAAACTTCTGTGGGGTGGAGTTTTTACGCTTCCCCAGGTTGCTTGTCAGCTTCTCTATAACAGCAGGTCTTTCAAAAGGCACCAGAGTAACATTGTTGTCCATCCCAGCTTCTTGCTCCTTACAATCTTCCATAGCAGAGACTACATAAAACCAAAAAGCCACATCAGAAAGATCTAACTACACTTCCAAGAAATGTTTCATTGATAAATAGAATGATCAGCATGGTAAACTTTGCAAACTATAATTTATCCACATGTGCAAAGGTGGGTTCCTACCAGTTCGCATCTATTCGGTAGAACCAGTTCATCAAATCTACCGAACCGGTTAGAAGAGGTTCCACCAGTGGACCCGGAAAGTAGGCCACACCTGCAGAAGAGGTTCCGAAAAATTTTGAAACCCACCACTGCCACACAGAGAGAGAGAGCCAGCCAGACAGACAGACAGACAGACTGACACAGAGAGAGAGAGAAAGAGAAAGAAAGGAAGAAATAAATAAAAAAGAAAGAAAAAAGAAAGAAAAAGAGTGAGAGATGAAAGAAAAAAAGAAAAAAGGGACAGAGAGACAAAAGGAAGGAAAAAGAGAGAGAGAGAGAGAAAGAAAGAGAGAGAGAGAGAGAAAGAGAACACATGGCTGGCAAGCTACTCCCTCAAAGGAGGCCACACCCACAGAGTAGGTTCCAAAAATTTTTGAAACCCACCACTGCACATGTGCCATTAAAAGCACCAGATTTGAGAGTCATTCAGCAATGATCTCCTTTGGTTGGGGACCTCCATGACTTTCCTTCCAGGGTCTGAAGGAAAAAATGTCAGAGTGGGGGAAACAATTGCACTGATTCTCCTAGCAAAAAGGCAGGGAAGAGGAATGTTACTAACAGATGGTGATCACAGATACGAGGGTATGTTTCTCTAAGTAATTGCATAAGCCAAGAATCTGCAAGACCTTTAGATAAAACATACATTATTCTCCAACATATTAACTCTCATGAATCAATAACAAGTTAAGTAGCCTGATATGAAACATATTATAATGGCAACATTTCAAAATATTACCTTTATTACCAAAGATAAAGCTAAATAATAGCCGCCTATGTTTGGAATTATGCTGATTTCCATATTATTTTATTTCTAAACTAGCTCTGCTTTTCTATATAACAGTGTGATGCCAAAGCATAGACAATATTGTTCTCTCCAAGCAAGGGAAGCTGAGAGTAGTAAGAAACCCTATTCTTGAAGATTGATAAAGGATGGCTTCCATGATGCAATCTGCATCAAGGCATGAAGGGAAGGGAGGTTAGTGAAGGAGAAAAAAAGAAATACTGCAAGAAGATTATCTTTTCTTCCCAGGATAAATGAAAATGTTTATAGTTTATAAATGTTTACAGTTTATGTTTATATTCTCAGGACAGATCCAGAAGGAGTGAAAGGGGTGGATATGGGGAGTCTATATACCTGCAGCTCCTGCTCACCATCCCATCCCTATACTTTCTGTCCTCTTCATTTATGAGAGAAGTATTCTTCCCTGTTTTATTGCATCATTGTCTTAGACCCCCTTCCCCCGTTTTGGCTTCCAGAGGAAAATAGTCACAGGAAATAACCTGAGCTCCATTATCTATACTAACCTGAGATCCTTTATCTATGAATATCTGGGCTTACATCATATATTGCTTATGCATTGTCTCTCCTACCTTTATGAATGTATAAATATAAGTGCATCCTTTTGTTGGGTGGAGTCTCTCTCAATATTCTTTGGAGGGAGTCCCACCCACATGGGAAGCTTTCAAAAAGAGACTGGACTGCCATCGGTCAAAAATGGTGTAGGGTCTGCTTAGGCAGGGGGTTGGACTAGATGACCTACAAGGCCCCTTCCAACTCTGTTAATCTGTAACTCTGCAGTAAGCCTTGATGATTTGCATTGGGTCCTGCATTTGATTCCACAGCTGTTTTTCAAATAGTATAAATTAATCTGGATCTGATCACTAGACCGTGAACCAATATTATATCATCTGACTGAGAAACATTATAACTTGCTTAAATGTATCTTTTATGCTGCTTTTATAAGTTGAACTATAGCCTGTGATTCAGTAGCTTAGAAAAGACTCTGGAGGAAATTAGCTGCCCCTCTGATTGACTGATGTCTCCTTAAACTATATCACTACATATCATTACCATCCAGTCAAGAGTAACTACAAAGGCAACTTAATTGAACCTATCACCTCTTACAAGGTGTTAAATTAAGATGTATATTTGCCCCCGTGTTCACTTTTATATCAATGAAATCACTGAGGTTTTGGCCAAGTCAAAACACTCTCCTCCATCCCTTGTCCATTGGCATATTTCTATTCTTCAAAAAGGGAAATAGAAAGAAAAAGAAACTTCATGAATGAAAGCAAAAAGTAACTCCCCCCTTCATCCCCAGCAAGTATACTCAATATTTTATCAGTCTCTTAAAATACAACCTAGTAAACTTCATTCCATACTTCACACCATTTCTACACTTATCCCTAAATCTTTAGCTCTCCTGATTAATTGGCAAAAGGGCAGTAAAATAAACAAAGATAGCTAAGAGCATGTATATAAACTCCTTGTTCATTTAATCTAAATGCCCCTCATCCCACTTTTAATTATCAAGATCTAATTCCACTTAATATTTAAGCATTACTGCACAAAAAAAATAAAAATTATTAAAATTACCTGAAAAAATCTCACTGAATCCTCCATAGGAAATTCACACTTGCCCACATTCAGATACAAAGGCTGAACTTGCGTCATGAACATCCCCGTTATATATCTGATGGTGATCAAATCTCCAATCTCCAACTCTTAGTAGGCTTAATTGTTCTTGTGATTATTAGATTACTGATATTCTATGAGATTAATTCTCACAAACCTCTAAGAAGGTTGTAAAATTTATTAATAGCCAAGGGTTATTTCATGTAATTTTCTATAATTTCCTTTTTTTATTTACCATATTTGCTGTATGTTACTTTTATGATTGGTTTTGGGCAATACATAAATAAACAATCATAAGCCCAAAACATTAAAAGCAATGTTATTTAAAGATAATCAAGGTGGAAATTATATGCACTTCTATTCCAGAAGATAGGAACCATAACAGGAAGCCAATTATGAGTGCCCATGAGTCCTCCGGGATTGGGCGGCCTATAAATCGATTTAATAAATAAATAAATAATAAATACTTCATACAACACGGGCAGGAACCATTTTTTCTAACTTATCAACATCATGCTGATTTATTAGCTATCCTAGCCAAAATTTAGGTCATGTGCAGACTTGATATAGATTTCTTTCATTCTGTCATCCAAGTCACTATTAAAAATGCTGAAGACTATCAGGCTGCAGTATTTCCTTGAGTTGGATAACCACTCTTTGAGTACATGTTTAAGTCAGGGGAAGTCAATCCAGCCCATATCACAAAGTCATGGAAGTTATTTATGAAACATTTTGCTGAAATAAAAATGCATTATTACTACAACGATTAGATAATTAATTAAGAAATTTATTTTATCAAAAATGAAATAATAGACTTCTTTTTGATAAATAGAAACTAATCACTGCAATATTTATGGGGCTTACAGATGAACGAATGGATTATTTGATTACTTATTTATTGAGTAATTGGTTTATGATTTAGAATCTTCCCAGTAACACTGTAAGATTAATTGATCTGTAATTTGATGGAATTTTATCTGTTCACCAGGATTTCTCAAAAAAAAAAAAACTTAAAACATAAGGGTTTGGCCAGATCATAGCCAAATTCCTTCAATACTACAGGATATAATTTATTGGGTCTTGAAGACATAAACTCTTTCAAGGTAACTATGAAAATTGTCTCATGTTTATAAGTATCAATTTACAATCCTGCCTATTCCATTATTACTAAATGTAAAACATTATAAAAAGAGAGGAGTTTAACTCAAAAGGTAAATAAATAATTAGAATGGATGAGTAGTATTTTAGTGGATGAATAGTATTTTAGTTTATTTTAGTGTTTTTGTTTTGAAAAGAAAAGGAACTGAGGAAGGCTTCAAATAGATATGGAAAACAAATGATAGGACGATTTAAATGTTAAGAAGCAGTTTAACTTGATTTGCCTGACCTAGCTCTGTTCTATCCAAGGAGAAAGAATGTTAATGAAAAAGGAACCATTATGCTTTCTTTATGACCTGATCCAGGGGTGGGTTGCTCCTGGCATTACTGCTAGTTCGCCTCACGCTTGTGTGCATAGTTGCCAAAAAATTGTTCAAATAATTCAAATAATTTAACAACTGGTTTTCTGCCTTAGTGACCAGCTGGGTAGGAGGGCTTGGTGATCATGTGATTGGGTGGGTGTGGCCAAGTCAATGTCACTCAGGTCGATGGGCACTTTGCCTTAGCTGTGACAATGTAATAAGGGTTAACCGGAGAGGCAGTTTCTGTAAGCAGGTCAATAAAGATGAGGCTAGAAGCAACACCAGAATGTTTCCTTCCTGCCTTCCTTACAGGATTAGCCCTGTAAAGTGGAAAAAAACAAAGGGAAATTTCTTCCAACAACCAGTTCTCTGGACTGCTTAGAAAGTTAACAACCAGTTCTCCCGAATAGGTGCAAACCGGCTGAATCCCACCACTGCTTTGGCCAGTCTTCAATTCTCTCAAATTATATGTGTTTTTTTAACCTTGCTATTCTTTTTATGTCTTCTCATCTCTCTTCCCATAAGAGATGGGAACTCTCTTCAATTTGGCATTGAGAGATCATTTTAACCAGTCATCTTTTACCCCACTCCACCCCATCATCTGATATGTTGAAACAGGTATTTCAACAAACAAATTAACTGTTGTATTGATTTTTGAACTACAAGAATTCTAAACATTTTGGAGATTCTTTGGGGAAGAATTGGAGAATGCCAACTGGACAGGACAAGAAGAGTGCAGCTAATCAAGTTAACATGGCTGTGCATCAGTGTATTCCATTGATTTCAATTGAGAATGTGCAATCACAAATCTGCTTTTTAGCTCAATCTAATCTGACAACCCAATCTAGTTTATTTCATAAACCTTAACAATTTCATAAGAGGAGAAAACTTGCTGACTTCATCTTTATGATTTGAGCTATTCCACTCTTAAAAATCCATCACAAATACTTGCACATGAGTATAGGATTTGAAGCAAAGCCATGTTCCAAATACACACAATTAAATATTAAGTTATAGTCTCATCAATTTAAATCTTGCTGTACCTCACAGAGTAATGCAGCTTCATGAGCAATTTCAGGCTAGAAAAGTCTACATTGTACAATGCACAATTCCTGTTCTGGACTTGCCTTAAAAGAGACAGAAGATTTCTGAAAGTGGAAATAACAGTAAAAAAAAAAGAGGAATGCCTCTAAAATGCAACCTGCCTTCTACAGGATCAACTCCTCTTCCTGAGTTTCAATCATAAACTTTGTATCCACATTTGCAAAGAGAAGGTGCTGCATTCTTGCTATTTCCTTTTTAATGGAGTTCCCGCAATACTAAAGATAGAAGATAGATTGGAAAATGTGGCAGAGGAGCATATTTGATACCTCCAATGTATACAGGGAGTGCTGACTTTATACTAAAAGCTTTATCCTGAGCGCTGTAAGCATAAGGGGACACTCTTTCTTCTGGTTTAATCAGCTTCAACTATTAAACTTCCAAACCACTATCATACCCATCGGTGCTACCACTTGTTTTCTCTGAAGAAGTATAAAAATGAATTAAACAGATGACCAGCCCCTGAGATGCTGCTGCCCATGTCAGCCCCCTTTGTGCAGATATTTTCATAGGACGGGGCATTCCCTTATATGAAACGGATGACTGAAATGTGCTCTGCGTGGGGCTGCCCTTGGTTTTCAAACACCTGGAAACAGCTGCTGCTCTCAAATGTGGCACTATGGTCATAAGAAAGAATAATGGCAAGTCTATTTCTCATAGGTCCAAGGTATGACCATGTAACACCATTGCTTCATGTGCTGCAACCGTTACCAGTTGGCTATAACCTTTGTCATACAACCTACAACTTTCACGCCACGCAGCCTGATTATTTGAGGGACTGTCTATCTCCTATAATTTTCTTTCTTCCATAAAATCTGACAGAGAACATAGTAGAACTCCTGATTATCATCCCTCACAGATCCATTTTGCTCTCACCCTGATGATGGTCCAGAAGGTTCTGAAAATTTGGCCATTTTCCCAGGCCTGGGAGTCGAGTGGCTGGTGAGCCCTGGAACGTCTTGTTCTGTTTCTATGGTTTTTCTTGTTTCTGAAGGCATATCTCTTTGATCTCTCTTTTTCTCTCTCTCTCTTTAATTAAATGCTTATGAATGTCCTGCAACATGTGTGACTGAAATATGCTAATTTAAGATAAACCTACAATATGTGTCTGTGGTGATGGTGGCAGCGTCCTCTTTAATAGTAAAACGTTCTAGTAAAACCACCAGAAATGACACAACTGATAATTAATTTATATCTATTGGTATAAATAGGCTTGGTAGCCTATCTAGTAGGCTACCAAGAAATAAGATTTGCTATGTCTATTATTTTCTTGTTACCATTTGTTCAGGCATCTTTTGCTGAGACACACACAATGCGTTTTCATTTTCTATGGGAATCCAACTGCCAGTAAATGGAAGGACAAACAAGAGTCAATGTTTACTGTCAAAAGGTCTGAAAAATAGGTATTAAAATATTGATTATAAATATTTGTCTCTGAAATCATGACCTTTAAGTCAAAACTATTGAGATATCAACAACTATTTGATGTTTGTATACATTTTTGTCTTCAAAATACTGGCTTGAGAATAGGCACCCTGTATTCAACAGGGCCTATGCTTCATGACGAAAGTATCCATGGGATCTCCCTTTTAGCTTTAAATTTTTGCCTCTATCCTTTGTAGATAACTTCCCACAATTCATAGTGCTATTTGTTGTGAAAGTTCTCTTAAAGAATAATTAAACGAAACAGTACGACACAGAGGAAATAACATTATCACTCTAGTATGTATGTATTTAAATAGTTTTTCACAATATGCCGAGGTGGCGCAGTAGGTAGAGTGCAGTACTGCAGGCCACTTCAGCTGACTGCAGTTCTGCAGTTCGGCTGTTCAAATCTCACCGGCTCAGGGTTGACTCAGCCTTCCATCCTTCCAAGGTGGGTGAAATGAGGACCCGGATTGTTGTTGGGGGCGATATGCTGACTCTGTAAACCGCTTAGAGAGGGCTGAAAGCCCTATGAAGTGGTATATAAGTCTAACTGCTATGGCTATTGCTATTGCTATTGCTATTGCTATCTACTGTACAGGTTTTTTTGTTTTTAGGCTTTTCGTACCATAGCTATGTTTGGCCAGAAAGAATGTTGAAATGTTTGCCACACTTCACTCACTTCCCTTACCCTGATCTCAATGTTTAAATTATCTCAGTCAATAATTTCTTGGAATGGAGAGTACTGAATTCTGCTCCAGTACCATAGTCCAAATCAAAACTGGGTCAGCCAGCAGAATAACTCAGGCAAGTATAACTGGAACAGAAGTCTGAAGTGATGGGACGCCGTTCCTGATGATTAGATTGTTTTGAATTGTTTAAATACTTATCCAAATAAGCCTTGTTCTTTCATGCACCAAACCTCCCCTTCAGCATTTAAAAATAACACAGAGAAACCTTAAATAACTTTGAATAAACAATTGAAGAAACTTGTTACTTGCAATGGACACGGTAAATAGCCTATAAAAAACTAGAAAACACATCGAGACCAGAGATGGTAATCAGCACGTTCTGACCAGTTCTGGAGAAGCAGTAGCAGAAATTTTGAGTAGTTTGGAGAACCGGTAAATACCATCTTTGACTAGCCTGGCCCCATCCATTCTCTGCCTCCCAAATCCCAGCTGATTGGGAGGAAATGGGGATTTTACGGTAAACTTCCCCTGGAGGGGGGTGGAAATGGCGATTTTACCGTAGCCTTCTCCTGCCACGCCCACCAAGCCATGCCATGCCCACAGAACCAGTAATAAAAAAAATGAATCCCATCACTGATCCAGACACAGAGAAGAGGTTCTCTGAATAACTAAAAGCCACCATGGAAAGGGGTTTGACTAGAAATCTTGGCAAAAGAGATGCCATAACTTGTCAGGCATTATATCTCTAAGGCCTCTAAATTTGCCAAAACCATCATCAAAATGGAAGTATTTCTCATACATCAGAAACAAAAGAGTTAAACTTTCAAAAATATGACTTCCGAATATATTTAATTTCTTGTTTTATAAATTAACTCTAGACGCAGGAACATATTCTAGAAGCATAGAACTCATACTGGCAGGACTCTGAAACCCAGAGAATACAATACAGGAAGCAGAAAGAGTCGAATGCTAGGCAAAAAAATATCTCTCCTGCTCATTCATCAAAATCAGAGTAGCATTACAAGCCCAGATGACTCGACTCAGTCAGTCAGTGTATATCGGTCATTGATCAGCCCCAACCTGAGTCACTCATATTCCTCAGTACGTGTTCCTGGTCACAGATGGCTCCTATTCTTTTAGATGATCATGCCAAAAAAAGGTCTCTGTGTGTGTCTGTCTGTGTGTGTGTGTGTGTGTGTGTGAGAGAGAGAGAGATGGAGAGGGGGAGAGAGAGAGAGAGAAGGCGAGGGGGAGGGAGAGAGAGATGGAGAGGGGGAGAGAGAGAGAGAGAGAGAGATTTATTTTCTAACAATGCAGCAGACCAGTCACCTGCTTCTAAGTCTGCTGCATGACTGAAGAAGATCAAAAGGCAAAGAGAGAGGATTGCTATGCTCAGGTCAAAAATCAGGCCATAGACTAGCAAAGCAACTGCAGGCTTCATTCCGTCTTGCATGAAGATTTCCTCTTTCCTGCTTGCTTTTTCTTAAGTGTACAGTTTGTCGGGATGTCCAAATTGGCAAAGTTTGTGCCCATTTGGTAGTGCCTTTCCCCCTATAATTTACAAAGACATTGACAAAGTTTGCCAAACTATGCATCACGAAAAGGTCTGTAATGATTCAGCATTATGTTGAAATACAGGCCATGAGTGGTCCCTTCTAGTTTTCCCCCATTCTAGGGAAATCTCTTTCACCCTTTTAAAGTTTGTCAGAACCAAGGGATGGGGGGGGGTCTCTCCTTCCCTGGAGAACCCTGGAGCTCCAAAGAAAGAAAATACCTATTTGAATAATGTGAGAAGCAACAAGAGATGCTTGAGAGTTTAAAGTGGTATTGGCGAACTCATTACTTCGTCTTATACAAAGCATAGATCACTCTGAGCATTACAATAGTGTAATGGATATATAAACGGGGAAAAAAATCTGTTGGGTAAGATACCTGTTCTTCAGGTTGACTGGGAGAAATATGCAGTTAATAGCTGCATTTGGTCTCTATTTGCAACCCCAAAAACTGCACTTCCAAAGAAAATGGCTGCTTTTTCCCTATGGATTGTTTTTTTGTTTGATGTTGCTTTTATTCAGAATTAAGGTTAAGAATGGGAGGAATGTGCCCTCTAAAAACATCCACTGCATTCTAACTCCTTTGTAACTCTGAAAGAAAAAGTCCCCAAAGTTTACTTCCTGTGATGTCTTTATGTCATACAAGGCCCTTCTGGAAAATGAGTTACCTGTCACTCTTTTAACAGATTACATACAGATAGACTAATGATAATACCCACAGAAGGCTTACTAGATTAATTATACTAGGTGAACCTTTTCCACACAGAGTGCTGAAAAGGGAGAGAGAGCGCACTCATCTGGGAGGCAACCGGGAAGAGGAGCTGCTCAGGGGCCATGCGCGTGCCAGAACATGAACTTCCAGTTTCCAGGGTGCTAGTCTTCCAGTTACTGGCATGCATGGGTGCATGACAATCAGCTGGCCAGCATGCATGTTTGCGCCAGAAATTGGCAGACCAGCTCTTCCAGTTTCTGCCAATGCTGCATGTATGAAGGCCAACTGATTGTCACGCGCACAAGCCCACCAGAAACCCATAAGCGGAATGGGCAATGCCATGTGTGCCAGGCAACATAGCTCCATGTGCTACTTCAGGCACGCGTGCCATAGTTTCGCCATCACGGTACTAGGCAGTGAAAATACACAGTTATGAGAGTCTCTTGAGTTTATGTTTTACAAATTTACATTGAATTATATTTGTGTTTCTTTTAATTTGCTTTTAAAACTTGACCTACATCTCAGGCATCTTAATCCAGATGCTTCACTGAAAAATGAATATTTTTCATTTTTTCACAATAACTGCCAACATCATCAATCTGATAATGCACTTTATAATGCTCAATCTGAACAGTATAGGGTCCCCAACATATCTGCTATAGCAAGAAGTTGTCAACAACTTGAAAAAAACCGCATTTGTGGAAATTAAAGGGAAAAAGCATAGCATTATAGCAAATATCCGTTGTCAGGTTTAACAACTAATGATACATAAAATACTATAATATGTGGACAAGATGATCCATTAATTAAAACAAAATAACATGCTAATATTCATTAATGCCATTTTACAATCTTTTAATTTAAGGAAATTAACGAACCTGAAGAAACTTTCCCATCTTGGAGATCCATCACCTGCTCTGGTCAAGTTCTTTGTATTCTCTTTTTCCCCCTTAGTGGGGTGGGTGTAGGGGTAGGAAGAAAGCTTGGGACACACCTGCCTGCTCCAAAGTTAACCACAGAACTGGAGGCCAGTTTGTTTGCATATGGATCAAAATTAAAACCACCACTTGTTTCCTCCACCAAACAATTCTGATGATGATAGGCTATTTCTTCTGCAAAGGTTGAGGGTTTACACTATTACATAAATTTAATAAACTATAATTTTATAATGCATATTTGTTCCTTTCTTGTAAATTGCAAGTAGGAGCAAGAGTAACAACTACAACATTTCCACTCACCATGATGACTTATCACTTGCCCCGCGGCCTCTATGGTGACATTTTGAAGGTAGTTGTGACAGCGTTCCTTGTGTTCCTCCAAAGAACTGCGCTGTTTGTAGCTTCGTCCACAGTAGTTACATTTATGAGGTTTACCTACTGTAGGGGGGGAAAGTACTTTATTATGTTAACTCAGTATTGCTGACATCATTACCAATGGTCACTTGACATTATAACTAAAAACAAACATATAAACCTATTCTCTTCTGTAATATTTATCTACTTACCTTTTCTCTACTTCACTGCATTACTTCTACCAAACATATGCATATAGATCCTAAAAATACTATGCTCAGATTATTTCTAAAATGGATTGCATTCATACAAGTAGACCCAGTGTTGTCAAATCATGCAGCTTAAACACGTTTTTTTTGCATCAACATAGAGAAGAGTTTGAGATTTCAATGTACTTTAGGCCAGAAAGATCTCCTGGGTGAATAGTATTTTCTAAACGTAAATGAATAGTCTAAGCAAAAAACATGTTTCTAATGCTTTTGCCAAACAAAGTAGAAACAGAAACGAATGCCATTAAATGCAAGGCTATGGTGTTATACTAGTATTCTTATAGCTTCAGATAGAAACTGTTTTTGGTAGGTGGGCAGAAGCTTTATAATCAAATATACTATAGCAAAACAATATTATTTGTTTATAATTAGGATAGTGAGTTGGGCTGACTATCAGCTTGCTCTAAGTATGTGCTATCTAGGGATATTCAGTTCTTTGTATTCTAAGTACAAACAACAAGGATAATGGTGTAACTTTTAAAACTAATTTGAACATAGTTAATGCTTTGGAGGAATAAAATCCAATATTGACAACCCTTTCAAAACTCCACTAGAATTATCCTAATCCAAGTCAGCTAGTCCCTTCCTGATGTTCAGTTGGCCAAGCACATCCTTGCAATCCCTGTCAAAGAAAGAAAGAGTCTCTGCCACACTTGAGTAGGTGGGGAATTTAAAAATCATCTTCTCTCAAACTGTTTTTGTATTTTTTTTTCAATCTGGAAAATATAATATAAATTGGTACAATCACTTCATGTGATTTTGATGCTAACCTTTTGTAGATTCATCCTAGGACTGCAATGGCTTTTTTTGATGACGTCGAATGCTGAATGTTACTTAAGTGGTGGTCTACTATTCACTCTTCAAGGTTTCAAACAAACATTGACAATGATCACTAATTCAGTGTTTCTCAACCTTGTCAACTTGAAGTCCAGACACCTTCAAGTTGACAAGGTTGAGAAACACTGCACTAATTATTCAAAAGGTTACATAATACACAAAAGGTTACCGTAGTCATATCAGTGCCACAAGCACAAGCCACAAGCATATTGTCTGCTAACGGTAAAGATACAATATTAGTAATGTTTTCACCAGTATGCCAACATGCACCATTAAGCCCCAGTTTACCCATCTCATCTGCCCAGGCTATTCTATGCCAGATCCTCTGATCTGTATCTTGCCAACCTAATGGTCTATGCACTGTAGTGACACACTAATAATACTGTAAAAACGTTGTAACAAAAACAGGACCCATGTGTTTCAATCCTGAAACGCTGAGGAAAGATTACAGGTCAGTTACCTTTTTAACCTTCAGAATGACTTGAATATGAAGTATCTTTAAAACAAGGAAAACAAGTAGAATCTCAGCAGAAATAGAGAGGGCTGAAAGCCCTATGAAGCGGTATATAAGTCTAACTGCTAAATGGTATTTATATTAGCATGGAGCAGCCCTCGAAGAGCATTCGGAGACTTCAGCTTGTCCAGAATGCAGCCGCGCGAGCGATTGTGGGTGCACCTTGGTACACCCATGTTACACCTATCCTCCGCGAGCTGCACTGGCTGCCTATTGGTCTCCAGATACACTTCAAGGTGCTAGTTGTCACTTATAAAGCCCTTCATGGTATTGGACCTGGGTACTTGAGAGACCGCCTGCTGCCAATTACCTCCCAAAGACCCGTTAGATCACACAGATTAGGCCTCCTCCGGATTCCATCTACCAGCCAATGTCGATTGACGACTACCCGGAGGAGAGCCTTCTCTGTGGCTGCTCCGACCCTCTGGAACGAACTCCCCGCGGAGATTCAGACCCTCACCTCCCTTCAGGCTTTCCGTAAAGCCGTTAAAACCTGGCTGTTCCGGCAGGCCTGGGGTTGACAAGTTCCCCACCCCCGCTCGAATTGTGTGACTGTTAATTCTTTTTTAAAAAAATTTCTCTGTATCTGCTTGTTGTGTTGCCTTGTCTGTACTACCCCCCACCCCCGGGTTTGTTAGCCGCCCTGAGTCCCTCCGGGAATAGGGCGGCATAGAAATTCAACAAACCTATAAACTATAACCTATTTGTATAGATGATACAATTGCATTTCCCAGCATGATTCATCTTCATCTTGCTTGTCTTGAACAAACTAAATATGCCCAACTTTTTAAATGGCTCCTCAAAGGAGCAACTTCCAGCCCTCTTATCACCTTGATATTTATTTATTATATTTGTATCCAATGAAATGGTGCTAAATGTTCAATAACTTATCTACTACATTTCTCTGGATTACTCTTCTTTGAACCCATTTCAGCCTCTGCATGTTCATTTGAAGTAAGGGAGCAAGAACTGGGCACACATTTTTCAAATGTGGACTAACAAGAATATGTGGAACTATTATCTTTGTGTCCTGATCTCGATGCTAGGTTTCTGTCAGTGCATTGAGACTTCCCATTGGCTCTTTGAATGGCTTTGTTACATTCCTTGCAGGAAAACTTGATCCTTCTCTGAAGCCAGGCTTCCTTAAACCTATATTACCCTTTAGATTTTCCTACCTAGATGCAGAACTCAACACTTTTCACAAATGGATATTATCCTGTTGAATTTGGCTGAGTATTCCAGTCTGTCAAAATAATTTGTAATTATTATTTGATCTCAGTTTTGAAATAGATTTCAATCCCAAAACTTCCAAAAAAAAAAATCTGTAAGCACTCATGTAGTCCATTCAGAAAAGACAAAGAAAGTCTATGACAGAAAGTACTCTTCAAATATTGGAAAGGGCGTCTCAGAATCCCTTTCCCTCGATCCCGAGAGCAGGGCACAAATCAGTGGGTTTCAGTTTCAAGAAGGAAGATTCTTAGAAAAAGTTTCTTAAGATCTACAGTGGGAAAGATAGTCACCTTCCTTGGGCTTTCAAGGAAAGGTTAGCCAGTTGTCTATGCAGAGGCTCTAATCTGTATTTTCGCATTGAGCAAGAAATTGGATTCAGTGGCCTAAACGGTTTCCTTTCACTCCAGGATAGTCCTTTCTCTTCCTTCTCTTTGTTGCTGCCGAATCATTTATCTGACATTTATTTATTCACTGAGATCAGCAGCGATGGATCAGAGAGATGATGGAACAACACTGCATGTCAGGACAAGAGGAGCCTCCCAAAACCTGGAGCTGGTGTAGAACAAGGTTTTCAAAATCCATATAGCCATAATTCCATATATCTTTGCTACTGAAGAGCAAAAACTGAATAGACCTGTCTATGTATACAAGTGATTTTGATTACATCATCATTTTCCTTGTGTTAAAGTAAGTTCTTCAATTAACAATCAAGGAATAGATGGGCAATTTGCCAAGGGCTCAAGGGCCACAATTTGAATATAAATCTTAATTTGTTTGAATAATCCCTGCCAAGATGTTTGTTTGAACTTGTATTTTCCTTGAAAGTACTAAATTGCCTTCACCTTTCTAGCTATAGGCAATAAGACTACATTATAGGTGACGAATAAAGTTGTGAAGTAAGACCATTAATAACCTAGGCTAAGAAAGCTGTTGCTATCGTAGAACATGGGGCCATAACTTTTATCTGCTGTATAAAAAGCAATGGAAGCACCTGGACAATGATTCTAATATGTCTTCAGGGGTGTTTTCTTTTTCATGTTAAAAGAGAAATAGAATGGATAATTTAGGAGTCTCCTTCCTACAAGCCTTCAAGCAGAAGAATGCATTTTATGCAATAGGACATGTGCCCATTGCAAGATACAACTAATTTTGAATACAAATGTAAACAATTACCTAGATACAAACATTCAACATACAATTTAATGTAGGCATAGAGACAGGACAGCAATGCCAAACAAACAAATAAAAAAATAAAAAATAATGAAATATTGCTGTGAATATTTGTGATACCCCTAAAATTTGTCAAATCAATTGATATTTGAAAATCTCTTTTCTTTCTTTCTTTTAATATGTCAGCATTTTGAAAAATAAGACTGAAATCTAGTTAATCTGTATTTTTCTCACTGCATCAATCCAATCACTTATAAAAAATCTTGATCACTGAAACCCTTTTATTTAGAAAAAAATAAATCTAATGGATCACAGCATCATCAATATAAGCAGAGTAATTATTCCATACTGGTAACATCTCTCTTTTTTTAAAAAAAAAATACGAACAAATCATAGCAGATATATTTAGCAATGCCTATCAGTTAACCTTGAAGAACGTCTTCAATGTTCAAAGATGAAGATCATTCAAAGATGAACTTTGAAGGACAAAAATATTGATGCCTTTCTTCTTCACAGGTAACTGCATACAGTCAGGGGTGGGCTTCAGAAATTTCAGCAATAGGTTCTCTGCCTGGTTGCTGGGTGGGCATGGCCTAGTTGGCCTCCTACACCATGGCAGGGAGGTGTTCCACCTTCCCCAGGCTCTGGAGGCTTTCCTTGAGAACTTCCAGAACTTCCGGGAGGCCCGTTTTTCCCCTTCCCTGAGCCTCTGCACAGGCCCTGCACTTCCCTCACATCCAGAATGGGCCACATGGAGACTCCTGAGGGGGGCAGGGATGGGGGAGGGGAGAGAGGGGCCAGCCTGGGGTGGGATTTGGAGGTTCTCTGAACTGGCCATAATGTTAGCTATAGGTTCTCCAGAACCCGGGCGAACCCTTAGCAGCCTACCCCTGCATACAGTACTTAATACAAACTAACAAAGAGCCAAGGTGGCGCAGTGGTTAAATGCAGCACTGCAGGCTACTGCTAGATCAGCAGGTCAGCGGTTCAAATCTCACCGGCTCAGGGTTGACTCAGCCTTCCATCCTTCCGAGGTGGGTAAAATGAGGACCCAGATTGTTGGGGGCAATATGCTGACTCTCTGTAAACCGCTTAGAGAGGCCTGAAAGGCCTATGAAGCGGTATATAAGTCTACTGCTATTGCTATTGCTATTGCTAATGTCTGTCTCGCAAATTCTCAGAGAAACTTAATTCAGTGTTCCTTCTTCCAGTGGAAATGAGGAATTTGGCAAAAGGCCATTTCTGTTATGGATCCCAGAACACTATGACATGTTCTCCTGAAGCTGGCTTAATGGATACAGCACTGATATTTTGTTCCCAACAGGTAGCGCTTGTTAAGGCCTGTATAAGATAAGTTACATTTACTTCAATGGAAGCTGTGTGACATGAAGGCAATGCCAAAGTGAGTCAATACAGTTTGTCTCCACAACATTCTCAGAAGCCATTTGGGTAAGGAAAAGTCTTTCCTTGATTTTCCTCACCCAGCACTGGTCAAAGTATATCTAGGCTTGGTGATAGTGGTGCATACTGTGGGATTTCCAGGCTGGTCAGCTATGAAGATTCTTGCAAGATTTGCTGAAGTCACCCAGCCTGGATATATCGCGAGGGCCACAAGCTGAGCAGGTTTGGGATCCATTGCAGATAGTCTTAGATGTTGCTAAAGCTGTAAATCTTGGAGGCAATTTAGCAAGTGGTGTAAGTCCCTGCAGCATTTGCAAAGGCAGCCTGTCAACGCAGCTTTGGCATGGACTATGAAGGCGGCATGCTGAACAGCAGGGTTCTCGACAGCTGCTTTACCTTGAATTATTCTGTCAATGGCTGCAGAATAAAAGTCTTCTCCAATTTTCTTCTATAGTAACTGCCAAAGGGAGTTGTCTGGTCTTCCTCCTGTTCAACTCACATAAAGTGTGTGGCACCTTATAATGATTTGCACAGCCCTAATTTTTTTACAGACTGACACATTTTGCTAGATAATTGTTAATTTTGCTGTCAGGCCTGTAGTTATGTTCCTTTTAGGATCTTTGGCCTGCTACACTTTCTAATATTTCATTATGCTGTTTCATTAGTGTAGTAGTTGGGAGGGGGGAATAGAAAGGAGTAGAATTGTGGAATGTGTTGTTGTCATTCTTTTCTAGAAGCCCAACGTCATCTTTTGTCTCCACACCTCTGCATCTGACCAGAACTGGGTGGAGCTCCAACCGAAGATGGGTGGAGATGCCAGCATGGCTGAAGAAGATTGGAACATGTGATGGATTCATGGGCGTGGGAATAAGATCATGAACTTTCAACTGGGTGGAATCCCAGGAAGTTTTCAGAATTGGGATTTCCAAAGATGTGCGTTGGCATGTCTGTCTTATTAAATTGGAACTTTAAGGATAGATCTGCCTTGGACTCTGATTTAATTCTGCATGATATTTGGAATGCTGACATTTGCTTTATACTGGAGCCTAATGTTCCAGCTTGAAATCATGGGGTTGCTTTTAAAAAAAAGTTAATTGTGATGTCATTTGTGTTTTAAGTTATATGCACTCCTAGAAGCTTTATAACACATGTTGTTTAAATTAAATACAGAGGAAAAACCTCTATGAAAAGCCACACAAATAAAGGTTCACATACATATTGAAATGAGATTGTCTACGTTTTTAAAAAGGAATGTATAAAGTGAGTCTGTAGAACAGGTAAAAGTTCTAATATAGAGTCACCTGAACATGTTGCTGAGTTCCAAGCATGCCTTTCAGCACCAATAAGACAAAAGGGTAGAACTACTAATCAAGTTTTACATAGATTATCAGGTGCTCTTCCTAAAAATGGGGACATTATGCTAGATAAAAGTGCTGCTTGTTACTTAAGTCCATATCAGTCCCTTTGAAGTAACTGAAAAATTCTGCATGATACAAAAAATTTAGAATAACAATTTTTTCAGTTGTTTACTCATTAATTTGATAGACTATTGATGAAGCACTTGAAGGATGAGAAAAGGTTCTTCCCTTCCCTTCCCTTGCTTCGCTTGTGGTAACATTTTTTCCAAATGCTTCCCCAGTGCTATTACTCACTACTACACCTCACAGAAAGCAATTTCAAAGGTGTGTTTTAAATATTTTGTACTTTAAACAGATATATAGGAATATACATATATCTATTTTTCATCCATGGAGTCCAATTTGAACCAATCAATTTCTGCAGACTCAGTTCTTTACAAAAACTCCTTATTTGTTTTAGGGATCCGCGGAAAATAGAAGAACAAATTCCTTTTGGCCCAGCCATTAACTAATATGTCCCATATTTTGCCATGATGTACACAAAAGCCTTGTTGTATAGGCAATGAAACAAAAGTAAAACTCTTCCTTATATTCCCATATTATTGTTTCCATTCATCTTATTTTCGTTCTCCGCTTTCATGTCCTTCAGTCTTTTCTGAAACCTATCTGTTCATTTGCCATTTCTCCATTCATGTATGGCTGAATTTTGCTTTGAAAGATTTTAATCAAGACTTTATTTGCATGAAGAATTAATGCAATGGCTCAACCATTTGCAGAAAATCTTATATATTTCCATTCTTTCATATAGATATGGACATTAATATTTTCCAAGGCCACCCAGTCTTGTTCTATATTTATTGACACAGTTAACTTTCTCTTCTGCAGCTTTAAACAATTCAGTGGATTTTTCATTTGTACCTTTTCATTTTCCTACTTAACAGCTGGTCAACTGCTGTTCATATTGCATTCTCTAATGGAGATGGTTCATAGTCTCTCTCTGCAAATCTTTCTGTCACTCTACAAGACTATATACTGTATGTAAAAGGGTTAGGTGTAGTATATCTTCCTCTATTTCTATTTCTTGTTGACTTTCATATGATTATCCATGAATATTTCCATATTATATTTTTTCAGTGATTTTTGTTTTAAAAACACTCATCTTACACCTTTCTTGGCTATTACGGTAGCTTATTCAGAAGACTACCTGGATCTTATTTTTTTAAAAACAAAACAATCCCCCTTCAGTTATTAGAAAGTTTCTTGCCTTTTTTCCATTGCTCCTCACAATCACTTTCAAATTAAGTGTAATAAACCTATTCCTTTCACGGATGCTATGTCCTGACTGTATATCCTACAGGTCAAAACTTGCTTTACAATTACACCTTTCAAATTTCTATCTTCAACCTATATATTTGACACCAATTCAGCTAGAAATATCTAGGTGTAAACCTTCATTCATACACTTGAAGATGTTGGCAAAAAGTTAATTGCTTTCATCTAGACACATGAATCATAGGGCTGGAAAGGATGCTGCAAATCTTCTAGTCCAACCCCATGCCCAAGGCAGGAGACCTTATATAATCCCAGACAAATGAATGCCCAATTTTTTTCTTGAAAACCTCCAACGATGGAGTACCCACAACTCTGGGAGGCAAACTGCTCCAATGATTATTATTGTTTTACTTATTTATTAAAGTTGTTTGGCGCCCATCTTGCCACAAGGCGATTCTTTTTCATTGTGGTCAGGAAATTTTTCCTTAGTTCCAGTTTAGATCTCTCTTTCACACACTTCTACCCATGGCTTCTTGTCATGTCCTCGGGGGTTTGGGGAGAATAAGCCAGTCCCCTCTTCTCTGTGAAAGCCCTTTAAGTATTAGCTATCATGTCATCTCTAATGCTTAACAGTTCATCTTACAGTTTAGCTTCCACACTCCTTACCATCTTTGTTCTTTATTTCTTTATTTATTATTTATTAAATCGATTTATAGGCCGCCCAATGCCCGAGGATTCCGGGCGGCTTCTTCTTCTTCTCTGTACTCTTTATTCTGTTTCAGCATTTTCTTTCCATCGTGGTGACCAGGGCTGGATACAGTATCCCAAGTGTGGTTTCACTAGAACAGCATAGAGAGGTACTATCGCTTCTTGTGAACTGATGTGGCACAGTGTTGGCTTTTTTGGCATCTGCAGCACAATGCTGACTCACGCATAATTGGTGGTTCACTAGGACTCCTATCTTTCTCTCACAATTACTGAGCAGGTGCTCTGTACCAATGCATTTGATTTTTTCCTGCCCAGGTGCCAGGCCTTATATTTCTCACCACTGAACTGAATCTGGCTAGATAGGGCACAGCTTTCAAGTCTGTCAAGATACTTTTGGATCTTGAGTCTATCTTCCAAAGTGGTGGCAATCCCCCTCCCCCCCATCTTGAGGTCATCTACAAATTTTAATGAGCTTTGATGAGTTATATCTACTCATCTAGATTATTTATGAAGATATTGGACAGTATTGGGTTTAAGACAGAATGGCGAATGGCAAAAATTGACATTGGTTTGCTAAGTGCTCTGCAATTCATGATTATGTAATTGCCATTTTTAATCTCACTGCTGGCTTCCCCAGAAAGTCAACAGGGAAGTCAGGAAGAAAGTTGCAAATCGCTGCCAGCCTGGCTTGTTCTTGGGGACTAGCCCCAAAATCCAAGCTTACATATCTATTTGGGATTCAAGACCTTTTTCAGTTAGCCTAAAGGTGAAACCACTGCTTGGCAGAGGGATTCTACCCCACACAGGGCCAAATCAATCTGGCAGGCAATTCTTTTGCTTTCTATTCTTTTTTTTTTCAACTGACAATTTCAAGTTTGCCTTGGTTCATGATTCTCCCATTCCATGTTCCAGTTTTATGCAGCCTGGTAAAAGGGGAAACTCCTCTTTCAATATTGGCTTCCTTGTGGTTTTGGTCTGGGTGTGTACGGTTCCATCTGTCAAATGTTGATGTTGTTCTTCAGTAACTGGATAAGGGTCTTCCAACCTGGATGCCTCATCACATGCCACCCAAATCTGTCCAAAGTCACATTTTTTGTGGAAACAATATAGATACACATATTACATCGTCTTCTTCTAGTTTTGATTGTAGAGTTTCTCCTCTCAGGAGGTTTGACTTCATACTTGCAAAGCCCTATCTTATTTTCAGCTAAGCTACTGATCCCTCTCATCATATCAAGCAATAATCCCCTGAAAGGGAAACCAGAAATACACTCATACATGCAGGCAGAAGATTGTATTAGGAATCAGATAATAATCTCTTCCAAAATTAGTTATTATTTATTTAATGACAACTTTATAAACCAGTTCTCTCCACCAAAGCATGACTCACTCAACTGGTATTAAATAATTAATATAGAAATAGGCTTTGTCTGATATACCAGGAAGTATAAGAAAGTTCACGGAGAACAATATAGATATACCTTTAACCTTTAATCCTACCAGAAAATTGCACAACACACTTCAACAAGCACCCATAGCTCCTTAAAATACAGTATATGGTTGCCTTCCTGCCTTTATTAGGGAACTATTTCCACAATATTATAACTTTAATAACAACGCAGTGCCTATAATGGTAGCATTACAGTACTAAAGAATAATGTGTGTATCTAAAAGTTGGTGGCAGCTACAGACATTCTAAATGTAGTTATCCCCAGTGTTTAAATGGATACCGAAGCAGCTTTCCGGTGAGAAAATTCTTCAGTTCTGATCCACAATAGGGGAAAGTAGGAATGGTTCAGAGAAATCATTTGGAGGTCTCTGAATTTGTTTTGCAGAAGTGAAAATTAAAAATTAAGCTGTCTGTAACAGTAGCTCTGGAAATTGTTGCACAATGTTACACTGGACTTACCACAAAGACTCATTTCCTACAGTAGAGAGAGTACATTCTAAGCAGAGGTGGGTTGCTGCCGGTTCGGCCCGGTTCAGCTGAACCGGTAGTAGAAGTGGTGGGAGGCTCTGCCCATCCACCCAGATGCTTCTGCGCATGTGCAGGAGCATGCAGGGGAGTGCGCCCGAACTGGGAGTAAAAAAATTGGCAGCCCAACTCTGATTCTGAGGTAGAAATCACCTTCCTCCCACTTGCTTCAGAAGCACAGCAAAAAAAAGGGGGGGGGGAGGTTGTGACATTCTGATATCTATAGGAGTAGATAGCTCCTTATTTTGCCTTGGAAGGCTAAATCAGAAAGATTGCTCAGGGAACTAGAACTTGAGAAAGAAGATGAGATACATAAAACTACATACAAGACGACAATACTAAAAGACTCCCAGAGAATATTCTCAGATTTTTTTCTTGACTATCCTTTGATAGTCAAAGGATGACCTGAATCTATGGTAGAAAAATAATCTCCATAATAAGTCCTATATATTCTTTTTCTACAGCAGAATCAAGATGCCAACTGGGAGATATTATATTCCTGGGAATAAAATTTTATCTCTATCCCTTTCTATGAACTATGTTCTGTAGTATCTTCATGCTGAAAGATGCTTCAGATGAGGCATTCAAGTTAATTTGACAGTGCTTTATGAAAGAAAATATGAAAGATATATGGCAACTGTTGTCCCTCAGGATGGCAGTAGTGTTGAGAATGGCCAAGATGGTTGTATTTCTCATGGAGTGAGTGACAATCCCCTGGGAAGCAGGGTTAGTCTGAGTCTTACAGAATACTTTGATGCAAGTTTGGAGATCGTGGTGGGAAGACTTAGTGACAGCGAGGCTCTTGAAAGGAAACTAACAGATTTTCGGTACTCTGAAGTCCTCTATTGTGTTCAGGAGGCCCTCCAGAGTTTTTGCTATCTTAGCCAGAAATGGTGAGATGACCCTGATCAAAGTTGAGATATATAGTTGTAAGTGGATAACCAAATCCCTTAACCAACAGGTTTAATGTTGCTGGAACACTTTATGCTTGGGATTTTGGCAGTTGAACCATATTCAAGTAATAGGGCATCCTGGGCCAACTGCAGTCTATCTACAACATGGATCACATTCTTCTAGGGAAATCTGTGGCCAGCAGCAGTGTATTGTCACATAACTGGAACATGAATCTCTTCTTCACTCCTGTCACTGGAAATGATTCTTGGACATATCCCTAGAAGTTTGTTGCTGTCCATCAGTTTGTAGGTTATTCTGCCGAAAAGTCAAAACAGGACAGCCAAAGCCACAGAAAAAAAGAAACAAATGCAAGGAAATAAATGCAGATGTCAGCTTCTGCTTTGCTGCTGCTTCAGCTGCCATGAAACGGGAAGGGGGGGGCGTGTATGTGGGAGGGTTTTAATCGATGTGCTGGAGGACTGCTGAAGGAATGTTCTAGGATGTACCAGTCGTTGGGATTTACGCATGCGTACGTGTTTCCCGCCTGCATCAACGGCCTTCACATTCCATCTTGGCCTGTCTTTTTGAAGTTATCTCACACCTGACATTTGAAGGACTTATGATTGGACTGGAGCTTTGATCCTAAGGGGGGGGAACGGGCTTTGCTATATATCAATTGCTTTCGCGCCATATTATTCAGATTTTGCTTCACTACTGCTCGCTTACCATTTATAATTAGTAAAAGTACTTTGGAATTCCAACCCATGGAGTCTCTTGGTCTTCTTTCCTAATTATGGAATGGAGTGGGGCGTGACAAGAAGCAAAATCTGAAAATCCCTTTCCAGGAGATTTACGTCTACCGAGAAGGGACATAATGTCTTCTCCGACCAGAGAGGAGGAAGGCGCAGTTGGAGGGACGGATTCCAGTGAACTGGGACCTCCCGACCTTTCTTTACACCAGCCCAGCCCGTCTGACCGACCTCTGCACGAAGATTTATTTCAACTGCAAATTTCCAGTCAGCCTGAGCCTTCCCCTCTACCCCGTTGGTCAACTTCGGTGGGGCAAAGAGAAATAGAGACAAGCTGGAATGCTGGACTCACCCAGAGACCACCTCAACAAACTTCGCTGGAGCCAGGGGCCGTGAGAAAACCTCAGGCGGGTGAGTTCCCTGAATATTGGAGCCAAAGGGGCGATGAAGGAGATTGGAGAAGTTATCAGCACCAGGGCCCCGTGAGAAAACCCCAGCGGAGTGAATTACCTGATTATTGGGGTCAAACATTTTTGGAGGAGAGAAGGGGGGAGGAGGAAAGAGACTGGAGAAATTGGCAACGTCACCCACGCCAGGATTCTCCCCCACCCCCCCCTCGGCCTGTGTCACCCCCTGCGGCTAGAGGTTTTGCTGATCAAAGGGGACCTCCCCCCCAGGCTCCCCCTCGAAGACATCGCATGGCTAAAATCCCTCCCTTGCCTGTGCGTTTTAATGGTACTTCAGCCAGCCTTCCCTCCTTTCTTATGCAAGTCTTTAATTACATGGAGATTTATGGCCGGGACTTTGAATCTGACACTTTAAGGGTCAGAATGGTTCTTTTATCTTTGGATGGTGAAGCGGCTACGTGGTCGACTGCTTTGCATATGTCTGGTTCTCCCCTCTTGGGGAATTTCAACCGTTTTATGGCAGCTTTCCGCCAACGTTTTGATGACCCGTTAACTGAGAAGCGGAACAAATTAAAGTTTTTAACCTTCGACCAAGACGATAGACCGGTCGCCCAATACATCCAGGAATTTCAATGTCTGTCTCAGTACATGAGAGGCTGGGGGGAGGATGCGCTTCTGGAGAGATTTGCTGAAGGCTTAAACGCTGACATTTATCAACAATGTGTCAATCGTAACCTGCCGAGACGTTTAATCACTTGGTTTGAGCATGCTGCTGACGCCGAGCTTGACTTAATTCGTCTGCGTTATGCCACAGAAGAAAGAAGGAAGCGGAAAGAAAGGGCTGCCAAGTCCCTCCCCCCTCCTGCTACTCAATTGCTTTCCAAACGCCGGGGCGACGCGAGGGAGCCCCCTTCTGGCTCCTCCAGAACTTTAACATGTTTTCGCTGTGGCAAGCTTGGGCATACCGCCCCCCTCTGTCGGGCGAAATTACCCCTCTCTGCCCAACCCCCTCCCAGACGTGAGGAGAAACCTGCAAGAGGCTCTGAAAAGAAAAAGAAGGAAACGGCTTTCGCTGGAGAAACCAACCCCCCTCCTCTTGCCCAACCATTGAAGGATGACGCGGATGCTAACTCCTCTTCTTCTGATGACTCTGATGACGACACATCACCTCACTGGGTGAGTTCAAACAAGGGGCCCCTTCTACTCCCTATTGAATTAAAAGTTCCTCCTGAGGGAACACCTGCCACCCTCCTAGCATTACTGGATTCCGGCTGTTCCCGGTCCATGATCAACCCAGCCATGGTTGAGAAATTAGGCCTCAAATTGCGCACTTTGAAAACCCCTATTGTTTTTTGCCAGATAGACGGATCGGTTGCGGGGGGGGGGGCCCGCCCATTTTTTTACTGAGCCTTTGGAAATGAAAATGGGTACCCACACTGAATTAATCTCTTTTGTGGTCGCACCTGGCATGGACAGACCACTTATTTTGGGCATCCCGTGGCTCCGGAAATGGAACCCTCACATAAATTGGCGGACAGGTCGCTTGCGTATTCGCTCCAAAGTGCCTCCAGTGGGGGAGGGCTCTCCAAACCGACCTGACGTCGTTAACGTTCCTGAAGTGGCCGCTAGGGGGCAGGAGAGGATTGCAGGAGAGGAGAAAATTCCGAAAGAATATTTGGATCTTAAAGAAGTCTTCAGCGAGCAATCTTCGGACATTCTGCCCCCCCACAGGCCTACTGATTGCTCCATTGACATTTTGCCCGGGGTCAAACTCCCAAAACCCCGCATTTACTCCATGTCACCCAGGGAAATGGAGGAGATGCGTTCTTTCATTGACAAAAATTTGAAACGTGGTTTCATTGAACCGGCCCGACCCAAGGTGGCGGCCCCTGTGCTGTTTCGTGAGAAGAAAGATGGGTCTCTTCGTTTATGTTGTGACTTTCGTAACCTTAACGCCATCTGTACTCAGAACCTCTACCCACTACCCTTGATGAAGGACTTGTTGGCGCAATTGGGGAAGGGCCGCATCTTCACAAAATTGGACCTGCGAGAGGCTTACTATAGGGTCCGCATTAAGGAAGGGGACGAATGGAAGACCGCATTCAACTGCCCTCTTGGTTGTTTCCAGTTCCGGGTTATGCCTTTTGGCCTACAGGGGGCTCCTGCTGTATTCATGCAGTTTATTAATGAGATCCTGCACGATCATCTCTATAAGGGCGTTATCGTATATCTGGACGATATCCTCATTTATTCCCGCTCTTACGACCACCACGTCAATCTGGTGCGCACGGTTTTGAAAAAACTCCGTGCTGCCAACCTGTATGCCAAATTGTCTAAGTGTGAGTTTCACCAAACTACTATTGACTATCTGGGCTACCGTATCTCCCCTCATGGCGTTGAAATGGACCCTGAGAAAGTAAAGGCGGTCACTGAATGGGACGCTCCCAAAACTCGTAAACAATTGCAACAATTTTTGGGTTTCGCTAATTTCTACCGTCAATTTATTCCCTCTTTTGCCGACATTGCTCTCCCTATTACTAATTTGCTCAAAACTAAAGGCGAACCGAAGCCTAAACCCAATAAGCCTTTGGACTGGACCATGGAATGCCAGGCGGCATTCGAAAAGCTTAAACGCCTTTTTGCCGCTGAACCAGTTCTTAAACATCCTGATCTCAACCAGCCGTTCGTTGTCCAGGCTGATGCCAGTGATGTCGCCGTTGGGGCCGTTTTGCTACAAGCCAATGACCAAGGTAACTTACAGCCTTGCGCGTACACCTCACGTAAACTCACTGACACGGAACGGCGCTGGGCAGTCTGGGAGAAGGAGGCTTTTGCGGTCCGTTGGGCTCTCGCTACTTGGCGCCATTTCCTTGAAGGCTCTAAACACCCTTTTGAGGTGTGGACTGACCACAAGAATTTGGAAGCGTTGCGCACACCTCGCCGTCTCTCCCCAAAGCAGATGCGTTGGGCCCAGTATTTTAACCGTTTCAATTTCACTCTGAAGTATATCCCGGGCGGAAAGAACTTCATGGCCGATGCTTTGTCCCGGTTGCCTCAGTATAATTGTTCCAAACTGAGTATCGTCCAACCGCTCTTGGCAGCTCCGGTGCTCACACGTCAACAGACCAAGGCTCAAAAGGACGTGCCTCACGATCTGCTTTCTGACCTCAAAGCGGCTCTTCCTCAAGACGACTGGTTCCTGAACCATCGGGACGAGTGCACCATGAGGGACGATCTACCGTGGATTGGTGCTAAGTTATACATCCCCGCTTCCCTACGGCTTGTGGTCCTTCATCGCGCTCATGACTCCAGGATGGCGGGTCATTTTGGGTTCGTAAAAACTTTGCACCTCGTGAAGAGGCAATTCTGGTGGCCCTCTTTAAAAAAGGACATTGAACTTTATGTTTCCAGTTGCCCAGTTTGCGCTACCGCCAAAAAGCCGCCGGGGAAACCACACGGGCTTCTGCAGTCCGTCGCCCGCCCGGTTGCCCCGTGGAAGGAGATTTCTATGGACTTTATTGTAGAGCTTCCCGAGAGCCAAGGGCACACGGTCATCTGGGTGGTTACTGATTTGTTCTCCAAGCAAGTTCATTTCGTGCCTTGCCACAAGATTCCTTCCGCCAAGGCGTTGGCTAAGCTATTCCTTTCCCACATATACCGCTTGCATGGGGTTCCCGACCGTATTATCTCCGATCGTGGGGTCCAATTCACATCTAAATTTTGGAAGGAGTTCCTCACACGTATTGGCTCCGCCCAGGGCCTTAGCTCCACCTACCATCCTCAGACTAATGGCGGCTGTGAACGTACTAATTCCGTCCTTGAACAATATTTACGTTGTTTCATCAATTATCAACAGGACGATTGGGTGGACTTGTTACCACACGCTGAAGTAGCCTATAACAATTCGGTTCACTCCAGCACCGGTTTCACCCCTTTCCGGGTCGTTTACGGCCAGGATTTTGTTCCTATCCCCGAACTGCCTACGGCCCAGCCTCAAGTTCCTTCCGTTGCAGACTGGAGTGAACGTCTCAGTCGCCTTTGGCCCCTCACTCTTTCCACCTTGGACGCTGCCCACAAGGCTCATAAGAAGCAGGCTGATAAGAAACGCTCTCAGCCTTATGAGTACCACGTTGGAGATTTAGTGTATTTGTCCACTAAATTCTTGCATACTACACAAAAGTCTAAGAAATTGGGTCCCAAGTATGTTGGCCC
Source organism: Thamnophis elegans (assembly GCF_009769535.1). Classification (NCBI taxonomy): domain Eukaryota; kingdom Metazoa; phylum Chordata; class Lepidosauria; order Squamata; family Natricidae; genus Thamnophis; species Thamnophis elegans. Next base: position 1,417,038 of record NC_045541.1, on the reverse strand, counting down.
TTTCCCAATTGTGAAAGTTATCAATCCTGTTTCTGTTCGTTTGCAATTGCCCAAACATCTCAATCGGATCCATCCGGTATTCCATATCAACCTCATCAAGCCAGTTCGGGTGTCTGACCTGCGGCCCGCTGATGACCCTCCACCTGCTCCGTTGCTTATTGATGGGGAACGTCATTTTGAGGTCCGCGACATTCTGGATTCCCGCAGGCACCGTAATCGCATCCAATACCTTGTGGCTTGGAAACATTTCCCCCCCTCCCACACGGAATGGGTTGATAAGTCCCACGTTCGTGCTCCCCGCTTACTCCAGAAGTTTTATGCTGCTTATCCCGACAAGCCTTGACTTTTCTCCTTTCCCTCTCCTCTTTGTTTGTTGTTTGTCTGTTTTGTTTCTTTTTTTCTTCCAGGCCTGACAGCCTTTTTCCGGGGGACGGCCGGATGTCAGCTTCTGCTTTGCTGCTGCTTCAGCTGCCATGAAACGGGAAGGGGGGGGGCGTGTATGTGGGAGGGTTTTAATCGATGTGCTGGAGGACTGCTGAAGGAATGTTCTAGGATGTACCAGTCGTTGGGATTTACGCATGCGTACGTGTTTCCCGCCTGCATCAACGGCCTTCACATTCCATCTTGGCCTGTCTTTTTGAAGTTATCTCACACCTGACATTTGAAGGACTTATGATTGGACTGGAGCTTTGATCCTAAGGGGGGGAACGGGCTTTGCTATATATCAATTGCTTTCGCGCCATATTATTCAGATTTTGCTTCACTACTGCTCGCTTACCATTTATAATTAGTAAAAGTACTTTGGAATTCCAACCCATGGAGTCTCTTGGTCTTCTTTCCTAATTATGGAATGGAGTGGGGCGTGACAGCAGATCTCTTGACCACCAGCATGACAGGAAGAGCTCACACTTGTTCAGCTCACACTGAAGCACAGCAGGGTTGGGACAGTGAAAAGGAGACTCTCTTCCCAATATAACAACATCAAAATCCTCTCTAGCCACTTCCCCCACTCCAGACTGAGGGAAAGAATGTGGAACTCAGCTAAAGGAAAATTAACAGCAATTTAAGAATGGGCTTGATACTATTACAACTTGTTTACTATATGTAAACAAAATACATATGATAGTCTTAACTATAGCAAATGGAACTCCTAATACTAGAATTTATTAGGTCTTAAAGTAGGGAATATGTAAGAGTTATGTGTGCATACAGAAGTATGGGTGACATGGTCATCAAGATTATAAAACAGAATGCAAACAAAATTTGTATGAGAGGTCCTTGAACCCTTTAATAGAAGATTTTAAAAGTCAGTTAAAAGAATGCTTTCTATAGATGTCCCATATATATGCTGACACTCTGTGGCCAGGTTGACAGCAACGGTGGCATTTTATTTCCCCCCCCCCCAAGGGAAGGAACCCAGTTGAATCTCTAAACTTAGAAACTGCCTCATCATGTTGTTCCACTATCCATCCTGCAGGTTCCCTCTCATTCATCTGCCATTCTGCCATTGTTGAGAACATTTCTCTGTCGGAAGGCGGGGTAAGAGCCTGTTGGGACACTGCAGGTGGGGGGATGTCAATCCCTGGGTTGGCCCCTGCCCAGTTATCTCACATGGTGCCATCTGCTAAGGGAAGGCAAGCACCCACTGGCATCTCTCCCATCCATGACCTGGGAAGAAAGCCCATCCCGGTGGTGATTGATTCACAGGCTGCAGCCCAAACATCGGTAGCTTAGAATTTTAGAATTTATTTGTTATTTATAGGCCGCCCTTTTCCCTGAGGGGACTCAGGGCGGCTTACAGTTCATGGGAAGGGGGGTGCAAGATAAAACATAAGACAGTGCGAAAATAAAAATAAAACAATAAAACACAACTTTCATTCAGCATTCGGGTGGGGCGGATTAGAATCTTATCCCCAGGCTTGACGGGATAAGGCTTGCACCCTTTCTGCTGGCTGGATTGATTTTCCCATGTTAATGGCCAAGCAGGCAGCCACTGGTATCTCTCCCATCCACGACCTGGGAAGGAAGGCCACCACGGTGGTGCTTGATTCACAGGCTGCAGCCCAAACATCAGTGGCTGGCTAGTGGGAGATTTTGCCCAAGCCCCTTTCTGCTGGCTGATTGATTTCCCCATGTTGATGGGGGATCTGTCTGTGGTTCATCTGCAAGGTAATGGGTCATTTCACTTGTCGCTGTGTGGAAGGACTAAAATTCTCCACTCCAGTATGTTGCAGAGCCTTTGCTAGGCTGCACAAGTTGGTCTGGGAGGCTCCAATAATCTGGTCACCTACTGGGTGATTGCTTTTGTCCTCTCCAGCCATGTGTTGAAATAGCCTTTTCAACCCCCTCCAGCTCTGACAGCATATCTCCAGATGCTATAAATCTCCAGTTTTCCTCCTCCACAGATTCCTTTGCAACTTTGGAAGGTTTGCAGAGAAGCAACCCGTCATCTGCTTCTATTCCCATGGGCTCTATCTTCATCTTCGCTGATATTTTACGCTGACCCAGGTAGGGTCAGTGATGGGAGTCAGCACCCCTCCCAGCACCCCGTGCAGGGGTAACTGGTGAAATATTTTAAGGGATATTTGGGTTAATGTCAGGGTTCCAAATAACATCCAAAATTAAATCAGAGTCCAAGACAAAGTTCCAATTTATTAAGAGTGTCATGTTGGCACATCTGGGGAAACCCAAATCTGAAAGCTTCCTGGTTTTTCCCACCCAGTTGAGAGTTCATGATCTTGCCCCCACACCCACAAGTCCATCACATGGTCCAAATTGGTGAAACTGAGATATATGCTTATAACAGAAAGAAGCAGAAACTTATGGATTGTGAAAAGTTTGAGAAGTTATGTTTTGCTTTTTATTTTGTTTCTATTTCCCTTAACTGTTTTGCATTTTAAGTTATTCTGGATCCATTTGTTTTGTTCTAAACAACCAAGAATGATTTACTTCATTTTGATAACTTCAATATGCAAATTTCATACCTGTTGCCCTAGTTCCCTTTTACTTGTTGAAATTAACATAAATCAGAACTCTCTTAGAACTTCCCAACTTTACTTGAAGTGTGCTAGCTTGGAAGCTAATGACATACCAAATATTAACTTAATATACTGTATATACTCGAGTATAAGCCTAGTTTTTCAGCCCACTTTTTGGGCTGAAAAAAGCCGCCTCGGCTTATACTCGAGTCAGTGAAAAATTTGCCCGAAATGGAGGAGAAAAAGGGGCGGGGCCATGCCGCTGGGTGACACTCATGAATGGCCCAGTGCCCCTGTGAGTTTCCCCTCCCTCTGTGTCAGTTTGCCGCGCAGCGCGCACCGCACCATCCCCCCTCCTCACGTTCTAATGTAATGCAGGGCTGTCTTACGATTCCCCTTCCTCCCCCTCCTGCCGCTCTGCAACGATGTCCCACCTCCTCCTTGTTATGGCAAGCAGCCACATAGCGATGTCCCACCTCCTCTGGTACAGTGATCCAATGATAGGAATCACTGTGCCGTGTGTCATAGGAGGTGGGACATCGCTCCCGCGGCTGCACGGGACATCATCATCACAGCGGGACATCAGCATCATGAGGTGAGTGAAGTATTTCATTGAATACACCACTAGTTTACTGTTTTTCTTTGAAATAAATATTCAAAAACATTATTGGTATCTATTTTTATTTTTGAAATTTACCGGTAGCTGCTGCATTTCCCACCCTAGGCTTATACTCAAGTCAATAACTTTTCCAGTTTTTTGTGGTAAAATTAGGTGCCTCAGCTTATATTCGGGTCGGCCTATACTCGAGTATATACGGTAGGTCTGTTGATATAAGCACTTTTGTATGTTTAAACAACTAAGGCGATAGTATGAGTAATAGTATGAATCAACTCACTAAGCTACTAAAGTGAGCTGATTTCAATATCGTTAACTGAACTTTAGTTTAATAGCACAAAAAGCAGCTCCCTGGATTTACAGAATTCTGTTCAGTTGGAATAAAATTAATTGAGAGTATCTTGAAGTCGAAAATAGAGTAAATTAAAAAGGCAGAGTCTCATCAGAAGAGGATAGTATTTTCCTCAGACAGAAAAAGCAAAATTTATTCCAATTCCTTTGCAAAGTATTGGAAGTACTTTCAGAGGGGCAATTATCACACAACCACCTTAATTCATTCACTGAATTTTACAAATGCTCCAGATAATAATATCATCAATTTGTAACTCTTCCATCTCTTTCAGACCCATACCTTTTTTTTTCCTTTAAAGGAAAAAAACTTTTAACACTGATAGATTGATAATTGTCCAACATTTTTGTTTCATATATTAGCATGGAACATTTTGCAAAAAACCAAAAGCAGAATTATGGATCAATTTCCATCTCAAATGCTTTTTTCAAAAATTGGCAGGTAGTAATCACAGCTTACAAAGTTATACTATACAGAGTTTTGGGAGAATTAAAATAAAAAAAACAGTTTAATCTTTTGTGACCTTTTATATTATCTTGGCCTGAAAAAGTTATTGTCATACTGATTTATTTCTTAGAATTAAAATCTAATTCAATTATGAAAGTGCAAATGTAAAAAGGCTAAAACCAAGATATGTCCCCATTGACAGGGGACTCATTCATAGTTCTGAGAATTTAGAGAAATCTATCATGGTTTTCCAGAAAATATTCTGAATTTTAAACAATATTTAATTCCCAATTGTTTTGATTCAATTTCATTTATAGCACTACGGTATTGTAACACAGGCCTGCGACTAAAAAGCTGTTTGATTATTTTCATCTAATTTCCGTGTATTTTGGTGTGCTGAAAACAAATAAAATATTGAAAAAACTCCTAGACCTCATGATTTACCACAACATGCAAAATTTTCTTCAAATTTATCATTTTTTTAATTTTGGGTATTTTTTTTATATTATGGGGTTTTTAACCAAATTTAAAGTCCAAATTACTATTAATTAATTCACATAAGTGCATTTAAGATATAAAATGCCAAAAAACCCTTAAAGGGTTTGTCCGAGTATTGTAAAAAAAACATAGCACTGTAAGTCTGATGGTCAGCAATATATACATAAGGTAAGCAAGTTTTAAGTCTGTGCTTCTAATGGTAGAAGGGGTTAATCTTTCCTGAAGAATCCAGTGGGAGGGAAACACAGGGCAGATAGGGGCATCTCCGGTCAGTGCAGGGAACGTGGCCAGCACTGTGACGTCTCGTGTACAGACACAGAGCTGCTCTCTCCTGCATGCCACACTTGTGCACGAATCATCATCAGGTTATTGGTTCTAGGCTGTTCACACTTTTGCATCGCAATTCATGTTAGCTTGTCATTCTTCAACCATTATGTTATGGCTCCACGAAAGTGTATTAATTCACCAGACAGTTTCTGTTTCATCTGTGGTGAATATACAGTGTTGAAGCAACAGCAGAATATTACAGACTTTGTGAAAAAAGTATACTTTCCATACTTTGGACTAAAAATTGGAGATCAAGATAAAGTTTGAGTGCCTCATAAAATGTGCAAATGGTGTGTTGAGGACCTCTGAAACTGGTTCAAGGGTAAGAAAAAATATTTCCATTATGGGATTCCTATGGTATGGTGAGAGCAAAAGAACCATAGTGATGACTGTTACTTTTGTTCATGCGATGTGAAAGGGTTTAATTCCAAATAGAAGCATTCCATTTCATACCCCAATCTTCACCCAGCAATTCGTCCCATCCCCCATGGCACAGATATACCAGTACCCAAGCCCCCTGCTACCTTGGAAGAGATACCTAGCTCTGATGAAGGTGAAGTCATACCTGAACCAGATGACGAATCAAGTTCTGACTTTGAAGATGATACAAGATCAAAATTGTTTTCTCAGGAGGAGATGAATGATTTGGTAAGAGAATTGAATCTTCCCAAAGATGCCGCTGAGTTACTCGGATCAAGGCTGAAAAGTAGGAATTTATTGTTGCCAGGAGTGTCATCTTCATGGTTAAGACATCGTGAAAAGGAGTTTGTTCCTTACTTCGCCCAGGAAGACAAGTTGGTTTATTGCATCGATGTTGTAGGTCTGATGGGTCAATTTAAAATCTAGTATGATTCAGAGCAATGGTGTCTTTTTATGGATTCTTCAAAAAGAAGTCTCAAAGCAGTTTTATTCCACAGCGGTTTTTAAGCTTCCATACCTGTAGGTCATTCTGTACACTTGAAGGAAACCTACGAGAACTTGGAATTGGTTCTTCGTAAACTTAAATATGAATCCTATGGTTGGCAAGTGTGTGGGGACTTGAAGGTCTTGTGCATGCTGCTCGGGCAACAAGCTGGGTATACCAAATACCCTTGTTTTCTGTGTCTATGGGACAGTCGAGACCGACAAAATCACTGGACCAAGAAGAGTTGGCAGCCGAGGGTGCTAACAGTTGGTGAAAAAAATGTCCTCCGAGAAACTTTGGTACCTTCCCATAAAGTTCTTCTACCACCTCTCCACATAAAATTGGGATTGATGAAGCAATTCGTAAAATCATTTCCAAGAGATGGAGAATGCTTCAAATACTTGGTCACCAAGTTTCCATGCCTGTCGGACGCAAAATTGAAGGAAGGTGTGTCCGTCGGACCAGACATTAGAAGGTTTATAGTTGATCAAGAGTTTATCAATACCATGATGGATCCTCAAAAAGAAGGGTGGATTGCATTTAAAGAAGTCGTACAGAAAATTTTAAGCAATAACAAAGATCCTCACTACAAAAAGATCGTCGGAAGAATGCTGAAAGCATTTCAAGCTTTAGGTTGCCTGATAAGTTTGAAAGTGCATTTCCTCCAGTCTCACCTTGACTACTTTCCTGAAAATTTGAGAGCTGTGAGTGAGGAACAAGGTGAACAATTCCACCAAGACATTAAAGAGACGGAAAGGAGATGCCAGGGAAAATGGAGCATTACAGTGATGACAGACTACTGTTGGATGCTTCAGAGAGACATTCCAGATGCTACTCACAAGCGTAAATGCACCAAGAAGAGCCTCACAAGGAAGAAGAATCGAGTTTAGTGCGTGTAGGTGAGCTCATTTCAATTCAAAAAAGGATTTTCATGAAAATATTGTAATAAATTTTATAAGTCTATTTCCATTTATTTTGAGGTATTGCCTTATTTAACATAGTTACCTAAATTGTCAGGAAACGTGATGTCATATGACAACATCACCACCCTTCTGGCTTTCCGCAAAGCCGTCAAGACCTGGCTATTCCGGCAGGCCTGGGGCTGATGAGTTCCCAGCCCCACTTGAATTGCTGTGACTGTTGCGTTGTTTTTAATTTGTTTTGTGTATCTTGTTTCTGTCTTGTTTGTTTTTTGTATTTCCCCCCTTCCCCACTTGTTTGTTAGCCGCCCTGAGTCCCTCGGGAATAGGGCAGCATACAAGTATAATAAACATCCAAACATCCAAAATGGAGGTCATTTTTGGATTCAGCGCACCAAAAAACATAAAGATTACATGGAATAACCAAAATAGCTCTCGGATTTTTTTTTTTTTTTTGCAGACCTGTAATTATAATTAGAAAATTAGAGCTAAGCCTTTCTTTTCAGGTAGCAGTCAGTTTTACTGGAGCTCTGAGAGACACCAAGTTCAATGTTAGAGCACATGAGTTGACAAGAATCAGTCTCTGACATCTGTGTCTAGAAACAAGTTCAGAGCACCGAGCTACGAATCACACAGCCCCAGACTCCATACATTCAATCCACAGAGACTTTATAGATCCAGATGGACGGACACATGGACTGACTGTTTGAAAGAACACTGCTGTACAGAGTTCGCTTCAGTCTGCCATTAGTGTTAAAAGCAAAAAGGCAAGAAACTCACCAGAATGTGTCCTGAGGTGTCCTGTGAGAGCATCCCTTCTTCGGCAGGCATAGCTACAAAAGGGACATTTGAATGGTTTTTCCCCGGAGTGTAATTTGATGTGCCTCAGTAGGTTCCCCTTTTGGGTGAAGGAAGCTCCACACTGATTACAGTGAAAGGGACGCTCACCTACAGCAGATGAAAGGAAAGAAACAACACCTAAGAAACAAGGATTGATGGACCATTAACATCTAGACTGGCTGAAAATCTTCTTTCTCAACATATGTTAGAACCATCTGAAAAATAAAGAACCAATTTATAGCAGCTAGATGGGCCTTAGAGGCTCTTTCCTTCTTTTGTTTGCAAACCACATTATCTGATAATCAAACCCCATGACTTCATTATTCAGCTATTGGAGGCATCTAACATTAAACGGGACACTTCAAGCAGACAAGGGCTAGGCTAAGGAAAGATCAGTTGTCAGCTGTAGAAAAGCTAGGTGGATCAAATTAAGTATGTTATGTTCATATAACCCTGCAGAATGCAAGAAAAGGATACAAATCATCTTTCAATGAAGCGTTAAATTATCTCCACAAAATTAAAACTGCAAATATAAGAATTGTTTATAGACATTTTAAGCTTCACCAATGATAAGTTCTCTTTCATATTTCAAGCAGACATTAGCATGGCCAAATACATTTCTCTACCTGCAGGTAAAGATCCCAAACCATCTAAATTCACGCGGTGGTATAAATTTAACCTCCGAAACCGGAAAGAAGGGGAGAGCATAAATTAATGTTGCCACGCTTCGAAAAGCCGCAGCATATTGCGAGTTTCGTGATTTAGATGAACTACTGGTGGACAGAATCATTAGTGGGGTTTGAGACATAAACCTGCAAAGGAGATTGTTGGCTAAAACAAACCTCACTTTGGAAATTGTGCTAGATGCAGCCAGGGCCATAGAGTCCTCAACTAAGTCGACAGAAATGTTGCAAAAGCACATCGGCCCTAATAGCGCACGCAGAACCACAGAAGTCCATCGCGACACTATCGAATGACAGCTATCTGACAGTGAAAATGAAGTCAACTGCATGTGCATAGAGAAAAGAAAATTGGCAAGAGATTTCAAAAGTGGTTTCCCACCTTGCACCAGCTGCGGGGGAAACCACCAGACATCTGCTTGCCGTTTCCGAGACGCAATCTCTCAATGCTGTGACCACAGGGGGCACCTCACCTGAGTCTGGAGAAGCGAGTTCCCAGTCACACTACAGCAGAAACCCTCTGCCATCCAGGCGGCACAACCAGGCAAGAGGCATGGAAGCCCCAACAGACACAAGATAGGGCAGATTCCAACGATGCATTCTAAACCAAAATTAAGCAAGCCAGCACTCCAAAGAATAAGAAGCTGTGAGTCACCATCCTCCTTGAAGGGTTGCCGTTCAGAATGGAGATAGACACTGGGTCATCTCTGACCATTCTCTCCTGGGCCACATTGAAAAAGGCCATCCCCAGCATCAGGAAACACAGGCTAAAGCACCAAGAGCTACACCTCAGCGACTACCAGGGTAATTGAATCCCTGTTTTGGGATGGGGCACCTTCCATGTCCAATTCAGAAACTTTGACAGCCTGCTGCCAGTGACAGTTGTCAGCGGTTCCCTTCTAAGCCTGCTCGGTTTGGATTGGTTTGAGTCCCTGGGCATGGAGGTGACCGACATCAACATCATATCAATAAAGAGCTGTTGTTTTATCACAAGCCTGAGTCTGCCTCAGTCCTTCACCCGATCCAACACTTTTCATTTGACTATTAATAGCCTTAATGCAGTGTTTCTCAACCTTGGCAACTTGAAGATGTCCGGACTTCAACTCCCAGAATTCCCCAGCCAGCATTCGCTGGCTGGGGAATTCTGGAAGTTGAAGTCCGGACATCTTCAAGTTGCTAAGGTTGAGAAACACTGCCTTAATGTGTCTACTTGCCATTCCTGAGTTTCAAGCCTTTTCTGCCTTGACAGTTGAGACCCAGAGACTTATATGAAGGAAGCTGTTTTTTGCACAAAGGGCTGTTTGGTCAAAGGAAAAAAAATATGTCATGCTGTTCTTTGACAGATACAAAGCAGTTTCTCTAAGTTAATTGTGAAACACTTGATTAATTTAGCTTTGGAGGCCAGGTATAAGATCTTATATATTTCAACCCCTCCCCCCAAAAGGGCACATGTGGAATACTAAAAGGTCACATTATGAAGAAAGGGTACAAGAGGTAGTCCAGGGCTGTACAGTCAGTTGCAGGAAAGCAAAGGATTGAATAAATTAAAAGTTAGTGAAGGATGCTAACAAAATCCACAGGTGTTTCTGTGAATGTCTTCAAAACAAAAGAAAAAGAATCGGAATATCAGCTGCTCATTGGAGACAGCATAATGCTAATGAGTAACAAAGAAAAATTGGAACTATTCAATTCAATCTATCGCATCCAAACAAGACGCATTTTTTAGGAAATTATAAAATAGGGCAAAGGGGTAATATTAAATTTGATCATGATCAAGGACTGCCTCTATTTGAATGAATCTCACATACCAGAGGAACTGCACCCTGGCATACTGAACAAAATAGCTGATAGTCTTGTCAAATTAATGTAGTGTTTCTCAACCTTGGCAACTTGAAGATGTCTGGACTTCAACTCCCAGAATTCCCCAGCCAGAAAATGCTGGCTGGGGAATTCTGGGAGTTGAAGTCCAGACATCTTCAAGTTGCCAAGGTTGAGAAACACTGAACTAATGTATGTACTGTCTTGGATATGAGCTACTACCATGATGTTACTATATGTAAGGAAGACAAATGCGCTTTTAAGTTGCATCCACAGAAGTGTAAATTCCAAATCTCAAGAAGTAATAAATCTATTTTTTTTCTGGATTGGTTAAACTCAAACTTGAATAACCAGGTCTGAATACATTTTTAAGAAGGGGGAGGGATTGGTAAATTTCATGAAAGGGCATCAAGTACAATCAGGGACAGGTTTGGCTGATGAAGAGAGATGGATTGGATGTGTGCTGTCAAATACTTGAAAGAAAAAAGATATTTTGATTCGGGATGCAGGTCATAGAATAATAATAGGCAGACTGAATCCTAATTGAATATTACAAAAATCTTCCTAAGGGTAACTAGAGTTTGGCTGTGGAACCAATTGCTGAGAGAAAGAGGGGGCTCCTATTCAGTAGATCTGAATCAGGCACAGGAATGATATACATTACATGGCACGAGAGCTTCTGTGGTTTTCTGCAATAGAAGCAGAAAGGACATGGCCTTTCCTCCCCCCCCCCCCCACTCCTGAGCTGATTAATTATTTGCTGCAGTCCCACCCCACAAACTCCCAGAACTCCCAGATTTTCAAGGTACAATCGTTTAATATCCCTAACTTAGGAAGAACTTCACTCTTCAGAGCATTGAATGTTTCTGGAAGATGACTCAAAATTACAGTTTGGCTATTCTGTTACTGAGGACAGTTTTAAGTAATTGACACAATACCCATGGCTATGCCCCAATCAATACCTATATATCAAAACTTAGTTGTAGAATTTTGTATAACAGTTTCACAAAAGACTAAGAAATAATTCACGATGCTTATTAATATCATGCCAGAGAACAGCAGCTCAGCAGCTAATTATATTTCATAACCACAATTACTGCCGACTTCTGTTTACACTGGGAATGTTACATCAGCACAAGTGTAAAAAGAAAAACTTCCAGGAGACAAGGCAAGGGATGCGTAATAAACTTATTTTATTTCTTCCAGGTTGATTCACGTGCAAGCAGCTAGTGGCTAAAAAGAAAACTAGATACGTGAAGGCATGAAAGGTAATTCATATATTTGCCTCCATATAGTTACAGGGTATTTTCATTTAGCATATATGGGCGTTTGTATATATATACGTATGTATAGATCTCTCTCTCTCTCTCTCTCTCTCTCTCTCTCTCTCTCCCTCCCTCCCTCCCTCCCTCCCTCCCTCCGTGTGTGTGTCTGTGTCTGTCTGTCTGTGTGTAATGTCAGTTCTGAAATCATATTTCAAAACAGTTCTCATGTGTTATTTCAACAGTAATTTACACTTGCAGCTCGACAGGGTGATAAGAGTTCCAAGGTAACAGAATAGACTCTGCTAGTCCGCAGCCAGAAGATAAACTTTGGCAAAAGTAACCAAGATGGCAGGTTAGACAGAGTCTTAGCTACGGAATGAGTGAGGAAGAAGGTTCCATAGAAAGAAAATAATATGATCTAGTGGTTATCGCACCAGGCTAGAAAATGGGAGACTGTGAGTTCTAGTCCTACCTTAGGCATGAAAGCCATCTGGGTAACTTTGGGCCAGTCGCTCTCTCTCCCAGCCCAACCCATTTCATAGAATTGCAATTGTATAGAACAGTGTTTCACAACCTTGGCAACTTGAAGATGTCCGGACTTCAACTCCCAGAATTCCCCAGCCAGCATTCGCTGGCTGGGGAATTCTGGGAGTTGAAGTCCAGACATCTTCAAGTTGATAAGGTTGAGAAACACTGGTATAGAACACAGGAGGAGTTAGGAGAATTAGGTATGGTCACCACATTGAGTTATTGATAAAAATAATAAAAGTGAGATTTTTTAAAAAATCTAAAATCTAAATAATGCGGTATCTTCTTTGTAGATGACAGCAGTCCAATTCATTCCACCATTTCAGAACTCGGATATTTCATTTGGCTGCATCGTGTTTAGATCATTGTCTCCATCAACCCTGTCAGCCCATCAGTCTGCTTGGTATTACCTTACTATTAATAAAGTTCTACCTTTTACCTAGGAATAACTACCCTTTTCCTTTTTTGAAATTAAACTAAAAGGCTTAAACATGTAAACTACTTTTCCACAACAGGAACGTTTCATTTGATAAAACGTCTGAGCAATGCCTGAGGTCAGGAAAAAACAGAGAACAAAATTACATCAAAACAGAAATAAATTCTGTACGGTTGAGAACATCTGAATAGTCAATGCACCACTGCATTATTCTGAAAAAGGACAAAGAAGTCTTCCTCAGTGGAGGAAATGTAATGGCTCTGAGAAAAATACTGCTTATATAATCTTTTTTTTTAAGATCATAATGTTACTTTAGAAAAATGCTGAAGTGCCTGGAATATAAAATGTCCAAATTATCTCTGCCAGTAGATCATATCCTAACATTTGAAACGGCTTTAAAGTGAATTCCTATGTTTTATATCCAGGGTACATTAGTGACCATTACTTTGTAACACACTGATCTCCATATAAAAACATCCAAACAATTACACGTTTTCTTGAATGTATGAAACAACATTATTGTCAGATGAAGCACTAGAGCTGAGTATTAAGTTGAGCATTACGTGTCATAAATGGCACCAACTTTACAAACCCTCAGGAAGTTTCCGCTAAATCATCTGGGATCTTTTTCAACCAGAGATTGATCCCACAATCTGCTATATACAGAACAAAGCACGGAATTTATTTCTGAGCCATTCTTAATCTTTTCAAGAAAATATGCAGTCATATTTTGCTCTAGGTTGGATATTCCTCATTTCTCAATTTTTCTCTCCTGTTTTTGCTTGTTAATCCTTTGTGGGCTTTTGGAATTTCTCTCCCCTTCCCCGCTTTCTTTTTTAAATCTGAATTTAACATCCCACAGATTGGGCCTCCTTCAGATGCCGTCAGCCAGACAGTGTTGGTTGGCGGGCCCCCGGAGGAGAGCCTTCTCTGTGGCTGCTCCGACTCTTTGGAATCAGCTACCCCCAGAGATCCGGACCTTGCCCACTCTCATGGCCTTCAGGAAAGCTGTAAAAACCTGGCTGTTCTGGCAAGCCTGGGGCTGTTGACCTCACTGTTGAGGTCCAGCCCCGATTAGAATGAATGCATGTGGTTTTGTGAATTTTAAACTGTCTTTTTCTTATTTTCCTTTTCTTTCTCTTCTTTCTTCTTTTGTAAGCTGCCCGGAGTCCTTTGGGATTGGGCGGCATATAAATTTTAATAATAAATAAATAAATAAATAAATAAATAAATAAATAAATAAATAAATAATAAATAAATAAATAAATAAAATAAATAAATAAATCATGATTATGTTTCCATAAAATGGAAAGGCAGAAGATTAGAGAGTATTAGAGAATAATAGAGGCCTAATATTAGAGAATATTAGAGGTAATAAGAAAGTATACCTTGCGTATCCTGATTATGACCCAGTCACTTCCCTCTGGAACTAGCCAGTCATAAAAAAACTTAAGTTGATTCATATATCCACCAAAGGAAATTATTAACATTTTGACATATTGTCAAAATTGTCACTGCATTTCATAAACTTAGGTTTATGGTTTGATGTGTTGTGTAAATTCAGCCAATAATGGGTTAGTCAGTAAACTGTGATTTGATATGTTGCATGGGAACAAGCTTAATGTTGCATCTGTAGAATGTCTGCTACCATGTTTTCTTCTTACAAACCAGATCAAACTGTAATAGCCAGATCCAGGCTTCCTAATGTTGGATGTAACACTGATCTTTTTATGTAGTTTCCTAGTAATTACAGTCTCTCACACAGGCAGGGAAAGCAATCTGGATTTTTATTTTCTGTGAACAGAATCAGATAACTAATATTTACAATATGCAGGATAATTTTTCAGATCTGATCGTTGCCAATTAATGCTAAAAGCAAGCCACTGTACAATATGCCACTCCAGATCAGTACTGTCCTATATAACTGGAAAGGTACTGAGAGTCAAGGAAAGAACCTTTCATTCTGTAGGACTTTGCTCATTTCAGCTGGGCAGGAAAGCGTAGCCAGATGGGTAAGAAACAGTTAATGTCTCTTTATGCAAGGAGATGATATCCTGAAAGAGGCTGTGCTGCTAGAGCTGGATCCTATGATTTTCCTACTGAGATAGAACCACTTGTACAAGTGTCACTGGTCTGAAAGAAGCCGATGACTCTTGCTTTGGGCCTGGATACAGCAACGAAAGACTTCTGTGACTTCTGAAAGGAGAGAAGGACGGGGGATGCTACCGCAATGAACCTTCTAGACCTTTTAGCAGCATTTGATATTATTGAATTAGAAATATTGATAAATGTCTCAGTGATTTGGGAGCTGGGAGAAATCAGAGGTTCCTTTCCTATCTGCTGGACCAACACTAGAGAGTAACTTAAGAAATTGTTTATACATAGGATTTGATTCTTGCTATTCAAAGTTTACATGAAACTGTGGAGAAAGAAATTTGGAATTTTGAGTATGGTATCATCCATACCATACAAAAATGATGTACAACTATATCTTCACTGAATCAAGAAAGGGGCAGATGCTTACAGTTTCTTAGAGGCTATGATAGATTACCGTATTTTTCGGAATATAAGATGCACTGGAGTAAAAACCAAGGTTTTGAAGAGGCAATTTTTTTAAAAAGTAGATAGGTGGATAGAGAGAGAGAGAGAGACAGAGAGAGAAATACAATAGGTATGTAGGGAGAGAGAGAGTGAATAGGTAGGTAGGTAGCTAGATAAAGGGAGAGAGAATAGGTAGGTAGGTAGCTAGATAAAGGGAGAGAGGGGGGAGAAATATATATAGAGAGAAATACAGTAGATAGGTAGGTAGGGAGAGAGAGAGAGTAGGTAAGTATGTAGGTAGATAGAGGGGGAGAGAAAGAGAGAAATACAGTAGGTAGTTAGGGAGAGTAGGTAGGTAGATAAGAGGGATAGAGAGAGAGAAAGAGAGAAATACAGTAGTTTAGTAGGGAGAGAGAGAGAGTGTAGGTAGGTAGATGTTTCCAGGTGTATTTATTCATGTGCTGGAGAAGGAAATCGCTGACAATCTGCAGCACCTAAGACTTTGTTTCTGCTGGCACAGCACTTGATCAATGCAATTCTCATCAATCACTTTAACTAAAGAGCTTTCCGAAAGGAAAAAAAAAGGTTTTGCACTCTGCAAGCCTCCCAAAAATGGCCAGTTTTATGCAAAAACAGCCCCCCTTTTTAAAAAGGCATTGGGGGGCTTGCAGAGTGCTCCTGGGGGTGTGGGGTGGGTCAAAAACTAGTAAAAAACGGCCCATTTTTCGTCAAGAAAATTGCATGCATAGCCTTATGGAGGCTTAAGGAGTGCTCCTGGTTGCTGGGGGAGGGCAAAATTGAGCAAAAAATGGCCCGTTTCTTACTCATTTCTGCCCTCCCCAGCCCCCAGGAGTTCTCTAAAAGCCTCCTACAAGCTCTGCACAGCCATTTGGGTGAAGGGGCTTCGGGGGGCAAAAATGCTGTATTCGATGTATAAGACGCACCCAGATTTTCAGCCTCTTTTTTGAGGGAAAAAGTTTCGTTTTATACTCTGAAAAATATGGTACATATGCTCCAACAAACAGAAGATGAACCTAAATAAGATGACGGAGCAGTGGATAGCTGAATCTCAGACTCAGGAATTAAGAAGATGGTCTCTTCTGACTGAAATCATTCTTTCTTGAAAAACAGATCTATCACTGGAACCTTCCTTTATACAGCTGTGGAAGTGCCTTGATACAAAACTTCCTTGATTTAAAAAGAAACATCCTTGATACAAATAGGGAGAGTAATTACTCTGTGGAAATGGATCATTATCTGGAAGATATTTTATTATTGTAGACATTTTCTGCTGTTGAGCAGTCCCAACAAACATTTAAGTTTCCTACTTCAGGTATGCAGTCTTTTGTATTGTTAAAATATTGAAAGAGGGTGAGAGATCATTTCCAAGGCAAAGCCAAGTCAAATGGGCAGCACACTAATAAAAATACATTGATAATGAAATGAGTGGACATAGAATTGAAAAGGGTAGGGATTCTTTCAAACAGGGCACAGTTGCAAAAAAAAAAGGCAAATTGTCCCTCCGGTGATTGATGGGTCTTACCATTCGAACTTTGTCCTAGCTTCTTCCGAGGTGGCGCAGTGGTTAGGGTGCAGTACTGCAGGCCACTTCAGCTGACTGCAGTTCTGCAGTTCGGCGGTTCAAATCTCACTGGCTCAAGGTTGACTCAGCCTTCCATCCTTCCGAGGTGGGTGAAATGAGGACCCAGACTGTGGGGGCGATATGCTGACTCTGTAAACTGCTTAGAGAGGGCTGGAAGCCCTATGAAGCGGTATATAAGTCTAACTGCTATTGCTATTCCTATTGCAGTCATAAGCTCTGTTGCAAACAGGAAACTCTTTAGCCAGTTTACATAGGAGTAAACTCATGGGGCAGTCTTCCCAGTCATTTGGAGAGAGACTGGGCAAAACAACAGACAGAAATTGGGTTGGCACCTTGCCATTCGAGTCAGCACCAGTACCAGCTAAAACTGGTGTTAACACCCCAATGTTTTATTTCTTTTACAGATGAAGAAGGCTTTTGCAAAGCTGGAGGGGGGAGAGATAAGGCACTTGCTACTGGTCAAATGATTACAAAGGGGGAACATTGGTGAATGGCTCTCTGCAAGTCTTATCTGCCCACAGAAAAGCAAACCTGTCCATTCCAGAAGTGCCCATCTGTCCTTAAGTAGACAGAACAACCTGCTCTGCTCTGCTTAATTTTCATTTCTCTTGGCTGAGGCAAAGGGCCTCAGGAAAACCGCCATCCTTTCCCTACAAAAAAACCTTATTCTGGTTTCCTCTTCTTCTTTCCTTGCAACATTTTCCTTTGACAACACAGGCCTCTTGTTGTTGTTTTGTACCTCACCTTAATCAGCCTCCAGGGGACAAAACTAAGGGAGTTAGTCTCGTTCCCTTCTTTCTTCTGAGGAAAGGAAGCGAGAGAGAAAAGAAAAAGGCAGTTGTACATGGAAGCAGGGAATAGAGAAAAGTTGAGAGAAAGATCATTCTCTCCCGTACAAACAAATCTTCCTTGCTCTTCGCACAACAGCTTGCTAAATAGAAGTTATTTGGGAGCAATATATTTAAAGTGTGAAAGATAGAAACTGTTCCTGCATTTCTGGAGGAAGAGAGCAAAAGACAAAAGACGTTGTCTGGGGAAAGACGCTTACCCTGGAAACAAAGGGAAAGCAGAATGCAAGAGGCAGAGTGAACATGGTCCCTGCCAAATGGGGCTGCAATATTTCTGTGAAAGGCAAGGAAAGAAGGAAACCCTTGTAAATGCTATTCAGACAAGACTGAAGAGACCATCACTTTCAGGATCAAGTTATCAGATAAGTTACTGGAATAGAGTTATTACTGGGCAAAATGCATTACGAAACAAGTATATGTCAAACACATCTACATATAGAAAAATCCATCAACCTCCCTCTGGTCTGCTTTTATAAACATTTCTTCAGAGTAAGGATAGAGTCCTCTCTATCCACGGGCATATTAAACACAAAAATTGAAAAAAAATAAGTCCTGGTTTCTTGGTAGAGTGACTATCTTAGTTAGTCCAGGAACTACCAAGATATCTAATTAAGCAGTGACGGGTTAGACCCTTCTTATAATACGTAACAAAACAAGGGGGAAAGTTCAAGCAAGCTGATCCCAGAGTTCTTTGGATAGGGATGTATTAATCAGTCTAAGGCATTGGTATTTTTAAGGATGGGGGGGGCGTGTTCAGAGGCGGTATTCTGCCGGTTCGCACTGTTTCGGGTGAACCGGTAGCGATGGTGGCACGAGGCTCCGCCCATCCATTCTGACATCATCAAGAACCTTCTGTGCATGCAGAAAGTTCTGCACATGCTCAGACGTGCTTCGTGCGCACGCTCCCGCTACCGAACCAGTAATGAAGAAAATAGAATACCATCTCCAGGAGGTTTGTACACATGAATTATTAGTTTTCATTGCGAATATACAAAAACACACTAAAATTTGATTTCTAAGTCCAGTCTAACCATATGTCATTCTTGACAGTTTCTCAATAAATTCAGATTTCTCTGAAAATTGAGACTGCTTCGCATCCAGAGACTGATATCTGGTAGACTGTTTTCATGCTGAATCTGTCCCTGGTCTCTGTGTCTTTCTTGTGAAGGATGTTCTAATGTTAGTAAATATTTTATATCACCAAGTGGCTTCCAGAAATGGTAGAAGGGGAGGATTTTGTAAATAAAAAGAGAGGTTCATATTAATAAGCCAATTTAGTATATACCTTCACAGTGAAGAGCCAAGGTGGCGCAGTGGTTAAATGCAGCACTGCAGGCTACTGCTAGATCAGCAGTTCAGCGGTTCAAATCTCACCGGCTCAGGGTTGACTCAGCCTTCCATCCTTCCGAGGTGGGTAAAATGAGGACCCAGATTGTTGGGGGCAATATGCTGACTCTCTGTAAACCGCTTAGAGCGGCCTGAAAGGCCTATGAAGCGGTATATAAGTCTACTGCTATTGCTAATATTGCTATTGCTAATATGGAAAGTATCATTTCTCAAACATTATTGTGAAAGAGATAAGAACATGAATTCACGTTTTTTTTAATATTTACTTCTTTGTAAGCAAAGTTTGAAAAGAATTTTTTTTCCCATTACTGCACATGATTATCAAGGATGAATTGGAGAAATGTTAGAGAATAGAGGGAGGCAATATCAACATCAGATGCCAAAGGCAGTCATCACATTTTCTTTTCTTTCGGCTGCTTACCAGTGTGACTCCTTTTATGTACCATAAGCACATTGGGCCCAATGCAAACCATGCCACAGACGTCACATTTCAGTTTACCATTCGGAAGCCGGATTCCTCCCTCGCCTGACAGCTCCTGCATTTTTCTGTTTTCCCCAATCTCCTGGTTTTCAATCAGGGGCTCTTCTAAACTGCTCCCTTCATCCTGCCCAATGATCCCATCTTCCCGCTTTAGATGCTTTCTGCTAGAATCCTCATCATCGCTTTGCATTTCCCGCTTTATGGAATTTGCTGCAAAAGAAGAAAAAGGTGGAGGAAGAGGAGGAGACGTATTAAAAATAATTATGTTTCCCTTACGTTCATTTGTGAAAATAATACACAAATATACTATTGCATTAATCTTACGCATGTGGATATGAACAAGCCAGGACATAACTACAGAATCAAGGAACAGGACATAAATACAGGAAGAGGAGCAGTTGCTATTTTTTATTATTTGTAAATATCATTTGTATCTTCAAGTCAAATTCTTGAGACCAAAGAAGATCCATTACTGTCCTGTAATTCCTTTCTTTATTCCCTTAGATTCAGATGAACCCTACTAATTTGTGAACACGTTTTGTTATATAGAAACACACAAGTTTCTTTATATTGAATTGTGTTATATTTTGACCAACAACCTTTCAGGCAAAGCAGACTCTTTCTACTCTAATATACCAAAAATCACTTTAACTGGGAGATTCAAAGGACTAATCTCGAACCATTTACCCTGCAACATGAGTTTTTACCCCTCCCAATGGAAATCTTACCAAAAGTAACTCTCTTTCAAAATCAGTCCAAACTATTAAAACACTTCATTGGTACACACTTTTCTCTATAGCTAAAATAATATGCATGCGAACAAAAAATTAAATTGAGAAAATGCATCTACTTAAAAATAAAGGAAGTAAATATTTTACTAGACAAGAAATAGACATTTATTTTCTTATTTTGTTTCTTCTTTGTTTGATTTCAGAAACTTTCTTATATCTGTCCTTTGGAAAGAAGACCACAATTAGCGGGGCTAACAATATGCTGGTTGCATGCTTAAAGTATTTATTAACACTATCTTCCCTATCCTGTAATACTAATTTTTTTCCTCACTCCTTGCTCGAATGCAGTAAGAATAATCAATAAAACAAAACACTTTCAGTTTTGAATTACAAAGATATTTAGGTTCAGTTCTTTCTCACGCGGTACTTTATTTGTAGAAATTATTAAGGTCCACACTCCACAGAAAATAACTTTGGTCCCTAATCAAAGCTGCTCTCAGTATTAAAAAGGTCCACTTGTCCTTTTCCTCTGTCCTACATCACTAGAAACCTGCCAGAAGCACTTGTTGCTGTGTGAATATTTCCTCTGCTTCTGGGACTAAGAGGAAAAAAATTGCAGCTCTCCAAGGAGGGGAAGGCTGCTACAGAAGGGATCGCCCGGACTCTTTACAAATAGTTATGTAATTTCTTCTGCCTAGGATAACTTGATACACTGCACTTACAAGTTAACTGGAGTTTTAATCAGACCAATCTTTAAAAACAATGAAGAACTGAGAAATAAATCAGATTTCAATGTACTTGAAAATGTGTCTATTTCTAAATTTGTTTTCTTAAATTTACTTATTTTTACACTCCTTGTATCACTCTTATCTCTTAATCTGTCCTATTTATTCCTGCATTAGAAAATGTTTAAGCTGGTCCAAATTTTGGGGAAATTTCATATCTCTAAAGCACTGATATTTGTAAGGCATATTTCCAAAAGTGATACAGTCAAAGAAATAAATATTCACACTTTTTGTCAAAACTAAACAACATTTTAAAATCAATTTTACTCAAGAGACTAAAAATTATTCAAGTCTTATCACTGTGATCCCTTAAGAATTCGTCAGGAGCGGGGTTTGTCCTGCGCGCAGATAAAATTACACAAGATCTCAGGGGATCAGGAGAGTGTTCTTAACCTTGCTCTGCCCAGAAAGCAGTAGTAGTGGGGGAGAAGGAGCAGCCCTGACCAAAATCTCTGGGAGCAAAAGCGGCCTGGAGCCTCTTCTCCCTCTACCTGTACACTAGGAGGTGATTTTTTGAAACTAGATTTGCCAGACACCTTTTGATCGGTGATCTCGAAACTTGACAACTTTAAGACTTGTAGGTTTTAACTCTCAGAATTCCCCGGGCAGCCTGCTTGGCTGCACAATTCTGGGAATTGAAGCCTACAAGTCTTAAAGTTGCCAAGTTTGGAAGCACCGCCCTCACTTTAGATGGTCACTAACTCCCTCATAATAGCAGCAAATAAACAGCCGTCCTGTTCGAGACTGGAAAAAATATAAAATCTTTTCCCATCAACGTGAATAATGATTATGATGTTTGTGCTGAGGAAAAGGCACAGTAATTATGCTCACTGTATCTTCACTTCCCCATCATGACTGGTTTCAAAACAGGACTTTGGCAAACTGCTGGGAGCAGGCATATGCTAGGGGGATAGAAGACCCCGTGGCTCCTCTTTTGGAGCAGAATTGGAGAAATAGATGCATTAGAGAAGTATTGTTCAAACCGCTTGCTGGCTGGGGAATTCTGGGAGTTGAAGCCCAAACATTTTAAAGTTGCCAAGTTTGAGAATTAGAGAATGGACAGCCACATAGGCGGAGGTAGAGGACTACAGTGAGCCCATAAGCCAGATGCTACCCTTATATTTATTTTTATTTATTAACCAAATTTATATGCCATCCATCTCACTATCTAAGTGATTCTGAGCTGCATATTTACGTATTCCATCTGTATCTCACCTTTCATAAAAATGTCTCCTAGAGGACCAAATAAAAAGCAAACAATGGAATATCAAATAAAAAGCAAGGAATAAACCTTTTTTTTTTCATTTGACCCAATTTGACTCTTATATTCTGAAATCAATATTAAATGGAAAGGCATTGTAGTGTTGATGCACATTTGAAGAACTTTTTAAAAAACCATTGAACATCATGTTTGCCCATGGCCTGCCAGTATGTCATAGTCTCAGGCATGCCTCATTCAGTATCCACAACTCCATTTGATTAGGGAAAAAGGTACTTTTACTGGACATGAAATAGCAATAGCAATAGCAGTTAGACTTATATACCGCTTCATAGGGCTTTCAGCCCTCTCTAAGCGGTTTACAGACTCAGCATATTGCCCCCAACAACAATCCGGGTCCTCATTTTACCCACCTCGGAAGGATGGAAGGCTGAGTCAACCCTGAGCCGGTGAGATTTGAACAGCCGAACTGCAGAACTGCAGTCAGCTGAGGTAGCCTGCAGTGCTGCATTTAACCACTGGGCCACAGCTAAAGAAAAGCAAGATCTGAAGCAAAAAGCTGCGAACGTGTACATATCAAACGTTTACCCAGCATCCTCCTCCCCCAGTTACCCCAACCCAATGTCCAATCTGCAACTCCCAAAGGTGTCATGTGGGGTGCATCTTCAACTGGCCTGATTCAGTTGGTAGGCAGAGACGGTTAACCTTGACCAAGCCTAAACACGAGCCATCAGCAAGCGCAGAAGATGGTGAGACCAAAACTCCCTTCATGATAACTCCTCCAGCACCTAGCAATTCCCCCCCCAAATACCACAAGCCCCCACCCTCCCCATTACTATGGCAGCCGATAGCAAGCAAGCAAAGCAGAGACTGACACAGAGTGTGGTTTATTCTGTACAGGTAGTTCTTGACCTATAATCATTCATTTAGTGACTGAAGTTACAACAGGACAGAAAAAAGAGCCTGGTTCCCCCATGCCGGTCCACATGCCATGTGACCTGTCTACTGCCTTACCTGTGGATAAGAGCATTCAAACAGTTTTAAGCCTCATCTCTTTTCATTTTATTGTGGCTGTGCAAATGATGGGGAAGCAAGTTTTCCTGGTACTTTTTACCACAACTGAAGATTTTCCTTGAAATATGTACACAGCTCTATATTTCATCACTGAAACATTTGGTGAAATTAAAGCAATTTGGATTTCTATTAATATAAGTATAATACTTATATAAGTAAAAGGAACAGAAGGATTCTGAAATGTGAAGAAGAAGCAAAAAACCTCCAAACTCTGAAAGACTGAAGTATTGAATAGTAGAACAAAATACATATATCCTTTCTGTCTCGTGTTTCTGCAGAGGACCCTCATCTATTTGAGGCTCTAGAGCTTTTATCCCGTTTGAAAATCTGCAAATAAAAAACTTTCAAAGGGTGGGGGGAGGCAGGGGTTTTGGCCCATCCAGGCTTACAATATTTATTGTTCTGTCTGCAGTGACAGATGGTATTTCAAAATATATATAAATTAGTTCAGATTGTGAACTTTTCTTGTTTTTATCATTGTTCTTAGAATAAATAAATAGCATGGTGGTATCTCATTAAATCTATGCATCTGTGTATCATCTTGCTGTTTCTACAGTGTTCATCCAACACCTTTGGCTTATGTTTATTTTCTCACATTAGCATTTTTAACCCCCAAGAAAGAGAAAATGCTCACAGAAAATATTTTTGAATTGCTCATATAAAATATTTGCCATTCATCCTCTCTGTTCATCAGCAATTATGCCTTCACTAGTTTGAATGTTTATTTGGGAAAAAATTCAAGAAATTCTAAGTACTTGCAGTACATTATCTAGATTTCTCAATCTGTCAACCGTTCAAAGGACTGATTATTGGACAACCTCTATATATCTCCATGGAGGAATTCCCAAAGTTTACTTCCAGACTGCTGAATACAAGAAGAAGCATGTTCTGTTGCTGGGCACTAGGCAGCTTCCTGAGAAAGTAAAGGCACACTTTGTCTAAGGGGTTCCACCACAAATGCGCGTACAAGAAAAGCGCGTGTGACTAAAGCGCGGTGACAAAACCACACCGTCAAAACCGCGGAGACGAATGAGCGCTGAAGCGCGCCGACAACAGCGCGCCGACAGAAGCGCACTGTAACATAACCCTAAAAATAACCCTAAACCTAACCCTAAACCTAACCCTAAACCTAACCCTAAACCTAACCCTAAACCTTACCTTAACTTAAATCGCGCTTCTGTCGGCGCGCTTTTGACATCGCAGTTTTAGCACCGCGGTTTTGTCGGCACGCTTTTGACGTTCGCGGTTATGTCGTGCCACGTGTCTAAGGTGGGTTTTCTGCCTGTTTGTTTACTTTTTTTCCTTTTGCTTGCTGGTTAGGGAAAACTGAGGGACTATTTATTTAAAATGGTAAACTCATAAAAATCTAGAAGTCTTCAAGCCTTTATAGCTACAGCAATTCACTGTGTAGGATAATACAAAGTCAAAGGATTCCCATTTTATGTAACTCTATCACTGAAACAGATATGATAAATGTGCTGTGACTCTTAACAACTGTGCCCCTTATGCCATAAAGACTGAACCTTGGCACACTAACACAGAGTATAACATTCCCTGGTTGTTTATGCCCCAGGTCCATAGTGAGGAAGATATCATGAAGGTTACATTTTTCCCACAAGAT
The DNA here is from genome assembly GCF_009769535.1 of Thamnophis elegans. NCBI lineage: Eukaryota > Metazoa > Chordata > Lepidosauria > Squamata > Natricidae > Thamnophis > Thamnophis elegans. The sequence continues at coordinate 1,392,182 of NC_045541.1, read as the reverse complement.
TGATAGTTTTGAATCTGAGCATCTAGCATAACTTTCATCCATATATCTCACAACAGCACATATGAGCTATGAACTATATGCCTGATAAAAACAAGATTGAAGGAATCATTTTAGCTATTCCCAAGGATATGCAAGGCCACATATAATGCTTTTATTTGATTGTTACAGTACCACAGTTTTTGTTTAGCGCAATAGCTAAATTGCTTGTATGGTTTGTAAAACTGTTTCTCTCTCAGGATGGTGTTAGACATTATATTACACAATTGTATCACATTAATATTACGGATAAAGCATAATCCCAGACTAGCGTACCAAATTATAAATTCCTCTTAAGAATCTTAATTTCAAATGTAGCTTGTTATGCAGCATGAGAGACTAGAAGAAAAGAAATAATTCTGGAAAGAGTCTAAAGTTTTGATCCTACTCATGAAACGCAAGTTGCTGACTTTTTGCACAACATGCCCCAAGTTCAGCAATATAATCTATGTATTAATGCTGCAAAATAACTTATTATCCAAAGATCCAGAATAGCTACTGAAAGCTCAGTGTACAATACTGAGTGTACAATACTAAATATGGATAAGGAGATAAGTCTTGCCTAAAATTATATTTTACTGTCATTTCCTTTAGCGATCTGGGACCTCTTAATTAACTCAACTAATATGGGATATAAATCGTGCCATTTAAAACACACTATTAGAAAATCCCATAAAACTCCCAAACAGAAATAGATGTGAATCCTGAGAAGATCAACATTAAACAGTGAGTTCTGCAGGGCAGGAGACAAAAGCTTTGGGCCTTTTTGTTCATTCTAAATGAATTTCAAATGAACATAGAATTGAAGACTGATATATTTTGTTTTTTTCCATAGTTTTTTTGGTTTTTCTTCGTTTCTGCAAAGCCCAGAATTACAAAGGTTGCGACCATATTATGAATGAGAGATTTCATTTCTCAATAGCAGAGAACCCAAGGCAGCCTAGAGGAAGGAGATCATTTTCAATCTTCAGGCAGCGTCTATCACTTTGTCAAGATTTATCAGATTTAAAGGATTACCTGAGCAGGTTTGTTGCAACAAAGCCAACCAGAGCTCAAAAAAATACTCATGAATATACTACATATTATAAATACCTGTGGATACACTTCATATTGTACTATACAAAATCAAGCTCTCAATTCAGAAATGCTCTTAAATTTGTCTTGACATAAAGAATAAATGTTGCCTTATATTACATCTGATGACAAGCAAAGTTTCTGCTAACCTGCTGCTCTAACTACTGTACCAGACTGACTCTGTTTTTATTAAAATCAATTATAATTATTTTATAATAGTAAAAGGAAGAATAGAAAGTGTTAGAGATTAGATATTTTATTTCACACTCCAGCATTGCCTTATAGTTCTTTTCATGGAGATGCAAAAAGACGTACGTAGAAATCATTTCATTTAGCTAATCCTGATATTTTATTCTTATGATAAATATGAATATCTGATTACATATTTCAACATTAAATGTTTTGCCAATGTCCAAAGTCTAAGGTTTCCCCTGCCCCTGATACCTGAGGTCCACTTAGAAACTATAGATGACATGAGACTAAACCTGGAACCTTGACTTATAACCAGTGATGGGATTCAGCAGAACAGGCAGCTAATTTTTTGTTGAGTTCAGTGAACTGGTTATGATAAATCTGTGTTTTCTGGAACACATCTGGTTTTTGTTCAACTTCCAATGCAGGAGAAATGGAGAAGTGAAAAATTGGGGTTGGAGGAGAAGCAAAAAGCAGGCATCTTCCTGGGATTTGGGGAGGGGACAACTGAGGAGTGAACCTATGCAGCTGAGTCAGAGGACCCAGACTCTGACTGAGGTGAAAGGAAAGGGGAACCTATTCCCACTGGGAAAATAGAGGGAACCAGACGGGTAGGCAGAAGAGCAGAATTAAAAGGCAGACCAAAGCCCAGAGAAAGGAAAAGTGAGGAAAGAGCAGTAGGATGGAGGATTCGAGGAGAGGCTTATGGAGAAGGAGAGGCAATTCCCAGGCCAAAGTCACTGAGGCAGCCGTGTGAACTTCGGGATTCCCTCCTAGTGGCTCTTTTGGCCCCATTCACTCTCATTCACTCAAACTCCATGAGGCTCAAATCCACCAGCACACTCGGAAGGACAAATCTCTTTTGGGAGGAAGTTGACAGTCATTGCGATGGAAATGGGTGGAGTTACAATTTCATGCTGGAGGTGCATAGGGAAAAGCACTTGGTTATTGCAACTTGAACTTAGAGGAGAAATGCGTCAGACAAAAGTTTCTGGAAGGCGATTTGTTAGAAACCTGAACTGCACATATGTAGGTATGATAGATATGCCACCGCATTAAAGTGCCGGTAGATGCCAGCCTTCCCTCCAGGAGGCCTGGGCAGCTGCTGGAGAGAGACAGGCCTGTTTCCGAGCCTGGCGCCCAGATGCCTTCACTTCCCCCAAGCATATTTTTTTTTTTGCTAACCTGATTTCCAGCTCTATCGCGTTTCTCCGTTGCGCTTCTCACCATCGTGTGCAGGGAAACAAAAGTTTGTGGGATTAAAAAAAAAGTCCAATCAATTCCAACTTCTCATGAAATAAAAAGATCTCGTGAAGCTGGAATTGATTGCTTGAACTTTTTTTTTAGCCCCACAAACTTTTGCTTTCCTGCACACGATGAGAAATGGGATGGAGAAATGGGAGAGAGATGCGAATCAGGTAGACAAAGAAACGCTGAACAATCGGTTCACGCAGAGCCAGGTTGGCTGTGGCGGGAGCTCATGCTGAATGAATGTTGTGTTTTATTGTTTTATTTTATTATACTCCACATTTTCTTTTTGTGTTTTGTCTTGCACTCCCTTCCTACAAATTGTAAGCCGCCCTGAGTCCCCTCAGGGAAAAGGGCGGCCTATAAATGTCAAATAAAATGCTAAAAAAAAAAAAAAAAATCCCACATGCGCAGTGCAGCTGGAGGACGGGGATGGGCCACGCCTCCCATGGCGGCCAACCCGATCTTGCACGTACCGGTTGTTAAATTATGTGAATCCCACCCTGCTTACAACCATTTGTTTACTTCAAAGACAGTGGAACTGAAAAAAATGGCTTATAACTAGTCCTCACCTGTACAGCTCTTGTAACATCCCCATGGTTACATGATCAAAATTTGGGTGCTTGCCAACTGACATATATTTATAAGGGTTGCCGTATCCCAGGTGATGTCATTGCAATTTGCAACCTTCCCAACTGGCTTTTGACAAGAAAAACCAATGTGGGGAGCCTTTATGACTATATGATTCACTTAACAACTGCAGTGATTTGCTTAAAAATTATCTTGTTTGGAAACGGAAATTTTGGTCCCAACTGAGGTCATAACTCGAGGACTACTTGTATCTTAAACCTAAAAACTGGATATTAAAATGCTAATAGTAACAAGGCTAAAAAATAAAATACTGACTTTTGCTTTTGTTCTATCTTAAGGCTCTGGAATACATTTCAGTACTTGGGGGAGGATGAAGATTTATAAAATCACACACAGAGTTGCCCCAACAGGAATTGACGAAGGAAACAACTCTCCATAAAGAACAGAACCTAAAAAATGAGCCTGTGGACTAAAATGACAAGAGGTGTAAAAGACATTTCATGTTTCTGGGAACATAGAAAGAGCTTTTGGATCTTGCTGGTGAAAAAGGCAGTGAGCCTTAAGAGAAAGAGAAATAGTGGAACAGGAGATAAGACACTGGATCCCAAAAGAGCAGAGGGGACCCTGCAATGCTCTGCAGGAATACAAGGGGAAGGATCAAATGGCTGATGGCTACAGCTGAGGAAGAAAATATTCATTTATTACATGTATACATCCACCCATCTTGCTGCTGTGATTCTGGGCACTTACAAGTTAAAAAATTATATACATATGAGTAATGTGTGAGTAAGTTGGTCTATGATCATAATAAAAATTATGACTTAATCTGTGGGTAAGGGCAATTTATTTGGTATCTGGCTCAGAATACTTGGTCAATGTTGAACCATTAAATGTGCATTTTGTTTATTATCCCACATGCTTTATTCCTGTTATATTCTGCTCTTTTCCCCTTCTGCAATGATCTTCAACATTATATCCACCAAAACATTTCATAATCAAAATTTAGTAAATTTATGACACACGTTCTAAATCAACACAGTCAACTTCCTTTCTCAACATACAGTATATTTCTCAATGATCTGCTGAAGAGCAAAGTTTTAGCCTGCAAACTCTTTCTCGGCATGAAACCACTTTTCACTTTTCAAATTTTGCTCGCTTTCATATTTCATATCCTTTCAATTACAATACTAAACTTAATTGTTTATATATATTATTGCAGGTAGGATTTGTGTAACAACCAGTATTGGGACTGGAAACTCCATTGCTAAGTAACTCATTCATAAGTAAGACATCACATGACAATGAACTTATAACTTTATTTCTGCCATACTATTGTATTATTATTATTATTATTAATAATAATATTATCCTCACTAGTTTTTAAGCAAGGCATCACAAGACTGAGATTTGTGGTTCTACTGCAGGCTTTCCCATTGTTTCTCTTTGATGGAAGCCAGCTGAGAAATGTGACTAATGTTTTACATACCTTCAAAATATATTTCTTCTACTTCTTCTAATCTTAACTGTCCCTTGCTCCATTTGATTAGATTATTTGCACTTTCTCTTCTTGCTATGCTCATTATAAAATGCATTTTTCTATACTTTCCTTATATTCATATTTTTCATCAATCATATACAGTATCATATGCAGTAAATCTAAAGTTAACAAATCTTAGTTTAGCGACTTCCTGGCATAATGGACAGAATTGCTTCCTCTTCTACTACTTAATGTGCCTGGTTTGTAACTACTAGATAACTGCCTGTGATATTACATCTTCTTTTCTAGTGGTGCTGCAGAGCCCCACAGAAATTTAAACAGATATTCATTGATTGATTGTGCCAATCGGAGAAGCATTTGACTTCAACAACACCTTATCTTTCCTATTAGTCTATTAAGCTAAGGATTTATTTTCTCATCCATAGCGTCTTTCACTATCATTTTATTAAGCATATTTTTTCATACTTCCTATCAGCGTAACTCTACATACTTATAAAAGAACTCTTTTCACTCTGTTCTAAAGAATTATCACAATTTTCCTTATGACCGCTTTCAAATTATTCTTTAGTAGTCTACTTTAGCTGATAACACCTTTTTGTATAGAAGTCACACTTTCTCATCCTACAATTATTCGACTTTTACTCTTGATTATTTTCTTTCATACCCATTTTGCCAAAATTCAGCTTGACACTAAAAAATAATGTTCTGCACTCAGAATCTCTTGCTATATCCTTCATTAACTCTACAGTTTTTCCACTGTAAAATCAAATTAATCATAGCAGATTCATTATCAAGTATACGCATGAATACATTTATATTTAAATCACCTATTTTAAATATAAGTTTTCCTAAACAGATATGCTCCAAATAATTACTACTCATTAATTCTTGTATCTCAGTGGCAGGATTACTTTTTATGGACTCTCTCATCTCAATCCCATCCATCCATCCATTTCTGTCACTTACAGGGTAATTTTGCAACCCCACCTAGATCACATTCATTTGTGATATTGTACTATTTTTGCCAAAGCCCATTCCTAGCTTTTATTATTATCATTGTTGTTATTATTATTGTTATTGTTATTATTTCTATCTTCTGGAGCACAACAATCTGTGAATTTCTTCTTTTACAGCATCCTCAGCAAACTACATTGCATCAATTAATGCTTTCTGAGATACCTGTTAGTCTTTATTTAAATGAATATTTTGTTCGAAACCCACTCCACAAAATCAGATCATATTCATTCAGATATATTACATCCTTAACTTTGGTTTCACAAACATGCAACATAACTATTTTCCTTTCTTTCATTTAATTACTTCATGAGCTATTTTGGGATCTTGCCCATATTCCTCAACTAGTAGGTTACATAATTTACTGTCTATACACTAAGGCCCAGCTTAAAGGAAATATTCATTCAACTTTTATAACAAAACAAATATGATTTAACATCTATAACAGAATCACAGTAAAACAGCAATTGAAATGTAAATTCAAGAGAAACAGAAGCAAGAGGAAAGAATAATATTACCCCTATCAGTTCACGAATCCAAGTGACTTAATCTGGTGATGCAGTAGAGGTCATTTGGATTAAAACCAGAAGTAGAGTAAATAAAAGCAATACTGTTGTTGGCATCTAGTATGATAGATGTGGAGAAGTTGCCTTCCAAAAGCAAATTCCAGATTGTTCAAAGAAGCATGAAATAAGAGTGATAAAGAACTTTATTTACCCAGAAAAGCTATGACAATCATGGTTTTCCTGAAAATTGGTAATTGTCAACTTATTTCTTCAGAAAATGGATGAAGGAAGAATCAGTGAACCTTGACTTAATATAATTAATATGTAAGACTTGGTTGAAGAAATGAAAGTAGCAAGAACAATGGGAGGAACATTACATATTTTAATGCAAATTTCTGACTTCAAGTACTCAACTTCTGAGTGCTTACTAAAGGTTGAATTTAAGCAAAAGAAAAATGGCTGAGAATGATACAGATTCTACTGACCGAAATGCACGTGGCTATTAACAGATATTAGCAACACTTCAACATTTCATTACGGCTGATATATTTAATACACAATGATCAAAATAATTATTTTTGTACAATATGAATGAACTTTGCAATTAAAGAGCAATTAATTAATATGCCCTTCTACTTATTCACAGCCTTGAATTCCAGAATGGTGTGGGAAGTCCTTTAGCAACAGAAGTCTATCCAGGAATCAGATCCTGCAATCTGGAAGGTCTCCTAAATCATCCGAGATATGTAGAAGCAATTTCCAATTAATAACAAAACAATGCTCTTTAATTATTAAATAATATCTAATTTAATAAGATCCAAGTTAAAACACGAGGCTAAAAACCTGGCGACTGTGAGTTTTAGTCCCTTCTTAGGCATGAAAGCCGCTAGTTACTCTGGGCCAGTCATGCTCTCCCAGCCCAACCTCTCTTCACAGGATTGTTGCTGTGGGGAAAATAGGAGGAGGAAGGCATATTAGCTATGTTCACCACCTTGCATCACTTATAAAAATAATAAATGCAATAAATAAATAAATAAAATATTCTGTGTGTGTGCATTTAGCAAGATGAAACAAAGTCCCAAACCTTGTTAAAATTCTTCACATGTAAGGGTGGGAATTCAGCAGATATTTGTACACATTGTTATCGATCAGCATGATATCTGTCTAAATTTAAAGTAAAGATTTCCTTTCAGATGTCAATGTAATGAAAATCAATTAATTTCCTTAATTTTCCAAAGTTGAAAAAGATGAGTTGGCAGTGGGTTATTCGGATACTCTGCAAAGCATAGGGGTTGAACAGCTTTAGCCAACAAATCCAATCCATTCTACTTGTCATTAAAATATTACATTTTAGCTGTTTCAATAAAGTTCTTCATGCAGGCCTTTGGCTGCAAGTATGCATTGGTCACTTTTATTCACAGGAGATGGTGAATTAATGTTTTACCAGATCTCCCTCTGGAGTTCTTGGTTTTCTTTTGGCAATGCCTGTGATTATTAATCAAGTCCCTCTAACATTTTATTGCATTGGATTTTAAAACATTTATGTACAAAAAGCACTTCAATATTCTGGATCCTAATAAGCTTTAATGGGAATCACCCTTGCAACTGAGCACAAATTCTTTTTTCTCCTGGCTACATTGAAAAACAAATTTCTGTACTAATTAACTAAGAAACCATGGTTAACAAAATTCAGACCTGCAAACTGTTAAACCAGTGCCAAATAGTGCAGTTTGTTCTGAAGTAGTTAACTACTGATTTCCAGCTCAAAATAAATAGGAAACTATTGTTAATTGAAGATAACTGATTTGCTTGCTTCCTCACATAAAGGGTAGAATAAAAATCTTATAGGTGCAGCCAAAATATTTTCTACGCCTTTGAACTACTAAAGCAAAACAAGATTGTCTGAATGCAGTTGTGAAGAATAGCTGCATCCAAAACAAATTTCTTCTATATAACCCGGTGTACAAGTATTAAAGAAAAAAACTTACTTACATATACAATTAGTTGAGATACCAAGCTCATGAATTCATACAAAACATGTTCATTTTTGTAAAAGCAAATGATTATGCTTTTGATACACAATCACTTTTAATTTTGAAGAGGAAACTGTATGAAATGTTGCATTTCTGGTCATCTTCTAATTACTCCTTATGATCAAAACATAAAAACAGGAATGAGGGGCTAATATCCCAGATAAAAAGAGATACTTCTCCCTTTCTATAGAGAAGTTGCCATGTTCAGTAATATTCTTATGTCTCTGAGCTTAGCATTCACAAATCCATGGGCTTCTCTCTAGTACATAGATATGATTCATTTTCAAACAGGTCCAAATAGCCTACACACTTTTACCCCAGTTTTGGTTAGTAATGTTTGCAGTGGTGGGATTCAACCCAGTTTACAACTGTTTCACCAAAAATGTGAGTGTGTGTGTGCCTGCGCACACAGCTTCTGCGCATGGCTTCCGCGCATGTCCATGTGCACGACTTCTTCCCTTATAGTAAAGGGAATCAAGGCAGGGCAATCTTCACTTTTTACTTCCCTCCTTCCTGCCTATCCAGACTAAGCTGATATTTGCACAGCATTCCCTGAATTCGTTCTTCAAGGTGATCTCCCTGTTCCTCTAAAGGCACACTCGTTACATTTCTTTCTGGCCATCTCAGGTCTCTGGCATTTCATAAGACAAAGAACCACGGCTATAAATTTGCTCTTATTATGAAGTGGGTAGAACATTTTTCTCACCCACCTCCCCATGTTTCATCCACCTCTTTGCACAATTTTCCTGTTTTTCCACATTTTCTAGACATCTAAAACAAAGCATACCGGCAAGGATCTCACAAGAAATCATAAACTGTTGATTTCTCAGTTTATGTTTTATACAATAATGCACTTACTGAAAAAAGAAATTTCCATTAAATGTTAGATAAAGCTTTTCATTCCAAAACATTCTTTAGATATCACCCTTTGCTCCTAAATTAATGTGAATGACAAAAATGTAGAAAAGATATTCTGAAGACAGGATAATATTTTTTCAGGTTTCACATAGTTGATTATATGCTGAAATGAAAAAACCCAAGTATGAAGCTAATAAAATCAATAAGACACAGCTAAATAGGATTAAACAAGCATATCATAGCAACATGAAGCCTTTATCGGCTTATGCAGTTAATGAATGATAATTACAAATTTTAGGAAGCCTCTTTTACAGCTTATGATAGATGATTCAGGCATTTTCTGGGTCAAAATAGTGAGCAACTGTGATACTAAAATTTGCAATCAAGCTGCAAATATCAAGCAATGCAGTCAGAGGAGGCACTGAAGGCCCCAAATAAATATTCAAATAGGCAAACAAACATACAAGTAAACAGGGCTGCATTAGGCCAAGGGCCATAGTTGCTGACTAGCCATTTTCTGCATGGAATTTGTAACCAGGCTGTATTGGGGGGGGGGGAGCAAGTGTAATGAGAAATCTAGACAAGGTGGCCTCTAATCCTCTCAAGGGTCTTTGCACCCAGTCTGGAACATACAGTGCAAGAGAATTCATGGGGCCCAGTGGAAAGTTTTTCTGAAGGACGTTGGAGAACAACCATGGCATTTCCCCAGGTGCTGCCTAATTATTCTTCCAGAACAGTCCAGATCATGCCAGCTCTTAACTTCAGGTGCTCATTCTGCTTCTGCACCAGCAATTGCCTTGGCTTTCTTGGGCCCAGGGGAGAGGTGGATTTCAGCAACTCCTCCTTTCCAGCTGTGTCCTGTTTAAGAGAAAAGTTTCCCTCAGGCTACTCCTGAACAGCTGGCAACGGCACCGTCTCTCACAAGTCCCTATACAGACACCAAATCCTCCTCCCTAGCATGGATATGAAAAACACCAAAACCAACGGCTGCCACCTGGACGCAACAGGGAAGCACATTGTCATCTTGAATGGTGGTTCCATATCTGAGTAATTCCTGCTGATTGGAAGATTTTTTTTTCTAACACTTTGCTTTTCTATCATTTAAGATAGTTATTCCATCTCTGTCTTTCTTGAACAACACAAAATAGTCTCTGTCTTCTGGTTGACATAATTTCAATTGTTTGAAAGGTGCTATCGTGCTCCACCAGCCTCCTTTGCTCAAGGCTAAACAGGTCTAATTGTTTAATCTCTCCTTTCATCAGAGTTAATTTCTAGCTCCCTTAACCTTCTCACTGCCCATTCTAAACTTCTTCCAGTTTCTCCAAAACTATATTGAACTATGCTCCCTGAACTGAGTATAGTATCCAGTGGGTTCTGAGCAAACAGAATAAAGAAGAATAATTGGTTCCTATGATTCGAAATTATATTTCTATTGCTGCAGCCATGGCATGCTCAGTTTTCAGTCAACTATTATTCAAACGTCTTTTTTAGAAGCACTGTAGCACTGAGTCCCCTTCGGGGAAAAGGGTGGCATATAAATGCAAAAAATTCAATTCAGTTCTATACCTGTGCATTTGACTTTGGTTTTTTAAGAGAATAAACTGTATTGGTAACTAATTTATATTTTGGTTCATAGATTAGCAGAACCACATTAAGTGTTAAAATTTACAATCATGTCATTATGACAGCCAGGCATATATAACCAAAACTTAGAATGTTAATTACACACACACACATACAGATGCACACAATGTCTGTCTGTGTGTGTGTGTGTACATACATACCAGTGGTGGGATACATCTGGTATGGCCCGGTGCGGGCATACCGGTGCCTGCTGGGAGCACCAGTTACCATTCCAGTACAGTGCTCCGGAGGGCCCACCCGTCCACCTGCCCTCCTTACCTGTATTTGAGTGGGCTTATGCGCACAGAGCATATGGTGCCTGCGCAATGCTCCACCGAGCATCTAGAGCATCGTGGGTGGTAAGTACGCATGTGTGCGCTGCACACTTGCTGCATGCATGCTGCACGCATGCATGTGATGGATGCCTGGCCCCATTGCACCGTACCAGTTGCACCAGGATCCAGAACCCACCACTGATACATACATACATACATACATACATACATACATACATACATACATACATATATATAGTAGAATACAGTATCTTGTCTTATATATGGTCTAGCGGTGAAGGCACCAGGCTACAAAGTGTGAGAGCCTGAATCCTAGCCCTGCCTTAGGCATGAAAGGGCGACCCTCTTTGAGCCGTTTCCCTCCCTCCCTCCAATCTGCCTCACCAGGATGTTCTTGTGGGGAAAATAGATTGAGGAAAGAGAATTAGGTATGTTCATCACCTGGTTATTTATAAAAGTAAGAAAGGCGGGATAAAAATAAATTAAGTAATATGTAAACGATGAACTAATAGATAAAAATAGCTAATCATCTTGACAGCAATTATAAGTACAGGGTAGAAGATCAGAAGACCTTTTTTTCTATTTTAATCTATTTTCACCCTTTTTTTCCTCTTTATTTTCTTTCATGGTTTTGTTAAAAAAAAATCTCCAACAAAAATTTCAAAAATTGCTTATGCAAAATATAAAATTACTATCACTAAAATCTATAAGTAAAATTATGATTAATATAAATTATGAAGCTATTAATTCAGAAATACACACACAGAGAGAGAGACAGACACAATTCCAGTAAAACCGAAAAGCTTAAATAGCTAGAAATAATCCAATCAAATACATGTTTATGGGAACAGTCTTTGTCGGTGTGGCAGCTGTAATTGCTGTGAATGAATTACTTTAGCATGGTCAGGGTTTGTGGCATAACAAAATAAGCACCTGAACTTCACCACTGACTATTACCACCCATTTCGGGCCAAATTTATTCACGAAGTAACAGAATTTTGCTGCGTTTAGGGAAGTAAGATAGCCATCTACTCTGTTTCCTTGAAAATAAGACCTCCCTGGATAATAAGCCCAATCGGGCTTTTGAGCGCATGCGCTAAAATAAGCCCTCCCCTGAAAATATTGCAGCCTAGCAGCAGCCATGAGGTGCCCACGCTCGCCTCCTCCTGTGTCTCAAAATAATAAGACAACCCCCCCCCCCCCGAAATAAGGGCAAGCGCTTATTTCGGGGGTCAAAAGAAAATAAGACCCTGTCTTATTTTGGAGAAAACACGGTAGTAAATAGTATATCATGGTGCCCCAGAAATTTGGACATTCATTCATCTGGAGGCCCCTATAGCACAGGCAATAAAATAGGTGATCAGCCATGGTTTCCATGGCACCCCTGAGACAAAGACAAAACAAATATGGTGCAATTTGTTTATATATTTCCCTTCCAAAATCGCTGTGGGGAACACGTTAAAATGGGCTAGAGCTCTTCTACATTTAGGGACTGAGATTTGATATAAATAGAAGGCTGGCTGTAATCTGTTTATAAATAAATCTCAGAGATGAACAGCAGATTCTAATTGACTTTCCATGTCTAAAATCCTTTGTTTTAATGTTATGTTGGTTTGATTTGGCTCAGAGGCAAAATATCATTGTAGGAAAAACCATAAATATTCAATTTTCTTGGGGTAGCTTTTTCCCATGACAACCTGAAATTATCTGCCAAAATTACATGGGCCAGCCCAAGTGGATTATGCAATACTGTTTGCTAATATATTAAAATATTTATTCAAAACCTAGATTCAACCTTACTGATGCCTGCTTCCCCCCAGAAAATGGTGGATGTCTGAAATGCAAGTAATCTGGGAAATCTTTCTTAGAAATTTTGTTTTGATTTAGTTTATTCTCTTAACATAGCCCTGCTGAGTTCCTTACTACAGCTATGTAACTTAATAACTTAATTGCAGCAAGTAAAAACCGTGCACTCTATCCAAAATATAAATTTGGATAGTTAAAGCTAATTTCTGTGCATTTTGAGAGACATAATCCAGATGGGGAACACCCTTAAATATTTGCAGGTTTTAACCTAATCAATGATGTACTTACTTAATACTGGTTTCATTTGGCCCTTTAGAAAAAGGGAATATCTTGATTTTGACAATACTATTTTTTTCTTGCAGAAATAAGTAAGGACTGGTTGCAAACTCTGTTAAGGCAATTAGAATTGCTACACTGATATGTCTTTGGGCTAGTTGAGGTGGATAGATGGCAAGACCACTTAGAGGAGGCACCAATGAATGTGTGTAACATTTAAACTAAAGCCAATACAAATGCTTGTCTAACTCCTCTCCTAATCACAATTGATTTAGTAATTTTCAGTTTTGAGTCATCATGAATATTAAATACTAAAAGCAACAATATATATTGAAGAGTTTCTGGATTTTTGCCATAATTTAGTTTTGAATACTGTCGTCAAATGTAAAGTCAATGAAAGCTGTATGGAGACATAAAGCAGGTCTATTGGCTATGGTCTACCATAACAAAGCCTCATTTAGATTGACTTCCTCTAAAACAAGGCTGGATGAAGAGGCATCCAATAAATTTTGATTCTACCAATTTAATATCTGAGTATTTGTCCTACATTTTGCTAATCTGTCTTGAAAATGAATTGGGTGGCAATTATGATCATTTGTTTTGCTTTTTTTGTTAATGGAATTGACAAGCCTTTCGGAAGCACACCAATTGCCATAAAAACAGAAGTCGGTATCTGGATCCACCAACCCCGATTTCTATTTATTTATTTATATTTTTAATCCTTGTTTTTATAAATAACTCAAGGTAGCAAACACACCTCATTCTCCTTTATTTTCCCAACAATAACAACAACAACCCTGTGAGGTGGGTTGAGCTAAGAGAGTGTGACTGGTCCAAGGTCAACTTCCATGCCTAGAACTAGAACTGTGGACTCACAATCTCCTGGTGTCTACCCTGGTGCTTTAACCACTAGACCAAACTGTCTCTCTATCTAAGACAGTGTTTCTCAACCTTGGCAACTTGAAGATGTCCGGACTTCAACTCTCAGAATTCCCCAGCCAGCATTCGCTGGCTGGGGAATTCTGAGAGTTGAAGTCCGGACATCTTCAAGTTGCCAAGGTTGAGAAACACTGACTAGGACTTCCTAAGAATGAAATTAGAACTGGGGCCTAAACTGCTTGAAAATGTCCTTAATTTCTGAAGATAAAATTGGGAGCCACTGGAGAAAAGAGTTTCATTTCCAGAGAAAGGACTTTAGTGCCTACAGGAGCTATGAGGCCACAGTGGTTAGAACGTAGTCTTGAAGGCTAATTCTGCTGACTGCCAGGGGTTTGATCTTCACTGGCTCCAGGATGACTCACACTTCCATCCTTCCGAGGTCGGTAAAATGAGGACCCAGATTGTTGGGGAAATATGCTGACTCTGTAAACCACTTAGAGCCATGATGTGCGAACCTATGGCATGTGTGCCAGAGGTGGCACGCAGAGCTATCTCTTTGGGCATGTGCCATTGCCACTTGCTCTTCCAGATTCCACATGTGCAGGCATGTGCACCATCCAGCTGGTCTTCATGTGCAGGAATGCCAGAACCAAAGGCGTACTGGGCAGCTGCTCTTCTGGTTTCTGGCGCTCCCACGCAGGTGAAGACAAGATAGCCGGTACGCATGTGCGCTTCGGAACCCAAAAGAGCAACCGCTCTTCCAGTGCGCATTCTGGTTTCGACACTCAGTGCCAAAAAGGTTCACCAACACTGACTTAAGAGAGTGCTATAAAGCACTGTGAAGCTGTATATAAGTCTAAGTGCTATTGCTATATATATATAAGAGCCGAGGTGGCGCAGTGGTTAGGGTGCAGTACTGCAGCCACTTCAGCTGACTGTTATCTGCAGTTCAGCGGTTCTAATCTCACCGGCTCAGGGTTGACTCAGCCTTCCATCCTACAGAGGTGGGTGAAATGAGGACCCAGATTGTTGGGGGTGATATGCTGACTCTGTAAACCACTTAGAGAGGGCTGAAAGCCCTATGAAGCGGTATATAAGTCTAACTGCTATTGCTATTGCTATATCTATCTATCTATCTATCTATCTATCTATCTATCTATCTATCTATCTATCTTCTGTATCTATCTTATCTATTATCTATCCATCCAAGGCTTAAGGTTGACTCAGCCTTCCATCCTTCCGAGGTGGGTGAAATGAGGACCCAGACTGTGGGGGCAATATGCTGACTCTGTAAACCGCTTAGAGAGGGCTGGAAAGACTCTGTGAAGCTGTATATAAGTCTACGTGCTATTGCTATATATATAAAGCAGAAAAACTATTTTCCCAGATACCTGTAGGTATGTAAAAGAATAAAGGAACTACCAACTTACAAAAATTAGAGGGTTCTTTCATGGGTGCCCTCTCAGATACTGCCAGAATTCCTTAATTGCTTTTCTTTTTTCCTTACCAATCAACTGCTTCTATTTTTCTTCAATAACTCAGAGATTGAACACAAAACAGGGTTTTCTTTACATACAGTAGTTTGAAATATCAACTCAGCAGCTTCCTATCATAATGGCACTCAAGATTAAAGTGCACATTGGTATACTTCCTAGTAGTAGAACCTTGTAAAGTGGTTGGCATTGACTGAAACAACTTAATTCTTGTAGTTACCTAATTGAATTGAATTGAATTGAATTGATTTTATTTGTAGGCCGCCCTTTTCCCTGAGGGGACTCAGGGCGGCTCACAGAAACCAGGGAGAGGGGAATACAAAACAATACAATACTAAAACAACAACACATAATAAGATAATACACAACATGCATACAACATTCGGGCGGGGCAATGGTCCTTATCCCCAGGCCTGACGGGCGAGCCAGTTCTTCAAGGCTATGCGGAAGGCCTGGACGGTGGAGAGGGTGCGGATCTCTACGGGGAGCTCGTTCCAAAGGGTCGGGGCCGCTACTGAGAAGGCCCTCCTCCTTGTGGTTGCCAGCCGGCATTGGCTGGCCGATGGGATGCGGAGGAGGCCTAACCTATGAGATCTTATAGGCCGTAGGGAGGTAATTGGCAGAAGGCGGTCTCTCAAGTATCCAGATCCACTGCCATGTAGGGCTTTATGGGTGGTCAATAGCACCTTGAAGCGCATCCGGAGATCGACAGGTAGCCAACGCAGCTCGCGGAGGATAGGTGTAATGCGGGTGAATCGAGGTGCACCCGCGATCACTCGCGCGGCTGCGTTTTGTACTAGCTGAAGTCGCCGGATGCTCTTCAAGGGCAGCCCCATGTAGAGCACATTGCAGTATTCCAGCCTAGAAATCACGAGGGCCCGAGTGACAGTTGTGAGCGCCTCCCGGTTCAGGTAGGGTCGCAACTGGCGCACCAGGCGTACCTGGGCGAATGCCCCCCTGGTCACAGCCGCTATATGATGGTCGAATGACAGCTGTGGATCCAGGAGGACTCCCAGGTTGCGAACCCTCTCTGAGGGGTGTAGAATTTGACCCCCCAGCCTGAGTGTTGGATTAATGGCCGAATTTTTGGGAGGAAAACACAACAGCCACTCGGTCTTTTCTGGGTTGAGCACAAGCTTGTTAATCCTCATCCAGTCCATGACGGCTTCGAGCCCCCGGTCCATTACGTCAACCGCTTCATTGATTTGGCACGGGGCGGACAGATACAATTGAGTATCGTCCGCATATTGATGGTATCTAATCCCGTGCCTACGGATGATCTCTCCCAGCGGTTTCATGTAAATGTTAAATAGTAGGGGGGATAAGACCGAACCCTGCGGCACCCCATATTTTAGGGGCCTTGGGGACGATCTCTGCCCTCCCACTAACACCGACTGCGACCTGTCCGAGAGGTAGGAGGAGAACCACCGTAACACGGTGCCTCCCACTCCCACCTCCCGCAGTCTTCGCAGAAGGATACCATGGTCGATGGTATCGAAAGCCGCTGAGAGGTCAAGGAGGACCAGGATGGAGGGATGTCCTTCATCTCTGGCTCTCCAGAGATCATCCATCAATGCGACCAAGGCGGTTTCAGTGCTGTAACCGGGTCTGAAGCCTGACTGGAAGGGGTCTAGATAGTCTGCTTCCTCCAAGGACCGTTGGAGCTGGAAGGCCACCACCTTCTCAACAACCTTCCCCAAAAAGGGGAGGTTGGAGACCGGGCGGTAGTTATTAAGGACAGCTGGATCTAGGGATGGCTTCTTCAGGAGGGGTCTCACCACCGCCGCCTTCAGTGCGGCGGGGAAGTTCCCCTCCCGAAGGGAGGCGGTTACAACCGCCTGGATCCAGCCTCGTGTCACCTCACTGCTGTTAGAAACCAGCCATGAGGGACACGGATCCAAAGCACAGGTGGAGGAACTCACAGCTCTCATGGCCTTGTCCACATCCCCGGGGGTAACCTCTTGAAACTCAACCCAGAGCTGTTAATGTGGCAACACATGATATACCACACACACACACACACTATTTCTGGCTCTGATATGACTGAGGTGACCATTTAGTGCAGGGGTGTGAAACCCGATTTCACTGAGGGCCACATCAGGGTTGTGTTTGACTTCGGAGGGCCGGGGGACGTGGCTGGGATGGTCTGAGCCATGGTGGGCGTGGCCAGCTCGATGTCTCTCATGTTGGGGGCATATGTAGTGGCCAAGTGGTAAGGCAGGACTTCCCTGAGACCCTCCCTCATTCTCATTATCTCCTTCCTTCCTTCTTTCCTTCTCTTCTTTTTCCTTCCCTCTTCATTCTCCTTTCTTCCTCCTTCCCCTCTTTCCTTACTTTTCCTTCCTTGCTTTCTTTCCATCTTTCCTTATTTTTCTTTGCCTTTCCTCTTTCCCTCTCTCCTTTTGTCTCCCTTCTTGCATGCTCAAGTGCACAGGGGGAAACAAATGTCGTCTCACCTGGTGCTCTGTTTTCGATGGCAGAGGCACCGCGGAGGATCCGGCCCACGAGCCTTGAGTTTGACACCCCTGATTTAGCATGAGCAGAGCCAAGATAATCAGTCACAGTCGTATTATGACAAGACAGTAAGTGCATCCATCAAAGGTCCTCAGAAATAAAGCACTTGGGTTACATATGTCTGTTAAATTTCATGTTGCTACATCCAGCCCATTTTTTCATTTGACTTCTATAGCATTAGCTAATTCCACCCAGTTGTGTGCCATCTGTAAATTTGATAAGCATCATTATAATTTCCTTTTCCCATCCAAGTCTTTAACTAAAGTGGCAAAGAATACAGATCTCTAAGTTAAATAATGTAGCAACTCTTTCTTTCTCTATTTGTTGAAGAGCCATTAATAGGTACTACGTCCTTCAAGGCAAGGACATTGTACTTATCCATTTAAGTACAATGGTACAATTTAAGTGATTGGTGCAATGATCAATTAGCCTATTAATCTGAATGTTCAGAGTACTTTGTTAATATTTTTATGAAATCATGTCATACTACTGCTATAGTATTCCAGCATCTACTAATGATAAAAAATGAAATAAAGTTAGCATGATGAACTTATGGTAATTATTATTTTTAACATATTTATAGCTTTGTGGTCTACTCTGGAATCTTTGGTGTCAGACTGACTGGACTGTAATTCTTTAAAGAAAAAAACTACCTACTTGCCTGCCTGCCTGCCTGCCTGCCTGCCTGCCTGCCTGCCTGCCTACCTACCTACCTACCTACCTACCTACCTACCTACCTTTCTTTCTTTCTTGATATGCAAAACATTTTCTTTCCTCTGGTCATCTGGCACTTTATTCAGCAAGATTCACGACAATACTCTGTGAGATTATTTGGCAAGATCATCAGCAAGTTGCTTCAGTACCAGGGGAGGGTTTCTGCCGGTCTGGTACACGTGTACCCGTTCACCAAATTTAGCGTGCTTTTCAGTACCCTTAGTTCGGTGGCACCATACTGGAACGCTCCGTCCCCTGGCCTCCCCCCCTCACTTCTCATCCAAGAAGCTTCTTGGGTTGTGATGGCGGTGTGTGTGTCTGTGTGTGTGTTGAGGAGGAGGAAGGATAGGTACTGACTGAGGCTGGAAGGTAGGGGAAAGATTTTTTGCAGGACTGGGGGTGGTGGTGGGGAATGGAAGGATTGTATATATTTTTTTGCAGTTATCTGGTTGTTCACTATCTCTCTCTGAGAGCTGTTGAAGCCACTTGGGAGTTGATCTGTGCTCTCAGGATCTCCTGAATCAAATTGTGGAATCTTCTTGGAACTGCTACAAGGGGTGCATTGTAGACTAGACATAGGTGGTGTCTTATTCCTCCCCTTCTGTTAAGAGAGGGCTGAAGAGACCTGGTCTGTCCCGAACCTTTGAAGCTGGTGGGGCTGGATAAAAGTCAAAACCTGAGTTTGATGCTGGCCTAGAGGTTTTTGTTGGAATCCTGCTTTAAGTTTTGGAGAAAGACTTAATTCACCCTAAACTTGTGACTGCTTTAGAGTGATTTAGAAAGAAAGAAAGGAAGGAAGGAAGGAAGGAAGGAAGGAAGCAAGCAAGCAAGCAAGCAAGCAAGCAAGCAAGGAAGCAAAAGAGAGAGAGAGAGAGAAAGAAAGAGATGGAGAAAGAGAGAAAGAAAAAGAGAAAGAAAGAAAGAAGGAAGGAGGGAGAGAAGGGAGAAAGAAAGAAAGTGAGAGAGATACGCACAAGAAAGAAATGAAGGAAGGGAAGGAGAGTAAGAGAAAAAAGAGAGAGAGAGACAAAGAGAGAGAGAGAAAGAAAGAGAAAGAGAAAGAGAAATAAGGAAAGAGAAAGAAAGAAAGAAAAAAGAAAGAAAAAAGAAAGAAAGAAAAAAGAAAGAAAGAAAGAAAGAAAGAAAGAAAGAAAGAAAGAAAGAAAGAAAGAAAGAAAGAAAGAAAGAAAATGTATGACCACAATTGAGCCTAAAATTTTGGTTGCTAAGCAAGTTCATCGTTAAGTGAGTTTCATCACATTTTCCAAGTTGGCCATGCCCACCTGGTCACATGACTGCCAAGCCACTCCCACAAAACAGGCCACACCTACAGAATAAGTTCTAAAAAAATTTGAAACCCACTACTGTTCAGTACCCTAAGATACAATTCACCCAGTCCTGGAAATACAGACCCAGCATCTTCCTTGACTTTATTTTTTGTCCAACTCGTCTTCAATCTTGCTCCTTCAGAGGCTCCTCATGGAACCTATATCCTCTTCTCCCAAAGGCCAGTCTAAGGTTAGAGCTGAATACCTCCATGCTTTCTTTGTTACTTATCAGCGTTATCCATATTCATCATTTATTATAATCTTTCAGCTTCCTTTTATTATGGGCGTATTTGAATAAGTGTCAGCCCTGAAGCAATCTTGGGAGCATCCTCAGGGCTACCACAGCCAGGCCTGTTGAAGCTGTGGCTCCTGAGGGGGAAGAGAGAGAGACAGCTGGGGGGGATGTGTAGCCAAAATTACATTCTTTCCCGTGGGATCCAAGGATGCCCCACCAGGTGTTGGAGGGGGCGAGGACCAGAGCCAGCTGGGGATGAGACGGTGACCTGATTGGGCCACGACCTGGGGGGCAAGAACTTGGGGTTTTGATTTGGGTGGGGGAAACTATGGGTTATTCAGAGTCGGGTTTTCACCAGCTGTGCCAATATGATATTCCTAATAAATGTGTTTATTTGAGGAAATTCTAGGCCTCAGAGTTTGGATTGCTTTGGGTCTGTTACTTGGATCTCTGACAATCAGCTCTTTTCCTTATCCTTAGAATCAGCTTCATTGTCCTCATTCTGAGCCTTTAGCATTTCTCTACAATTATAGATGGCCATTATGCCTGCTCCTAGGTCCCCATTTCTACCTTCTATGCCAACTTTTCTTTTTCAGATTTTTACTAATGTGTGTCTGAGTCTGTGTGAACACATTGGGCTTTCAGTTGTTTCTGTGTTTGTTTCCTTCATTGAAGTAATTTGCATTGTGGTCTTAGTAGCCTTTTCTTAGCAACTTCTGCCATTTTCAGCTACTTTTCAAATTAATAATTCTTGCCATGAATTTACATATTAATTGTTCTGGGCTTATTAAAATCTTCTTTCTCCAAATTCTAGATATATTGTTCAATTACATGCACCTTTGATTTCCCTTAAAAACAACAACTCAAAAAAAAATCCTATGGTCACTTTTTCCCACAAAGCCTGCTACTTCTACCCCCTCAATTAAAATTTTAGTGCCGGTTTATTTGTTTGTTCATTCAATTTATATAGCTGCCAACGTCAAATATGAGACTTTGGGAGATTGACACCAGTAATAATAATACAAAAAAATAACCAAAATAATAACAACTTTAAAAGACATTAAAACTATTAAAAAACATAAATCTGCAGAAAGGTGTGATTCATCTAACTAGAATTCTGCAGGCTCCACACCGTTACCATCAGATCCCCAGGCACAATGGATACAATGGATAATTGTATTATCAACATTAATAGTGTGTTAAAGTATATTGTGAATTTAAAATATTAAGGATTAGAAATTGTGGGGATTTTGAGATACATTCCCAGGATTAATTAAATATTGTTAATATTTGGCTTTATTAGTAATCCTACACATTTGGAATATTGAAGTTATGACGGAATAAGGAGTAATTCTTAAAATATGAAATATTTGTAATTTAGTAGGGGATAACAAATACATGGCGCAAAGAAATGTTATGTTTAAATGAATTAATGGGGGAAATGATAAAGAATTATAAAGAGAGAATAGAATTGTTGAAGTTGGAAGATTAGGATTATACATATTTATTTGTATTATTATTGTTAGCGTTGTTTAAAAAAGTCAATGCACTGTCCACAAAATATGTATGATGGGGGGAAAAACTGCAAATAAAACATGTTTTTTTTTAAAAGATCAGGGCCCATTGGCCCTCAGAGGTGAGGATGTTCCAAAGAGTAGGTGCCATAACTGAAAAAGCTCTCCTCCTGAGTTTCGTTCGTGGCCACAACCTGTAATATCTCACGGAACAAAGAAACCTGATGCATTTCTGTCTTCCGCCAACTTTTGAAGGAGAAATATTCAAGCAACATAACTCAGGATGTTACTAGAAGTGCCACACTTGTACAGTTTGTTTCCCAACATATGTCAGGCTAATTAAGGCTCCCCACTGATATCACAGAATTGCTGAATTCATTCAGTAGAAATTCCGAGCAGATGAAGATAGTTTGAACACAGAGTGCGATCCCCTCTCGACTATTACTAACAAACCATACATTTCAATTGCTGTGCTGTAATTATGAGAGCAAACCCACCAGATCACCTGTTAAATCATGTCTGCTTTCCTGCATCAACAATACAAGCCCATTATTTATCTTCCAAATTCTACTGTTTAGTCTGATAAACATACTTTGTTGGTTGAAATGTGGCCATTCACTATTCCGATCTCCCCCCCCCCACTGCATCCCTACAAGCATGCTTCCAATTCCAGGGTATTTTCCAGCTGTGAAGCAAATATCTCACAAGCATTGCAAGTCCCGAGTGCACAGTCCTGCAACATGCCTCATCATGTATCCATCATATGGAAGGCTTTTTTTCTCTCATTTCCTTATCTGGTACTCAGCTTAGCCGGGTCACACTATTATTTAGGGGTTGACACCCAGTGGTGGGATTCAATTTTATTTACTACCGGTTCTGTAGGCGTGGCGTAGCTTGGTGGGCGTGGCAGGGGAAGGACACTGTAAAATCTCCATTCCCTCCCCACTCCAGGGGAAGGTTACTGCAGAATCCCCATTCCCTTGAGATCAGCTGGGACTCAGGAGGCAGAGAAGAGATGGGGGCGGGGCCAGCCAGAGTGGTATTTACCGGTTCTCTGGACTACTCAAAATTTCCTCTATCGGTTCTCCAGAACTGGTCAGAACTTGCTGAATCCCACCTATGGGTTGACCTCAATTATCCTTTAACTTCCTCTGCAAACTCCTAATAGTTCTCTCTGATCATTCCTTCAGTGAGTTTTTTCCATGAAAATTGACTACATTATATTCTTTCTATAAGGTTTACTTAGTAGAAAATAGTTAATTCATTCGCACCCAATGAATGGTACTCAGGATACACTCCTTGTAACTGTTCAGGTGGTTATCTTTTCACTCCTGAACTAACTGAACAAAGGTTCTTGCCAAAACATTGGTGTGGGTTTTTTTGTCACTCTTCCTTCCTTCCTTCCTTCCTTCCTTCCTTCCTCCCTCCCTCCCTCCCTCCCTCCCTCCCTCCCTTCCTTCCTTTTCTTTTACTTTCTGCTCACTCCCTCTCATGAAACTCTACTTCTGTTCTTCCTTAATTGCTATAACATATGCAAATTAGAAACAGGTATTTGTGTATATATCTTAAATGAGGAAACATAATTATTTGGTTGTATCATAGGATGCCTGGTTATAGAATGTGATATTATAGAAAATAATTTCCCTTACTATAGGCTTTTTAAAATCTATCAAACTGTCACTTAATTTTCTTAAACATGCTAAAAATAACCAAAAGAAATGTCAATCAAGTTTTGTGCATATTTTCACAGTTGTTGCCCCATGCACTCATTGGCTGTGCTGGTTTAGGCTGCCTGGAGCTGCACAATGATTAGCAAAAACAAAATTGTCCTAGATTTTCTATTTTAATTGACTTATGAGGTAAGACAGAAAGTAACTGACTCCAATTCTAATCCAAACACCGTGATATGTATAATTTAAGTTTCCTGTTAAAATTCCATAGCTGTTAGTAACTTTCAGGACAGTGATAAAATGCTTTAGGAAAATCAATTTCGTAGTTTATATTAAACCTATAAGTTCTTTTTCTGTGTCTTGACAACATCAAGTAACAATGGACACAGGACATACTTTGCCCAATGGATTATCCAGTTCTGTGCTATGAATGGATCACACTATTCACAGTATCAAATTTAATTTGATTTTTTCACTGTCTCCCACAATTTCTGATATGCCCTCTCACATGAAAAAGCTGCTGATACACGTTTTCTCATCTGTTAATGTTGAATTAATTTCAATTATTTGTACTTTTCAAAAACAACAAAATGAATAGAAAGATGATTCATCCTAATAATCTAAAGGATGAGTCCATTCCATTCAAAGGAAGAATCTACATAATTATTAAATTATGCTTATTTATTTCTCTTATTATTTTTTATATTGAAGACAGTTATATTTTCTTCCTAGAATTTTAGCCTTGATTCTTCACAGAACCATAGCGATATCTCCAGTTTGGGAAGAACTCATAACAAACATGGTATCAATTCCCACCACCAACCTGGAATCCAATTCATGTTGACTAAATAACATCAAGGTGCAGCAAATAGAATGTCCAAGATTTTATTTTATTCTTCCCCCACCCTCACCATATCCCACCCCCCGGCATCCCTTTGGCTGAGCATGGTGGGCCCAGAACTGATCTCCCTCCTCCGCTGTCGGCCTTAGTTGTTCAGCCAGGTGAGGAGTGGCTGGGAGGGAGGGGAAAGGGATGCCCACCTGAAGGCCACTGCCCACTAAGAGGCCACCCTGGTAGGCCGCCACAGTGCCAGCAGCAGTTTGTGGATCATGGCGCCATGCTGGGATCGGGCCTGAGCCCCTCTTTGCAAGACCCCCAACGATAATAGACAAGTTGTCTATTAAGGAGCTTTGCCAAGGTCTCGCTCACCACCTGCTGAGGTGCTTGGTGATGGATGGGGTCCTTCAGGCACTTAGCTTGGGCACCTATTTAGTAGCTGCAACCCCTCCTCCTGAGTGCCTCGTCAGAGCAGCCATGGGGTTTTGCCGCACGGACGTTGATAGTTTGGAGGGGAGGGAGAGCACCAAGATGCCGAAATGGCCTCAGGCGAGGCTGGGCAAGGCGATCAGTGGCTGGGAGTGGGAGGAGCGAGCTGCAAGGCGGGCCCCAGTGTGGTGATCCAGCTGGTTCGCTGAACTGCACACAACATTAACAACTGGTTTGGCCAAACCAATGTAAACCAGCTGAATCCCACCACTGCCTGTAGTTTGCAGGACATAGGCAGCTGCTTTACTAAGCAACTAAAAAGAAATATAAATATCCTACATACACTATGTAAACTTTCTAATATTTCTATATTTAGGTAGAGGCCATTTCAGTTCTAGTTGCCAATTATATATGTTTTGCATATCAACAAAACATAAATGAATTTCCAGCTCATTTGCTTCCATGTGTACATGAACTTACATCTACAGTATTTGCATTTCAGCTTAAGTCTGAAATGAACAGCAGTACGCTTGATACAATGATGAATGTTTCATTAATGCCAGGGTTTGATTCTTTTGTTAAGTGAAATGTTTAAACTGAACAACCTATCATATTCACATTGAATATGATATATATTATATCATATATATTTAGTGTCACAACCCTTGGTAAGCCCCAATTATGGGAGGAAGCTAACTGCTTCCATCATCTGTCAATCGGCTCGTCACAAGAGTCCATCACGACAGAAACCCAATATTTTTACTGTTGCCTTTGTTATATTTGTGTTATATTTGTGCTGATTTTATTTATTTATTTATTTATTGTGCCTTTATTTATTTATCAGCACAAATATAACACACACACACACACACACATATATTATTTGCTGTTATTCTAGTTTTGGTGAGTATGAAAACAGAAAGCAATTAATTTTTCATTTTAAAAAGAAGTTTTGAAAATACTTGAAAAAGACTCAACTGTTGGCAATGAAGTTGATTAAATTTTCTACCAAATTATAGCTTGGCATTATGAGAACTACTTTCTAGTTTGCAATTTTTCTCTTTTACCTACATGATAGCAAAGTCCCAGACTTCTGAATTTTAAAAAACAATAACTGTTTCCCATCTTTTAAGAAAATGTTCTGTGAAAATGATCTGTTGCCTTTCATTCTCAATCATGGTGCATGTCAATCATTGCTAGGACTATTCATTGTTTTGAGTTTTGAAAGCAATAAATACTTTTCTTACAACATGGTCAAAACAATATTTGACGTTGAATAATTAATTGCTTCACATTATGGTTTCTAGAAAGACTAGAACATTTTTTTAAAAAAGAAATTCAAAAACAAATCTGGAATTTATCCAGGGGAAAATAATTGATCTGTTTTGCCCATTTTACAGGCCCCCTTGGTTGTAGGTTTTTGGGTGGCAGGAGGCCTTCCACTCTTCTTACATTGTTCCTTCATCTGCCGTATATGGTTGTCAAGACCCGCTCTTGGCTATCTCAGTTAAGAGCCTGGTCTGGAGGCTCAACGATAAGGATGCAGATTTCATTAATGACATGTTTAGTTTATTTATGTTCCTTTTGAGAATTTAAGTTCAGTTTTTATGGAATATTTAGCAATTAGATAAACTTTGCAGCATTGAGTTAAATGAAGTGAAAAAGTAAATGAACTATCTAGTTCAGTGTTTCTCAACCTTGGCAACTTGAAGATGTCCGGACTTCAACTCCCAGAATTCCCCAGCCAGCAAATGCTGGCTGGGGAATTCTGGGAGTTGAAGTCCGGACATCTTCAAGTTGCCAAGGTTGAGAAACACTGATCTAGTTGGATGTTGTATATGCTTGACAAATTAAATCTCTACGTTGGGATCCAAATGTATCCTAAAAATAAGGGAAGTTAGCACAGTGCTGTAAAACTCTGGACATCTTGTGCAGGAGACGGTTGCTGCTGGCATTATTGCTAGTTTGGCGCACACACAATTTTGTGATTTAAGTGAGTTTTTCCTCCATTTTGTGATTTTCCTCGCCATCCTTGTTAAATGATGTTCAGTAGTAATAAATAAATAGAGGGAAATTGTATCTTATTGAGGCCTTTGAGGCAAGCAGCCGGGAGGCAGGGCTGGGCGTGGTGCAACTTCCTACGAGCTTCCCCATAGCTTGGTTGTGGGAAGCCAACAAGGAATTTCTTCAAGCCCATTAAGAACAGCTGCAGGGATTGCTAAGTGATGTGTTCATGCTTAGTGATAGAAAGTCTAGTGCTAATTGCTGACATAAGTCAAGGATTATCTGTAAAATTCCTTCTGCTTGTCCATCTAAGTGTTATGTGTAAGAACCAGAGGAGGGTTCCTACTGGTTCGATCGGGTTCCCCCAAATAGGTAATAGAAATCTGGTGTACCTTTCCGAACCGGTAGTAATGGCAGCCTGGCCATGCCCCCAAACCGGTTCATCTTGGGTTTTGCTTCTGCCCATGTGCAGAGCAATTTTTATTTTTATTGCACTGGTTGGCCACGCCCACCCACCCACTCCTACACTCGCCCTGCCTCACCTGTAGATCTGGGTACTTGAGAGACCGCCTGCTGCCAATTACCTCCCACTAGATCTCACAGACCCATTAGATCTCACAGGGTTGGCCTCCTCCGGGTGCCATCTACCAGCCAATGCCACCTGGCTACTACCCGGGGGAGGGCCTTCTCTGTGGCAGCTCCGGCCCTCTGGAATGAACTCCCCGCAGGGATTCGGACCCTCACCTCTCTCCAGGCCTTCTGGAAAGCCATCAAAACCTGGCTTTGCCAGCAGGCCTGAGATTGATGAGTTCCCCTCCCCTCTCGACTTGTATGGTTGTGTGATTCTTGGTTATTTTAATTACTTGTATTCTGTTTTATGTTCCCCTTCTTTTCCCCCTTGAATTGTTCGCCGCCCTGAGTCCTCCCAGAGAAGGGCGGCATACAAATAATAAAATACAAATACAAATACTTTGCCATGTTCATCCACAGAACTGCTTCCTCCTGGCTCCTGTCTAAACACAGGTAAGCAGCATTCACGCTAGCCTAGCCCCCCCACTCCCCACTGACTGCAACCCGGGCCCCATCTGGTCAATTGAGTGGCCAGCAGGAAAAGTGGCAAGCTCGGACTTGTCCTCCACCTCCCACTCCCTCTGATTTCTCCCCTGCCACACTCGCCTTGCATCGCGGCAAGCGGTGTGTGTATGTCTGTGTGTAGAAGAGGGGCTGGATGAGAAAGATCAGATGGGGAGGTGGAACAAAAGAGCCAAGCTTCAATATCTTGCCTGAAGAAACATCTACATTGGCTTTGAGGAAATGTGGGGAGGGGGCATGCAGCGTTCTGCACTGTAGAAGCAGAGGCGGCCGGGAGGGGGCATATGTGGGGCAAAATGGGAGGTGCTCTGCCAGCAGAGGCTCCATGTGGAAGGTGAGGGCGCAGTGGTGGGGGAGGCTGTCCATTCCCCAAGATGACTCTCAGAGGAAGGAGGCAGAGATGTCGGCCCAGGGTTCACTTCCCTTACCACTCGCCGCCACCCACCAGCCCACCACTTTCCTGGGAAGGGCCTCGGGAGGCTTTGCTGAGCCGTCCCAGAGCTGCACAGAGGCTTCCCCGCTGGGAAACCCAACCTGCCACTACTACGAGGCTCAGTCCAGGTCTTCCGAGGCTTTTAGCCATGGACCTCATCCAACGGGCAGCCTTTTCAGGAGCCTCACCTCACCCAGCTCACTTCTGAAGTTAGGAAGTGGCACTTTGCCCCCGGGATGCTGCAGAAGCCTAGGCACGAAGACCCCTGACGCCCATTCCTTCAAGCGAGGGTCCCTTCAAGTAGCGCTCAAACTGGCCACAGGGTGGGCACGGGGTTCCGACCATCTCCCACCCCAGGGAGCTCTCCACCACCCTACCGACCTGGGGATGATCCCAGTTCTGCTGGGTGACCGCTCCTTCATGCCCCATTGCCAGCTGCAGTAGGCCCTTGGGCGACCCCCACTTTCTCCTGCCACCCCTTCCCAGGCGGGAGACCCTCCAGGGCAGCCCCATCACTCTCACCGTGCCCGGGTGGGTGCTGGGTCAGTCAGCCCGCACACCACCATCATGTGACTTCTCCGGCCAGAGCAGAGGGAAAGGTGAGAAGGGGAGGGCGCACCTAGCCCCTTGTTGTGTTTCCAGTGTTTATCCAGACATCATTTTACTGCTTCTTTCCAGACCCAAAATAATATACTGATTTTAGCCTGTCAGAAATTAACTCACTAAAATCATCTCCTATGTAAATATGATCATTAAGACCCATGTCCACGCTCTCTAGCCTGACAATGAAATGTTCTAAATTAATAGATAATAATTATATTAGTAGCCCCCTGCAGCTGAAATTCATCCCAGAAATCTGTAATGTTATTAATATTAGTTCATTTAATCATTTGTAAAACATTTTTATTTTAATCTATATTTTATTAATTCATTATCAAGAAGTATTTTCAACAGGTATTGTAAATCCAATGCAACAAGGCAGAAAACCTGAAGTCATATTTATTTTCCTATTCTCAAAAGTTCACAGGAAGGGTGACTGTAGACATGAAAGAAACAGACATCTGCTACTCGGGAAGAAGATCATGACAAAATATTAAAGTACTGTACATCATACTGAAAAAAGGTACATATTATCAAGGCCATGATTTTCCCATTTGTAATTTATGATTACACTCCCGAATTGGGCTTTTTAGCCACACCAGTTGCTGCGTTAGGACCTCTTTCCAGAGCACGATACCATCGTCTTTTGAGGCTGAAGGACGGCAATGCAATTTATGGTTGTGAAATCTGGACTAGTAGAACGACTGAATGAAATAAAAATAATGCCTTCCAATTATTGTACTGGAAAACATGGCTGAGATACCATAAGAAGAAGAAAGTACTGAATAAAAAAAAATTCTACACATAAGATTGCTGGCTATTAGTTTTAAAAATAGAACTGAAGGTTTGCTTAACCAATGTTAAGCCACGAATAAACTTAGCAGACCCCTGATGGTTGGAAAAAATCAAAGGCAATCAAAACAGGCCAAAAGACAGGATAGTAAGATATCAGCACTGATGGAACATAAACTTACAAAAATTCAAAGAACAATTATTGTTCTGAGCTAGTTTGGTCTAGCAGTGAAGGCGCTGGGCTGGAAAACAGGAGACCTTGAGTTCAAGTCCCATCTTAGCCATGAAAGCCAGATGAGTAACTTTGGGCAAATCATTCTCTCAGCCCAACCCCTCTCCCCCCCCCCCCCAATGTGGTGGTTATGGTGGAGAAAAGAAGAGGAGGGCTGTTTGTTGGATATGTTTGCAGCCTTGAGTTGTTTTTAAAAATCATAAAGATAAAAATAAGATAAGATGAGATATAGTTATTATGCCCTGAAAGAGAATATTTAATTAATAAGTAAACACATTACTGGCTTCGCCAATCCTCCAAAACCAGACATTGTCCTAGGAATTCAGAAGAAAAATAAAATAAAATATAAATTTTAAAAAACCTAAATGTAACTGGAAAACAAACTGTATTTCAGTATGAGATGATTATTGATTTCTTAATGGATTACTACCGGACAAAATTTACACTCTTCCCAAAAGCATCAATCTTGGGATTATAATTATAACCCTCTCTGAACATGTTAAGCAGCCTTGAGTGAAATAAATACAAAAAACAACAACAAGAAAACATAGATTGTTATCTGTCGGGAAATGGCTCAATATTCTATTTCTTTGGCCTCAACCGCATTACAGCAACACTTTAAAACATATGCTATTATAGATAAAAGCTGAAACATATAGCTTGAAAACAGTTACATTAAGATAATGGCTAAAGATTTTAGGAAGACAGCAAGGGTTAGGGAAGAACGGCACATAAATAGGATTGCTCCTATTCTAGTGTACTCCGTCTTACAAATGCACAATTTTCATCCTGCAGTAGTGGCTCTTGATGCCACAGAGATGCCAAGTACAAAGTTTTCCATTAATTTCAACTGGAATTGGCACCATTGTTCAGACAACCAGCCAATCTAAATAATTCAGAACATATTATCACAGCACTCTATCTTTAATCATGTTTTATCACATCAAACCATTATTTGTATCTAAAACCGAGTTAAAAATATAAAGAGAAATTCAAATGGTTCCTTTTTATTTATTTTTTAAAGGGAAAATGCTGATTTTGCAAAAGTATGGATATTTTGTTCCAATTGGTTTATCATTTTATTATCCAATAAAATGTTATTTCATTCAATTCAGCAAGAGCCAAGGTGGCGCAGTGGTTAAATGCAGCACTGCAGGCTACTGCTAGATCAGCAGGTCAGCGGTTCAAATCTCACCGGCTCAGGGTTGACTCAGCCTTCCATCCTTCCGAGGTGGGTAAAATGAGGACCCAGATTGTAGGGGGCAATATGCTGACTCTCTGTAAACCGCTTAGAGAGGCCTGAAAGGCCTATGAAGCGGTATATAAGTCTACTGCTATAATTATCTGTTGAAGACACAGACTTCAACAGACAATTAGAACTTCAGAAAAAACAATGGCTACCAATCTGCCCTCATCTGAGGACCTGTATACTGCACAAATCAAAAAGAGGGCTGTGAAAATATTTACAGATCCCTCACATCCTGGACATAAACTGTTTCAACTTCTGTCCTTAAAATGACACCATAGGGCACACGAGAACAACTGGACACCAGGACAGTTTTTTCCCCAAATGCCATCACTCTGCTAAACAACGAATTCCCACAACACTGCCAAACTATTTACTAAGACTGTATTACCATTATTCTTCTCATCCTTCCTAATACCTGTCTCCTCCTACTTATGACAATAACCTTACTGCTTGTATCTCTACTATTTATATTGTTTTTATTTGTTTCCAAGTATGATTTGATTGCTTATTTAGTAACCTATGACTATCACTAAGTGTTGCATCTTATTATTTTTGTATGTAAAAATGCATTTTTTCTCTTTTTATGTACATTGAGAGTGTATGCACCAAAGAGAAATTCCTTGTGTGTCCCATTCGCACTTGGCCAATAAAGAATTCTTTTCTTTTCTTTTTTCTTCTCTTCTCTTCTGTTCATGAGTTAGACAGCTGTACTGTTGGAATTCCAATATTTAGGAGTGAAAAAATACGTATAGCTCCAATAATCTTTATCATCTCTATATCTATCTATTATCTACCCTGTTTCCCCAAAAATAAGACCTCCCCAGGTAATAGGCCCAATTGGGCTTTTGAGCGCATGCGCTAAAATAAGCTCCCCCAAAAAATAAGCCCTCCCCCAAAATATTGCAACACAGCAGCAGCCATGAGGTGACCACGCTTGCCTCCTCCTGCATCTCAAAAATAATAAGACCTCCCCGAAGGTAAGGCCAAGTGCTTATTTCGGAGGTCAAAAGAAAATAAGATCCTGTCTTATTTTTGGGGAAACATGGTATCTATATCTATCTATCTATCTATCTATCTATCTATCTATCTATCTATCTATCTATCTATCTATCTATCTATCTATCATGTATAATGTTCCTCTGCTTCTGCTAATTTCAGCCTCTGGACTGCAAGATGCAATGCTGCTGATTTGATTTGGAAGCATCAATCCCATGATTTACAAACAGATTTACAAACTAAACTTACAGACTCTTTATAATGATAGATTTCCAGTGTTAGGGGACATGACACAAGTTGTGACCACTGAAGCAACTTTTAGAAGGCAGCTTTGAAACCACCTCAATGTGAAGGGGACAGGCTTGGTTGATAAAATCCAGTCACCTGTAAATAATATATTCAGCAGGGTGACAATGAGAGATGGTGTGCTGGCAGGTTGATGATTCCTGTTCCTATCAACATGACAGTGTCTTGAGAAACTCAACATTCAGAGAAAAAAGCTCTTTATACGGTCACTTTCCCCACTACAGGTAATGCCCGAGTTCTAACAGTTCACTTAGTGATCATTTTAAGTTATGCTCAAACGCTTTTCGCCAGGACGGAGACTGGAAACTTCATCTGCATGCAACGAATCTGTTTTCAAGCCACACGTAGGCACTCAAACGCTTTTCACCAGGACAGAGACCGGAAGCTTCTGGGGCCATGGTGTCACCCAGCTTCAGGCATCCACCCACTTTTACTGGGAACGGGTGCCTGAAGTCCTGCGAGATCAGGGCACCCAAAAGGTTCCAGTCTCCTGGGGAAAAGTCTTTGCACACCAACAAGAGGCTTGAAACAATGTGAGTTCACTGCCCCAAAGCCTCACTTTGGTGTGCAAACGCTTTTCCAGGCCAAGCCTTTGCAGGAGACTCACCGAGGCTGCTCCAGTCAGGGAAGCTTCGCAGGGGGCGCACCCATCCTGCGCTTCCTCCTTACTCTTACCAGGAGCAGGCAAAGAAACGGTGAGGTTGGAGAGGAGGCAGCGCGGGAGATCTTCGAAAGGTAAGACTACCTGGCACGGCAGGCTGGGGGGGGGGGGAAGCAATTGAATGAGGTATCTATGGGTTGGGGGAAGCTGTGGGTGCTCTGATGTAAGTGGCCTTTTCCATCACTAGCCCCCCCCCCTTGGCCCTCCACACCCTGAGGTACCTCACGTTAACAACCTGGACATTCGGTTAGTGAATGCGTAGCCGAAAAGAGGGAGGGATTGCGGTCAAGTGACGTGATTCATTCCTATGAATCCTCGGATTATGAATATAATTGGAAGGCTCAATTACATTCGTACCTTCAGAACTACTAGTATTAGCAGCTTCAACAGAACTTTCAAATGGTAGTCATCTACCGAGGTGGCTCTGCAGTGGTTAAATGCAGCACTGCAGGCCGCTTCAGCTGACTGCAGTTCAGCAGTTCGGCTGTTCAAATCTCACCGGCTCAAGGTTGACTCAGCCTTCCGTCCTTCCGAGGTGGGTGAAATGAGGACCCAGATTGTTGTTGGGGGTGATATGCTGACTCTGTAAACCGCTTAGAGAGGGCTGAAAGCCCTATGAAGCGGTATATAAGTCTAACTGCTATTGCTATTGCTATCTATCTACATATCTATCTATCTATCTATCTATCATCTATCTATCTTCTATATCTATCTTATCTATTATCTATCCATCCAAGGCTCAGGGTTGACTCAGCCTTCCATCCTTCCGAGGTGGGTGAAATGAGGACCCGGATTGTTGTTGGGGGCGATATGCTGACTCTGTAAACCGCTTAGAGAGGGCTGAAAGCCCTATGAAGCGGTATATAAGTCGAACTGCTATTGCTATCTTAATACTTTTTTCTGTTATATTCCTAGTTGTTTGGAAGACAGCACAAAATATCAGTTGATAGAACAATTTTATTTATAACAAAACAATCCATGAGGACATATCTTACTAACCTTGTCATAATAGTTAACTTAGATTCATGGCTAAATAATAGACAACAGATTGTTTTTGCTTTATTGTGTTGTAAAATCCCAGCCAGTAATTAATTTAATGACTATAGTTACACATTCTTCATGAATAAAAGGAAAAAGTAATCACACAATTCTATCTATACTTACTGCAAGGTAAGTCAAATGGTGTTTGCTTAATTCTTATTAAGAGATGACAATAGTTGCTTAAAAATCACAATAAATAGAACAAAATGTATGACAGCACTAAATTGTACAATAAAGCTTTTCCTTCAAGTGCAATTATGAAACCAGCAGCTCAAGCTTCATCACTTTACAGAATGGTTTGCTGAATGATTTGTCTGACTCAAAATCTGCACCTTTACTCACAAAATGAATGAAGATAATGTAGACTGCATTCATTGAACCTGAATCTTTGCATTATCAGAGCTCACTCAAAAAAAATGCACCATCAGAAACTATAAGATTTTTTGTTTGCTTGTTTTCTAAACATAAAAAGTGACTAATGTACTCAAACAGCAAAAATCACATGCCAGCAAAATAGCATAAGGACATGTGATGCAAGACCAAAAAATTAAATCCATATACAATATTTCTGTTCCAGAATATAGTTGTACAGACATAATTTATAAGCAATTAGTTTGTTAATATATTTTAAGAATGGAGGGAAATTTGAATAAGCTAATCTTTAAATGCAAGATTCTTTGCCATTGCATTAATTCTTAATCCAATGCACTTTTAAATATTATTAATCCAAAGAATTGTGTACCATTGTTACTTGGTGCTTTGCTAGAGTAAACCTGGCAAGAACTGACAAGAAAAAAATGCCTTCATTTATGTTGCTTCACTTTATAAATCTTGGGAGAAATGAAACCACTCTCGAATCAATTATCAAAAACTTTGCTGAGGTTTCCTCCCCTCAATTTCCTCAAAAATATTAAACCAAAATTAGTAATTAAATGCCTCTTGCCACCAGAGAGTAATATGTGGGAATTTTATTACAATCTTTTCTAAAATGAATCAAATTCATATAATGCAATTCTAAGGAGGTGTAGTATCATCTATGATTTTTATAGTCAACACTTGAAGATACACTAAGATGGATTTGAAAGGAATTTTACATCATAAAGAGTCCCAAGATAATTCACTGAGTTCCAATCTGAAATTCTCTTTTATATTTTTAAGGCTTCCAAAGGGGCCAAGAGTATTTGAGAATCAATTGATGTAAAATTAGGCTGGTTTTCTATCCCTATTGAAATGTTAATATTTCTCAGCTGCAAAGACCTCCTCAATTTAAAAAGCGTAAAAACTGTAAGTTGTCCTAATGATGATGTCAATGGATTTCTTTCGCCAAGCTCCTGCCATTTGCAGCCTAGTCCTTGTTTTGTAGAGCGAATGCCATTTTAATGGCTCAGGGCCTTAATATTTCACCCCAATGCCACAAATGCCATAGCAATTTTCTCTGCTGGTTCACAACCAAAACAAAAAAGGAAGTCATTTTTTGGACTAAAGCTGACATGGCAAGTACATGTTCCTCGATGTGTGTGCCTCATTCACGATTTGAAAGATACAGTATCACACGACAGAGGTAATGTAAGTATTCACTCTGAAAGCATCCATGAATTATATTTCTAAAGTATAGTGTATCATATAAAAATATAACATTCTCTTATTCTTTTTTTTAAAAAAGAAATCCTATACAGTGGTAGGTATTCTGTGTGGGTGGGTGGGTGTCTTCTTGGACTCAGTTCCTGCACAATGAGGGGTTGCAGTTATGACCAGGAAGACCTTTGCACAACTTTATCTGCTCTTTCCTAGTCGGAAAAGACCCTGCTCTTCTCACAGCTTGATTACTACAATGTGGGCTACATGGAGCTGTCCTTGAAGACCATTTGGAATCCACAACTAGTCCAGAATGTGGTGGCACAGGCACCGATCCCTTGTAACCCTTCTTTTCTGCAAGATGGACTAGTTGACAGTTTGCTTCTGAGTGAAATTCAAATTGTTTATCATTACCGGTAAACAATAAGTTGAGGGACCACCTATCTCCCTAACTTCTATTTTGGGAAGTTTACAAATTGAATAAAATTGAATGAATGAATGAATAAGCTAAATCTTTCTAGTTTAAGTGATGTGTGTCATTCATAATGTTTGTTTTAATTAATCTATGGAATTTCTTACCCACACTCCATCATCAAAAATCTGCAAGGTTTAAGTCTATAAAAACACTGTATTATTCCTCTGGGAGTCTTCAGAGAATGAGTACCTTTGATTTGTACTTTCATTTTGCTAATATAGTTTACTGTTTTTTATATTATGCTTATTAATTGTGCTTTGCTTTGGACAAAATAGCAACATATAATACATTAATTATTATTTTTTATTTTATCAATTTCATATATACATTCACAATTATATGATCTCATCACTGTTATTAATAATATGTATTTATAACAATTTTTCCCTACAGTTGACAATATACTTGAAGATTGCTTTCTTACCATCCCATAGATCCATCTTATCTTCTTCTTCCCTCCCTCCCTCTTTCCTTCCCTCGTTTCTTCTCTCCTACTCTCCTTCCTTCCCTCCTTCCTTCCCTTCCCTATTAATACATTAATTAATAGTCAAGCAATACAACCAATGTGGGGCTAACAAACTTCTTTTCTTTGCAGTATTTATTTGTAATAATGAAAACTTAACACAATAATAAGACTTAATAGTATAATAAAATACCACAATATGAATATCAGTATAACAAAAATATTAGACAGAACACCTAAAAGCATGTCCAGTTATATACATTAGAATGGACAGGACAGACCCTTTTGGCAGAGGCCCATTAAATGGTAATTTGCCAGCAACTGGTGATTTTCGGTAGTAAAACTGAAATGATTCAAATGTTACAGAAGGACATAATGGGAACCATATGCAGCCTGCTAGTTGCCTATCTTAATATTTAGAAAGGAGTAAGCATATTTATGTACGTGTATAAGTTTGTGTACATATACAACACACTGTATAATTTCACATCTATTACTAGTAAGCTGTATTTAACAGGCATTACACCCAGTAATGAAATTTGACAAACTTATGGTGTGAGGGAAGAAATAGTCTCAAACAAGTTTTGCTGCATTGCTATACAATTACAGTATGCAAATTAAGTGGAATCATATCATATGCCAACAGATGAGTCATGTCTGGTACATTAATACTCCAAGGAAAGTAACTGCATATAACTGTGGATTCATCACGGAGAAGCGTTTCTTGAGGACCCCAATCTAAAGGGCTGAGGAGTAGGGACAATAATTAAGTCCAATAAATTGACTTTCACTACCAGCGTCTTAATCACTATTATCAGATAAATTGCCAAACATAGATGAAATGTTGGAAATCTTGCTCAGACAGACCACAAACTATAGTAAAGAACGGCTAAATCCACTAGATGTACTTTTTGTACCAAGAAAAAACATAACATGCCACTAAGGAACAGACTATTCTGTATGTGCTCTCTAGATATACATGCAAGAAACAGACAGAGCAGTTCAGATTTTTGAATATTTTGGTAAAATTCCACCAAAGGTTTGGGGAGGAAAAAAGAGAGAGGGAAGAGAGATGAAAAATCATCTCTCTTATGGGGATTGGAGTATCACTGTTACCACTTCCAATCTTCCATTGTCTAACTTGAGGAATTTAAATTGCCTGGAGAAATCTAACAAAAACTTACAACAATCATAGATACTTTAGTTTATGATGAGTCTAAGCCGGCATTTCTAAAAACTATTAATTTGGGGAACGACTGGGTTTGTCCTGAAATCATTATTTATTTGTCCAGAACAAATTTTCAGTCATGAAACTACCAGTTGAAGGCAAATGGTGGCTCGGCAGAATAAATCAGAATAACACATTTATTTATCAAGCAGTAATGTCTTCACTTTTCAATCGCTACATTCTCCTTTTTACAAGCGGGTACAGCACAGTATTTTTTCCCCCCTACAAAACTCTGTTTGGGGGGGAGGAACAGACAGTTGCTATTCCCGAATTTCCCAGATCAAAGCAAGAAACGTTTTTTGAGTTCTGTGAGCCAACAGGGCAAAGCAACCAGAGGAGGAATAGACCAGGGCTGCTCCTGGCCAATCCATGGTACCATCTAGCTATCCCTAGAGGGGCAGAGATGAATCCTCCAGCTTTTATCCAAAACTAGAAAGAATGCAACTCCAGCAACTGTAGTCATTTTTTTTTTATTTTGTGAGCTAAGAAAGCAAGCAAGCACTGCAGAAATATAAGTGTGTACAGTATGTGATCAAATAAGACTCATAATATGAATGTGTACATAAATTGTAGGTCTCTGTGTGTGTCCACCCTCCATCCCAACCATATCAATAGTATTCTTTTTTCAAAACAAATGACAACATAATCTTTGTATCTCTCCTTTTTACATATTTTGTGGTTTTTTTTTAAAGTGGGGCTGTGTTTGTTATCCTTTCCTAATAAGTTTCCAGGGTCACAAGGAGCCTCATAAAACTTTTTCAGACTAACAAATTGTATTTTGTCTTCCCTGCTCCCCTCACACCTGATCCCAGTTCAATTTCTCCATTATTCTAGTCATTCCATTGCATTGATGAAATTAGCTGTAGCATAAGCCCTTTAATACAATTTGTTAGTTTAAAAAAAGGGGGGCATACAAGCGCGGTTTTATGAAAAGTGTCAAGTGATGACCAGATCCAGCCACTAGACTGAAACAATTTCAAATTGCAGCGTGTCAGTCATTACAGATTAGTCCTCAACTTACAACAGATTGTTCCAAGACAAATGTGACTGATTACCAATTTTCAGAGTTACAACCTTTGCAGCATCCCCATATGACCAAAATTCAGATACTTGGCAACGGCTCATATTTATGACTGTTGCTGTGTTCCCAACGCTCTATGTGAAGCAAAATTTGCTGATGAAGTACATTAACTAATATGGAGAACCCACGGATGATACTTCGTCTGTCATACCACTTCCATAAACTGAGTTATTTTTGTTTAGATTTCTACCCCGTCTTCCTTGAGTGATTTGAGATAGCATGATTTAAATTCTCTCTAGTTTTTACAAAGAACCCCGTAAGAGAAGTTGCAAAATCATTTCTCACCCAAAGTCACCTAGTGACTTTGGCTTTCTTGGCTAAGGATAGACTTTATCAAGGGTCTCCTCAATCCTAACACAGGCCCTGAACACTTAAATCATGACAGCTTATTACGAGGGCCCTGTAGTAAATAGTTGTAGTGCATTCTCTTTTTCACAGAAAAAAAGATTTCCCACTAAGTTGACTATACTAGCAAGCATAGAGAGGGCTGAAAGCCCTATGAAGCGGTATATAAGTCTGACTGCTACTGCTATTGCTATAAGCTTACAATAAAAGAATGGTCATGGAAGAAGCTTCATTTTTGCGCCCCCCCCCCCCCCCGTCTTCCTGGTACCCCATAGTGCTAGACTCAAGGAAATAGCAGCAGCAGATGAAGGAATTATAGTTGGGATTTGGGATAGTAAATCCAGTAGTTTGATTGATGCAGAAATCAACCTAATATCTTGTGAAAGACACAACACCCCCAGAATATATTAGAAATACCAGGTATTTACTTGTTCAATTTTTATGTCTTTTATTGAAGGCGAGGATAGAAGCCCTTTGGTAGTGGGGGTGGGGGGGGGTATGGCTTTTATCCCTTCCATTTTTCAGAACCACACATGGTTTTCCTTCCTGAATGACAGAATCTCTTAACCAGTTGAACATCTTCAGTCCTAAGCCTCTTTTGGTGGGGAAGACTTTTGCCACGCATGGCATGGGAGGCTGATGCCTGTTTGAAGCTTCAGCTTGTTAGATTAATTCCAAAGATACTTTAAAGTTGCAAGCACTCTTGTCACAGATTAAAGTAAATCCAAAGTTTTTCTTCGTCACTCTCTGGAAAAGGTGGGAAAATGACAACACATTTGTACAATAATTTGTATGCAACAGGTTAATGAACCAAAGTGCAAGGTTACAAAGAAATCACAAATAAAATATTTCCCTATGGGTGGTCCTCAAATTACACACCACCCTTGAGCCCAAAATTTCTGTTGCTAAGTGAGAAATTTGTTAAGTGAATTTTGCCCCATTTTATGATCTTTCTTGCCAGAGTTAGGTGAGTCACTGCAGTTGATAAGTAATAGGAGCCGAGGTGGCGCAGTGGTTAGGGTGCAGTACTGCAGGCTACTTCAGCTGACTGCTAGTGCGGCAGTTCGGCTGTTCAAATCTCACCGGCTCAAGATTGACTCAGCCTTCCATCCTTCCCAGGTGGGTGAAATGAGGACCCGGATTGTTGTTGGGGGCGATATGCTGACTCTGTAAACCGCTTAGAGAGGGCTGAAAGCCCTATGAAGCGGTATATAAGTCTAAATAATAATAATAATAATAAATAATAATAATAATAATATAACAGGGTTGTTAAGTGAATTTGGCTTTCCCATTGATTCTGCTTGTGGGAAGGTCACAAAAGAACATTGCCTGACTCTGGGACACTGAAATCTTTATAAATACACGTCAGGTGTCAAACGTCCAAATTTTGATTATATGATTATGGAGATACTGCAAGAATAATATGTGTGAAAAATGGTCATAAATCACTTTTTTCAGTGCTGTTGTAACTTCGTATGGTCACTAAGTGAACTGCTGTATGTCATATAATGGGTATTTCAATATGGAGGTCATTGTTCAGTTGCTAAGACGTGCCGAGTCTTTGTGACCCTCTGGAGCAGTGTTTCTCAACCTTGGCAACTTGAAGATGTCCGGATTTCAACTCCCAGAATTCCCCAGCCAGCATTTGCTGGCTGGGGAATTCTGGGAGTTGAAGTCCGGACATCTTCAAGTTGCCAAGGTTGAGAAACACTGCTCTGGAGCATAGCAGGCCAGGACAGCCCGTCCTCCACCGTCTCCCAGAGTTTGCCCAAATTCATGTCCAGGTTGCCAACAACACTCTCCAGCCCCCTCATTCTCTGCCTTCCCCTCCTCTTTTTGTCTTTCAATCTTTCCCAATATCAGGATCATTTTTCAATGAGAGTGCCAGAACGGGAACCAATTAAGCAGCAATTAAAATCAAAAAGCACTTATTGTGCATTTTAGGGAAAATGTGCCTCAGTTAAAATAATCCAAACTGTTAATATAATTTTCATTCAGTGTGCAGTGAATGTAGAATGTAGAAGAAACATGAATGTGAAAGAAATGTATAAGTAAACCTTGTTAACATCAGATAATAATTAATATAAGTTGTCAATACTTCATTTTATTAGTTGGACATTTTTAGATATGCAAATCAGAAAGCCAGACAATTGATTGGGAAAATGCTTTATTAAATCAAAGCCAACCTAGAGCAATACCTTATATTTCCATGCAGTTAACCCCGTGTTACCCAATTTAATGCTTTTCAGGTGTGTTGGACACTAACTTCCCTAATTACCAGCATTACAGAAACAGAGCCGAGGTGGCGCAGTGGTTAGAGTGCAGTACTGCAGGCCACTTCAGCTGACTGCTAGCTGCAGTTCAGCGGTTCTAATCTCACTGGCTCAAGGTTGACTCAGCCTTCCATCCTCCCGAGGTGGGTGAAATGAGGACCCAGACTGTGGGGGCAATAGGCTGACTCTGTAAACCGCTTAGAGACGGCTGAAAGCCCTATGAAGCGGTATATAAGTCTAACTGCTATTGTATTGCTATTATGGGATTTTAAGAGCTGTACAGCTAAGAGTTACCATGTTTCGGAAGGCCGAATTAAGCAAATGAATCAGGCAACAGTTTAGACTTGAACGGATCCACAGTCCACTAACAGCACAGCAAAA
Source organism: Thamnophis elegans (assembly GCF_009769535.1). Classification (NCBI taxonomy): domain Eukaryota; kingdom Metazoa; phylum Chordata; class Lepidosauria; order Squamata; family Natricidae; genus Thamnophis; species Thamnophis elegans. Next base: position 1,350,290 of record NC_045541.1, on the reverse strand, counting down.
CCTTTCCAACATATTACAAATGTGATTTGATCATATTAATACAAATCCACATGAAGAGTTCATACATGAAGAGCACCACTTCAAGCCCACACGTTCTTCTATGTAAAAATGCATAGAAAGCACACATAGAAAGATTGGTGTTCCAAATCCATTTTTTTCTTTATGCGTAATGATACAAAAGCCAAGATACTATACAGGTGAAACTCAAAAAATTAGAATATCGTGCAAAAGTTCATTTATTTCAGTAATGCAACTTAAAAGATGAAACTAATATATGACATAGGCTCATTTCATGCAAAGCAAGATAGTTCAAGCTGTGATTTGTCATAATTGTGATGATTATGGCTTACAGCTCATGAAAACCCCAAATCCACCATCTCAGAAAATTAGAATATTACATGCAATCAATAAAACAAGGATTGTACATAGAACAGTATTGGACCCCTGAAAAGTATAAGCATGCATATGTACTCAGTACTTGGTTTGGGCCCCTTTTCCAGCAATTACTGCCTCAATGCGGCGTGGCATGGAAGCTATCAGCCTGTGCCACTGCTGAGGTGTTATGGAAGACCAGGATGCTTCCATAGTGGCCTTCAGCTCTTCTGCACTGTTCGGTCTCATGTCTCTCATCTTTCTCTTGGCAGTGCCCCTTAGATTCTCTATGGGGTTCAGGTCAGGCGAGTTTGCTTGCCAATCAAGGACAGTAATCCCATGGTCATTGAACCAGGTTTTGGTGCTTTTTGGTATGGGCAGCTGGAAAATGAAGTCAGCATCCCCATAAAGCTCATCTGCGGAAGGAAGCATGAAGTGCTCCAAAATCTCCTGGTAGACGGCTGCGTTGACCCTGGTCTTAATGAAGCACAGTGGTTCAAAGTCCTCTTTTCTGATGAGAGCAACTTTTGCCAAAAGCACCAAAACCTGGTTCAATGACGTGGGATTACTGTGCTTGATTGGCCAGCAAACTCACCTGACCTGAACCCCCTAGACAATCTATGGGGCATTGCCAAGAGAAAGATGAGAGACATGAGACCGAACAATGCAGAAGAGCTGAAGGCCGCTATTGAAGCATCCTGGTCTTCTATAACACTTTAGCAGTGCCACAGGCTGATAGCTTCCATGCCACGCCGCATTGAGGCAGCAATTGCTGGAAAAGGGGCCCAAACCAAGTACTGAGTACATATGCATGCTTATCTCATATATTAGTTTCACCTTTTAAGTTGCATTACTGAAATAAATGAACTTTTGCACAATATTCTAATTTTTTGAGTTTCACCTGTATAAGCCAATCATTTCTATGAAAGTGAGGAAATATATACATAAAAACTGAAGGAACGGATACATCCAACAGCAGAGCAAAGCAAAAAGCATGAACTGATGGGCCACAGGTAAGAACGTTATTTGAAGCATTTGTGCAAATCTAGACTGTTATTTACCACACAGGATTCCACTAGGAGGAAAAACGCAAGGCAGACCCAAAAGAAGAGAGAGACATCAAAGACGCAATGCAACATCAATTCACAATGGTTGAGGCTGCCAGAAGAGTAAGAACCAGAACTTTGCATCTTGCTCGATACCAGAAGTGATAAAAGAGGAAGTAAAGAAGGCTCCACCACTGTTTAAGATATATAGTATCTATGTTGTCTGTAAAATGATACAAAGATTCTTAACACATACTAGGAAATCAGAGGGTGTTAAATTTTCTCCAGTGCTGTATTTTTTCGCTGTGCTGAAATGACTGAGATCACTAAATTACAGGGGTGTGCAAAACATTTTGTTTTGAATCATTTCCAAGGCAAACCTTCCCCCCTGCACCTCCAACAGGCTGATTTCAGCTTTCTAGGAATGTTTTGAACACGAAACAGAGCCTAGATATGTAAATGTCAAGAGCTACACATATCAGTGTGTTATGAACACCTCTTACAACTCTTTAACTACGGTTACTTCCTCAGACTGAGCAAGGGACTCATCTTTCCTGCAGGTGAAAACTCTCAGTAATCATTTCTCTTTGATCAGACTAGGGCAAAGCCAACTCAGCCTTAGAGGCAGATAGTGCAGCTCCTTGGGGCAGTCACAGGCAAGAGAAGAATAAAATCTCAAACTACCTGGACCCCACCAAAAAATAAGAAATGTCCCCAATCGTTTGTATCATCAGTATCTTTGAGTTTATTGAGCAATTTATTGATCAGTTAGTTGATCACAATTGTTCAACCAACTGTGGTCCAGAGTTTTCCTATCTGCTGTAGCAAAAGCTCATGCAACTCATTTATTGCAATTTCAATATGTAGATAGAAGGGATTTTTTGATCCATGAGAGGCTGTATTATCATTTGATACTGAAACAAAATTAGAGAGAAGTCCTGTTTCTTATTTATATTTCCCATCAATGTTCAATTACAAGCTTGTCAATAAGGTACTCAAATTAATAATTGAAGACACAGTGTTTTTCACTAAAGTATATGTAATACATTATATGAGCCAATCTTACGTACCAGGTAGCATCCTCATTAAAAAGAAGAAAACTTGGCTTCATCTATAATCTATGTAGATGCAATTATAGATGCAGTAATGAAAAGATGAAGCTGACATCTATGAAATATGCGCCAATTTTTTTTAACCTGCAACCTTTTGGAAGGAAACATAAAAACAAGCATAGTATAGCCAAGTCTTACTCACTTGGAATTGCCACAGGCTAATAAATATGAGGAAAAAAACTATCTCTCCAAAGCATGTAATTTTAATACAGTTGGGTGCGAATGGTTTGTTTCAAAAGCAGGGTTTTTCCCCCTTTCTGCTGTCTGGTACACACAATATTTACAGCAAATAAAAATCCAAGTCAGTTGCCTATTATGGGGCTTTCTTCTGGTTTTAATGGGATACAAATAAACAAGATCATTTAAGGGATATAGTTATCAACTGATCTTTTCAAAGCAGCCTCAGTGCAAATTGTTCTATTATTTATTTGAAAGAATTAAATCCTGGAGGTGCAAGATAAGATTAAATGGCCAAAGTTTTCATTATTACCTATTCAGATCTCAGTTTTGGCCACAAAAAATACATATTGTGGTAGATTAATTGGAATATATACAACAAATCTCGTATCTCTTACATCAACTTATTTCTACATTTTATTATATTTTAGGAATATTTAATATCCACTCTTCCTAGTTTCATAAGAAACATAAATGAATTCTAAACTTCTATTCCTCAGTTTAAATGTTATTTATATTCCTCATGAAACTAATCCATACTATTTAGTCCAGGGCATTAATAATATTAGCAACAAGTAAATAACTGAGTACTTTTTAATAAACTTGCAATTCACACACTCAAAACATCTTTTTTTTACTCATAATTTGCCGAAGGACAGAAAAAAATGACTGAGTGTAACAGCTCCCTCTCAGAAAGAGATGATACAACGATCATATTTTATTACCGCACATTTGAAGCAGAGTTTAATCTGGAATAGTATATAACTATTTACTTACAGTCCCAAACCAATAAAACATATAAAAAAGAATTTAAAAAGTACCTTGAAGTAATTAGGATGATCAAGTGTTAAATAACAAAACATGGAGAAATCCACATAAAATATGTTGCAAAGAAAATTAGGCAGATGGAAAAGTTATAAAACAAAATTTCTCAGTTGTATAAACCAGAACAGATGAATATATAACATTTCAAACAATAATGAAGCAATCCACAGCTATCTGATAAATAAGTGTCTATAGCCAGGAGAAATATATATTTTCTTTTTTAAGCATTTAAAGTATTGCATGCATCCAACAACATAAAACTCATTTTGAAAAAGCTCATATTTTTGTGGAACAGTAACAGAGAACATTTTATGCGTGTTTTTCAATCATTCAGTCCATCAAATATATTTTTGGAATATCTGAATACTCTGAAATATCTTTTGCTTGGAACTAATCTGTAGCCATGAATGAATCACAAAAGAACTTCTCACCCAACTTCCAACAAGTTTAAGTTTTTCTGTAACGTTCAACTAACCATTATTACACTCATTAGCAATTTAGGAGTAATTCAGACTAGCAATCACATCCAGGTGTAGATTAGTATGAAGAACCAATCTCCCCTCCGTTCTTTGTATACAAACCAACCTCATAGACTGGACAAGATTAATTAATCTATTATGCAAAACACTTTAAAAGATGACTTACTGCTTGTCAGGTGAGTTGGTGAGGTATGTTGCCCATTGGGTGTGCTTGAAGTAAGGTCAATCGCCACATTGGAGTGTTCCCTTTCAGGTGAAAGGTCATGGTCACCTATTATATTTTTAAAAAGTGTCAGTTTTTATGTAGAAAAACTGTTATTTGCACCCAGGACAAAACTGTTTCTGGTAATTCTGCTCCCAAGGTTATGAGATTCTTCCATTCACTAAAGGGTGTAGGGTGTAGGTTACAACTGCTCACAAGGTACGGCAAAAAGGTCCGTTTATTGGCTTGCTCAACACATTAACAACACTGGGTTAATATTATGGTCTTGGGACAAGGCCAAAGACACGTCCACACCCCTTCAATTTCACACTCAGTTCCCTTTGCATACAGTGTATGGCTTATTTATTTATTTTAAAAGAAACACAAAAGAGGGAAAGATTATGTTCCATATAGGCTACCTACCACCTGTCTTTCAAGACATCTATACAGTGCCACTGAAATGACCAAATAAAAACAAAACAAAATAGGATAATAAAGAATTATCTTCATCTCCCAATAAGGCAAAAGTCCAAACAATGAGAGGAAAATTAAACTGATACTTACAGGGCAGGTATCCATCAATAGCCTCCACTTCCATAATCAAAGTGCAGTGCTATAAAATAAAAAGGACACTGTCAGAGACGGCCCCACTCTGTCAACTCTTGAAAGATCGAGGTTTCTTGGTGAATTCTTCTTTTTGTCATTGCTAATCAAACCAGTGTTTGCGTAGCAGAAGGATTTCTGCCTGGAATCCTTCTGAAAGCACCCAGTGATCAGAATAGGTTAATTTACTTTTTCCCAAAAATGTGGAGGAGGTGAGGGGGAATCACACACTAAAATAATTACTAACCGGTTTCTAAATAAATCCTACTTAGGTCAGGTATGTGTTAACTGGCTTGCCAGTGACTTAACAGTCAACAGCTACTTCTACACAAAGGCAGGAGGCTATTTGTTAATAAATCCAACAGGGAATCTGAGTATCTCTAACAGGAATTTTTGGACTGAGTTTTAAGTACTGTCAAATGTCAGTGCTACAAAGTTTCTTAACATTATGGCTCTTCTATCGTGTGAACAAAAATTGCTGAACAAAAAAATGGTAAATGTGTGCTTCCATGACACTGATATAACATTTTTGCACAGGAACCAGTTTATTCTAGCTTAAGTTTTTAACCCTGGAGCAATTTTTAAAGTAGTTCCAGATTGCATGCATTACTGCAGTCTCAAAAGTTTCTTGAAGCACTTTTCCAGCTATTACTTTCTAGAAATCAAATAACCATAGTAAATGACACTCAAGTCATTTACTATATGAATAAAAATGAAATGAAATAAAAAGGCAAATAATCAACACTTTAAAGTGAAATTTAAAAGGAAAAAAAACCATGCCCCGCAAAGAATTGCATTTCCCAGCTCCCTCTTGCCTTTAGTTTCAAAACTCTTATTACATCAAGCAGTTAAATTATTCACAATGAACCATTTCTATATTGATTGCCAAGTATATTTAGCCCCAGCTCCTGGAATTTCTCCATTACTTACTGGAAAACAGGCAGCTCCATTTCTTGCCTCCTGAACCACTTCCCTTTACCTCATCCCCCTCCTTAAGAAAGAAAGACTGATCTGCTGCGTTCCTTTCTCTTTGGCATACAAGAGATCAAATTCCCAAGAGACTCGGCTGAATGCTTAGATTTCATCGGGCAACGCTGCCATCGCGTTGATGTTTACACGGCTTTAAGAATAATACGTGAGATCTAAATGTTTTAGCCTAAGAGCCATTCCCTCCTGCCTTCCCAAAATTACCTTATCTTCCACCTCCGGCAGGTAACATACGCGGCAACAAGGGGGGGAAAGTTGCTAAAGCCCCCGGGGGAGGAGAGAAATACTATCCCAGCCAATGAGACGGAGAGAAAGGTAAAAGGGGGGGGGGAGGAAAGAAAACTTCTATGGTTTTAAAGAAAAGTTTGTTCACCATTTCCAAATTCTGATGGCAGCTTTTACCCCTCCTCCCCCCAGCTAAGAACGGAGAGAAAGACGGGATTCCAATCCCCTGGAACTGCGGGGCGCCTGTGAAATAAGTTCGGTCCCCCTTTCCCCCCCCCCTCCCTCCCTCCCTCCCTCCCTCCTCCAGGGTTCAAGGGAAGATGAAGGAAACTTACAGGTAGACCCTTCGGAGCGAGCGGCTCGAAAGGGAAAGAAACGCACAGTGAAGAAGGAAGCTCCTTCTCCCTCCCCCCTCCCTCCCTCCCTCCCTCCCCCCCTTCAGGATGGGCTTGTTGGGAATGGCACGTACTTTCAGGAAAGATGAAGAACAAAAAAAGGGAGAGGGAGAGAGGGAGGTCAGCCAAAGCTACAGCGGCGCGATTAACCAGACGGGAGAAAACTTGATCCACCGGTTCCTTAAGAGCCGAGAGGGAAGGGGGGAAACCTCGGAGGAAAGAAGGAAAAGAAGAGCGGGGGGGGGGGGGGGCTGAAAGCAGAAGATCCCGAAGTTGAAGAAGAAGAAGGAGGAGGAGGAGGAAGGATCCAGAAAGCCCAGCCACTCATTATTTCTGGCCCTGGGCAAAAGAAAACCACCTCCGAATTCCCCCGGCGTCTCGGCTTCTCTCCGCGCGCTGTCAAGTCCCTCGAAGCTGCGTGTGTGGAAGGGATCGCGTGGCGTGGAAGGTCGGGGTCTCTTTCGGGGAGACGTTGCGCCTCGTGGGCGAGAGACCCTTCCCTGCCATTGAGAAGCCCGGCTCGGTTCAAACAAGAGCCAACAGTATCAAAACTTGGGACCAATTAATCGATTAACCCCCAGAAATCAGAATTCTGGTTTTTAAAGGCTTCCTTTCATCCGTCTGGATGGAGCCGCGTTAAAGGCTGGTTTTCCAA